>NC_073720.1:84456752-85078249 GCF_023634085.1 Falco cherrug
CAGAACAGACCTCCTGTGGTTGTGATTACCCCGAAGAAAGGCGCTTTGAGATGCTAGTTTGTGTCTACTAAATGGAGAGCTCAACTAGATCCAACCAACCTGTTAAAAATAACCCGTTATTTTAAGTTATTGAAGTTGCTCTTCACAGGACATCCACCACATACTATAGGAAAGGTTCTCTGTAATTAGCAGTGTGTTTTCTGGCCAAAGGGAGGAGAAAAGGTTTTCCTAGAAATGGAGTTGGCCCTTTGGAAAAGCAGGAATATCCAAAATCCTTAAAACAGAATCATATGACCTTCAGCAAAATTGCCTAAAAAGTGATAAGACTATTTTTGCCAGCTGTCCTGCAGACTGCTTTGGATGGTATCTCAATGCATATGTTTTTAATTAGAGAGTTAAGACTGAAAATAGGAATTACCTCGTGTAGATCATGGTGTGTGAAAAAGTCAACAATTCTGTTTCAGACAATTTCAGCCCTTTGAAAATTTGCTATTGCTTGACATTTTTGCAAAGTGTTGTCTCATTTAAAAAATGAAAAAGAGTATCTGTATCTCACAGAAATGCTGTTTTTTCTCAAGGGTACCAAAATGGCAAAATTAATCAGTTCTGAGATTGTGATTATCAGGGAATTCAGAAGAATATTAACTAGAGAAACACAGGCAACAAACACACAGATACACTGAACTCTGGCCACCTTCCATCTTTCCACCATGCTGATCAAGCATTTTTTGTCATGGAAACTCCAGCAGGCATGGTTAGAGAAGGAAAAAAGCTGCTCTTTTTCACAAGGCTCAGTCATTGGAAATGAAATTTTAACAGCAGATTAAATGGAATAAATAAAATATTTAGATTTAGGGTGGAATAGAAAGCATTGATGAGACTTTGTGTCTTCTCTGGCTGGAAAAGTTACTACTTTTAATTTATATGAAACACTCTAGGAACTAGACATGATTTATATGTATTGTGTCCAATCTATATAAATTAAGGTCTTCTAGGAAGCGCATCAGGAGAGAACACAAGCTTTTAGCAGTTGTTGCCGTTTCTGACCCATCTTTTAGGCCTACGGACACCATAAGCATTAGTGTGGTAGGGTGGTGTCTGACTCAAAGAGGCTTACACAGTGGAGTTGCTACTCTAGGAAAACACATTTTAAATGGCTTCTGCTACTACACTAACCAACCCACATGTACAGGGTTGTTCCAGCTGCCAGGGAGTTGGAATGAACACCAGTGATTTTTTCAGTCCTCTTCAAAACTGAAAATTTAAAGCAAAAATCTGCTCTTCTCAAATGTTACTTCTTCGAGGCTATACACAGACAGGGCCAGAACATTAGAATATAACTTTCAAGGCACAGTTCAGTCTTCACAATTCTCATTCATTCCCTTTGCACAGTCAAGACCAATTTCATTTTTTTCTTCACAGAGCTGAGGATTTTGAACAGCTGGTCCCAGCTAGCCTCCTCCCTTTTTTCCCGGTTAAGATTAAAAAGGGTTGTGTGCTGTCAGATTTCCTTGGTGGTTTGATCATTTCAGTGAGTCCATAATTTTACAGCTATTTAGTTGTTTTCTTGCAACATACTAAAAAGTAGAAAACAGACACCCCCCTGCTAAATACTTCTTAAAGAATAATCCATGATCTTACTGTGCCTGGTAAGATCATTGTGCAGATCCGCCTGGAAGACAGGTCAAAACATATAGAAGGCAGGGAGCTGAGGAGAGACAGACAGCATGGCAAATCATGGCTGACTAACCTAGTGGTCTTCTACTATTGAATGAATGCATCAGTGGACAAGGGAAGAGCTACGGATGTCATCTATCTGGGCCCATGTAAGGCCTTTGACGTGGTCCTCCACAACATACTTCTCTCTGAATTGGAGAGATACAGATTTGATAGATGGACTGTTGGATGGATAAGGAACCGGTTGGATGGTGGCGCCTGAAGAGTTACAGTCAATGGCTCAATGTCCAAGTGGAAATCAGTGGTGTCCCTCAAGGGTCCATATTAGGACCAGTACTATTTAATAGCTTAATTAATGACATAGTGGGATCGAGCGCACCCTCAGCAAGTCTGCAGCTGACACCAGGCTGCGTGGTGCAGCTGACTCACTGGAGGGAAGGGATGCCATCCAGAGGGAGCTGGGCAGGCTGGAGGAGTGAGCCCATGTGAGCCTCATCAAGTTCAACCAAGCCAAGTGCCAGGTCCTGCATAATACCTGATATTAGTTCAGACTCATGGTTAAATCAATTGAGAGCAGCCCTGCAGAGAAGGGCTTTGGGATGCAGGGGGACACAAAATTAGACATGAGCTGGCAATGTGCCCTTGCAGCGCAGAGTCAGCCATACCCTGGGCTGCATCGCCAGCAGTGGGACTAGCAGGTCAGAGGAGGGGGCTCTGCCCCTCTGCTCCGCTGTGGTGAGACCCCCCGGCAGCGCTGCGCCCAGCCCCGGCGCCCTCGGCACAGGACAGACACGGACCTGCTGGAGCGGGTCCAGAGCCGGGCCACGAAGATGGTCAGGGGGCTGGAGCACCTCTCCCGTCAGGACAGGCTGGGAGGGCTGGGCTTGTCCGGCCTGGGGAAGAGAAGGCTCCGGGGAGACCTTCTGGTGGGCTCCTGATCCATAAAGGGGGCTTACGAGAAAGGTGGAGAGAGATGTTTTACCAGGGCCTGTAGTGACAGGACGAGGGGCGACGGTTTGAGACTGGAAGAGGGTGGGTTTGGGTAAGATACTGGGAAGGAATTCTGTACGGTGAGGGTGGTGAGATGGCCCAGGCTGCCCGGAGCAGCTGTGGGTGCCCCGTCCCTGGGGGGGCTCAAGGCCAGGCTGGACGGGGCTGGGGGCAGCCTGGGCTGGGGGGAGGGGGTGTCCCTGCCTGTAGCAGGGGATGGGCTGGATGGTCTTTAAATGTCCCTTCCAACTCGAACCATTCTGTGATTCTACTATGATCATGGCCAAAACCCAGCCAAATCTTTGACATAAGGTTAAAGAAATGGTTTAAAGTGTGGGGAAAACAACTTGAAATTAAAACTATCCTGCAGTACTTTCAAACAGAGCTGTTTGGCAAGTACTTTGATTTTTTTTCCTTGCACTGAAAATATCTGACAAATTCAAGAGGAAGTTGCGCTCTCAGTCAATTTGTTTTTATGTGAAACACCAAAAATGTAAAAAGATGGCAGAAAATGTGACTGCAAGGTCACAGAGTATCGAATAGATGCTGGTACAAATACATCACTTGCTTTATCTCCATCTTACTCAGACCTGATGTGCCATTACTCTTTAGTTACTTAAAATGTATTAGTTCTTGAAATAAATAGGCATTTTTCTACCTTAAAGATAGAAATCACCCAGTTCAACAAAGTAAAGCGGTGAACATTGATTAGTATACGACAGAAGCTGGACACCTGGCTTTGTAGTCTTACACTCTATCAACTATTTTGCCTGAATTTGAAAGTTATTTTATCCTCATGTGACTTGTTTTCCTATTGCAAGAGAGGGACATACCATACCTAGAAACCTAAGATGTTTTCTGTGTTTACTTGGGTATAAAATGTGGCTATACTGTTTCTTTACATCCAGGGTACGACACCAGCCAAGGTACGTTTAGACAAAAGTCCAAATGCAGAACAACCGGACAAAGAAGTTAGGGACAATGTTATTTACTGTCTGTTTATATAATTAACTGCCTTTTGCTTAAAGAAATAGTCTATTGAAATGGGGAGTCCTTAAACATCTTCTGAAATGATATTTAAACGCCACCTTTACCTGTAACTTCCTATAAGTGGAACGGAGGTATGGAAGAGGAGAGGCTTTCCTCAGCTGAAGAATGAGCTGCGTGGCTGCTTGTTTAAGCTGTTACATGTCTTAAGTTAGTTATTTGTGCTGTACACTTCACTGTGGACCAGAATTTCTGTTATGAAGTAGGATTAATTCTGTTCCAAGTTGAAATCAGCATTATCCCCAACGATGCCCACAGCAGCTGCAAGAGTAAAATGCAGTAATTCAAACCATTTGTTCTCCATAGAGATGCGGAATTGTCTCCAGTTTTTGCCCTTTTTATTACTGGCTTGTCCCTTCCCCTCCCATGTTTCTCTAAAAGACTCAGTAATTAAGGAGTAGATTTAATTATTCACCATTAGGGGTAAAAAAATAAACAGACACCGGTAAGGACTCTCGAAACTCCAGGAAAAAAGAATATTTAATTAGCATACAGGCACAACACCCTGCCTGATATGCATTACTAACAATACAAAGCAATAACCTCAGGTCAAAAGATAAGTTACAATACATGCAAATACACCTGGATTGTGCACTAAGTAACATGTTATAGGTACATCTCTTAAATAAACATACATCTATTCTCCTAAAGAACAAAACTTCAGAGACTATTTTAAAAGTAAAGGTACAACAAAACAACCATAGTTGAGCAGCATATTGGACACAAAGCATCCTACACAGAGACATTTGACCTTTGGAGGCATAAACTGTAACAGGCAAATAGCTGAGAGCCAGATCCCCAAATGCTTACTTACGAAAAGCTCTCGGTGAAGCCTAAGGTATTATCAGAATGAGGTCTGAAGGATTTTGCCCTTAATGAATAACAATTATGCGTGGGTAAAAATGTCTCTATCGGTGAGAATTTTAAATAATATCTCTCAGTTTAACGTTACTGATACGAGTGAAAGGAGGAAAGACTGAATATCTATACAAACAGAACAATGTTTTGTAAAACCCTTAAAATAAATAATGATGAAGGAAGATTTGGGATAATGAACATGTCCTGAAATAAAAATCAACATGATTAAAGTTAATAAATACTTCAAATAGCAAAGTTCCTTTTTATCCTACAGAACAATAATAAGAATTAAGAACTAGGAAAACAGAAAGAGCAGAGACCTCTTCCTTACTTTTCAGTAAGGGTGATCAGTCCCAGAATCATCTCTGACTATTCAGCTACGCGTTTGTGTCTGACAGGACTAGCTGAAAGAAAGGGACAGAATATACAGCTACGGCCACTGTAAATTCAACGGATCTGTGTTTTCTTCCACATGATGACTAATCACAGGCTCAGTCCACTAACAATACTGGTGAATTTAGCGGGGGAAGGAGAGGAACGGGGGAGCGTGAAGGCTGGGGTGAAGGCAACTCTAACCCTGTATCAGCGCGTCACAAGTGCTGTCACATGGAAGGGGACGTGTCTGTGCTGCTGCCCAGGTTCCCAGATAACTATGGGCTGAATCCAGGCTGCTACTGATGCAATAAAAAAATACTGCAAAACTCCCCTCGGACTTTGCTGGCAAGTGTGCCCACTGCTGAACCAGTGGGTGAAATATGCTATCCCCATTGTGGCTAGCCAGCCCGTGCACCAAGAGGCGGTTTTGTCCGGGGAGTGCCGAAGGGAGCAGCCCCTCCAGTGTGAGAACTGCTGTTGCATCTGGCTGGCGCAGCAGGACCGAAGAGCTAAGAAAGGCAAGTAGATAGGCGCTTCAGCCCTTCTCTTTCTCATGAATCCTGAATCAGCTGGGCTTTTTCAGCTCCAGCTGCAGAAAAGCAAGTCAGCTCTGCTTCCACGGCATAAAAGCTGTAATGGACAAGACTCTAAATGACAGCGAGATCCAAGTGACAAAGTCCTCACTTGGAGACATCCTCCCTAAAACACCATAGGTAAACAGTGGGTGTTTTATGACTGGGATTTCTATCTCTATCTATTACATGGCTGTGGTGGAGTGGCACAGAGAAGCTGGTAGCAAGGAGCTCCACAATCCCTGCACGCTGTACAGGGAGACCACTGCACTAGCTGGTTATACAGATGTACTAGGCAAAGCCTCACATAAAGCAGGTTGCTGCTGCCTACTAACTATTGCCATAGCTCAAACACTGCGGCAGTACTGTAGCAGAGGCACTCGGGCCACTTACACGTGAAGTACACAACCCGACTGCGGGGCAGACACACTGCTCTACGCTCGCCGTGTAGGATTTCTGCAGAACAGCTGTTTCCAGCTTTGGTTAGGGTTGCAACACTGGCTAGTGCCACAGATAGCAAAATGCATGCTCAGTTCTTTGAGCGGTCACCTCCTGTATTTTAATGAATGCATTGTATCCCCAACCAAAAACGTTAATCTCAGTCAGCAGCAAATCAAACATTACTACGACCGCAACCCTTTTTTTTTTTTTTTTTTTTTTTTATGTTACTCTGAGCACAAATCGAGTGTCTAGTTACTCTAGTGATTCTAATATAAATTGTGCCACTGACCCAAGAGGTAACTTTTGGCATATAAATAGTATATGCTTCTCCAGAGGGGCTGAACTATCACATTGTCTACTGATTTAAAGATAGAGATGCTCAGCACCTTTGAAAAAAACCATGTGTAATCCTTTGCCTTCCTCTCTGTTCATATGTAATACTGTAGCACGAGCACAGCACTACCCCTGCATATTGCAAGCGTTAAAATGCATTGAATTTTTTTTAACTCTGAAGAACCAATATACACACACAAAGTACAAAACAACAAACTGTGAAAAGAGTAAGATGAAGAATTGTACCCTGTAACCCTAAGAACATCAAGGAAGTTTGGTAAAATAGGGTACAGGCAGATAAAGCAGCAGTTAGTAGCATACAACAGATGTCAATTGACACTGACAGTTGTTACACATTTTCTTAACAGAGAAACAGTAAAACCAAGTTAAGAAACCACTTTTTGGACCACTTTTTTCCCTGTTTCTTTATTACTTCAAAGTGTTTTATGAAACCACAGTTTCATAAGCATAAGCAATTACTACTGCTTCTGTATAGAAAAGACACAGTAAGCTGGTTTCGTGGTCCACATTAAACCATGCTTTTTTTTCTTTTGTATCATGCATCAGGATGCAATCGGCTTCTTGTCAGTCATTAGTGAAAAGAACAAGCACATTTTTGACAGTAAAAAGCTTCTGTAAGTAACATTTTCCATGTTCATTTCTACAGCAATCGTTAACCAGAACTATTTAAAATGTTTCTGGAATTTCCTTTTCTGTTGCTGTCTGCTTTTCTAATCAAGGAATTTTCCAGTATCTGTGATGTTTCCTCATGCAGTTATTTACAAAGAGATGGTCCTTGTGGTGAAGAACCTTAATGAAATTTACAGTTGCTAAGGTACATTTATAGATGCTAGCAATTACACTCAGACAGAACGAATGGAATTTATTGTGCAGCTCTGGGCTGGGCCAGCAATATAATTAAAGTGCAAATAAAGACAAAAACCACAAGCCAGGCAGATCCGTTTTTCATCACCATCGTTAAGAAGCATCATGACTGTGGTAACAAATGTCAGATCAAATAGGCCTAGGTCACAATCTGTTTTAAACATCTATCTCCCTGAGAGGACTTAAGGGAGGTATACAGTGATATAGCCCTATTTCTTCAACTGGCTGAGTATCATTGGAAAAGTAAGGACACTTTTCCAGCCAATTTTTTTCAACAGTGCTAATACCTGCGTTTTATACTATGATGCACTTCACAGCATGCATTTGAGCTCACTTTCCATGCAGCTACAGCAGGCCACCCTTGACCAGGAAAATTCAGGAAGTAGCAACTAGCTGTAGAAATGACATCTATCTACCTGGTATGTCACAAAAGCATAGGTTTTGAAAACATTTACACATAGCACATTTTCTTAAACATATGCCCATATGCAAGTGATAATTACTAGCTCAGATAAAAATATACAGTTTGTGTTTTCTGGCATTCAAAGTTTGCCACTTGTGAACAATTTTACAGTTAAGTCAGTGCTGAATGGCTGAACAAAAAAATAGATGTTTTTCAAACCACTGATTCCACACAAAATGGAACTGTCACTCCAACTCCTAGTGTTCATCACTGATCACTGCCCACTGCCAGACCAGACGTGTTTCTCTCCACAGTGCGTCCAGAAAGTGCTCCGTAGCCTGACTTGTCAGAGAAGCTGCAGGAGGTGCAGAAAAATAAAGTGCCTCTTCCAGGGCTGTGTGCAACATGACTAACCACCCCGTTCACTGCACATCTGGATTTCTCGAGTCTGAGGTCTAGCTCCTAACCTTGTACTTCCCAGACGAAGCTTGCAAGGCTGGCAACTATTTACAGCTATTCAACTAGCTCATTTGCTCTCCATGCTCTAAATACTCTCATTGTATGTTAATGAAAAAATAGTTACAATTCATTTACAGGTAAAATCAGTCACCTTAGAAAAGGCTGACAAGACGTTTAAAGCAGGTAACATATTATAAAGGGTAGCATTAAATGTATAACAAGTATTCTGAACAACTGCAGATCTGAAGATACTAAATGTTACCTTAATGTCACTCCAGGATAGTAGATGACTGTTAAGATCCTGTTTTTTCAATGAAGTTAACAGAGTATGAGGACACTACTAACATTACTGCCTCAGTGAACGCATAGTTAGACATCAACCCAGACGACATCACAGCCATCTCATTTTGCTCATTTATCTTAATATACCTGAATATATTACCACCATTTAAATGTGTACTCTCAATTTGTCACATGAGATGGCTACAATGAGCACCCATTCACAGGAAAGTCTCCTATTTTCCATTAAATGCATGCTCTGTACTGCAAAACATTATCTTTGCAAAGCAGCAATCACTTAATCCAGGTAGGAAGCATCTTTAGTCTTCCACCTTCAATGCTCGTTTTCATTGCCTGAGAGGGAAATCCTTGAGGCTCTGTATCTCTTACTGGAAAAGAGAGCTTTGTGTTCTTCACAGTATTTCCCTTGCTGTCTTTAGAACATGGCATGCAGGATTTTGTTCATTGTACTAAAGCCTTCTGTAGACTCTGAGGCAAAGCTGGCTCTTCAGGCGGGGAGTCTGGGTTCAATCTTCAGGGAAAGCTCGTACAAGGTATCTTCATCTATGATGAGTGTCTTGTCAAGTAAGTAGTGAGTGACCTGGAATGGAGAAAACACAGATGAACAGACTGTATGTTACTTCCACACAAATTTCTCTGCTTTCCTTTTCTGCTTCAGCCCACTTTGGATCCTGAGATCCCTCATGTTATGTTCTTACAAAACAACAACTTGTTTTAATGGTGCACCAGCAGCGCTGTAGGAATTAAGTGCCGCCTCTTAGGAATGGGCAAATCCTTAGCCAGGTTACCTAAGCCCGTGTTGCTCTTCTGGAGTCTGAGATGAAATCTTCTCTGAAAGCAAAGACCGGCTTTGGGAAAATTTTCATCACTCCCATGAGGGACAAGAGGAAAAGAACTGCAGGATGCACACAGCATCAGTAGATGCTTGGGCCATCCCTTGTCCCCTAATCCTGGGATTCTGGGATTCCCTGGGGAATTACACTTTCAGCTAGGCAGGGAGAACACATTTCCCTTTGAACCCCTTTCCTCATACCCCAGACCCACGAAGACAGCTTCCTGAGAAAGAGGAAAAAAATTGCTTTTATATACAATGTCGATGGAGTTTCTGCCAGGGTGAGGGTGTTACAGCCCCAGAGTACCTGTCCGTATTGCTGTCTGTCCTCTCCTCTGTGTGCATGTGAGCTGAATACATTGGTTTTAGCCTCCCACAACAGCTGTATCATATAGCTAATTGCCAACACAGCTTTGATTTCATTAGTAGGTAACAATGCCTAAGAAGAACCTTACCTTCTGCTGATGCTCTATGCGGTAGGAGGTCTGCTGGAACTGTCGTATTTCCCTGATAATATGTGAGATCTTTAAAAAAAATACATGTATATGAGTAAGTACAAATGCATTTTGACTTCAGCTAAGCCACATAAGGCAAGAATTTTGCATGAAATTACACAGTTTATCCTGGGAGGAGAGAAGAGAAGGGCAGAGGTGATCTCCTAAAGCTTCCGAGGATTTAATTTCCCAAAATTAACCATTTATTGTTCAGTCAGTCTCCAGTGAAGCACCTTGTCTCTCCTCTCCCTATACTGATAACCTCTCTTTCTTTGCCTTGAGTGACTGCTGCAACGTGTAGCCATCAGAAGGGCATTAAGCTTAGATTAGAAGAGAAATTTCCATGCTTTCCTCTGAGGAGTTGTTACAAAACATTACATGGTAGTCGGCGAGAAATCACCTTTAAAATGCTTTTTAGATAGATCCTAGCACATATGAAGATTGTGATTACTGCTTTCTGCTGAATCAAAACATCCCTTTAATTTTGGTTATTTCAAAAAGCTGTTTGTTGCTCCTTCATGAGCTTTGGATGGCTTTTTTTTTCTGTCTGCCATTTCTCAGAGAACAAATTGGAGGCAAATTCACCCCGTAAAAATACTCAGTTTACCAGAAGGTGGTGATAGAAGTCAAGTAGTTGCTTTCATATAGCTACCTATCTTGCATGATGCCAATACACGTGTACATCTTAGAAGTTAAATTCAAAGGAGTTATAACTGAAGCAATAATTAACGCACACAATTAAACACCTGTTGGGGAATCACACAAGGAACAGAAAATTACCATTCTCATTTTGGAAAAATTGACAAGGCCTTCCTCAGTGAAGTTTGGTGTTCCTTCTTCAATAAATGCCAGGTCAGTCAGGTACATTCCAAGGTAGGGAACAGCAGGTGGGTTACAACTGTGAAACAAGAAATCACAATTTCCTGTAGCTAAATTCGCATACTAATTTTTTTTATAACTCACACAAATTCTTTATTACTTAGCATACTTCTAATCAACAGGCTGCATTCATTTCTAAGACAAATAGCTTCTCCGACTTCACTTGAGTTGCATTTGCTCTGCCTGTGACAAATTCAATGTATTCTGTCCAATATCTAATATTAACGGCTGATAACCTTTAGTAAAAGGCAGAATGGTAACGTGATGGAGTGAGAGGAAGGACAGGTAAACTCTGGAATCAGAGAACACTTCCCAGCATATTTCAATCCTGGCTCACAGGCAATCTCAGAAATAGATCTTACACAGAAGATAAAATGCGCATGGGAGTGGTTGATGTTCCGCAGTCATGTGAGCAGTCTAGCATAGCAAGGGTACATGTTTGCACGTGTGTGCATGCATGCACTGCACGAGTGTGGAGATATATATACATACATATGTATACACATGCATGTAATTATACCTATTTATACATACACATATGTGTATGTATCTGTATGCATACATATGTGTATACCATTCTTTCAAAGTCTATTCAGGCCTTCTCAACAGTGAACACAAAAGAAGGAAGAGAAAGACAGAGAGGTAGCAAAGATGATCTGGAAAACTGGGAATAGAGACCCTAGAGAACAGGGATATCTTTTATTGCAGGGACAGGAGGAATGGGATAATTGTTGTTCCTTCCCTAATGCAATAATCACTGCTCCACACTCACTGATTCTTGCCTCAGCAGGAATAGTAGCAAACTTGGTTTTCTGAAGCTGTGGCATAAAAAGAACACGGGGTGATGGCTGTACTGTTAACTTAGGCAGATTGCTGACAACGCTTAGCACTGCACCTCATTCTGGGTATTTTTTGTATGATGGGGATGACTGCTGTATGCAGACAAGCAAACATTAACTGAAAGGTGCATAGGAGTACCTAGAATCATAGAACCATAGAATAGTTTGGGGTAGAAGTGACCTTAAAGTCCATCCAGCTCACCCCCCTGCCCCGGGCAGGGCCCCCTCCCCCCAGCCCAGGCTGCTCCCAGCCCCGTCCAGCCTGGCCTTGAGCCCTGCCAGGGATGGGGCACCCACAGCTGCTCTATTTGTACCTGTTCATATACTGTGAGTGAAAACATTTTTTAAAAAGTGATTAGGTCCCCAACAATATTTTTAAAGTAAAAATTTACTAACTTGAACTATTGAATTAATAATTGAATATATTGAAAAAATGTATTTTGAAATGTACCCGGAATTATTCTCTGTTCAATTCTCTGTTTCTCTCAAGATCATTTAAAGTGGTTGTACCACTCAGTCCTACTTCTAATTGCAGAAGTATAAATTGCAAAAATACAAGCTTTGTAGGCATGCAGCTGGAGTCAATACATAAACTGTAGAACCCTCGCCATGGGTTATTTTGGATACCAAAATCACATAAGGTCAAACATAATCTGGCAAATCAATTAAAGAAAAAAATATTCAAGGACTACTGTACGAAAAAGGCAGGCTGCTTTCCAGAGTGGAAGACTACAGGGGACTGGGAGGCTACAGGACAGGAAATATCACCGTCCATTTGTCCTGTTACTATGTTCCTCTCATCAGCTACTGGCCACTGTCAGAAACAAGATAAAGAGGTAAACGGATCTTCGATGTGACTCAGGCTTAGTCCTAAATCCTAGACTTCTTATCTAGAACAAGGAATCTTTGGAATCCTGTTTTTGAATACAAACTTTTATTTATAAATCTGGCTTTACATTTATTGAAAAAGTTTATCCGTGTAAGTAAAATCCCAACAGGGAATGCTCACACAGACTAATAGTTTAATTTGTTTCAGTAATTCTCTGGAGATACTATATTCATCTATCAGGGCGCTAAATCATAGGATATTCAGCAAAACAATAACACCAAATAGAATAAAACCAGAATGTAAAAAGTTATTAGGGAAAAATATTATCCAATATTATATTAAGGCTTAATCAAAGCCAATTAATCTTTAATGTGTACTATCCACTGCTTATAAAAAACACAATTGTACAGTGTAGGGAAGCATACTTTTTGAGCATTTCTCTAAGGTTTTTAAATCTTCCTTCAGATGATACAGTCTTCTGAAGCTTGTCCATGAGAGCTTTTGTCTAGAAAGAAAATGCATTACAAATGTCACTGCTGTTGCACATAAATGACTGGGATTAGATTTTAGAAAAGGTGTAATTCACTTAGCATCTTCACTCCATTTTCAAAAGTAATAACATAGGCATTAGGAATTTAGCTTTATTGTAGTACCTAGCGCACTTCTGAAAATGGAGATTAGGCAGCATTAAAGATTTTCCTTTGAGTGATACACAGAACCTGTATCTATGCTAATATTATTAGCCTGCAAATTCAGGAAAAAACCACATATTCATTAAAGTAATGGTCAGCAATTCAGTTTACTGTGTAAACAAGAATATTAAGGAGCTGATCTTACATGTTGCTGAGGATCCTCAGCTGCATTTACTGAAATGTGACAGTAAAGGACGTTTAATGTCTTACAGCATGCACTAAGCTGGTTTTGATAAAGTTTCTGATAAAACCTGAGTATGTATTTGAAAATACATTACTGAATATATACCTTGCACAAATTACTTCCAGTGGGCATCAATCAGAGCCTGGTTACTTCATAAGTGAAATAAATTTGCTTTTCAGTCTATTTATGTTATAGAATTAAGACAGTATAGAGAATCATGACAAAGTTGTAATTTTTGAAACTGAATTTCCAATTAAGAGAAAGCTTTAGGCAGAAAGAGACATTTTCTTTTTTTTCTAAATAGCAGGCTGATGAAACAATCAGATTGGGTTTCCAATAAGTACTGGAGTACTGCAATACCATTGATCTGTTGGGTTTTTTTTAGTTTAACCGGGAAGTTTAAACATCAAACAAATTCTAAACATAAAAACTTTTGGGGGGTAAACTCTTATATAACAGTTTGCATGGAAATTATTTTAAACTTCTTTTTAAATAAAAAAACGTAGCACCAACTATAAAGCAGTTGAGAAAAAGCCGACTAGAGAAGGCAGTATGGTCAGAATGTATTTTAAGTGGATTTCACTGCTTTGGCTGCTTTAGTGCTTTGCAAAAGCTGCAGAAACATATGGAGGAGGAAATGCAATGATAAAAGCCCACCTTTTCCATGTCAATTAGCCAGATTTAAAATGAGCAACCTGAAATCTTCCAATCAACTGGAGTAAACTCTGTATGCAAATACTGCCTAACTTAAAAGTGACTGGCTCTGTCCTACCGACTCACTTGCTCTGTAATTCCACCATACTAAAATACTAACCTTTTTCTGAAAGAGCAGAATGCTATTTAAATCATTCAACCAATTTCTCCAAGCCATTTAAAACAGAGAACATAAAAGACTGGATACTCTATACTGGCTAGTCTCTTTTTTTTGCATCTTGTTTTTGTAACTGGCATTCATTCTCCCAGCTTTAGACATGCTGTGACAGTCTCAGCAGCACGGTAAGGGTTAAAGGGAGGTATTCACTGCACCTAAACTAGGACACTAAATGAGAAAGAAGGCTGGTTGTCTACAGTCTCTGCCGGGTAGTAAAAAACTCACCACCTTGAGGAGTGCTGGCCTTCCTATTGACTTTCTGCACAGACAGGGAAATACAGCCCCTAGCTTAGACACCTGAGCTGACTTTAGTTATAGCTAGCAACCACCTAGATATGTGTATCTGAAAATGTCTAAATCTAGTTTTCTCAAATAATTCAGTACTTCAGGCTCAAGTCATAGTCTTAGGCACCTGCTGATTCTGTTGAAATCAGTTTGTTCCCACAGATATTTAATTAATGATATAGAAAAAAAAAAAAGGATAAATGTCACACAAAAGACCCTGACATTAAACATCAGTACTACGCCGTGCTTCCAGCACATAGTCAGAGTATTATAAAAGTAGAAATATTTATGGGAGGAATTCTGTCTGAACACATTGTTCTCTGAACATACTGGTGAATGAAATCTAGAAGAAATCTACTTTTAATCATTATCTTTCTTACCTGTTTGGATACTTTACTCCAAGTTTTCTTAAGTCTGTAGATTGCACTTCTGTTCAAGGCTGATGTGATTTCTAACACACCATTATAATTATGCAAACATCGACAAATATCAGCTACTGCTACCCACTTCTCAATTGAGTTAGCCCGGGAGCTGACATCAGCGTAATTCATGATTTGGGAGGCAACAAGGTTACTCATCTGACCAAACAAAGAGGAAAAATTTAGGACACTTAAATATAATTCCTTTCAACATGTAATTATTTAGTGAACAAGGCAGAAAAAATCTAATGCACAACAGAACTTACAGCTCTTAACAAAACCAGAGAAAGTGAATTGAGAACAGTGTTGTAGGGAAGTGTGTGTGTTGGGGGGAATGATGACATGAAAAAAGGGCAAGAGATGCAACAGGGAGTATCTCCAAGCCAACAGGAATAAAACTGTTTGGGAAGTCTCTCAGTAAAATTCAAGAAAAATGGTAAAGACCATAGATATGGTTGGGGATACAAGGAGCATTTGTTAATTAGATTCAGTGTTATATTTTCAATCTCTGGGGAAAATTTAGTTTCTTCTGTAAGCAACATTGTAGTACAGTTTAAAATGTTCTACTCTGTCAAATTGCCATTGAAATGCTGAGTACCAGTTCTTGAAAATTAGAACCTTCATGTGCTTTGATTTAAAAGTTTAATCACAAAAAGACTTAACATTCAGTCACTACTAGATAAGAAGTTACATCACATTGTAAGAAAAAAGGTTTTTTTTTTTCCAGAGGTCATAGTGTCAATCGAGTTCCCAGAAAAATCTATATTTAAGAGTACTTACATCATTAAAATGTTGACTAGTTTTCATAATATATGGTGTCCTCTCATTTTTATCCACTTTCATCCAGCCCTGCCCAAGAAACTCTCTAGTCATCGAAGAAAGAGAAAAAAAAACAAACAAAAATGCTCTTAATAAGCACAGCACAGAGTCTCTGCCTGTAACTGTAGCCTAAGTGGATTTCAAGTGTACCTCATTTTATTAGAAGCCAATTGACACAGCTTTCCACTAATTCCAGCATTTCACTATACCATTTTTTAATGGTGTCTGTAGCAATTAAATATTATAAAGCAGATTTAATACTCTTTTAATCCCCTCCCCCAATCCCCCCATCCTACTTTTCAGTATTGTGACCCTATTTGAAATTGGTCTTGTCAGCTTACGTGGTTATATCCATGTTAAACTGCTGTATGAATGAAACTGATCTGACACTCTCCCCCTGGAGACTCAGCACTTCCATACTATATTTACCCTTCACTAGCCCAGAGCCTTAGACCACAGATTTTTTTTCTTAGCAAAGAACTCAGGCTTTCAAAACACTATCAAACTATAGGGGACTCAGAGTCAATAATAGAAACAGCCGAAGGATATTATCCTGTTAAGTATGCAAACCTTTTTGTCAGTAGCATGAATTAATGTAGTACCTAGCACTGCCAGTCAGCGCTCAGCCACCGCGCTCACTTCAGTCACTCGTAGGAGAACACTTACTCATAGGGTATGCTTCGGAAAACTACGTGATCTAAAAGAGTTATTTGCTCTGCAAGCTCCATTGCCGACAAAGTTTCAAAGCACTCTGGTTTTGGACAATCTGACTGCAGAAATAAAGAGGACACTTAATGATCTCTTTTTGCATCAAAGGACATTTCAAAGCACAGGGTATTAAAGGACTTCATACGAACTTTCAACACAGAGTTGTAATTAACTTCTTTGCTACAAAGAGATAAGAATTAAGAAAGATTGCTAACAACATAAGGGTAAACACTGGGCTGGAAACTCACAGGAAAACAGCCACATACCATGTCATGAGTATGCACACAGGTTAAATAAAGTCCGCATTCTGTGTTCCTTTCCGCATAATCGCTCTGTACCTAGTTCCTTGCCCATACTCTTCTTCAGATTAATGCAACGCACTTATGAGATGGTGGTGACTACAGTTTGGAGGGAGGGCACTGTCAGTCAAGGCCAGCTATGGTTCTGATGGTGGCTGAGATGGCAGGTACTTATCATTTCATACATATTAATATAATTCCCCTTTTTTTTTTTAATCATGTGATTTAAATCCGAATTCTAAACATTTGACCTGTTCATCTTTGACATCGCCTCCAAATTTTTACTTTCTCTAAAATGAAAAGTACATTCCTTATATACAAGAACAGTATTTCTGTCCAGGGTTATAAAGTTGCAGTTGTGCTACATTTTACTGACTTCAAACCACAATATTTCTATAGGAGTATTTATGTTTAAATTTCAAGATAAACTTACCATCTGAATGATATCCTCTATTTTTAAATGGGTATCATCTTGATCGTCCTGAGAAAGAGCTCTGAAAAATTAAGTAGCAGAACATTCTATATAAATAAAATTGTCTATGGCTATGAGAAAACCTTATCACAGATTGGCAATCATGTTTACATAAAATAAAATCTAAGAATGCAACTGAAAAGGTAAATGAAAAAAAAAATCTATTGCCTAAAATATCATGCCTTGTTTTAAGTATAAGTGTACAAAATGGTATGACATAAGGTAAAATGATAGTCATGGAGGCTTAAAACCTCTGAGCTAAAACCAGCATATACTGTGGAATGGTCAACGACAATATGCACTGTACTTACTTGCTCATTATACTGTGACAAGTTTTCTACATCTATCCCACTCCGACTTTAGTGCAAATGAGTTTGGTGGACAAAGAAAAATTCCCTTTTCAAGAACTAGACTGGCAATGCAAAACCACAGTACAGTAACAATGATATTTAATCAGAAGGTCACTATCCTGAATAATCCTAGGAAAGCGAAAGGTGGAAAATTACATCTTAGGCCTTTTCGCTGATTTTTATACTGTGCTACATAGTATTTTGGGAAAATGTTTGAAAAATCAACATCTGAGAAGTGAAGACAGCAAAATAGGCATGCATAAAACAATGATTCACTGGGAAGTGTTCTTACTTACTGGCACTACACTGTCCTATTCAGTGTCCCACACAAAGAGCTGCGTCTTGAAATAAATAACAAACTGCTAGCAGATTTTACTTGTACCAAGTACATGATTTGCATTCAGTAATACAAGTGTTCCAATCCAAGTAAACCGAGCTTCCAATTCTGCTACAGGAAACTTGTGATTATTAGTGTTATTTCAGAGTGATGGGTCAAAAATGAATGCAGCAGAAGTAGTAAGCATTCATTAAACCCTCTTTACCCTACTGTAGTATCTTGGCACATAATTCTAAGATCTTATCCCTTCATTTGGAAAATAAAGACCGAATGAAACCTTGAACAGACTGGATTTATGTAACGTAGGAAATAGAAGGTTTATGGAGAAAGAACAGTAGGTCAGTATGTGAAAGACTGCCTATAAAGACACCAACGACACAGCAAGAAGCCACGGGACTGATTCGCATCAGAGGAGATTTAGTTTCAACCTTAAGTTTCCTTTTACAACTGCAAGTATAGGTAAGCAACTTCTGCAGAAGTTGTAGAGTACTCATCAGCTGAATTTTCAAGGAAAGTTTAGACGACCATTTTCAAAGAAGAACCAGTTCTACCGGTCATTCCAGAAAGCACTGCAACTGCACCAGGTATTTTCTCATGGTCCCTCCGATTCCTCATTTTTGCACCCTGTAGCAACAGACTTTCCACATACCAGCTGGAGAAAGGGTTAAAAGAAAAGGAATATATTGCCTGGAGACTTTAGCTATGAGTGTAGGATATGGAATTTGTACTATGTGGGTGGGGAGGAAGTGTTAATGCTTAGTACACTAGGTTCTTCTGTTGTGGGTTGCTGTGGTTTCCTTTTGGTTTGCCAAATTGGAAGAATTGGCTAAAAGCAGATCAGATACAGAGAGAAAGGATCTAAGAAACCTCCTTGTCTTCACCTTCAGCCTATCAAATCCACACAAAATGTCCCTTTCTTTAAAGGAGCTGGAAACACCTTATGTCTCATGGGCAAGCCGTGCAAAGTCTTGATTGTCTGCTTCAGGAGAAACCTAAGCTTCTTCTCCAGATAATAATGGTGTGCAGCCTTGGCAACTGGAATCAGACTGGCAATCTGTCTTTCCTAAGCTGCTTATCTTCCGCTGTAACTCACGACTGGCTGCCCGCAGAAAGGTATTGTTTGTCGTATGACAAGAGCATGTGCTTCCTGGCGATAAAAAACCAGAGAGGGCTTGCCCTTCACCACCAAGTAGTCTCAGCAATCTCGTAAACTCATCATTTGAGTTCCTTACACATAACTTTATATTGGCTGGAGTTCTTGTCTTTGATACAGAAATGACTGTATTTGCTTAAATAAAAAATAAAATCGGAAACATTAGATTCTCAAAAGGCTGAAAATAGTTAACTTTCCCTCACCTTTGCTTCCTGATATTCTCTAACATGACATCTCACAATTTGTGTAGAATTCCAATCCCTCATTCTAAAGAGATGAACGGTGCTTCCACAGTGCTCCCATGAAAAAAAATTCCTGCTTTTATCCGTAAATGCTTCACATTTACATCTGCAGAGGACAACGAATCTCTAGACATCATACAGCTAATTATTGATAGCATCAATAGTAACTTCTGCTTCAGTCTGCACTGTTGGCAGCTTTGGGATACCTAGTTTCAACAGAGGTCCAGGAAGCTAGGTTGAGCTGATCCATTCTGCTTGGGCAGTTCCTACCGCACTCCCTGGAGAACCTCCTGGAAGCTGTGTAAGAAGTGCAGGTCCGTGTGGAAAGAATTAGGAGAGAAAGCAAAGGTGAGGAGAGATTCTGCTGGACTGTTTAACAGTACCCCTCTGAGGGAGCACTGAATGGGCCGACACATCCATTGTTATCCTTACAAATAAGGAATTAAATATATACGGAATAACTTTCTAATCCTTAGAGTCAGCAGCTAAAATTAGACCTATCTCTCACTTAATTATTAATCTATTAATATTATAAAATATTAAAATAATTTTCTAGTGGAAGCTATTAACATCTGTCTCCTCATTCTTTTATGGTACATGAAACATTATTTAAACATTTTGAAAACTGGTGTAAGTTATAAAGCCTGAAATTTATTGTCCGGTGAGATCATACAAGGCAGAAAATTTGTCATCATCAAATTTTGACGTCTACATATCCCTGGATTTCATTTACATTGATTCTGAAGAAGAAGAAGGAGGAACGTTCTTGAACCACCCTTTTTTTTCTCCAGATAGGACAATTTATTGAAGTTATTCACTGGTGTTCACTCTGAACTTTACACCTTGCTTCATCATCAATGAAATTTTACCTAGATTTCAGGGGTTAGTAAATAAGGCTTATAAAATCTCAAGCAAAACATACTTCAGTAGGTTTGCCTAGCTTTCAGAACAGATATTGAAAAAAAGAAAAAGCAGGTTTTTTACCCTGCAGAGAAACCCTGTCAGTCCATTCAACAAAAATCTCATCGTGCACAAAACACCAGCTGTTCTGTTTGATGACTCAAGAAGGCATGAAGCAGCTCAGTATCTCTCAATAAACACTTTCCTTGCCATTCATATTCTATACAGTCTTTCCCAGAGCTGACCATAAATTCTTCGGAATAAAACCCAACCTTTCTTCTTCCTCTAATCTCTGCTAACAAAGGGACTGATTTTCCGAGAAATTTATATGTACATATGCATACATAGACTCAAAGGCTAGATCAGTTTGTAAAAAGAGACATTTGTACCCAATGTCCTTCAAGGAGACAGTCCATGGAAAATAACCCACATGCAGGCTCAGAAAGCATAAACTTTCTTCCACAAGTGTTTGAACATTGAATTTATGACAATAAATGCTTTTTCTAACCTAACTCTGAATTGCTCTGCTTTTCAGACTCCAGAGTAGACTATGAAAACTGAAATGCAGGGAAGCCAAGACCTACGGTGAGGACTTAGTGGCAAACCTGAATTCTGACAGACGCTGTTTTGTTATGCCAAGCCCTTTTAGATACAAAAGCCTGCAGCAAGCACCTCTTCAGAAGAAGCAAAAAGCCTGCTTTATGACACTCGCCTAGAAATTGGGTGAATGACTGTTTCCATGAGGGGCATGTCAACTGGCTCACCCCTCCTTCCCATTTTGAACCTGTCCCAGAGAAGCCTTTTGAATGAGTTTCACCAAAACTTCCAGTTATGACAAATTTGTGCCTGCACATAGAAAGTATGCTGCCAAAAATCTTCCAATTGATTTCTAATGACAGTAAAAAAGACCTCCAGGTCTAGGTGGGTAATTTATAGTCCTCCTCTTAAGTAGTATTAGATGAAAGCCCTCCATCTAGAAGAAAACAAAAAAGATAACATCTTTCCAAAGCAGGTATGTGGTGGTGATGGACCAAGCAGCGTTTCTCCAAACCAGACATAGGTAGCTGAACCAAAAGAAGAACCTCTACACATTTCCACAAGAAGAAAGACTCTCGATACCTTTAGGACTTCCAGGCTGGGCTTTACGTCCTCCAAAGTCACTGCTTATGTTCTGTAATTGTTTGAGAAACGAAGGTGTCTTCTATGACCTCTGGAGGAACAGTCAGGATAACTAATTTCAGATCATTTTGGTGGACATAATCTGCTTCATGATGGGCAGTTGCCTTGGAAGGAGTGCTTCATTAGCTGTCTACAGTTTGTTTTGTGGTTAGGTCCTTCAGTTAGACACAGTAGGTCCCTGTATTTCTAAGTCAATACAATGAGGAAATCACCTCTGTGATTTCCCCTCACCCTGTCATTGTAACCTATGGATGGTTCAAGGAACTCAAGAAAAAATTTTATTCTATTACAGGCCTTCTCTTAATATTCAGACCACTGACTATAATCTGCCATGTTGGCAAATCACAGAAAATCTGTAATCTGATGCAGAAAAAAGAAAACAATGGTATGAGAGGTCACTGATATTGAACACTGTGCCTCTTCACTATGTCTTGGAGCAGTATGGGAACGTCTGCTTAAAGTTTAGCAGTTCTTGGTCCAGGGAGACAATCTTGGTTGTCCCTACTACAATAATTAGTAATCTTCAGAGACAAGTAATAGAGAGAACTCTCCCCGCTTGAAGAAGCCCATGTTCAGTGTTTGCTTTGACCTACTTCCGCAACCGGCCACAGCACCATGGGAGGCATCATGCAAGAATGTCAGGGAAAGCACCGTTCCCGTGTCACCATACCCTCTTTACACCAGAACTTTGCTTTTAGTGTGAATATAGAAAAAAACTTTGCTCTTCTGGCACTAGAAACCTGGTTGTCAACTAGGTTCATACATGTATGGTCAGATAGAATGCAGGCATGTGGATACTGTCTCTTCTGCTTCTGTTGGTTTCTCATTCTTCACTAAACTGGTTCCAGAATTGAGCAAGGACCTTTTCAACCTGCCAGAAAAGCTAAACCCTCCTGATAGAAAGCACTCCTCGGTTTTATATATTGGATTATAAGAAAATCAAGTTTTCAAAGAACAGTCTGGAGTTGGCTCCACCTCTGAATCCACTAACAAGCTGAGAAACTGGAGGACCAGAGGGACTCCTGCTTGATACCCCAGTGGCCGAGACGGTTCCTGAGGCAGCCAGAAGTGAAGTGTGTGTTCACAGTCCCCACGGGACAGCAGGTCACTGATGAGGACTACCAAGTTGATAATTCTAAAAAAAAACTTATAAATATTCCCATTTTAATGATGTGCAATAAAAATGAAGGCTTGTGGAAGAGTAAAGGAACACACACCTCTGTGTCACTACCACAGATAACAGAGTTACATGCAAACAACTACATTCAACTGCAGATCGTTCCTTAAATCCTGTAATGCCCTTTTCTCAGTCAACTATATAGCCTTGCTGAGGGCGTGTATCTCCAGGAGTCACTACAGTGCTTTTTTTAAAGCTTGGAAACCACTTCTAATTACTAGACAACCCATTTTCCTGAGGTGATTTATGAACCAGAGCTCCTCCTTCCAGTGAAAGTGTGAGATGTATGACACATTTGTGTATTTCATTCCAGCTGAATGATTTTTTGTCCAAAATCAGAATTGCTCCAATACACTCTTTCTCACAAGGTTACTGAAGGAGTTCCCATTCCTCAAAAATTAATTTCTCCTTACCAGCTGACTGTTAACAAATTTGACATGCCTGGCAGATAATCACCTCCTGTGTGGCTGGAGAACAAGCCCAAGTGCTTCAGATCACAGTTTCACTCAGCTTTAAGTCTTTGGGACAGTTTGGTTTATGTGATAATATTTTTGACTTGGAGCCTATGTCCTGTTGACTGCAGCTTAACAAAAGTTTAAATTATTACAGTTGTATTCATGCAACAGCTTCTATCTGAACATTTATTTATGCTACAACTCTTATTTGAAAGTTTATGGGCTGTTTGTGTATGTAATCAACCCACAGATAGGACATAGGAGTAATTTCAGCTGCTAATGAAATATGGTTGCTACTGGAAATGGAACACAGCAGTTTTTTTGAACACTTGGGACAGCAGTACTGTGTCACTGCTGCTTACTGGATTTCCCATTGGAATAGTATTGAAATCATACTGAAATTTGATTGGAAATTGAAATACTATTGAAATATTTAACACACAAGTTGTCCAGCATGCATATATGTTAGCAGCATTGCCAGTCTTGAAAAGCAATAAAGGATTTTTGATAGCCAATGTTAGCTAAGGCTTAAATTTCATGCCTCATTCTGAAGCGGGACATCCATGCACTGAGTCGAAAGGACTAGTCCTGCACAGCAAGCCACCACCGATGGCTCATTTTCCAGGGCTAGTTTGTGGGATGTAACCAAGTACTTATGATTCTGTATGGCCAAATCTACAATCAACCCACACTGTTTGAAAAACCTGGCGGCATTGGGGTATACAGCTGCAAAGCCTGACGAAAGATGGCTTGGCTGAGGACCATATCTGAGGAAGTCTTTATTCTCTACCTATTTCCAACAGAAACTCCCACTGAGAACTTGGACAGATCATTTTTTCATGCTTTATTTGCCTGCTTGTGAAGTGCCATAATCTGTTCCAGAAATACTGTCAGGATAATGACTACAAAAAAGGATTTAAAAAAATGCAATGTTTCTACAAAATATTTCAAATGAGTTAATTTTTAATTAACTTTCTGTTCAATTTCTGTACATACATTTTTTCATTTTTCTAAAATTTTATTTTCGAGTACTGTTTTTTCCACTGTCCCTCCCTTTTGCATTTTCTTTTCCCCATTTCTCAGTTTTCAAAAATTTAACTTTTTCAGAATTTTCACTTCTTAAGAATTTAACTTTTCCTTTCTTTTTTTTTTCCAAAAGAAATACAGTGCGAAAATTCACAGGATGGTCAAAAATTTAGTCTGACTTTTTGAAAAATTCTGAAAAATGTTTACTGGAAATACCTGATTAGTTGTATTCACTAGTATATACAGTGTGCTCAAGATGCCACAGTAATACATGCTAGAAGGGAAGAGAGGACAGACAATATCCACCAATTCACAGACGAGCAGTAAAAGGATGCAAATGGGGGCAACTCACGGTTTATACATAATTACCAAGGTCCCACTTTTTGATGCAACAGCTAATGGAAATTGGCTAACTGGAAGCTGTACAGAGGAATTGCTAACAAAGTTGTATGTTAAAGGTCCATAATCTATCCCATTACTCTGCCAGGAACAGCCAATTCAGGTTTATTTTCTTCTATTTTTTTAAGAAGCTAAAGGTCTTCTGGTAATTTTCCTCACTATTTCTAATAAATATAATAATAATTATTAAAAATTAAATTAAAAAATCTAATACAATTGCTGTCACACGTATTATTAAAAGCCATTATCCTAATCCTTTTTGCTCTTCTTGCTTGCTGTTTCTTCTGAGGAAATACATGAAACGAAGTTACTACTTTTACTTGGAATAACAGCACATGCAGTATTATTAAAAAGGAGGTTTATTTTTATTTATGTAAAAATTAAGTATGATCTCATTGACATGAAGTACTTTTAATAAAAAAAAATCTTTGTTTCTTGAATTTGTTTGACTTCTTCCTTCCTAAGTGAACAACTTGCCCCTCATTCGTTTTTCACGTAAGTATCTGATGGGGAAACCTGTCAAAAGGTTGTAGAAAATTCAGACATACTGCATTTATTGCACCCTTATTGGGTTTCCAGCAGAATATTTACAAAAATACTAACACAGCACATCACAGACTTATCTGTGTTTTTTCATCGTATCGTATTTTAAACACTGCCTAGTCTTTAAATGTTTACTGCTCCTTAGCAATGTAGGACAATTTACATGAAAATCAGTGGCTATAAAACACTCATTTTTAGTAGATGCAATTATTTTCACTGATAAATGCATACGAAGATTTGTCTTTCTGGCATGACAAGACACTTAACTCTGTAATACCAACCCTAAGTAACAAAATAAGGTGTTCTAACCCTGACTTAAATAGTTAATGCAGAAGCTTAAAGATCTTTCATTTCATGGGACTAATACAAGAATTCCTCCCTGTAAGCTATCCAAAGAACTTTGGATGTGATGCCAACACAAAGGAAGGTGCAAGCACGGTCTTGTTAGGATGTCATGACACATTAGGCTATCAACGGCCTCTTGTCCGCTGAGCAGAGTGGATGGCTCATTACTGAGGCAGAAGTTCCTCAAGGTATCACAGTGAGTGGTGTCGTGGCTTTACTGGACAGCATTTTTCCCTGCTGCATAAAGACTGAACCCATGGCTGCAAGCTGCTCTGCATCAAAGTTTTCTAATACAGGTATTTTTATGCATGAAACTTAAAACACGCTCTGTTTTATAGCTAATAAAACACTTAGTAATCCTTCCAAATTAAAAACTCTGGAGAAAAACCAAATGCTGTGAATTCTATGGTACATGATCCCCTAATTATTTCACATGCTGCAGTTAACATACTAAACTACTAGAAATGTATTTACCTCAGTATATTTGCAGTAGCTTTTCTTTCTTGTGGCAGAAGGTCAGGGTCTCTCAAAACTTCTTCCAGCAAATTTAACACATTCATTTTCAGCTCGTTGTTCAGCTCAAAATCCTACAAAGGAAAACAATTTTACCTCCTTTTGTCTTAACAATGTTGGCCAAATAACTGAAAGAGTATACTTTTGTGAGTTTTTTTGAAGGGTTTTTTGCTATTAGGTTTGAAAATATTTAGAGAAACAAAAGGCTGTAATATATTTCCTCTTCTGACCTTTATCTTCTGTGTGGAAATGGGCAAATCACTTAACCTTTCTCTTCTGAAGTAAGAACTGCATCTCACCAATACCCACAAAAATTCTCCAGTGATGACTATAAAAGCAGAAAAACTATGTAACTGCACTACTGAGACCGCTGCCTAGCAAGGCTGGACACTGGGGTTTTTTTCACTCTTCTCGAGTTTGTCTGTTTATCAGCCTCCCATTCCGGCAATTCTTATCTCATACTCATCCTTTTGGAAAGGTCTGCTTTTTTTTCTTCCAGGTAGTGGAGTACTCAACCTAATAAGCTTGATAAATCAGACTAGTGCTCCCTGGCACTGCACTTAAGGGCTTCAGCATCTTAATTACTTCTGAGGCAGACTGATACCTGACACAGGGCTGCAATTCAAGAACACAAACACACTGTTGATCTCTGATACTGGGGAAAATCAAATAATAGAACAATGTACGAGCTTTAAGGTGGGAATGTACAGGCAACTCTTGGAGTAGGCTCCAAAAATGTTTCTATTTAGGTCAAAGCTAGCATTTCAATAAGAAAACTAAACCCAAAACCTTCAGTCATCTACTGCATCACAGATCTTCCTTGGCAACCCACAGTTGCTTGCAAGCAGGACCATGTTTGCGGCAAGCCCCTGGGAGCCTTCCATGGCAACAGAAGCCATGAAGTTACAGAAAATGGGAAATACTTGGCACCTCCCTGCAAGGTCTGTGTGTTTCATTTTCCCAAATAAACCAGCTACAACCCCTTCTGTTGTGACAGGCTCTTAAATTGACAAGATGCCAGGAGATGGGTGCCTCTGGGGAGAACCACCCCAGTGAAGACACACACCATCGCACCATGGGTTTCACTTCAGGGGATGTGGGACCATCAGAGTGCCCCCAAAGTTAAAAAGGAAAGTGATGCTTAATTCCTAAAGGAACTAAATACTTAAGATGAAGGCAAGAATTCATGTTCGTTAAGGAAGGTGGTGTCACAGCCACGTTTATAGCACTTTTTGAGAAAGTTTATTGCTCAAAATGTCAGCACTTAGGAATACCCTGCTGCTGTCTGCCAGCAATGCCCTGGGCACTTCTCTCCTTTTACAAGCATCCCCTTTTCATTCTTCTAAAGTCCTCTCACCTGAGCCATTAGCCACAGATAATTCATATGTTGACACCAATTAGCATATGTGTCTTAGCATACGTGTCTTAGTTTTTTGTGATGGTTGTCTGTATTAGAGGATGCTGGAGAACAGGAAGCCATGGAGTGTTAGAGTTTGGGTGGGGTATCAGGCATATACCTCACAGTTCTGGGTACTCATCGTGTTTGTTTTATAAATACATTTTCTATTGCCATTGTTAAAAATGCCTTCTTTAGGAACTGTTTTAGCATGTTTGCAAAAGAAGACAGATATTTTTATTTATTTATTTAGGGTGTGGAGATGGGACTAATTAGTGAAACCACGAGGAATGTAACTAAACTAATGACAGTATGGTTAGCTCCAATGATTTTTAAAATACAACCACTGGAATATGAAACTATCAAAATTTTGATAAAGGAGAAACCTTGAGTCTGCACAAGCTTAAGCAACCAGTGTAATTAATATTAGTATTGTCTGTCCTATGGCTCGATGGTGGACACTGTATAAAAGAAGTCTGGTATCTTTGCTAGTTGTGCTACAGAAATACCATAAAAGAACAGAAAAGGTACCCAAGAGCTGACAAGTCTAACATCCCCATTCAGCATGTTGGGTAAAATTCTCTACCTGCCACTGTAAATGGACAGATCACAACAACATGATAAGGATTTTATCTCCAAGTATGCTTTTCAAACCATAATTGGTTGATTATTTTCATTACATGGTATTTTTCCTCGAGACTTCTTTATTGCAGCTATGACCAAAAAAGTCTAGACTTAAAAGTTGTTTCTTTTCTAAACAGGATGGGGCAACCTCACCTATGAATATCAGACTCGGTAAAAACAAAGGCATTTCCATTTTTTGCATGTTTACAAACTAATTCTTCTAAGTGATGAGAATTGATATATTGTATGTTAATAGCAAAAGGTGTCTGTTGAGTAACCTCTACAAGACAGTAGTCCTGGAATCACTGGGGAAACTCATATTGTTGGCAAACTATACAAAAACTTAGTTCCTAGCGTTAGGGCTATTTTCCTCTTCAATTACACTGGCTTTGCTTTGGAAGAAAGTTGATAGTGGAAAGACTCACTTCTCTAACCTCAGAAAAATGAGAAGCCCTAGACCCTCTATCAGCATAGCCACCCCGAACTACGATGGATGACAGGGACTGGTTAGGGACTACAGACAGAGGATGGATGGGTTTGTGTGATTCCTTCACTCCCAGGCAGTCACTCCTCCACACCAGCCTGACCGCAACCCACAACACAACCTTCCCATGGGACAGACCTGGCCCTATGTCCATGCAATTTCTGCAGCTGTTGTCTTACTGCTCAAAATCTCTTTGTGCCTGGAGGTACTCTTTTTTTTATAGCAATGTGCCAGCTGCTTCTTACAATGTGAGTAGAAAAAAAAATAATGAAAAAAGGTGGGATTTGGAAGAAAACTGGAGAGCTATTCTATTTTTCCATTGAAGTTCATGATTAGGGGGTACTGAGATTCCGGTGTGATGAGCAATATACAAAAAATCTAGGGAAATCATTGCACTTAAACATGTACATATACTTAACTATGTAGAAAGGTTAACATGAGAATTATATAAACACCAAAATACTTAGCAACCAATTCCAAATATAATTTATAATAATACGTATAATAATAAATACAAGCAGATTATATCTATTTGTATTATGGGCGTTATATATGAATATATATTCATATAGTATGGGCACACATAGATCTATATGTAGATATATTATATACACATGTACCACACCTCGACAGGAATTTTTAGACCACTTTTGTGACATTTTTCTGTTGTATCACCTGTTAATATGTTTCACTATTTCTTCCAGCCATTGGAAGGACTTGCAGCAAGACCCTGCCACCATCCTCAGCACTGAAGGCTGGCAAGCTGGAGTAAACCTGCTATCCTGGCTTACATTTAAATTGCTGCACATCTTAGACCACCCCAACATTCTAAGAGACTTTCAGCTGAGATTTACGTATCACAGAAGGAATACAGGCAGGCAGGCAAGAACCACTCCATTTTCCAGCAGGCACATTTCAGTTTCACAGAGGTCTAATTCTTTGTGAGAGGCCACATACCTCATATTTTGGAGTCCATGTTAACCTAAAGATTTGTGGTTCTTATTCAGATTTTCCTTTGAGTTAAGCAGAGAAATTAATGAAGATTTCCAAGCAAAATTTAAACTTTTATTTTTAAGTCCATTACTGCCAGTAATGGGAAAAAGGAAATCGTAGGATAAGAATAGGACGTATGAAGTTCCCAACTGACCAAAAGCACCGTGCACCATGTTCAGTACCATTTATTGAAGTTTCCAGCAGTAGAAGACTATAGCAACAGAAAGAAGTGTAATAATTTTGCTCTTACCCCCCTGCACTATGAAAGCAAAGGCCTGCTTTGTAACTACAGAGCACCAAAGTCAGCATGATTACATTTTAAGTAGACATAACCAGTCTGTTTATCTCTGTCATGCACAGAATTAGACAGCAATGTTCTCTTTTTAAAGTGCAAGCACATTCCCTTGCCAGGAGAAGATAGGAAAGCTGTGCTGCAGTATGAGAAGTGCTTCAAAAGCAACCTATTTCACCTGAGTGAAAAAAAAGTAAGAGGGGATGATGGACTTGGAATCACTGACCAGAAGAAAAGAGACTGCAGCAGAAGGAGCAGAAAGCAAGAAAAAGGAAACTTAGCTATGCTGGTGAGGTACAACTAGAAATATGTAGATTTACTATCGGCGGTTTACACAGAGAATATAATTTTCAAGTTTTGACACGGGCTCAGAGAAACAGTAGAAGTTTTTCCTCCCATCTTTCCTTAAATCTTCCTAAGTGAGAGGAAATATTCCTCATCTAAACAACATGAAGAAACATCGAATAACCCAGACAAATAAAAGGGAGCTAAAACTGAAGAACCTAATTTATATTTGAGCACATCAGTGATAAGGACTACAGAAAACACTGGAGGGAGGGAAGGAAGTGGTAGGTGCAGGAGGGATGACAAATCTACTGAAAGATTGTTTACAAGGAATTTAGAATATTTTTAAATACACGAGTTTCGCCCTACAATTTTAATATATCCACTCTCATGCCAAAGTGTAAAGAGATAATTATTTCAATGGCATCAGTGGAGTGACTCTTAGTCTTGTATACCTGTCCTGGTTTCAGCTGGGATGGAGTTAATTTTCTTCTCAGTAGTTAGTACAGTGCTGTGTTTTGGCTCTGATGTGAGAACAGCGTTGACAGGGCACTGATGGTTTTAGTTGTTGCTGGGTGATGTTTCTACTAAATCAAGGACTTCTCGGTTCCTTGGGCCCTGCCAGCCAGCGGGCTGGGGGGGCATGGGACATGGGGAGGGGACACAGCCAGGACAGGTGACCCAAGCCAGCCGGAGAGGGATTCCATACCGTGGGACGTCATGCTGAGTATATACCCTGGGGGAAGGAGGAGGAAGGGGGGACATTTGGCATTATGGCGTTTGTCTTCCCGAGTACCCGTTACGTGGTGGAGCCCGGCTGCCCTGGGATGGCTGAGCCTGCCTGCCCGTGGGGAGTGGGGAAGGAATTCCCTGCTTGGCTTGGCTTGCGTGGCTTTTGCTTTACCTGTGAAATTGTTCTTACCTCAACCCTGGAGTTTTACATTCCTTTCTGATCCTCCTCCCCATCCCTCTGGGTGAGGGGGAGTGGGCAAGCGGCTGTGTGGTGCTGGGTTGCCAGCAAGAGTTACACCACAACACAGCAGATCAAACTCTATCAGAGTTAATTGAAGTTAATTTAGTGTTGCAGTCCTCTACAACAATATTTAATTTTCCAGCATAAAAGCACACTAACTATATCACATATAATTGTGCTGTGGGAAATGTTTATAAACTCACCTGCAACAGAGCATTTACACATGTGGAAGGCAGAGATAAACGATATAACTGTCTATCAAGGAAATTCATCCCAGAACTTGAAATAAGTCTAGCTTACTTCAAGAAGCAAGGAAAGGACAACAGCTTTGTCTTTGAGTTTGTTTCAAGTGCAAAGAGTTGGTCAGCATTTGGGAGAGAGTGCCAGTCCTGATTGTACAGTATCAGTGTTAGCCTGTCACTCCTGATGGAATATAATCAGGTTAAAAGTGCAAGCTATGTTAATAGCATGACTGAGTAATTTTCAGCACATACATGCAAACCACTGCTTATCTAAGCCCTGTGTAATCCTGTAGTACAAAGAAACCTTTAAAGAAGAATCCAGCCATTATGTATTGTCAGATTAAAGCGTTCAGGACAGATAAGAAATGTGACATCCCTGCCTCCAAGTCCTGGGATGCAGTACATTCATCAGCTTTGCAGAAAGACCTCAGTGAAGAAGGACCTGTCAGGCTTCAGCAGAAGTGGGTGCAGAGTACTCCTAATTAGTTTGACTGAATGCAAGCTTGGCTGCTGTTCTGGGGGTGACTCATGTTCCCTGAAGGGTCATGGTATAGCAAACCCTTACACTTCCGCAATGTTTGGACAGAGCGTAGCTGCAATTAAGTGCATTACTATTCAATGCATAACTGTATTCTGCAAAGGGCGTAAGTTTATGCAAACTGGACTTCTTCACTAAGTGACCAACAGCATGCTGGAAGGCTCACTCAGGGCTCTCTTGCCCTGCCTCTCTCTGGGGCAACCTCTCTGTTTCTTCAATTCACTATTTGCATCATGGTGCCTCTTTATTTCAGAAAGAACCCCAGAAATTTCTTTGCTGTTTCAAGGCAGAGGCCACAGGTCACAGTTATTTGAAATGTAGTTATAATGCAGCATATTTTGCTATCAACCAGTATGTTGGCATAACTGTAATTTGTTCACATTTCTACAATAAACTTACTGTAACTTTGACAGCCATCATATTCATTACTCTATGGCATTAAACATGAAACAAGTGGGGGTCATATAAAGCAATTTTTAGCTTACTTTTTATTCCAAGATACCAAATGGAATTGACCAATTCATGTACGCTATTTTTAACTAACTGAAATCATCTTTGCTTGAACAAGTCTTTGTATACACGTGTCCTCCATAATCCCTAAGTGATACTCAATAACTACATCTGCAAAACCTTGTGTTGAAAACCTAACACAGCTTCATCAGTATGAGCAAGAAAATCACTTACTTCACAGCTGGAGCAAAGCATGCACCAGGTGTGAGATCATAGAATCGTTCTGGTCTGAAAAGACCTTTAAGATTATGAAGTCCAACCATTGACCCAGTACTGCCAGGTCCATCACTAAACTATGTCCCTAAGCACCACATCTACACGGCTTTTAAATGCTTCCAGGCATGCTGATTCCACCACCTCCCCGGGCAGCCTGGCCCAATGCTTGACCACCCTTTCCATGAAGATGTTTTTCCTAATACCCAATCTAAACCTCCCCTGACACAACTTGAGGCTGTTTCCTCTTGTCCTGTTGCTTTATACTTGGGAGAAGAGACCAACACCCACCCGCCCACAGCCCATCAGGCAGCTGTAGGGAGCGATCAGGTCCCCCTGAGTCTCCTCCTCTCCAGACCAAACACCCCTCAGCTGCCAGCCCCCTCCCCAGCTCCATTGCCTGTCTTTGGACATGCTCCAGCCCCTCTACATCCCTCTTGAAGTGAGGGGCTCAAAACTGAACACAGGATTCCAGGTGTGGCCTGACCAGTGTCGAGCACAGGGGCACAGTCACTGCCTTCATCCTGCTGGCTGCAGTGTTTCAGACACAAGCCAGGATGCTATACTTTCAAATTTCAAGCCATGGTCTCCCCAGGTCTTGTGGTAACCTCGTAACTCTCTGACACTGTCTGGCAGCCATCTAGTTTGCAGGAGGGTTAGTATCTGCCAATTCACTCCAGCTAAGATCTTCAAAGAAGCCAATGGGAATAAGCACCCAGCTGTCATTCACGACTGGGAGGTCTGGAGAAACCAGCTTCTCTCTCCATCAGCAGATGTGAAAGCTTTCTCCTTGGACAAGCTCCATTTCAATTTGCTCGCCACAGAAGCAGAAAAATCTTGGTTTTGTAACATGAAGTGTTTAGATTAAAAGACAAGAAAGTACTGTTAAACAGAAAATGAAGCTGCAAGACCTCACTGGGATAATGAAAATCACACCAAGACTTCCTCCTCTTGGCTTTCCTTTCCCTTCCTACTTTTCCATCACTGCAGAAGTCAGTGGGAGTACTATCCCTGTGAGCCCCTTCTGTTCCCATCAACACCCTTGTCTTCACAATGACTGTTTGCCTCGTTATTTGTGTTTTCGTTGTTTACAATGGGAGAATCCTACGCTCTTCCTCTCAATTACATTTTAAAAATGAAATGTAAACTTGAACATTCTGCTGTTATTTTGGGCAAAAAGAAAGCTTTGTTGGCTTGTAGGTAGCTGAATGAAAAAGACAGAAGTATAGGAGAAAAAAAAGAGGAGGGATAGGGAAGGAAAAGAAGAAAAATGTAAATAATAAAATCTGGGAAACCTAAACAAGCCATCTTTCACGCTGTGCTGGTGTTGGCTGATGAGCAATACAGGTTTGATTCCTCTTGCTCAGTGTGGTAAAAACGAAATGTGTCACATTAGGCCAGGATGTTTTTTTCCAAATTTTAATCTGTGCCTTGTGAGCTCCTGGAGACATTAATTAGCTCCTTCTGCCTTCCTGACAGGGCTGCAGATCTGGCACTACCACTATATATTTACTTGGAATTTGAGTGAGGCTTTTACAGTGTACGACCCAAGTTTCAAAAAATAATTATTTCTTTTTCTAAGCATTGTTTAGTATGATTTCAAGATAACAAAACTGTTTTATGAAAGCATATCTTCACTGAATAGGCTGAATTGTTAATTTTAACAATTGTTGATTCTGTTTTCTGGCAACAGACAAGTTTACATATTAAATACTGTCAGATTAAATACTCAGATAAATTTTAAAAAATACATGCTTTAAAAACAAAACAACCCACAACACTAAACCATCCACAACTGTGGTTTTGACACAGTTGCAAGATACTGTAGGAGGTCAATTCATTCCATAACCCAGCAGAGGAAAGCTCCTCCAAACCCTGGATTTGCTAGAGAAAAATGAGGAAAAATAAGGCTCTGAACCATTTGTTTGGAAGATTTCTCTATCCCTCAGTTCGTGCACTAACCCTGACCCATGTTATTATACACTTGAGAGCAGCACACTGAAGGAAGCCAAAGGGATCCAGAGGGAAGGGGTAGAGGGTAGGGACTAACTAGGTGGGATGATACATGTAAGAGCACTTTTAACATATGGTTGTACATTACTGTCTTTACGTTGCACACATTTCTGAATGAAGCACATTCTTAGGTACTGTGCAGCACCTCATGTGCTCTGGGCATTACAGCACAATAAATCAGTACAATAATTTAGGCAGACAAATAACATGTAGAGGCCTGAATGTTGTTTGTGGATCAGAAAGCATAAAACCAGAGTTACTTATGCTGCAGAATTATTCACACGCTACAACACTAAGCACACCTGTAGTAGCATCCGGCACCATAAAAAGAGAACTAAAGAAAGCCCTGCAGTTTCCTCATATAGCGTCTTTGCTTTTCTTTGTTTCTATTAATAAGGAAATAGCATTTTGGCAGAAAAAAACGTGTGCAGTAGGTCACCTTTTATAGTCATGCTAGCAATGACCAGAAGGATCTCAGGCACATCGCAAGGAGAAGAGTCTACCAGACAATGGGAGAACCTTCTCCCACGGAGGACAGAAATTGCGTATTTTGTGCTGGCAGTTTCTGCAGCAAAAGCAAATTCAAAGCCAATTTATTTTGTTAACTTTTTTTTTTTTTTTAAGAGAATAAAACCTGTCCTTGGCTGCTGATGAAGGTGAAGGTTGCTCAAATGCACTAAGTGGCCAGAGAATGATGCAAATACCTTAAAATGTAATAAAGTTTTTGGCAGGTCTGTTGATCTCATAGAATTTTAATGCTTATATTCTTTTGTCATTTTGGAAATCTAATAAGCATTTCTTCACCAGACACTGGTGGCTAAAGGTTCTCTGGCTTGCAGTTTGTGTTGTTACTGTAAAATGAGGCTCTGAGCTACTGCTCTCCCAGGACTATACATCTTTACTGCCAACATTACATGCTATTTGGCCAGACAGTAATTCTTCACTTGTCTTCCTTAAAGCAGTCCTGTCCCATATTTTTTTGGCAGAAACTAGTCAGACATTTCTGGTTTGCTTAGGTCTTCTGTCCTTTCTCTCTCCCTAGCTTCACAAGTAAACACCACAAAGTGCTGATTACATGCTCTGTTGCTGTAGCATTTGTTACTTTTGGTGCCAAAGCTGTTGCATTTTAAAATATCTGCTAAATTGGAATACTGGCTTAAGAGAGCTAGAGAATTAAAATCTGCCACTGTTGCCATGGAAAAAGTAAAAGGCAGTGAGAGACAAGGGAGTCCGGATAACAGCTTCCCCTTTGAAAATGCAGTGTTGAACTATTATGTATTATCTTTGTCCTCTTAATATTTTTAAAAGAATACTAATTGTAAACATTATGCAAAATTAGGTGTAGTAGTATTCAGGACAATATTATTGTTTTGTACATCATGGGTACTTTTGAAATGGAAGCAAAGATCGCTTTTATTTTTAAGGAGAGAAAGTATATTTTTGGTAAATTGCTAGAATGACAGAGTACACTTGCACTCTTCATAGTTACTTTGTACTTATGATAGAGAATCATCACAGCACCATCAGGGTCAGCTCTGAAACTTAAACTTCAGTGTAACTAGTTGTAGATCCCTACTGTAGACAAAAGTCTGATGACTCCCAAAATTTTCACAATTACATTAATTAACCATCTTTTAATTAGCATAGAGGGTCAACTCAACTCAGAGCAGTCACTTAACACAAACTGCAGCAAGGACACACTAAGCATGTACTGTACTCTACAACAGTAATAACAGACTTCTGCTGTTCCAGTTCCAGCTCAAGATTTTGTCATGCAACGATTTTTATTTAACAAGTAGTCAAAGAAATCTTGGTCTACATAGATTGTTTCCAATAACTCAAAATGTGTAATCATTCCCATGATACCAGGAGAGGTTTTATTAATTTCATCTGGGCTGTTCAGCTTTTCAAACACAGCCAATTTTCCCACTTAGGCATTTCTTACTGACTTGATTCTCTAGCAAACTTAAGCTCTATGGAAATTAAACCCATTACATGGAAAAAAGGGAACTGAGTTTAACATAGGACAGTTTGACATCGCTGCAATTAGCTGTTCAATAAACCCTTTTTAGATCAAGTGGTCTTGATTACCAGCATGTAGTGACAAAGCAATCTACAACCGCTGTGAAGTATCATCTATACAAGGCGTACAAAAATCTTCCATTGGCTTCCAAAATGCTCTCACTCTTTCTCTTTCCCTCCCTCCTTCCTTCCTTCCTCCCTCCCTTCTTTCTCTCTACTCCTCTTTCTCTCCTTTCCTCCTTTGTTTCTTTCACTAATTCTCCTGTTAGACTTCTACATACATGCCAAAATCTGCCAACATTTGTCTCACCTGGCAGCTTAAAGGCCATTTCTATCTGCAAACTTCTGCTAGCTACTCAGACTTCTTTTTTTCCCTTCTCTGTCAATACAGTTTTATGTTTATGTATCAGACCCACACTCCTGTCTTGGTTGTAGAGGGATCAACAGGACCGGTGTATCTTTCCATGTGCGATTCACAACAAATAAACAAACATCTGTATGCAAACACAAGTATTTTAACACAGTCAAAGTAACGGAACCACGCTGCCTGTAGCATGAACGGTTAATCCAACCTGCTCAGTATGTATTTCAACACACATTACACCAGTAAAGCGCTCACACACAATGTTACCAGGAATAATGTCATAACTGGGTATTTTCAGGAGAGCTTTGCAAGGCTAGATGAAGGATTACTCACTTGCTTAACAGTATCTTTTTACAAGCTAATTTTCCATATTATCCTTCTAGCACTGAGTTTTCAGGCTGTTTGACCTCTGCAACACTCCACAGCAGCACTGCTTAAAAAATACTTTGTAGGGAGAACATAGACTTACTGCAGTTGGAGAGGAGAAAGGTGCAGAAGGAGAATACCTGAGAATGCTTGGAGACCCAGTGGCGCAAGACATTTAGGACTCGATTCGTGGCCGCTCTGCGTATTATGAACTCTTTGTCGCACATGCGTTCAGAATTGTTAAATCCTGTGCAGAAAAAAACACATATTGAAGTTAATGGCTGCAGCGAAAATTCAAATATGGTATGAGTAACTTTGGTAAACTGAAACCTCATAGGACACTTATGTGTAATAAAAGGAAAGGCACCTATATAGACTTTCAAATATGACCACTTAAGACTGCTGAAATTCTGCAAGATCAGTAGAATACAATCTTGCCCATCATAACTAATACAGACACCTCCTTGGGTCAGCACTCAGTTTCAGAAAGATGAAGAATCTTTGCCTGTCTCATTAACATCAAGGTCTCCCTTCCATATGGAAAAAAATAACAGGACCAGACCAAAAATGTACAGGGCCTGTAATCAAGCAGATTACAGAAGGAATGTGAGTATGACATAGAAAGAGGAGAGTGGTAGATTTCAGAAGTGGTAAAGAAATAGAGGAGGATACTAGTTTAAACACAGAGAAGGCTGACACAAGAAAGGTTCCTTCTTAAGAGCAGTATTTTACAGGCTCAACTAGTCAACAGAGATTGTTCAAATAAGCTATTTGTTTTTTTTACCACGGGGGTGACAAGAAGGCGGGAAGGTATACAGCACACACATTTACAACCCCAGCTGTCTGAAAACAAAGCTATGCGAATGCAGCATTTTCCCACACACCTTGTAAAGACAACTTTTTTTTTTTTAGTCATCAGTATTTACTTACAAATCAATAGTTTTAAAAACAAACAAGAAATTTTTTTTCCTACATTCACGTTATTGCTTCTTTCTCTTCTCATTCTGCTGTAGCTCTGTCATAAATACAATATGATAAACTGACTACATTATTTTAATAATAACAAAAGTCTTATATTAAAACACTGACTTTTTTAAAAAATTGGTAACTGAAGACAGACTTGAGAACTTTACATTTTTCTAAGCTTCTGTTAGATTTGATCTTATATTGTGCTGCTTTTGCTTTCCATTTCACTTGGTGCAGAGTCCAGGGGACAGCTGGAAGCACCCTTCCATATGAGCAGTACTTTACTATTTTTTGGCATAAGGCTTTGTTAAAGCCTGTGAATTACTGTAAATAGCAAAGGCAGATTAAACTTCTCTTTATTCTGTGACAAACCCATTAGAGGTATTCTTGCAGGATAGTATTAGTTTTGCTGTATTTTTATGAAAGACAATAAAAAAAATCCAAATTGCTGCTCTATATTTTTGGAAGGATAAGAAGGAACAGAAAATTTTAACCGCAGTCTTACATGTTCTACAGCAGGTTAGACCCCAAAACCCGAATGTATTTTCTATGCTTACATTTCATGGAAGTTTTTTGAAGCATGGCATATTACACTGCAGCTGACATCTAGGATTCAATGGCAAAGGAAGTTTCATATTACAACATCTTCAGGAGTTTCGCTGCCCATAAGCAGCAAAGTAAACAAAATCTCTGAGGCTTTACTCAGTAAAAGGTAACATCGGCAACATTTTGTGTGTTAATTTTCTATGCCTTTCACAGTTAACCTCTTGCAGAAGCCATTAGGCATACACATTATAAACCATTCAATTAGCCACTTAATTGCAGCAATGAAAGTCACAATGAAAATTATATATTAACACAGTGGAGTCTTTATCGAAGTAACATTAAGCGAAAGATGTCTCAGTAAGGTGGAAGGAAAACAGAAAGAAGCCTACAGAGACAGTTTTAAGTTAGCTGCAAAAAGAATAAAAAAAGCAAGACAGGAAAAAGGAAAAGCTCCAGAGATCACTCCACAAACTTCTGTGGTCCTCAGAATTTCATAAATTTTTAAGTAGTAATTAGCTTGTTGAGGAGAATAAGCAACATGTTCACTCAGATCCACACCGTCAGTACCTAATGTTGATGCCTTGAGCCTAAAACAGAGATCTCCAGTTTTGTAAGAAAAGAATTTAGCTGAACGTAAACGCACATGTGAATTTTATTCCAAGTGGGTGATTCATTGTACATCTTCAGGTAGAAGACTTCAAATAAATAACTAAACCATCAAAATACAAGTTTTTAAAAATAAAACTGGGAATCAATTAACTCCATTGTGACCTCATTCTGAAATACCAAACAGCTCAGAAAGCCAGGATGTATTTCCTTCTTTCTTCACAGAACATTTATAATTTATTGTTCTTTACAGAAACAAAAAAGAATCTAAAATTCCTCAAGCAACATTCACTGTCCAAGACTTAAATCTGCAGATTGATTTAGAAGAAAATCATGTTTATGTTGTTTTCTTGTGGCAATGGAATGGAGTGGAATACCCACGATTCTCTATATACTGGCTTAGCGTCCTTCCATTTGGATGTCTGGCTCTACCTCAAGGCTTTCCCTCAGCACTTGTTTTGAGCTACAGTAGACTCCAGACAGGATCCAGATTCAGTAGCTCTGGCAACAGGTCAGCAGAATTAGGCCCTAAGCCAGAGCCAGTTACGCTGGAGAATAACACATGGAGTCCTTGGACCTTCCTGAGGCAACTGAGGCTTGAACAGGCCAAAGCTACTAGGACTTGCAGTATTCAGAAAAAGAAGCCTCTGCCTCAGTTCCTCGACTACGATCTACCATGCTATTCTCAAGCAAATCCTTCTGCATAGGGATGGAAGGAACAGGGAGCAGTTCAGGACAAAGGGAATTACTATACTCTCACTTCAAAAAGTGGTGACAGTGTTCTGGGCAGTGCTGGAAACTTGCACTACAACAGAAATGAAGATGAAGAACTGCCCTTCTTGAAGGCAGAGGTGTGCAAGTCATCACTGACCAGTGTTGAGACATCTGCAGAAGCGAAGCATATGATCCTCTTCTCTAGGCCTACCACCAGGAGCCATTGCAAATTGTGAACCTGGTGAATGGTGGTGTTCAGGACACCGCTGGCTCTTGGCGGTTCAATTCTGAACTGACTTGTGACCGAAGCGGGCACCAGGACTGTCAGCATGCAGTAGAAAGGGTTACCATCCACACATCATTAAAATGCCCGTTGGGCACAAATTAATTAGATTAGTCACAAAATAAAAGTTATTTAAAAACTGCTACTATTCACTAGATAAGCTTGAGTGGATTTAGACACATTTTTTTCATTAAAATTATAGAAAATGACAACCATTTTTTGATGTATTCACCTGCGTATCAGAAAACTATATAAATGTAAAGTTATACCTACATAGATAACCAGCAAATCTATTCAAAATTCATCTGTCAGCTCCCTTCCAGTCAGCATAGCAACAGCCAAACCCCCAACCATTTAAAGCACTGGATTGTATCATTCCTGGTACTAAGGTAATTATGTCATATTATTAACCTAAAGAAAAGTTAGTGAATACTGAAGGTGAAAGCAAAAGAAATCTCAGTAGTTGTTACAGTCACTGAATAGATCTTTTCAGTAACACAAAGGTGAAAACAACTAAGATCAAATGTACTCAAGTACACTCAAACTGCACAGAACAGCGGTATTAATTTCAGGATCTTACAAAACTCAATAAAAAGGGAAAAATGTCAGCTGCAAACAAGTGCGATCAGTAAGTATTGTTACTTTTTGGTCTTCTAACTTTAATAGAAAAGTTCTAAACAAAACATTTTAAAAAGCCCAATACAAACTTATTTGCACAGTTGCATTAATACAGAAGAAGGAACTTGGAGAATCAAGTCCTTGGCTAGCGTTGTTTTTGCTCCTTGTAACCTTCAAAGCCACATGGACTTTGGGACAGAAACTGCAAAGGGGAGATGATCATAGACTAAGATCTGATGAAGCCACTCAGAAGCTATCCAAGCATCGGTGAACTTTGGTGGTGCCATTGGTGTTTCCTGCACTTCTCACAGTGCAAACTCCTTCTAACACATCAGCTCTATTGCTGCTCTGCACTTCCCCCTCTCTCTTTCTGCCCACCACATCCTCTCCTAACATAACTCCAAACAAAACCCTAAGCCACCACCACAACTGCACTATTCCACATGCAAAGCCCACTTGTTTATGCATATTTCCAGTTGCCCAGTATACAACCTTATCTGGTTCTGCATGTTCATGTCACCACTTACGGATAACCCATGCGTCTGCTGCTGTCTATGCCGCAAAAGGTAGCCCAAATCCTCCAATCCTGTCTCCTTTTGAAACAGCTGGCAGTGGTGCTAGCCAGGCATGAACTCCAAGCTATCTTGCCTACAGCAAAGAACCAGGAGACAGCCAGGAACTTTCTGGGCCCCACATCACCTGCTCCACCTGTCCATATGTAAAGATGAAACTGGGCCTGCACTAACTGACTATCCAAAGTATGCAATATGAAATTTTGCCATTGTTTAACCCTAGTAGGTGGCTAAAACAAAAGGTGCTGACCCACGGACAGCAGACGTTGATCTGCAAGGAACAAGGGTTTCATCACACCTTTAAGGCGTATCTCAGAAAGTGTCCTACTGAACAGTTTCCATGAACTTCTTAGCATTGCTGCATCTGCTCTATTATTCCCCATATATGTTTCCTACACGTTTTGGAGCTAGGAACAGTTTTTAACTCTGACTATACAGTCCGTAGTTTAATATCATTCATGTCCATGACTTGTACTTCGTGGCGCTCTTACCAATGTAGTCCATAAATCTAGGTGAGTTGAAAGATCAACAAAATAAAATCATTGAATCATAGAATCATTTATGTTGGAAAAGACCTTTAAGCTCTTCCAGCCCTACCGTAAAACCTAGCACTGCCAAGTTCACCACAAAACCATGTCCCTAAGCATATCTATAAGGCTTTAAACACCTCCAGGGATGGGGATTCCACCACCTCCCCGGGCAGCCTGTTCCAGGGCCTGACCACCCCTGCAGGGAAGACGTTTCCCCGCTACCCGAGCTAACCCCCCGTGCAGCTTGGGGCCGTTTCCTCTCGCCCTGTCACTTGTTCTCCGGGAGCAGCGCCCGACCCCCGCTGCCCGCAGCCCCTGCCAGGCAGCTGTAGGGAGCGACCAGGTCCCCCCTGAGCCCCCTCCTGCCCAGGCTGCCCCCCCCAGCCCCCCAGCCGCCCCCCCAGGCCTGGTGCCCCAGCCCCTGCCCCAGCCCCCTGGCCCAGGCCTCAGATGAAATGTATCCAGAAGCAAATGTGGAATGAATCTTTAAAAGGGGCAGTTTTGAATGGTCCTTCCCATCACGTGTTACCCTTGGCACCGAGCAGTTTGGGGGCTAACTGCACAAATTACGCTTAAATCAGCAGGAAAGTAGGCATGATTTCTCCTAAGTTCATCTTTGCTATGGTTCCAGGGAAGGAGAGAGGTGAAGGGTCCCATCTACTAGGATGCCAACCTTTGCAGTATTTTAATTAGGATTCTGGTTGGAACTGCCCACATCCCGACCCCATGGTGAAATAACCTGAAATACTCCACGGTGAATATCTGCTTCTCTCCTGAAGGAAATAATCCTTCTACACTAGAAATATCAGCAGTATTTCCAATCGTTAATCATCTTAGTGGGCAGCTGCTTTAGTAGGTGCTGCTTTTAAGTAATGTTTTTCCCCAGTATCTGTTGAGGTTAGTACATACTGCTTCCACAAATAGTTTCTTCACATACCGGTGATGCAGAACTTCTACCACAGTCTGTCAAACACAATGTTAACCTGCCAGCTTTGCTAGTTTCAGTGAATTACTTCTTTCAATATAATTTCATCACTGTTCATGTACTTGGCTTCAGATTATGTTATGCAAAATCCAGTTTCACCTTGAGACATTTTTCCTGTGTGCATTATAATGAAAATTAATATTCTTATAGCTTCCACTATTACCAAAGATTTAGAAAAAAGGTACCGAATAGACATAAATCTCAACATCTGCAGACAAATTATGACAATACCTTGTACATAGATACCTCTTCTTTGGTGATAGCCTAAAGCATTTTTCACTGGTAGTTGTCATTATCTATCCTATTCATAAAGCAAAAAACCACAGGCAATCAATGCCTGCAGGTAGGATGCATCAGCATTTCCACCTTTGGAACTGCTGCACCCAGGACCAGATCCAAAGGTCTCATCACATGTCAGTGTGAGACAGACCCTCTCCTCAGAAGCTACTAAGAAATCCATAGAGCAAAATCCTGTTGCACTTTTTCTTGTTCTACTGAACAAACCTGACTCTATCAGCAATTTACATTATTTCCTCTTTAAAATCCACCTCCCACAAGAGGTAAATTTGTATTATGTTAAATTCTGCACTGTGTATGTTGAAGAAATTAAATTATCCACATTTGCTTTTCTATTTCACTTAAGATGTCAAAACCCCTCAGTCTAGTTACAGTATTCTCTGCATTTTGTTTTCCTATATTAATACAGCAGCACACAATTCCTGTCCACAGTAATTAATTTTTCAAAAGGTTTGATGAAACATCTATTTTTAAATGTTTATCTACACAAAAAGTATTTTCTGTTCACAAGACTTAGGAGTAAGTTGTTCGAGGTTATGAAGAGTGACTTCAACAAGTTTCTGGTGTCTTCCTTAGCAAAAAGATTTATTTCAGAAGATTTTATGTGCCAATTTCACTAAAATACTCTGGAATCATGCACTGAAGCTGCATTAGGATCTAACATAAGAGAAAATTGCACTCCAGCCTTTGAGGAGGTCACAGCAAACCCCACGAAGTCCCAAGGAAGTGGAAGGGGAACATTCACAGTTTATAAGACAGACAACAAATAATCAAAAAAAGTGTCAAATGTTTTCTGGGGTTTTTTCCTTTCTTCTGATAAATATGCTTATGGGTTGTAGGCCAGTTTCATGATCCAGCCTGGCTCAAATCCTGAAAGCTTAGGCTTGGCAAACACCAACATTACTTTCTGACCTGGATAAAGAATAAATACAAACCCCAGGCTTGGCGCAGAGCAGTTTTCATCCACAGATTAAAACTGAAAAAGCCTCTTCAATATATGCAGCACAAAATAAAAGCCTCGCTAATATATATGCAGCACAAAAAAACTAATCATGGAAAGTTTTCCTTGACATACCTACAAAAGTTTGGATGACTGTTTAAAGATACCCATCTTAATTGGTCATGTGTTCCCTAGCAAGTCATTGGGTTTCACACATTTTCACAGGAATGCGTCAAAAGAGCAAGTGGCCTAATATTGATAAGAAATCAAAACTGCCAGTGATTCTGCTCTCCTTTTCATTTCTTTGATTATGATATCAGGTTGCCATGCACTAGCCAACTGACGAACTGGAGAAGTTCCAGCAGAGCTAGAAAAGAAGACCATGTTAAATGAGATGAAAAAAAAAGCATAAAGATGATGAACTCCCACTGACTGCATACAAAACAGCATTTTTGGTCAGTAACACAGTTCTTCCTTTTTTTTTTTAGTAATTGTCAAGTGTACACATTCAGATTTACAATGGAGCAGGTTGTATGAGCAGTTTGAGGCTTGAAAGTAGAAGCTATCAAGTCTAGCCATGATCTTTGGACTACCTCAGATTAAGAAAGAAGTATATGTAACCATCGACCATGCCAAGGTTTGAGTTTGTTTCATAAGGTGTTATAAAGCTATATAGCATCAGAAGAAGTGACTATTAAAAAGCAGAAGAAATCAATGTCCAATGCATTTCAGGCTTTTAATTTCACTTTCACTGGTCCCTGCGACATATGAAATTATTTTATTCTAAGAAATATGCCACCGAAAATCCCTGTTGTAACCACGCACGTCAGAAATAATTCCAAGGAGGTATTTGATTCTTCTACCTAAAGCCTCCACCACAAACACAATCTAACTATCAAATCAAGTCAAGGGATTATAGTCTTAGTAAGGTAAATCCCATGGATTCACATGCACCAGCTGATGTACAATAGTGTAACACAGATAGAGCTAGAGTGACTGTTTAATTTCTGCAAAATATTTAAGGGAAAGGTTGGTAAACTATTTTTAAATGACTCTTGCTTTAGAAAGGCTTTTTCTAATCAGAGAAATTTAAAGAACACAACATCGAGATAAAGCAGTTATGTCATGATTATGCTGTAAAGCTGAACTAAATCCAAAAGTCTAAAAATGTACAGCCCAGCAAAATAATTTTAGTTGAATGGATGGGAAAAAAAGGCAATTGGCTAAAGAATATGCTTAAGATGAAGATACTATTCTAACTCCTAATAATAACATTAAGGTTGCTCTGAGAATTACAGTTATCTATGAGATGATATGGTTAAAACATGAGTACCACAAAGACTGAAAATATCCCTTTAAACTCAAAGAACTGTTCAAGTTTGAAAATTTGTTCTTTAAAATCCTTAAAAACAGGGTTACTGCTATAGCTATAACTGGTACACACTCACGAATTCTCTATTTTTTTAAGTGAGATATTGTCTCAGGAGACCATATCAGTCTCACACTTGGAAGAAAATCTTTAAAAATTGCTAAAAACTGAAAACACACTTGCAGTTACAAGTCACACAAATTGTTATAAAAAATCTGTAACTCATCTTACAAGTAAAAAACACCAAAGAGTCTGCTTTTTTTTTTTTTTTTTTTTAAACTAAAATTCAGCAGCAATACAAGACTGCATTTTTATTTTTGGCATACTGTGATAAATACATGGGCTCAGAGAAAACAGCACTGCTCAGTTCTCTACTAAAGACAGAAAAAACCAACATGTGCATGCATTAGCATTTATGTATGTTGTAACAACACCAGGGACGAGTATCTGGAGCTTTAGACTACTGCACTTTGTAGGATATATTTTTCACAAATCTAAGTAGCAGTAACTCCATACCACTGGACAGTATCCTGTTCTTTTCCTTTTTCATCCACAACAAAGAGAGCCAACAAGAAGTTAATGTCATCACCAAAACCTAATGTTAAATTTTGGTGTACCTGCACACATCTTCAAAATCATATTTCTTTGCATACAAGGCACGTATGTGTGTGCATGCATGTGTAAACCCCTAGTCCTAGTTCTTCTAGTGAAGTCTTAGGCGAAAACATCCAAATCATGTTCCTTTATTTATAGATACATCCCAAGAAAAGAACAGATCCTGAATTTAAAAGGCTGCTGTTGCCAGTTGTGTTTACAGATTGCAGAATATCATGACAAATGTGGAATGTGACAGCAGAATTTTTTCCTGTGACTTATTTATATCAAAGAACTACAGGCAACAATTGACAAAGAAGGAAAGCCTTTAGAATAGCCTATCTTAACAATTATATTTGTGACTGTTCTAGTATACCTTGGACACTTTTTTTTTACTGCAGTATTGTTTGCACTATCTTCTATGAATAATGACAAGAATGGCAACGCTGCAGCTGATATTTGTTTGAATTTGAACATCAGCCAAGTGCATTTGACCATGTTCCTGCTGTCTGTTAGCCTTCAGGGAACACAAAAGCAGTTTTTACCTGCTGATGTATTTTTGCATTTCAAGTGATCCCTAGCCCGCGATTTCTTTAATTACAGGTGGCTTATACTCTCAACCTGCTCTATCAGCAATATGAAGAGTATAGCAGATTACTTTTTGCATAACTCTTGCAATCATTTTAAGAACTATTCAAAGTAAGCTTTCAGACCTTTAAAATGTCCCCTGCCACAAAGGAAAGGTTAAAATAAAGTCTATGGCAAAGTACAGCTAGAAACAGAAAACAACAAAAAATGCTTTTCGAGTTTTTTTCCTTTAGTTGGTCTGGGCTTTTTACGTAAGCTAAAGGAAGTAGTGTGCAAAATTATTTAGCTTTTTTTATGACCATAGGAGTAAAGTTTAAATGGAAAGGAGGTGATAATTGCAATGAGCCAAATGTATCATTTTTCAGACCATCTGTGAATGGATAGTTGACCGTCATGCAAAACAAAAATTGGCAGGATGTGTATCTGTCAACAAAAAATCTCTGAACAAAATGTCCATCTCACAGGCAGCTTCCAGACCATTTATGATTGGGCCACAAATCAAGCAACTCAATAGTAGCATAAACAAGTATTAATTATGCAAGCAATGCTTAGACTCAGGGAAAAAAAGGAAAGGAAAAAAAAATGTCCTCCCAAAACTTCTCTCCCAACCCCACGCTCTCCATTGGTGCACCAAATGTAAGTAAGACAATAGGGAAGCTAAACAAACCTGCCCTTGCTAGGAACCCAAAGATGGTTGAACTCCCTACTTGCAACGTCAACATACGAGGGCTAGTTTCCTGCATGCAGTGGTCACAGCTTCATTCCAGCTTCTCTCCTCCTTGGCGTAGGAGAGCAGAAGGAAATACCACCAAAGAGCTTGCAAGAGAAGCTCAATTAAACCACTGGAAAATGCATGTGCAACACATCCCATCTCGTCAGCTGCAGTAGGATTGTTCTGACCTATTTAGGGGCAGGGGGCAGGAATAGGGACGGTACTAGTTTCCTTTCTTAGATGAAGAAGGAATTTTTCTCTCAGTGCCAGTTTGCTTGCACATGTCTATGAAACAGAGAGTTTTCCCTTCACCTGCTCAGGACTTAGTGCAATAGGTCAGGAAACCCATTGTTCACAGCGTCGCAACTCAGGAAATGTCCAGCGCAAATACTTTTTTCCTGAGTAGTCAGCTCCTCTAATAAACTAAAGTAAGAAATTAATTCAAGAGAGAGGAATACATAAAAAATAAGGGAATCCCAAATTTCTGCTAAAGCAGGGGGGGTGGATGGGGTGGGAATCATCTTCCCCAGGCTCTTAACTCCCAAGCGCAGGGATCACTTGAGACATAAACTAGCCTTCATTTTTAAGCCATCATTTTAATTCAAAGTTATTGCTCTAAGAAAACTGCAAGGGAAGATTCAACTTAGTTTGAACATGAATGTCTAGCCAGTTATCTAAAATTGCTAAGCAACAATTTTTTTTAAAATTCAAAGGGCTCCTAATTTAGGAACAAAAATAGAAGACTCTTCAAATGCACTACGGAGTAGGTGAATATCCAGAGGAAAGGAATAACATTGAGGGTTATTGAATTAGAAGGCTGATTCCAAACAAAGTAGTTTTAATCTCTATTTTCATTTTGCTAGCAATTTCTCAATAAAATATCCTCAGTCAGGAGAAGAACATACACAAATGTCTCATAAACACAACATGTTGAACAAGTGTTAAAAATGCAGCCTGGAACAGAAAGCAAGTTTGCCTCTCTGCTGTGCTGGGGCTTCATCACCAGCCCCGCTGATACCACATACCACAGCTGGCCCATCGGGCTGGTCGCAACATTAGCACTGGCCATCTCTACTTTGGTAACGACATCTGGGCAACTCCTGACAACCGTCCAGCCACCACGACGGAGAGCTGGTTGGGTCTACGCCAGCAGTTACCTGTTACACAAGCTTTTTCAATGGGGAACAGTGTTAGCTGTAGAGTAAGTCAATGAGTACTTCCCACCTGGAGTTTTTTAATTGAAATGGGCAACTCCAAGGAGGTTCAGTGTTCAAGCCTCAATGCTTATCAAACCTCTCTGAATCTGCATGTCTGGAAATCTCATTAAAATTTATTCCCAAGAGGAAACTAGTACTCACTTTCCCAGTTCCCAGCTAGAGCCACTAGTCAAACAAAAACAAGAAGTAAAAAAATCGGTTGTCCTGCATAAAGGGGAGGTTAACAAAGCCTACAACAACTCTTTTCTTTCTTGGAACTAGGCATCTGAGATTCCTGATAGAAAGCAGGGACTGGGGAGGGTCACGCCACAAGCAGGATCGATAAGCATGCCTGAAACAGCAATTTCAGGCATGATTTGATGGCATCTCCTATCTCTAACAGAAGGCTAGATGCCCTCAACTTCAATCCCGAAGTTCCATGTGGGAACCCATGACCTGAAGAAGTACAGTTAGAATTGAGGTTTGCTTCCAGCCGCTCAGAAACAGTCTTCATGATACTTGTGACCCAGGTGTGCCAAGTTACTTGTGACAAGTAGTCGCATTGGGATAAGCTGCAGATTCAAAAGGATGAAATTCTTTGCATCCAGATTATTGATTGGGGTGTCACCATCACAATTCTTTTCTTTCAGGTCTGGCTTCATAAGGAAAAAAATCCACAATGCTTTTACAGAGAATGAGATGTTATAACCCAGAAAGTTACTGGAGTGCAAAATTACTGTAACTAACAGTAGTGTTTATGGCATCATGCTCAAAATCAACTAGAAAAAGACACACATTTTCCAATTTTGCTTTAAATATGGATACTTATGTACAAAGCCAGACAGAAATATTTACTTTTCCAAAGGTTAGCTTGTAACCACTAATGTAATTTGAAGCATTTCGTACAGCACAACATAGAAGTGCATTACCCAGCTACCCCCATAATGTAGAATCCATCTCAACATCACCGTCAGACACCGCTCACCCTTCACATAACATTCATCTTAGCAAGGAAACCTCTGCCTGCTGTCTCATGATGGAAAAAAGAAAGTAGTAATTTCCTTTACAAACCTTGCTTAATTCTGATCTTCACCAAATTCCATATTAACTCAGCTGCCTACTCCAGAATGTCTGCCTCAGGAAATATAATTGTGTAACGCCACTTTATTATTCCTCTGTTCAGAATTAGGGAAATACTCCCTGAACAGTATAGCTGATATCCTTGAATGTGGAACTATGTACTTGCATCAACCCGTGTGCAAGACGGTAACGACTGAGGAAATACTGTATCAGTTTAAAGCATAATGTGTGTTTCTACGAGCTTTTCCATTTCAGGGATCAAGAGGATCCCACTGCGAGTGTATGCATTCATTATTTTGCATGGTACATCTCCCAGGTCACATTATCCAGCTTAAGTGCTGAACGCACCTCGCAGCAGTACATACAGCTAGAGTGCCTCCCCTTGGCACAGTCACAGACACAGCTACAAGCACAGGGACACGCGAACGTGCACATAGGCTCTCATCTCCCTTGTATCATTTGGCACAAGCTGTGTCATTCCATTACTCTAGTTAGTGCTTATGCCAGAACAAACAAAACAAAAATACTGTCACGCTGGGAGCTGGCGAGTAGTTGAATGACTGCAGTATAGCACCACTGGTCACAACCTAAAATAAGCTCAGTAGCTCTCGCTAAAAACTTCCGTGAAACTTTCTCATTTTGGTCTTTTAAAATAAGCAGTCAGCCTTTACCAATCTGTGCCTGATTTACCAGAATGGAGAGGCCTATACATGGCCCACTGTGTAATCGAGATCTCTGCGAAACATGAATTATTAGTTTTAGCTAATTTTTACCCACCTAATACTGTGACAGTAATCAAGCAGGGGTAAAGTGTGTCAGACTGAGAGCTCACAGGACTCATCATGCCCAGCTTCAGTGCTTATGCAGCTTTCAAGAAGTATGGCATTCTGGAAACCATAGCTGTAATTTACAAAAGTCCATTTATTCTTGTTATTGCTGTTACAGTTGGGGTATATTACAGCAGACAAACTCCTGCAGCACCTCTGAGGAGATAAGGACTTCCCATATTCATTTCAGAAGCTCCTGAAGTTGACACTTTCCCATCAATCACTGGCTCTTATAGTTGACGCTTTCGTGTAAGTATTTCCGCACCATTTACTCTCAACCATATTTAACTGCTCTAAAATCGAAGTTTGGCAGGTTTACATCAGAAATGGTCCAACAAAGTTCAAAAAGGGTCTACAAAGTTTTATCTCAGAGAGTGATCAAGGATACAAAAATAGTTAAGTCTAAATAAATCAGACATTTACACTGTAAAAGGATTACACACTTCCCTCTGTATTTTTTCCATTAGTAATGCATAACTTAGCATATAATTAATGCACTAATGCATAACTGATCATCAGTGGAAAGCAACATCTAAATAACTTTTATAAAAGGTTTAAGACTAAGAAAGGAATTCGATCCCTCCATAGACAGTGACATGACTGCAGGACCATTGATCCAGAACGCACAGACTGCACTAAATGCATTTTCAACAGTGGAAACTACTCAGTGGCAGCACATGGAAGTGGCACCAGGAGGTACTTTAGAATGCCCAGGCATACTGAATTGCTTTGAAGGAAGATCCTGCTGGCATTTAGCAGCTGCAAGTAGTAGATTAACAGAGCAGTTTTTGCGCTTGCTTTGTTGAGAATCTGCTCCAGCTGCAAAGGACAGTCTGATCACTTCTGCAGACAGATTGTAAGAGCTATGAAAGAGCAGATGATACCAGAAAATGGTCTGGTAAACAGGCTGATCAGTTTTGCTAGCCTAAAACCAAGGGCAATTTAGATTAAGATTGCTTCCCTGAACCACCAGTGTGGATCTGTGAAAAGAGAAGGAGCTGGTTGCACTTTCTCTGCATAAGAAAGGTTTTGCAGGCTGATTGTTTGAGAGACCTTTTGAGATGTTCCTCGATAGGGCAGAAGCTGCAAAATGCAGAAGCTTTCAGAAAAATTCTCTCTCCTGAACAATACCCAGGTAAATAACTCAAGTCAAAGGTAATTTAGGAGCAAAGATATGTGCAGTCAATTAACTGAAAGGGATAGTATACAAGCAATTCATTTTTGTGTAGATGCTTCAAAGCTTCAAGCTGTTACTTGGATTGCTCCTTTAAATCACTAAAATCAGAGACAATAAAGCCACCTTTCCTCCTTGCTAGCATGGGGCAGATTTTCCTACGTGCAAATCATATTTGTCAGAGATACTTTCCCCCTACTTCTTTCTCACTCTCTCCTCTCCCTTCCACATGTGTTTTAAAAAACAAATGCTTATCCTAAAGAAGCCAGGCCCTCCTGCCAACCACAAGCTTCCATCCCACCCCCACCCTCTCCCATAACATGTCACCTTGTTCTTGTGAGAAATGGTACATTCTCCACAGTGTGGATCAGCATGCTGTAGGAGGAGGAAGGCAGCTTTGAAGCATGTGGCGTGCTGGAAAACACTGACATACCCAGCTCAAAATCGGATGACAGAGCTGTTGAAATAAAGCTGCTATGTTCATTAGGGAACAATCCCTTTGTTTGGGTTTAAGTATTTGCTTCTTGTCTCACATTTACTCTCCATGTTGGGAGATTTTTGGTCTCTAACTGGAGCTGAGGAAGAAAAAAGCTTATCAAAGTTCGTTCAGTATCTTTTCCTGCTACAAGTATAAAAAATATTAAAAGTACACAAAATCAGTTTAGATCTTGAATTTAAGTTTTTGTCAAAACCATCTCCTTTAAGCCCATGTTCAGCAGAACTGTTTCAAAATAAAACAATCGATTTAACATATCTATTTTTCTTCAAGTTGTGTCAGACAGAGAAGAAATTTGTATGGCTGCTAAGATTATGTAAGTACTTTTCATTTTATTCATTATTTACAAAAACAACACAGCATTCTTTTGCTAATTTGGCTTCATTCACACAACTATTTGGAGATTTTAAGTAAAGCTTGAATCTCTTCTAGTCAAACAAAGCACCTTCATAGTTTATGAGTATTAATGAGGACCTGGACCCAGGGCAAGCACTTCCCCTAAATGAACACCAAAAGATGTTTTTTTCTTTAAAAACCAGTGCATGATACCTTACTGATCCTGACAGAGTGCTCCAATTCTGTGCGCAACAGACATAAAAAGTTAAGGAGGATAAAAAGCCATAACATGTTTGAAAGAACTGTACAAAGAGAAGCCAGGGAAATTTGCAAGTTCTACCAGCCACAGATGAAAGAAATGCTTTTCCATATAAATTGTTTTTATCTAGTGCTAGAGTTTGTGTGGGTGCTGTATACATTATACAGATATAGATATAGATATATAGATATAGATAGATATAGAGATATATATATGCTGTTACTGAATTCCTGTAACATCTGTCGGATTTTTGCAGCAAAACTACAAATGACTGGTGAGTATTTTGGCAGGAGGTTCCTCTCCCACATTACCAGTCTCACTCCTTTTTTTGACACTGGCTGTGTGACAAGACTCTCAGAGAAGAGCAGGAAATCACTCCTGAAGAGATGGGGCTCACTGCAGCTCCCTGGAGTTCCACTTAAGTACTACCTAACTGTCTTTGCAAAGCCAAAGGAAGAGATTAGCAGGACATTTGTTAGGATGAGACCATTATCATTAAAATTTCTGTAGGACTTTTCCATATTATAAGACAGACATCGGAGCAGAACTGCTAGATAACTTCTGTGCCACTTTTGGAAGCTGTCACTGATTTCAAGCAGAAATCAAGAACCAATTTTCTAGAGGTATATGAACAGTGGGGAAAGAAACAGCTCAAGTAAGTGATGCCTCTGAGCAGGCATATGTTTGTGCTTTCTCAGGGTTTATCTACCACGCTGAGAGGTAAGCAGATGAACAGGAGTGCTAGGAGCAATGATAGTCATCAGAAGGGAGATGGTAATTCACAGTAAGTAAGGTATACATGTCCCTGTATCAACAATTTGAGATTATACTACTTTACATTCAGTCATGAAAACTGGGTACCTTTCACTGTTCTGGAGGAGGGTGCCTGCATAACTTTGTTCGCTTCCCTTTGCTGAAGAATCAGTTTATTGCTGTGAAAGAAAGTTGTAGAATACTGGAGAATAAAGATGATTTGACCTGTTATTTCTATGTTATAAAAGTGTTAGTGTTAGTATTATTATCCTATTTTTATTAACTGGGAAGAGAATGAAGATGTGCAGCAACTTATTAATGGTGACAGAGCACTACAATGGCAGCAAGCCATAAGCCATGCAGCCATCCTTCACATCCCTCAAAAGAGAAAGCACATGTAAAAGACACAGCATGCTCTATTCGTCCCTACTGTGCATAATCATTCATGCAGGCACCAAGCTGTGCAACTGGCTTGACTTATTTAACTTTGTATACTTTCACTTCTTATTTTTATTTATCATGCTGTTAAAATAAACAAGTAATATGCAGATTTTCTGGAAAAGAATAGACTAAACCATGTTTAAGATTTGTAGAGATTAATATTTAACTAGACAGATGGACTAAACAATAGAACAAACAGTATAGCTTGGTATCGTAAAAGCAGATACCTGTAAAATAACTAAAATTAATGGCAACAAAACCAGTAAGTTAAAAGGAAACTGCTGAAGGGCATAAGAACCTGAACCACCTTGATTCAGAGAAAGGTTCCATATAGTGCAGGAAGCTCTGCATGCTGCAGAGCAATGCTGTAGTGCCCAGCACCTCCTTTTCAGCAGCTAATAAACTAGTGCACCATATAGGGTGGCAGGGCAACCCAAGCACGAGCTGTTCTTAGGACCCTGCTAGCCCTACATGTATACCTCACATGCACCCACATAACACATGAGCCCAACAGACAAGGATGCCCCAAAAATCGTCAAGGTCCCTGAAGCACAGCACTGATCCCCACACAGTGGGGATGGAGCAGAATGAGAACATCGCCAATACGCACTGCACTCAGGATGCATCCTAAGGGGGAAGTGCAGCAATACCTAAAGCAGACCAAAATCCTCAATTCCTTCAACTTTGGCTTCCCATCAAGTGACTTGCGGTGTCATGCAGCCTGCAGACAGGACAACATGGGCAGTGTTCCCCTAGGTGCTTGTCACAAGATATGCAAAGCCATCATACTGGGATGCTTTGCATACTTACCAGTATACAAACTTAACCACATGCGTGGTGACAGCAATTCTAAAATGTTATGGCCAGCACTTTCCATGGGAGTTATTAAATATTCTTCATGTCTGGTTCTGGTAGAATGTGTGACTATAGGGCTTTCCAATGAGCCTGTTAACCTGACTGCCTCAATGCACCCCTGAACAGTCAGAACTGGAAGATGGAAAGTTTGAGAAGAGCTAAGATAGCACACCTTGGGAAAACACAACAAAACAAACAAACAAATGAACAAAAGAAAAAAAAAAGGCCAGAAGCCAGAAGGCTTCAGGAAACAGAGAGAACAGAAGACACACAGATTACTCTCACCTCCTAATACTCTGCTACAACCAATTTCAGCTCCGGCACCTGTTCTAGTTTGCGGGTCTAGTAAATACTAACGACTCTTGCTTGCAGGTAGCTGTACACTTTTTGAACCTGGCTAAGTCTCTCCTCTTCACAATGACCCTTAGCAGAATCTCACAGGCCTACTATTTGTTGCACAAAGAACCAAAAACTTGTGTTTGTCTTGAACCTTGGCTTCATGAAATTCACCTGATCCCTCCTACCTCCTGCATTAGAAAAACCAAGCAACGCCTACTGACTCTCCCTATGACCTTCATGATTTTGCAGAACTTTCTCACCAACCCTCCAAGTTATCTCTTCTCTAAACTTAAAATGCACAGAAGCCACTTCATACTTCCACTCAACCTTGATTGCAAACTCTCAGCCTTCTTTAGCTCTCATCCTCTCATCTCAAACAGGATATATCACAACTGCACATAGTCTTTAAGATGCACGCAAATTCTGGATTTGTACTGTGGTAGCATAATCATCTTCTTTGCTTTGTTCTCTGTTCCTTTTCTAGTAATTCCTGATGTTTCCTTCACCTTTTTGGCTCCTGCTGAGCACTAAGATCACTTAAGGGAACTATCTGTTGTAATCCTCAGATCTTCATCCTGAGCAATAGCACCCAGCACAGAGCCCATCCTTGCAGGTGCAGAGCTCAGACTGTTTTGCCTCATGAGCATCACTTAGCATTCCTCAACACTAAATTTCACCTGCCATTCTATTTATGTTCCATGTAGGAGTATATTAAATGGCACACATCACGTCTACAGCAGTGAGGCCAAGGAGCAGCTGAAAAAAAAAAAAAAAAAAGCATAAATCTCATTCACTACCCAGACCTGATTCACTGAGGAATCATGTCCATCCTATGCAGTGAAAGAGACAGGAGTCCACTGGGAAAAAAAGACATTACTTAAAAAACCCACATAATAATGACAACAGATACATGGGGAAGAAATAAAATTATTTGAATTACCCAAATTTGAACTGCATGACTCTGCAACTGTAATACCACCTCTAGCATGATTAATTGCATCAAGTTACAAAACAGGTGATTCAGCGGCTTGAGCTGTGGTTTGTAGCCTTGAATTTTCATACTGATTACAGGTGGACAGCCTTGCTGCTGCCAGTCTCCTGAGTCTCCCCACCACCCACTTTTCTTGTCAGATTTGCTGCAGAACCTTGTTTTTCACATCACCCAGGAGAATGACCTTTTATGCAGAGCCAGCTTAAACAGCTACACAAAAAAGTACTTAAGAATATTAGACATGTTTTTTGCTTTTTCAACATCCTCATGCTTTGATACTCCCTCAGTTGATTGCATACTTGTAGATTTTCTCTCATACTTCAATATGACAAATATTGAAAACCTGTGCTATTAACAATACAAAAGCAGTAGTTTTTAACTGAATTGGTCCCATGGGAAAAAACTATTTATCACTCTTACTGCAGTTTTTGAACAATTTGGAAACACACTGGAATTAATTCATAAAGCAAAATGTGTCACTGATTCCTTGGCAGTGTCATCTGATTCAAAAGGCAAAGGATATTCATACTTCAAAAAAGTTTACTAAATACATGTTTGTGACAGGTTCATAAAGTTCCTAAACCTGAACTTTACTCTCTTGTGATCTCCTAAAGATCACAGGAAGTACATAAGAGTAACAGGAGCACTGATCTGTGTTTATCCAGAAATTATTTTCTCATGATGCTTACTCACCCATCAAGCAAATGACCACAGCTTTAGACACACTGGGTACAAAATCCACTGAACTCACTGGTGATGAAGTACTGACTTGCATAGAATTTCATGACTGATTTTGAGACTAGGGTCTTCAAAGCAGTTTCTTGACATTCCAACAGTTACAATGGAAAAAAGGCAGGGGTTAATTTACAGTTGGACTATGCAGAACTATGGAACTGTGGGGTTTGAGTGTCAATGCAAAGTGAAAGTGATTTTGTGGACTTTAAAAAAGTTGATTTTTATTTGTAACATGATCTCGGACAGGACTCAGTTCGTGGAAGATATTAATACGGCAAAGGGTACACAGCAAGACAGCAAGCAAATTCTAAACTTAAATGAAATATTTTAAGTTGCACCTCCAGTCAGTAGACAACATTGCTGTTTTCCAAGGAATATATAGTCCACACTTGCAGTAATTTAGCTGAGTACCACTGCTTTTATGTATACCAACCTTGGACATAAAAAAGCTCAATTTTCAAAATAAAATCTTAAATTGTAAGTGAATACAAAAAAAACCCCAACAAAATACAAAAAAAAGGAAGATATCATCTAGTTGTTTAGCAGATTACATATGTGTTACATATTGATCTTTCAGGTTAACATTAAGGACAGAATACAAGAATTCAACCAATAGATGATGAGCAGATAATTCTGATTTAAGTCAGAGGAAAAACTATCATTGGTTTATACCATGACAGTTCAAAATCTCACTGAACAGTTTGGCAATCAACTTAAGAGGACACAAAACAAAGGCACAGAGCTCATATGAGTTTCTTGAAGGTTATGTAGTACAGTATGCAGTCTTCATCTGTTAGGATTCATGTTTTGTTCTAGAAGATATTTCTGAACGCATTCTCATCCTTTCCTTCTTTCAAGTACACATGGTGATGGTTGCTGGCAACTCCCCAGGACAGGATGGTATATAAACTGCCTAAAAGATTATTTGACTCTTTCGGGACATAAATTGCTTCATCAGCCAAAACTTCCAGACTGCCACAGTGGAAAATGCAACAGGGTGGACGTACCTGAATGGCCTGTCTTAAGCTGTTTTAGTCATTCTTATGGGTCAGTTTCACCATTAATTAAATGTGCTGCATTAAAAATATTTTCATAATAACCACATAACTAGGAGCCAAGGCTCCAATTATCTATGAATGCTGTACTGCAATGTCCGCGCAAGGGGCAGGATCTCAGACTCAAAACACCAGCCGATTAAAGTAAAAAAACAGAGGCTAGTTAGGACTCAGATTTCTTACGAAATATTCGCCTTCTGAGACCTAGATATGTTATTGTTACTTCTATTTCATATGGCACATTTTTCTCACCTGGTGGACTCCCATGCCCTGCTGCAGCTGTAGCAATAGCAAAAGCAGAAGCAGGAGAAACTGAACAGTGGCTGTTGTCAGCAGTTTGTACTGTGAAGGGAACAGACAGATAAAAGTTAACAACTTCTACATACTTGTGTTTTTCAAGTTAAGCAACAATAATACTTCAATAGTACTTAAAATACTCACTAATGTTTATACTTTGTGAACATTTTATGTTTTCATTGCCAGAGGACTTTATATTAAAAGAAACAAAAACATCATAATCATATTCATGATTTACGTTGTTTCCAGGTCAGCATAATTAATGTTGCTATGGAAAAAATTTTTCTATGACATTGTCAAGGTAAGGAACAAGCAGTAATCAAAGAGAAAAAGAAAAAAAAAAACCCAAAAAAACCCCCCAAAAATGGCAGAAAATTAACCTAAATAAAAAATCATGTTACAGAACTAAGCATGTTAACCAACTTCTGATAACTAGATTCACATGTTTTCCCAGGTCACTGCCTAGGATGAGTGCAGTTTGGCAAAATTTATCAAATTTTCTCTACAGGGAGTCTGAGAACATTGTTTCTGACTAGTACTCAGATAGTATGGCACTGTTCCCTCCAGTTTCCAACTCTCAAATCTTGCCATCTCACCATAAACATGCCCAATAACAGAAGATTACTATTGGTTAAAATTAAAGTGTCTCAGCAACTTATTAACGGTCAAGAAGACTCTGGTCTGTTTTTGTTGTTTTAATCCCAGGCATGAAATAAGTGCCTAGAAATCTGGTTTGCATGAGATGGCAGCATTTTCAGTGTTCACGGACATAGCTCACAGCTCAGCTAATGACTTCAAAGAGCCATGTGAGAGCTATATGAGGAGCTCCAGCTCTCACTTTTCCTCTTCAACTGAGCAGTTTATTCAGATTTTCAAGTGAATAATGTGACACCATCTGTAAATGTTCAGTGTTATACAAAGAAACAGACACAGTCACTCCCCATTGACAATAACGGGTCTTGCGTATGTATGTATGGTGCCCAAAATACGTCCCCTTGGTAGCCACAAAAAAATCTGTCAAGGTCTTGAGAGTTTTGTGAGAATATGACTGATTTAATATTAGTCTTGAATTTGGGCACATCCTGCTCAAGGTATGTAAGAACACTTCTTCACACCAACGTCCCGATACACTTCCAAGTTTCTTGTTATTACTATATAAATTAACCAGCGTAATTCACATTGTAACAGGCTGGGGTTTTTTAATACCTGACATTATTCAAGCGTTAATTCTTTTCTAGTATCCTGCAAAGATTACAGCTACAGCATTTAACCTCTTTAAAGTGACTGATAGAGTCAAGAAACATCAGGTTCTTACCTCCTGGTTGGCGATAGCGGAGATGACGTGGTGTTGAAGGGGATCTGCATGGGGAAAGCTCTGTGGTATCCACTGCTGAAGTGCTTTCAGGAATTGTCCGGTCCACTGACACAGATTCTAGAACTGCTGCTTTAAAAGAGAATATATATTAATACTGGTATGATCATGCGTAATTTACAACTCTTTATAAAGTATATTATATATTTTAAATTAATATGTAACAACCTCTGTTAATTAATGTACCAATATTTTTCTTATGAATGTATTTATAAAGTATAAATGTTCTTTAAAAATATCAAGAGGCCATAGAGAACTACGGGTCTTTAAGATACGTTTTTTTTAAAGCACCAAGTGTAGTCATTGGTTTGTTTTTGGTATGAGTCCCTCTGCAGACATTATAGAGTATATGTGTGATTCAGGACTCCCAGCTTACAGACATCAAACCATCAAAACATAAAAAATTTGCAAATTATTGGCTTTGAACAATCTGAGCTGTACTGCATTAATAAAAAAGAATCTGTACATGAAAGGGGGCTTCACTGAAAGTTAATTGTTTGAAAAATGGCCATTAATTAATAGCACTTAATACCAGTGTTTCAATACCAACCTAATACCTCTAAATACCATTTAACACAAAGTTGTTTATATTTAATCTGTGGCTTGTAGTTGTTTTAGACAGCATTGCTTCTGGATCTTTCCATGAAACTTTTGCATTAAGAAGACCCAGCAATGATTTTCCTCTGGATGGAGTTAAAGGTCTGGGAAAGTTTTGTAGCAATGACATAAACATACAAAAGCTCATAAACAAAGAACTTGGTGAAAACCAGCCAAGCTGTCAGTTTTAAAAATAACTTGGATAAGACTGCACTTTAAGTCAGCAGAATATGCAGAGAAATGCATATGTAATACAGATACTTGAACTCACAGGTTTTATATGAGCTAGGGAAAACAATCCTTTTGATTATTCTCAAAATAGATAAACTACATCTAATCAAAAACTGCCCCATGAAATGGCCCAACAGCACTGGAGAGAAGATTACTCCATGGAGGTGTTCTCCTACCAGAAGAATAAAAAATAAATGGTAGAAATACTATTTCTGAAATGAGGGAAAACAAGCTCATAAAATATATCCTACATTTGATATGAACAACAACTGCACCTGCAGCATAAGCATTGAACGTATAAAACATATGTAAAGAAAAACTTTGGAAAACAGAAACTTTGAAAGCGAACAATAACTTTGGAAGTAGGCAAAGAAGGTGGAAATTCCAGGACATAAATGGACAACATTCAAGGAGAGCAACCATCACCATAGCAATATGTCCTGTGGAACAGGATTTGTACAGTTACATTTGATTTAGACAAAGACATAGTTGTTTTCTTGGAAATCCAGCAGTACTAGAGCAACAGTATTAACTATGATGGAGTGGTGGCTCCTAATTAAGCAGTACTGGCCTCCAAACCTAGAAACTCACTATGTATCATAGGAAACATGCAGATTAGCATTGTGTAGTTCTCCTACTACACATTTCCGTTCTCCTCGTACATTTCTTTTTAAACCTGCTCCTCTTCCTCAACATGCTACATGCAGCTGGGTGACAAAAGGACATACCCCTGCAATACAGAGCTATCTAGCTGCAAATTCCTCCAACCTGAGTGCAAACTGTTCAGCAGGAGATCCCCAAAGGGACTGGAGACACTGTACAGACAGCAATATAGCATTTATATGAGGCTCTTGCCTTTTGCAAATGTTCCTCATGCTGCCCAGATGACACCTCCAGTTTTGACAGACTAGAATGCAAAATCAGAATACCTCTGCAACAATGCCTAGTGCTAATACTAGTCCAGAATAACCTACTCATTACTGGTTTACTTTACGCTGTAGAGCAAAAAAGTTACACCCAAGACTGCAGTTGCCTGTATACAATTAATTTTAATGCACGGCCTGTATTTTGGGATGTGCTGTGCTATTACATTGATTTAAATGTGGTTACAGTAGTGCACAAGAAGAATTTGCCCAACTCTACACAGTAAATACTGTATTTTCTACATACAAATAATCTGTTATGCTATTAATTTGAAAACATCCAGCATACAGAAATACAATGATTAAGTGTAAGCCAACAGGCATTTTATGAAAGCATAAAGCATGGGCAAGTATAGACTCCTATAATGTAACGTGGCTAACCTGCCTGTTACAAAGATTTTTTCTTAAACAGTAGACCACATTCAAACAATTCCTCTGCGTAATACAACATCAAATTTCTTACCAGGCCACTTAATTCAATTCATCAGTAAGCAGCAGACCTAATGCTTCAATCATATTTTTCTTAGTATATGTTTGGTAATCTTTTCCTTCTTTCCTCTTGGGCTATATCAATTTTCATTGTTACAGTACTTGCAAGTAAAATTGTGCAACATTTCCTTCAGACCTACAGCTCAAATTCCTCAGACTGTAAGCCAGGTCATGTAAGACCATTTCTAAACATGAATTTTAGGAATAAAATAGCATTTTTTTTATTTCCTCATTTTCTGTTTAATGTAACAACAACACAAAAAATTACTATATGCTTCTATTCCAATTCAGAACACCATCCCTCCATCCCCAAACAGCAATGAGAAATAAGCCTGCACTTATGCATCCTATGGGATTAGAGCTACTTTTCTTGCTTTGCTATCTGTAAGTACAACGATCCCATTCTAGATGCCTACATTGAAGTCTGCATCAACAAACTTTAGCACACTGGAAGCAGTACCTATTCCAAGGTGCCTTACACAAACCCTAGAGGAAAACAGGCATTTGCACATTAATCTGTTTTAGAAATTTAACTTCTGGACACATAACAACCAGGTGGCATGAATGTCACCAATGTACCAAGTGTATCACATAAATTATTTGTTTGGATTAGTGATGAAACCTTCCTGGAAAATCTAGCCCTGTTACGTAAACAAGTCAAAGCTGTTAGGTCTTCATACCCCTATTTCTTACTAACTTCATACTTTACTCCCTGTAGTATGGTACAACTTGAAAACCTTTCACCTCAGGAACCACAACAGAGAAGGCTATTCTGCCATACTGCTTTTCCTACAGAGAAGCCACAAAGTGGTGGAAACGGACAACACAGTGCAGCTTCTACTAGAGAAGAAAGAGAAAACAGGGTAGTTGGTTTCACACCACAACTTAGGGTGATCAGGAGTAAAAAAAAGGCATGAGAAAGAACTTCTCAGTGGTAACGTGATAAAAGCCAAGCCTACCTTAGAGGCTACCCTATTTCTCAAAAGTAACATTCAGTATTTTGTGGGTATATAATACCTCTTCGAATGCTTCTCCTCAGCTTGTTGCAGAGGTCAACACGAGGGTTCTCCAAGCTGTCCTCTACGGAGCCAGGGCTTTGCTCAGGTGAGGACAGCCCTTTGCTAAGGTCCAGGGGTACTTTGCTACCCGTTGGTGGTGGGGAGGTGGCTGGGCTGTAGGTCGAGGTAGGACTGCTTGCCACAGATGAAGCAGACAGGTCAAGGGCACCAATCCTTGAATTCAGTGGTGAGGTCAATGACAGTTTTCGGGTTCTGACAGGTGAGGAAGTTCTGGAGAGTGGCAACGGAGGAGGAGAAGAAAACTTGCGACAGAGATGCGGTGACTTCCCATCAGCCAGGTACTCTCCTCTGTTGTTCTGACTGGTGGCAAAGAATAACTCCAAAGACCTGAGAGTAAGGAAAAAAAAAAAAGGCAACAGACAATAACAAACGCTGAACAGATTTAAGTGAAAATGCTTACTAACATATTTTGTGCAAATCTGCATGTCACTGCAAAATCTGTATGATGCTTAGTCATCAAAACCTGGGCAGAAAGCCGAGATAGACTTACCTAAAAACTTACGTCCTATTTACGAAGGAAGAACTTTCTTCATAGATTATTTATATAACAGAAAATCATGGTAAAAACCCTAACAACAAATGACACCATAGTAATTCCATAAGAAACCCGTGATGGAAGGGAAAAACCCCAGAGCTCACCTGACAGGAATGGAAGTGAAGGGCCGTCTGTATATGTCTGAAAGTTTTTCCAGTACCACAGCTGCAGTAGTAAATATGCGGTAAGTATGTAGGAAAGTATTCAGGAAATCAATACTTAGAAATCGCAAGTCTGTCAGCCGCTCCAAAAGGCGCTCAACGCTTGCATAACGGATCTGGGGTACTTTGCAGGAATTAAGTGTTTTGCTGAAGCAGATATCGATGTCATCTCTATGAAGACGAGCATCGGATCTATAAAAAAGTCAAATGTAGAAATTTTACCAAAAAGAAAGAGTGATTATGGTACAGTAGTAGTATCACTTTAGCTGCTCCCGTCAACATCAAAGCAGCAAATATATATGCATTCTTGTATTTCATCAAAACAAGAAAGCTCTTAATCTGTGGTGATACTGGCTTCTATTCAGTTATATTTTATGCCATAACTGAGGCAAATGACTAATCTACATTTCAAAGTCTATGAAACTATTAATGATGCTTAAATTTCTTAAATGGAACAAGAGGCACAATTGTCCCTTCTTACCTCCTTCAGGCTATTGTGGCCTGCAGTCCAACATTACTAGAAGCTTCCTATAGAATAATAGTGGACTGCTTGGCATCTATTCTGCTGATATACAGAATAAACTAATGGACTCTAGCAAAAAGACAGCAAAATTAACAACTTTAGGTAAACTTAAGGCCCACCTGCAAGATAACACATGCACTCAGGCTCCAAGAATTACTTTTCATTTGAAAAAGGAAAAGGAGACAGCATGAAACATCTAAAATTTCAAAGCAGAAACCATGGAGAGGATTTGTTTCAGTGAACTTTTGTTTGGACATCAAAACAAAAATCAATCATTTACATAACACTACTCATGATGGTTTTTTTCCGAATTCAGTTTTGCTTAATTTTATCTAGTTGAAGGCTTAGTTTGTAAGAAAAGAGGACAGTTACTAAGTAAAGCATCCTTCTATGCTTCCTGATGTTTTCATTAAACATGATTGGATTTTCTTAGAATACAGCATCAAGATATTCCACACACTTCTGCATTACATAAAAGAAACAACAAGAAAATTCTTTGTTAAGTTGGGTCCTCATAAAATGACAAACTGTTTTTATTTCATCCAAAGACATCTGACTCTAAAAGTCAATATGTGCTAAAAATCAGATGAGCAGACTCTCAGAAAGAGAACACCAAATTTGTGTCTGTGGTTGAGATCCCATATGGTTTTTAGAATTAAGATTCCTTTCTCCTAACGTTGGGATTAAGACCTTGCTGTACTCTACAATCTGAAAACAGATTAATGTGTTTTTAACATTCAGGAGGTAACAAGTCTTTACACACTGGAGAGTTCCTGGAATGAAACTGAAGACAATAAAATGCCTTCTTTAGAGGGATCAAAGGTACATGCACTAACAGTGTACTCAGCGATGTTATCTCCCTTTCATTTCTAAATATATACAAAGAGAGGAGACGCAACAACTGCAGAAGAGGCATTTGAGAAATTTTCATGTACAGAGTACATCAAAATCAGAGAAATAGCCTAATGACAGATAACAGTAAGCAAGAAAACACTGAGATTTCTATCCCTATTGTTCTATTCTTTAGTATTTATATTAGATAATAGTGTAAAACTCATGTAAATACAGACCTGTAGAGGGTCCAAGAGGTAAAACAGTGTTAAAAACTTGGAATCATGTACAGAAAATTGCTGTCTATGAATAAAAAACACTTCTTACAATAAATGAATTAAAGAATCCAAGGCTGAAGGAAGCAGGTTTATGAATAATGTTGCTACCTTAATGTGATGAGTTAAAATTATGAGAAAAAATATTTTTTTCTTAAAAATAAGAGAAACAAAGAGAAGAAAAATTTCGACTAATATGAAAAATACCTTGGAAAATGAAACCTGTCTGCAGTAATCTAAATTTTGAAGACATTTTAAAATATATTCAATAAAATTATGGATGGTATGACATAGAAAAGCTATCAGAGAATAAAATTACTCATCTGAAGTGTAACTGAATGCAACTTCACAAATAATAGAAAAATCTGAGCTTTGATCTTATGTAGTCTACTACTGTGAATTGAGTTTACCACTTTGAGTCATCCCTACCATTTCAAGAAAGGGATTTGAAAAAATATATTTGGGGATAGGATTAACTCCCTTCCACAAAAATGATGAAAAAAATAACTTAAAAGGTTTTCTTTTCCAAACACATATTTTCTTTTGTGTTGTCTATTAAAAAACCCCAACAAATTATTTTGTTCACTGGGGAAAAAAGTGCTGCACTTACTTGATCATATGTGGCACTGTGACTTTAGAATTTTCTTCAAACACTATGGTCATTAAACCATTGCACCTTATGTTATCAATGCACTGTGAAAACAAACATTGAAAACTGTTAAAATCAAAACACAGGGTAAGGGGATTACTTTCACACTTCACATTTTTCTGTAAGGTTAAAGCATAGCTTTTACAGGTTATGGATTGATGGTTACAAAGTGTTTTCATAAACTAAAAACAGACATGCAAGACATGGTGGACTTGCTTCTCTAGTCTTCTGCCTTTGATTTGCACATCTGCAAGTCCATGCACCTTCACCAGCACACTCCGGGTATACAGCTCAGTGTCCTTGTTTCCAAATGATTAAGTATTTTGAGTTAGCAGTAAAACTTCCTTTGGAGTTCCTTCAAAACTGAACAAAAATAATGTCTCACATTTCCTGAGGGAGTGTTAAGCTTGAAAAACCAATACCAGAAGAAAGTTAGAATACTTTATACACAAATGGATACACTAATACCTTAACTTTTACATTGTGCAAAAAGACCAAAGAGAAATATAAACAGCTTCTAGAGACACACTCATAAAAACAAATTCCAGTGGTGCTACTGCTGCGAAATATAGCAATGAGGATACTGTCCAAGGACTCCCTTGAGAAATCCTGTATAAATGTTTTGGGCTTCAGGAGCTGGAAAGACACTTCTGGGTCACAGCTGCAACACATACTGCTTTACAAACTACAGGCTGTCCTGTGGCCAGTAGAAGCCTACAGACTAGGGGCACACAAGCCGTTCTTCAAGCCTCAAAGCAGCTCAGTGCTGATACACCATTATTTTCTGGTTTGTATTTTCATGCAGTTAACACAGCACCACAAGCCTTGCTCTTGAAGTCAGCAGAGAGCCTGCCAGTGAACCGGGCTTATACACTCTGCAACAAGTACCTTCTGCCTAATACCGCAGGACTCTTGTCTTTATAATATTTTCTAGTTCTAGTTATCAAGTACCCTACATATGTATTTTTTAAAAAAACTCACCATTTCTTTACAGCAATAAAAAGAGCTTCCAAAAAACATACATAAACAGAGTCTGCTGGCTTTGGAACATCTCACAGCGAAATAATAATCTATGTTAGATCGGTCAAACAATACAATCAGAGGCCTCTTCGGGTTTAAAATATATCTATATAGCTATACATTTAAAATGTTATCTGTGTAGCTATATGTGGTTTTAAATTCAGGTATTTAAGATTATTTGAAAGGTGCAGCTCATTTCACATTATGTTGTATCAAATTTTTACCTAAAAGCAATGAGAAAAACACATCTAATAAAAACATCATTTCTCCCATGTGAACTTTAAATGTTGTAAAGAAGCCCTTGGCACCAGTCATGAAACTGCCCAAGGTAATTCAGCACCGTTATCCCCAGCCTGCATACGCCTGGCATTTATCACTTCCCTGACAGACACTATTATTTTAGCTAAAGAATGAGTGTAATGGGGATCTAGGGTCGATGGACAACAAGCTCAACCTGGAATAGGGAAGGCTTCTTCAGCATCAACAAAACCCATGCATTTTTCATGAGAATTGTATGGTTTGCATGAAAAGAAACATAAATTCAAGAAGCCTTACTAGGAAAAGATACATAAATATGATTTTTATGTCTGATGCATATATAATTTAATAAGATGCAGAATTCTGGACACCAAGACAAGTGCTGTGACTGAACAGCAATTACATGTATACGTTTTTTAACTTGTAAGCACAGGAAAATACCATTTACTTAAAAATACGTTTTGTATGCCCTTTTTGCTAGCATAGTTCCTATGTTCTCCTTGAGGGTTATAGACAGGGTTAAAACCAAAAAATCCTTCTGGGCAGGCAATTCAGTAATTTTTTATGGCAACGTTTCTGCTGGCAAAGGGTTCAGTCAGAAACACAATTTGGTTTTCAAGAGACCAGTGGGCTCAATTGTTCTCATGGATTATCCAAATATTCACCCCAGGTTTTCTTTCTCCAGCAGAAGACTGGTGTCAGGCATTAACTTTCCTCTTCCTTGCTCTCCAGAAGCAATATAAACACTAAGTCAACCAACTTGATTGCTATTTGTAAACAGTGGTACCCATTTGTGCCCCAAATGTCTCTTCAGTCTGCACATCTTGTGCCCCTTCTTACTCCTTTTTTTCTTTATGCTGCTGCTTAGCCCCTCAGCTTCTCTTGCTTCCCTGCCTTTCTAAGGCTGAAGAAGCTTTTCCAGCCTCACAATGCTAACAGTTCTCCATTTTCTCAGGCTTTTACTTATAAGCTCCTGTTAATTGTCAGCCCTGTATCTCTTCAGAATACCCCTGTCTTCAAAAGCTGGGCAATCTCCCCTTCCTCAAAGAGGAATCAAGGGAGAAACCCTTCCGTTTCCCTGGCAGTCTGGCCAACCCTTTGCTCTCTCAGCTGTATGCAGCTAGTCGTGCTTACCATCCACCTTGCTAAGACACTTCCAAGTTTTGTAGACACGCAGCTTTCAAGTCAGCTGTGGAGCTTTCCAGCTCTTCCCTGAACACCACAGTAGCATTGTTTGGAGCTGCAGTGGTTTGGAGAAGAGCTGACCTTTGATGGCAGACCCGAACTGTGATCTCTAGTCTACATGGGCTGCAGATGACCTCATTTAAATTTATTACTGTTTAGGCTAAGAATGGACTTATCCCTGGGTGTCCCATGTTCCTGGGCAGCTCTTAAAACAGTCTTTCTTCCCCAGGAAAATAATTCCAATGCTTCTGCGTAGCAATGGAACATAATTTACTGAAAATCCATTTTGTAAAAACTTCTCCAACCAGATCTGTCTGTACGCGCTAAGCTGCATCATATTCTGAGATTTTTATCTTTGTATTTTTGTCCTTTGAAAAAGTTAGTCCAGAAGAAAGTAACTCAGAATACTTATTTGTAAACAATTTCTACTCATTGTAAGATAATTCATCTGGAGATGTTGCCAGCAATGGCAGCATCTTTAGAAATCTATCAAAATTCCACAGTGATATTTGTCTAATCAACTATTTCTCTTGACATTAATAGAGGATAGCACTCAAATTCAGAACTATGAGATACCTATGTACTTGCTAGTTGCACACATAAACAAAACGCAAGAGCTTTAATTTAGATCTGATTAGTTGAAAGTTCAGATTTTTCATAATGCATTTAATTTTGTTCCCCAGAGATTCCAATAAAAGTTTGTCTATTAAGACTTCAGCCAAAAGCACCAATTTTCTTTTTTTTTTATCCCTGACATTAAAGTATTTTAAACCCCCATTTTTATTCATTCACAATAAAGACAGTTCCTGCACACTGTCAGAATGCTTAGTAATTATATGTAATAGTTTGTTAGTACTCTTTTTGGTGATCTTATTTTCTCACTGCATGGGTTATGATTATTGAAGTGGTAGATTATCATTTTCACATTCAGGGCTCTCATTAAGTTATGAACAAGCAAGTACTATCCTTCTCAAATCAAAATACATATCTGGACGGGCTCTCCTTAGATATAAAAATTACTACCATTAGTATTACGTTTGTGAACTGACAATTTTGTATTACATATCCATCTCTCTCACTGAGAAACACATTTCACCGATGACTCAAATGTAAAGTCAGAATTTTGAGGAAAGCAGGTAACACTAAGGGGTTTTCATATGTATTACAGCACCTCAGCCCTCAAGAAAGCAACAATCCTCTCGAATTAGTTTTCAGAAGTACAAAATAAACTAAGATCTCCATACAAGGTAAAGAATGCATTAAGCTACCTGACTTATATCACTTGTCCATGCAGCCTTCTCCTGTCGTGATGGGGCTAAAAGGACAACAGTAAAAGGAGGAGCGTCCGTAGGTTCAACTACAAGCTTGAAATCAAGGTGTCCAAACACTTGTCCAGAACCTTTTGCTTTATAGCCAGAGCAGGGGAGAAAAAGTCAAAATGTGAGACTTCAAACTATAAGACAAAGAAATTAGTGGTTTGATTTAAAACGGTAGTTACTTTAAAATATCTCTCTGACAAAAAGCTAATCCAATTGGGGATCCAAAGCTCCTTTTGTTTTTCATATACACCAGACAGAAAAACAGTTGCAAACATGCAATATTGGGAGTTGCTACACATTGGTTTTAAAGATACCGAATACGGCTGAAGTCATTCTAACACTCTCACTGATACACTCTCAGCATACTAGAAGTATCACTGAAATGAATGAAACTACTTCCACAATTCCATTGTAAAACTTGCCTAGAACTGCAGGAAGGAAGCCAAAATGAGTAATAATAAAATCAGCTTGGGACTGTGTTTTGTTATTTCATTTGAACAAGCTTGCCATCGAGATTTGTAAGGAGTCCAAAAGAAAAACTTTCCACTAATTCCGCCAACTCTCTCAACCCCTGTGTATTTAAGAAATGCAATTATCTGCTTCTTCTTTTAAGGCATATTTTTTTCTTTCTGAGATCCTCTGGGTAAAGTTGTATACAAAAGTCAGCAAATAATTCGTCACATTCCTTCGGCCAGTGTACTTGAAAATCCTATGTGGGCTGTCAAGAGCAAGAACGTAACAACAAACCCTTAGCCAAGCCACCATGCCCATTATTAAAACACCCATTCTACTTTATCAGTTTAACACTGTGTTCCTCTGGTTTCATGAAAGTGGAGAACATACCAATTCGCTCTTATGAAAAGTAAACAAAGGGTACCAATTTTAAGAAACTAGAAACTGCAATTACTGCAAACAGCTGAATTTAACTTACAATCATCATCACTCGTGTCTGTCTCCTCGATCAGTGTGCACTCTATTAAAGACAGAACGCCACCTGTCTATGAAAACAAAGTACATTTTTCACAAATTTTGACATTTGTTCACATTTGTCAATACAGTTATCTTTAAAATTTGATATACCTTAGTCTAAGATTTCACCTTACTCAGAGCTCTGAGGAAGATTCATCAATTCTATGATGCATATTTTGCCTAAGAACTAAACTCAGATAGATGAAATATAAAGTTTTGCTTAATCCAACATCAATAATATACTCAAATGTAAAAAATTTCTTTCAGTTTTACCACACTATAATTTATCCCACATACAGGCTTGTTCACAAGTTTCAAAAAAGGTAACTAGAATTTCATCCTCTCCTGAATTTAAATCAAATACATACAAGATTTTTTTTTAAAGGTTCAGTTATACTCTATTTACTTTGCAAAATACTTGAACTGTTTAAGGGGTGCAAAGTGAGAAAGCACATAACCAGTCAGAAATGTCTTTGCCAAGTTAAAGTTCTATTCAACATAATCCATCCTGTCAACTCATAAGCCAACATTACAAAAGCCTAATTCTCAGCAAATATAACAAAGAGTGTTCTTAGAACAGCTTTCAGTTTAAGAGAATGTGCTGTTCAGGAAAAGAGAATTGATTTTAAAAATAAATTTTATTAAAGCTCTAGAAAAAATTCTTTGATAATTCCACAGGGTGGTACTGGCTGATTTATGCATTGAAAACTGACTTACATTCAGTGCTAGCTTATACAAACATACACGCAGATGTGCTCTTTCTGACCCCCAGCCTATTAGAATTACATGGTTCTAGGAAAAAAATTGTAGTTAGTAAGAACTTTGGCTGAATTCTATTACATGCAATGAGAAGACAAAGCAGTTAACTACTGTGCATCACCTCACTTCTGTTTATAGCAACACATGCACATCTCAGGTTAAAGCCATAAAATAGTATCACTGAAGCTGTTCTCATTTTGTAAATTGAGTTACAATGTAAAGTCTGTACCTTGAGAAGATGCAGTTTTCCTCCTGAACTTCTCGTACAAATTAAAAAATGTTTTGTAAATAAGAAGCACTGCCTTTCTCCTTCCTTCTTCAAAGATAATGATCCCAGACGAACTTTGCTAAGTTTTCCCCTCTCAACTGAAGGGACTTGAATAAGGGAACCTGATAATAAAGATGCAAATTTACTGTACTACAGTAATATTTAGTAGGCAGTGTTTAAAGCGTTAATGCATCGAATATTATCTTATTAATTAATGCAACTTTTCACTCTAGTAAGTATCAGTATACATCAGCATCTGTTTTAAGCACAACTCAAACATCTTTTTGTTGCACAAGTTCACTTTGTTTTTTTATGATAGACTCAAACAAGTACAGTCTAGACTAATGCTTACGTACACAGCAGGATTAGATCTTGGGCAAATTCTTATGCAGTTTAAACACACTAATAGTACACTGATCAGAAGATGAACTTGAACAGCACACTGCACTTTTGACAGCGGCTAGACTTGCCAAATATACTTAGAAGCCAAAAAGGCAAGAGCATGAAAAAAACAGGTTTTGAAGGAAAAGAGTTTGTGTATATGTGTGTGCCTATGTGCAAGAGAGATGGAAATGAAGCATACTTCTTCTTCTTATCTTGTACTGCATAATTTTCAGTGCTCCACAGCTCATCTAAGATGTGTTACCAGTAAAACACTTCTGAACTAAATTGAACCTGCTTACATAAGCCTGAATTTGTGCTCTGCAGAACTCCAGACTGGGGACAGCTTTGCTTCTTCCAAAACCAGCCTCTGACCAACTTTTCCAGATTGATATCACCATGTGTATCACTTCTGAATTTGGATCTGGAGTTAAATTTGGTGGTGAAGTGCAATTCCTCTATGTATCAAAGAGAAGGATTTTATGATACAACTCACTGGTACCAGACAGGGCAGCCAAGAGACCTCCTAATCTCATTCCCACACATCTATCCTTACTATCACCCTTACACTGGCTCTTGCCTTACTCCAACATTAGCTAGCTAATAGATCCAAACCAGCGGGAAACTAATGCTGCAAAGCAGCAGCTGACTTAGCTCCCTGGTACGCCTCACTGCAAGGCTGAAAAAGCACCAGTGGTGATGCAAAGAAAGCAACAGCAGCAAAACAAGCATGAGGGGATGGATGTTGCCCTGCCTCTTCCAGAAGCACCAAGATACTGGACTAGCAGAGCTATATCAAAGCTCAGACTAGTGGCAGCTTCTTGACACAATGCAAGAAAATTATCCATGAAATATTAAATTAATAATACTTACTCTACATTGTCAAAAAAATTATCTTGTTCCAAGTTTGCATACAAAATCTTAAGCGAACAAACAGAGAAATTAAGGTAACTGAGAAAGCTACTGTTTTTCTACTTTTTTCTGCACTAAGCTTCTTCTATGTATTTAATTAGCCTTAATTTATTAATATATTTACAACTTTTACTGTCTGGTATAGCAATATACATACCAGTAAACCTGCAACAGAACAGTGTTCTCTGACAGCTGTTTCACATTTAAACTAAGTGTGTACAACGTGATTTGTGTCACTGCAACAAAACAGTGCAGTAAATTTATACTCTAGAACTAATTTCCAAAGGTCTGCAACATTTTTAGATTCACTTAAATTCTGACCAACATCCACAAATACTTCTTGGTTGCTGTACACTTCCCCTGGACAAAACAGCCTACATGCTTCAGCTGTGAAAAACGGGAAGGAGATCATTCCCATGTGTTGGAATAGTGACTTTTCCATGTTACACCGACTGTCCCTAGGTCACACTGCAGGACCAAGGAGCGTGCACAAAGCAACTCCCAAGAAACTTCTCATCAGAAAATTCTCAGTGTCTTTTTAATCCTGAAATTTCCTCCACCATTTAGGGTAACAATATCCAACCTGTATGTTTTGTTTCTTAGAATAATAGTATCTATAAATATGATAATGCTTACAAATTTAGCTTTACAGATAGCCTTTTGTTTTTGTTTTTGTTTTTAATTTTCATTAGAATGCTTTCAGGAATACCATATTCTATGCTGCTAAAATAGACAGAATGTTAAATGGTGTTCTTCTATGGAGCTGGAATGTTATCATTTAATAAGGTAAATCAAAATAAACTAGGGCTTTTTTAAATGCAGAAAAGAGGGACTGCATTATCTCTCTTTGAAACTCAGTATTTACAGGAGAAACACATCTCCTATATGTGCTGTATGGCTCATCAAACAAGGACCTCATGCATTCTCATCAAGCTTTTGCGATTAATGGCATTTGGCCACCATGCATTTTACTACAGTTTTCCTCTTAAGGAAAAAAAATGGTCACAATTGGCCAGTGTACAGTTGCAAGAAGGAAGTGAGGCTAATGCTAGAACATTTGTTAGTATAGTTTGGACAGTCAGCGCCATCTCAGGAATTTTTATCCAGCTACAGACCTAAGCACTTTCAGTACTTCAAACTGCCAGAACAGTCACTCTATTAGCCTTTGCTCAATTCAAAAAATACAAAAGATTCTATTAAAAAAAAATATTTTTTAGCCTCCGGTTATTAATTATTATTATTGCTTGATAAATAATTATTATTGATTGATTTAAAAATTCAGTTTGGTTTTCTCTGTTCTGGAGGTCTTTCTATTTTACCATAAGGATGGTCAAACTGGAACAGGTTGCTCATTCTGAGAGGCTGTGAAGCCTCCATCCTTGGAAGCAACCAAATCCTCACCGGACGTGGTAGAGAGCAATCTGCTCTATCTGATGTTGCTTTGTGCAGGTCTGATTGGACTAGATAATTTCCATAAATCTCTTCCAACTTCTACTAGTCTATGATTTTGTAATTGTTACGTATCTATCCACAGAGGTAAATTCATAGCAGCTGATGGCAGGAACATCAGACAGAGTTTTTGGAAGCATTTAAAGGGCCTTGAGATGCCCAGCTGTCTTGGTTATCAGCCACTGTTGGATTGAAAACTGAGATTCCCTGTGTTTCCTTTAGACTCTTAAAGAAAACGTTCCTTAATTGTCTGCCATGACTTATAGTATGCCTGACAATAAAGTCTGCATCTAAGAGACAGAGAAAAGCAGACCCCAAGAAACCTGAAGGGGAATCCACAATTTACATTGCAAAGCACTGCCAGAGATAGTTCCTATGGTCTCAATTTGCAAAACTCAACAGAATCAATCTCTTCTTAGAGAAGCGAAGCATGTAACATATGGCCAACTTGTAATTAACCTCACGGGAAAAGCCTGAACAAAGGTAAAGGCACCTCTCTCATTTCTTAAGCTGAGGTTTCCTGTATCCATCTATACTGATCGACACACGGAATAGGAGCCTAATTGAAATTAGAGATGGACATCATTGTAAAAGTGACCCTGCTGTCAAGAGGTGAACGGAAAATGGGCTCTGCATTACTTCAGCTCTATTCAGGTTTCTGCACTTACACAAAATCACATGCAGTGGATGTTCCAAAAGGCTGTGATCCAGCCTTCTGTGACATACAGTCTTGTCCACTGTCCTTTGAATGTACGCCCAGAAATAAATCTGAATTGAATTTACTTAAACTATGGGTTCGACCTGGGTCTAACACTCCAACAATAAACTTTTTCGGACCAATTCCTACAGAAAATTAGTAAGTTTTTACTGATGAAACACTGGGCACAAATAATACCAGTCAATCTTAAGAGGAAAAAAAACAACAAATATATAAACACCAAATATTGTAATCATCTTGGAAAAAATTCTCAAATTTAATTAAAATGCATGGAACAAGTCCATCTGTATTTTTCTCTAAAGCCATATTCGCTTTAAACACCTCAGTTATAAGAAATGCAGATATTTATTGAAGAATCAAGTAATTTAACAGTGACTTGTACAATCAATCATGGAATTTATTACAGAAAGTTTCATAGCTTGGCCACATGACTACAGAAACACCGCAGAACAGATTTCAAAATGTATACAAAGTCTATTAATTACCAGCTCTGTATATGGCTCTATTAAAGGCAAAATATTCTGCTGAGGCTATCTAGAAAAGGTCTCATGAAGGGATGCACCTGACTTATATTCTTAACCTTTCCTAAATACATTTAACACTTTTCGGACATAAAGAAGCTTTTACCCTATGCTATAGACCTGTACTAGTTGTATACGAACCCACTAACATGTTTTAAATGATCCAGAATTAACTTATTATCTAGATAGGAGAAAAATAAGCTTCAATTATGAAATGTTCACATTTGCTGGTTTAACATTAACCTAAACCCTACCAAACAAGAACCGCAACCAGTTCCTGTTAAAAAGTGACACTTATTTGAAATGGAGAAGTTATTGTAACACAATTTTGTGGAAGTTAACAACAAATTCCACCTCTGGTACAACTGTTTCAATAGAAAGAGTTTCCAAAACCATCAAGAATAGACAGAAAAGGACACAGTATGGCTCTTCCCCTCTTCATTTGGTAACCACTATATATTACAAGTAGTCCTACATTCCCGGCAGAACAGAATGCCTTTTCTTCATGATCTCTTCTTGCAGAAATGTTTTTTATAGCTATTCTGAACTTCCACTAAAGCTCAAAAATGCATCTCTCAAGAGGCAAAGTGAGTATGTTCAGGTATTATATCTGTGCTTGCACTATCAATTTGAGATGTTTCCAAAGTACCCAGAAAAATGGGGACAACTGACAGATCTTTTCTCTCCTAGCAATCACTTTACACTGACAAAGCTTCAGGCTTCTCCTGCACTTTTGCCCAAATGTTGGTATCAGCTGGGACTGCCACGTTAACTGACCAGGCAGTCCTGGTCCCTGTGGAGCTGTAGGTAATTTCCATCCCTTTGAAGATCACAGCTCAAGCAGAATGTACATTACTGTCCCATGGGTGCTTTACCATTCATGTGCTGCTGTTTTTCACGGTTCCTGAAGAAAACAGCACAGAAGTGAGGTTTCAACTACAGCCCCAAATTACTTGTCATCAGGACATTTTGTGACTTACCCTCCATGGACCATGAGCAGTCTTAGGATGTTAGCTGTGCCCCCCAGTGCAGTGACCTGCCCAGTGATGGCAACATGAACCCTGCTGGTTTTAACGCAATTTTTTCATGATTACAACAGAAGATAGCTTTAAAGATGAATATCTTACCTTGGCGTATAAAAGTTTGACTGGTATCTAGTAATATATCACAGCCTTCTACTATCGTTCTCTCTATGGCTAGATTCTTCCGGATGTTTTCTGTGTCACTCACTTCATCATGCATCACCCTGTTAGACACAATACAAAATGCACTTTAAATTCCCCTGAAATGCATCTTGCACCTGTTGCGTCTGTTTTCACTTGCACTTACACAGTGTAGACACAGAAGGTAGCTGATGTCCTTTGCCACCTGCTACAAAACAGATATACCCATGAAGCACATTATCACTCTAGAGGAAGTTTATTGCCTTTTTTCCATCCCTTTCAAATAATTTCATTTTTCCAGTGCTGGAACCAATTTCACCAGACTTGTTCTTAGGCTATTCCTAAAGATATCTGACAGACGCCACCAAGCTAAAAACCCTTCACAGCTGATAGAATATTATTTCTTGATCCTTCGTGGACTAGGCTTCCAAAACCTGGAAGTGTTCCCCGGAATTCTGTATTAGTTACAATACATTGTAGAGTCCCTGCCCATGGCCTTGGGCTCCCATCCTGCTCTGCTTCCGTTTACATCTCAATGTACCGTTCACTTCCCCCTTGCTTCCTATAACAACCACAGCCTTGACGGCTCACCACCTACTTTCTTCTGCTTTTTTTCATAGGCATCCACCCCTTAAACAGAGAAATACAGACTTTTTTCAAGGCTGAAACCAATCCAGAAATTTATATGGTGTCACAATGTATAATACTTTCCCAAACTGGGACCAGAGTGCAGTCCCTGAAAGCTCTTCCCTCAGAACTATCTTAAAGAGATGGAAATGAGTCCAGAGTTTTATACTTATGGTCTACACTGCCTGCCTTATAAGCACAGGAGGATCCATCAGTCTCAGACTCCAGTTCTGAACATTCAGTGATGAATTAGTTGGATCAGCAATGAACTCTGACTCATGAGGTAAAGCCAAGTCAAAGCTAATTGATCTGCTCAGGCACATAACCCTGCCCAGAGAAATTCTCTCCTTTGCTTGAGTGGAAAGGAGATGTTACTTCTTTCTGCTTCAGATGGCCTCAGAACCAAGCAGAACTTGATGAACACTGCAGGAGCCGAACACAAGACATTTCTGTAAAAGATACTGCCTGCCCAACTCTGTAAGAAGTTAGAGCTTGGAGAGGTGGGACATGACCTGACTCAGAAGGCTGCCTCTGTCCCAAGACACAGCAGGACAAAAAGGGAAGAATAACAAACTCCAAATTAAAGGGTAGTTTCCACAAGGTAGCAACTTCGTCTTAACAGAAAAAGAAAAGTGAGCAGTCAAAAGCATGCAATTAACAAAAGCTATAAAGTGATTCCTCTTTTACAGCTGAATATTCTCCAGGTACATCTTTGGTGAACAATCCAGAAACTCAAGATTTATATCCTGGAGCTTATGCAGCATTTCTTTGTTCACAGAAGAAAACTGTGTTTCCCAGGGAGAACAACCAAATTTCTTACTGGGCTGACAGAGGGGAACATCTGAGACAAGGAAGAGCTTCACTTTGCAGGTTTCTACAGGGACTGCTGACCAGTTCTCAGAATGTATCTTTAGTCCTGTTTATCTGACATTATTTGAAGCATATATCAAAATCAGTTATTTCATTAACACACATGAAGTATAATACAGACTGAGAACTTAGTACTTTTCAGGACCCTGACTGATTCCCATTGTTACAGAGTATCAGAAAAGCCCTTTTTCTTTAAACTGTGAAAAAAAATACATATTTCTCTATGTAAAGAAAATTGGTTTGCTCATAACTCAAGAGTAGGTGGTTCCTATAGCAACTCCTATTCTCCCCTACCCAAAACACAAGGAGACACTTCTAGATGTATGTTAGGGAAGGAGGAAAAAAAAAAAAAAGAGAGAGAGCCAAAATATTAGATTGAAGTATTTTTGGTTTGTTTCACTGTCTTTGTTTTGGTTTTGATCCTTCTCTTTAAAATAATATAAAAGAACAAAACGAAACCAAAATAAAGAAAATATATTTTCATTTCAAAACTTTTATTATCAAACATAAGGCAGAAAAATCCTACCTTGAAAGTTCTTCTAGTTTAGATTTAGCAAATTCAAGGCTTTTTCGCTCAACATGTTCATGTGGTGTGTGAGCCAGAAGTTCATGAAGTGTTATAATATATCTAGGAATCTTAAAACAAATTAGATATAAAATCAGTAAACCCTTAAAGGAATAATTCCAACACAGCTTTTTCTTAAATATTACCTTGGTCAAAAAAGTTTTGCAAACATAGGCTTTTTATAAATTAATATCCAGAGCTAAATGATTATACATACATTCTAAATATAACAACCGCCAAAAATACTGAACTTTCCAGTGACAGAGACTGTATATGCATATGGATGTTTTCAGTCTGAGGAAACACAAAATCCATTTATTACATTTTAAGAAAAAGATCAGATCAGAGGTAGCCACAAATATGCCATTAAATTTCATTGTTTCATGCCGCTATCCAAGTGCCAATACAGAAAATTTTCACAACTCACTGGGAGATCCACACATACCTACCCTAAATGTTAATAGGATATGTGCATCTAAATTTCTTGTGGGTTTGAAAATGTCAGCTGACCTGTTTGCATTTAGATAAAATTCACATTGCACTAATAGACATTGAAGAACATGCAGCATTTGACTATTAAAGGCCACAGGGCAGCACAAGGACCCTGATCCATTTATTATTACTTAAAGCAGTTTCAGGTCTTGTAACCAGAACCAAGTGATACTGCACGATACCTTGTCTTTACAGAATCAAAGTTATTTAGGAGGAGACAGGAATTCTTACTAAGCTGAAATGAAGAGTCATCAGCAAGGATACCCTCCATCTCATATGACTAAGACCCTCTCTCTCCCTTCTAAGATCCCATGACCTTGTTTCAACTCAGCCAAAAAATCCCAAAACTTCACAATACACAAGCTCAAAGCTAAAAAAATATATTATTACAGGGCTTAATGGCCCTTTAGGCTAATATGAATAACTAGCAGTAATAAAAGTGTCACCGATCCCCGCCCCCCCCGCCCCCCCCCCCCCCTGTTTTGTTAAACACAGTTTGCTAGTAACTGAACAAATGGAGGGGATTCACTATTCTCTTGATGAGTAAAATGTAAAAAAACACATAAAATGTACGTTAAATGTAAAAGACACAAAACCATCAGACCAGTGTTTCACAGACCTCTTAAAACAGCTGCAAATAATTAATCTAGGCAGATCAAGTAAAAATATCTGAAGGATAAATAAAGTTTTCAAAACCTTAGCAATGTATTTTTTGTTTTCTAAAGACCAAGTCACTGGAGAGCAAAGTGGGAGGAAAGTTTCAAAACGTGTTCCTAGTAAAATACTTGTGGCTGCTCGAACTTGCTATACCAGGCATATTATCCCTCTCTGGACCACTTCGTAATCCTGCAGCAGGCAGAAGTCCAATAATTGTTTCTCAGTTTTTTTTCTTTTGGCATTAGTCCTCATCCCACATTCCCCTTCAACATATATAAGATTCTGAAGAGAGATGAATCAGTATTGTTGGAGAAAAGACCTCTACAGGCAGAGTTTCAGTATAATAATGAAACAAATGAAAACAAAACTATTTTACATGAGAGTATTTTTATTCTAGCAAGAAGAATATTCAATCAATCGCAATGTCAATAACACAAAATTAAGCAATCAAACATTAAAAACAAATAGTCACAAAAAATATACAGAGACTACCTGAAACATGGGGTAAGTAAGGAAAGTTTCCAGCATTCGCCCCTCACATGCTGGGTTGGCTTCATATTGCTTCAAGAGTTTGTCAAAATCTCTGTTTTGCTTACAGTTTGCCAGTACTTGTAGACTATATTGATGATTCCGAACAAATTCTTGATATATGTTCAGCATTGGCAGCAGAATGTCAAATAAGTCAGCTAGAAAAAGTCAAGAAATGCTTTTTTTTTTTCCCAGCTACCCATCACTTGAAACATATTTTTAAAGAAAATACTATGTTCTATGGAAGTGAATTACTATGATCACTTCTGTTACTGCTGTTTCCAATATACTGAGATTTTAGAAACATTAAACTCGGCTCTGTCACCTGCCAACACATGTTTTTTCTGATTAGCTAATAATCAGAAAATATCACCGAAAATTCAGGGGCCCATGTCTAATCAATGCCTAGGGCAGAGGCATTCTCACATACGGACTGGAAGGTGGTCGTTACTGCCCATGTGGGACTCCCACTACACCAGATCTTGCAGTATTAGTTGTGGAAATGTGTTCCATTCAAAAAGGACTTTTTTAAAAAAGTCCTGTCTTTCAAAAAAAAACCCCAAAGAACACAACCTTACTGTAATTTCAAATAAATATGAACATTATCCTCCTAGAGAAAATAAAGTAACTTACCTAGGATTAAGGTAGGCCAATTAGCTATTCTTGCTTTTAAGCCTTGGTGAAATATCTCATGAAGAAACATGATTGTTTCACTGAAAAACAAGTATTAAACAGACAAAAAGACAATTCAGGTTTTATTTTCTGATTAATGATTCACAGAGAAACATCTCTTCCTGGTTAGTAGTATGGTTTGCACTCTGCTAGGGTAAAACAGAAGACAGTTATTATTATGGAAGTAAGTGCTTCTTATTCATAGAATCACAGAACAGTTTGGGTTGGAGGGGACCTTAAAGACCACCCAGTCCCACCCCGTGCCCCGGGCAGGCCCCCCCCCCCCCCAGCCCAGGCTGCCCCCAGCCCCGTCCAGCCTGGCCTTGAGCCCTGCCAGGGATGGGGCACCCACAGCTGCTCCGGGCAGCCTGGGCCAACTCACCACCCTTGTGTTAAAAAATTTCTTCCTTAAATCCTATTGAAGTTTACCAGCTTTCAGTTTAAAACTGTTGCCCTTTGCCCTATCCCTACATGCCCTTGTAAAAAGTCCCTCTCCAGCCTTCTTGCAGGCCCCCTTTTACTGCATTGTTCACAATTTTTAGCGCAATAGTCTAAAAAATATGCAGTATTTGGTGTAGAAAGCATATTCTTTTTAGTTCTTTTAAATAAAAGCACCTATTAAATAACATTTTCCACACAGTTTAATTAATAGGTTTTCCAAGAATATCATTGACAATGCATTCAATAGTTTAAGAGGACCAGTAAGATGCAGAAACCTGAAGTCAGTGGTAGTCATCTACATTCTTGCTTGCTGCTGTTTAAAATCTGAAGCTTAACAACTTTCCTACAACACAAACCTTAATATTGTATTTTAGTTTATGAGGTCAACAGCAGCAGGGGACATGCCAGCTGTAAGAAAAACCATAAAGAGTACAGTGATTGTGAATGAGCTATGAAAGGGAAACTAGTCTCGTAACTAAAGGAACGTGGTTTATGTCTTAGAAGTTTGGGGTAGACTTGGATGCAACCCCAGCCCTGTATCAAATGTTAGATGCCTGCTGGTTTATTTGTACTTACTCATCACAATAGTATTTGTATGCTTAATGAAAAGAACAATTCTTTTTTGTAGGATATGAAAAGACAAGTGAGAGGGAAGGAGGTCCTTAGGCAGGACAACAGAAAATAGAATATCTGATTTATTCATCCTCAGGGTCTTACCCGGACCATATGAGGCCACTAAGTCAAATTTTCCTCTCTTAAGAGAAAAAAAATAACAGGGAAGGTGACAGAAAATTATGAGAACAGCCCCAAGAGGCATGATTCGTCCTTTTCTTCCTCTAGCAGAGGAAGAAATAGAATGTAAGAGGCAAAGAGGTGTTGCTGGTTTCAAACAGCATCACTGACAGCACGATGCCTTTTACCCCTGGAAACGTGGTCTACCTCAGTGACATCGTTTACACCACAGCAAAAAACCCAAGTGTCAGACCTCACTACTACAAACTGAAGCAGGGAAGAAGCGGTCAGAGGAATTCCTGAAAGCAAACAAAAAACCGCATACCTGTTAAGGAAAATGCTACTAACATCATCGTGACTGATAGGTGGCTTCTTTGAACTTGCAGCCATTCTTAAGGGCCGCAGAAAACAGTTCACAAGAACATAAAGTTGATGTACATATTCAGATTCAGCCTCCACCATGTTAAAAACTATCTGATTCCTTTTTCTCATACTTTCTGCATGGGGAGAACAAATATAATCTTGGACAATAGTTTTCCATTTTCTTCTACATAACCAGCCCCGCATAAAGCTCTGGACCTAAAAACAGACCAAGCAGAAAAGAAGAATGAGAAAAAACGTGACTTATCATAAGCTCTTCATTGTAGAAATAAACCTCTAAATGAAATGCCTGTGTTCAAAAAAAAGGCTGTTGCCCTCATCGATCTATATACGTTCCTGAATTATATTTTTTTTAGATTTCTCATTGTTAATGAAATTCCCACAATCACTTGGTCATATTTGTTGCCAGGAAACAGATCAAAAAGATATCATGTACATATCAAGGTACCTTTTACTGCAAGCTCAAATGGTGTGCTTTTGCATATACTCTTCCTATCAGCACAACTGTCCTATGCACTGTGCCGTTTTTTTAACTCCTTTTACCTCCTCTTACACATTTATTTTATACCCCCAAAAGCATTGTGCAATGCTTCCAGGTAACACATTCCAAGACAGACTCAATATCATTATTGACATAACTCTAAAATAGTTGTTAAAGTCAGTTTGCTTTCTGTTCTGAATAGATACCGCTTAGCATGTGTATTTAAAGCTAAGTATCAATATATTGCTTAGAAACTGAAACCTTTGGCATTCTTAAAAAGTATCTCTATGTCACGGGAAAATCTACTTAAGCATAATATCCACTGAAGTTACAAGTGCATTAAAGTTTAGAGAAAAGGTCTGCATCTGGTCACAGAAAATTTCAGTATGTCTTTGCCCTGATCTTGATGTGAAGATCATTCATCTTGAGAGAAACACAAAATCTCACTGGTAGCAGTTTAATCTGAATAAACAACTTTAAAAAAAAGAGCCCATCTGTCAAAATAATCAACATGTAGAATGCAGTGAATTATGTACAGAATCAGAGCACTCCTACTAAAAGAGACATTTCCAGCTCTATTACAAAGTTTAATCTACATGAAAAGGAAAATTCACACAAGGGTACCAGCTTAGTGCTGACCCTGACCTTCAGACTGTGTGACCCAGAAAAAGTGAGAAACTAAGTCCACATACTGTAAAGAATACTGTGCAATTTAAGAGACCGAACACTGTGAGAATAAGGGTGACACATACAGGACCACATTTTCAAGCATGAATTCCAGTGACGGGCACAGCTCTGGAGACTGGTTAAATCCAGCCTTAAGCAATGTTACCAAAAGCTGCACATGTAAATGCCATACAGGTTGGGACAATTCTGTCACTGTTATTAAAAATGCTGGCCATCGTCTCCTGAAACAATCACCATCAAACAGACCAGCTGACAACTTAAATCAAGATTACTCTCTGCATTGTCAATATTCCAGCTGCACTGACAGAATATATATTATTCTCCTACTAGAAATATATATAAGTATTTTTGTAAGAAAGGAGTATAAAGTCACTATACACTTGACTCCCACAGGGTATCACCCATGGCTTAATTTCAGTCTTTGCAAACACAGGCAATTGAATGCAATGTGCCAGCTTCTTTAAGAAAATAAATATATACGTTGCAAGTGAAAATGAATACTTAAGTAACAAATACACTATGGGATAAATGTGGCACTGAACCATAGGAAACTGAAGTAATTTAAAAGGTTTAATTACGGGCCGGGCAAAGGCAATCTTGCTATTTGACTGTACTTAATATAAATAAATGAGGAAAAAACTAGACAGATTAAAATGCAGGAGTGCAACCCCCACCCATTTCCTCTTGAGCACAGAAGACTGCATGTTTACCTTTTTAATTTTTTTAATATCTGGATCCTCATCTTCCTGGTTGCCTTGATAAGGTCGCATTCTTTCTTTCGTTTTATTGAGAGCTATAATCTGACAAAAACAACCATTCATTAAATGCTTTCTTAAGTTAATGAAACTCTTAGTTACAGACCTAACAGAAAAACATCTCTCCCTTCTTCAAGCCTGTTAAAGCTGCACGGAATGACAAGCATGTATTTGGTCACAGGGACTTGAATACAGTTCTCTGAAAACCAGCAAGGCTCTTGATGCAGATGGAGGAAGGAACAGAAGAGAGCTGGTTCTCCTCTCAAAACCAAGTGTTCCTTTCAGACTTTATCAGCTCAGGACTGCAAGAAAATTTTTAACATTCAGTGCAATACAGCAGTTTGAAATCGTTCTCAATACTGTCACAGCCAAAGACAATGTGTCAAGGATCAAGCTCCTGGTGTGACAACCAGTAGGAAACAATGCAGCCAGCGGCAACCATACTGCAACGGAGTGTGTCATCTTCAAGTCTCTTCAGTTTAACAGTCCCCAGTATTTGTAAGAAAAATATTTAGCCAAGGGTTCACAAGGGGTCTACTACATACTAACTGGGTTCTGTTATTTTCACAAATATTGCAGAAATACTGAACATTATTGCAACGCACACAGCAAAATGTTATAATTCAATGATCTCTTGATGGCTGTGGCACATACCTCAGATTTAAGTCTTTCAATTTCTGTGTCTTGATCTTCAAGCTGATGTCGGAGCTGGTTGGCTGCAATCTTTTCAGTCTCCACAATCTGGACAAGATGAATGTACTTCTGCATTAACACCTCCCTTTCAATCAGAATATCTGAATAGCTATGAGGGAAAACATTTATGTTAGTAAAAATATGTTTTTACTTATTTACGTTAGTAAAAATAGCCAAGTATTTTCTTCCATATCCCCTTATGAGATATTGACAGCGTAAACACTGCACCAATGATAAGAAACCTGCAAAACCGTGTTTGTTTGGCTTAATATATAATGAATAAAGCTTGGTTGTAAATCAACCAAACTGACAGTGTTCAATATCCTTTTTAGACACAGATGCTAGGGGTACCCAGTTTCCCAGTATCGAGTTACCAAGAACAAGACAACGGCACTGATCTTTTTATGAGCCTCTAATTCTCAGGCTAAGCCGAAGAATTCTCTTAATTCAATTTATTTTATTTATTTTAAGGGCTGCTTTTTTCCCCTTCTTTTCGGACGACTGGAGGGGAGCATCTGGCACCTCCATCAGAACTATTTATAATTTTCCCCACCTGTCAGATCTCTTTATGGGAGAATTCCCACCACAACTGTTGTTTTAGTTTGCTACACCGAGTTTACTGTTTAGGCCACTTTGAGATGACTCAGATAAATGCATTTGTTCTGATTAGTAACAGGAACTGTGGTGTCAGTCTTCTTTTAGCTCTTTGGTGGCAAACCATCATTGATTTGTATTTTCCTGAAAAGGGAAAGTATCCCTAATGCAATTAGATGTCACAATCAGAGCAGTGACAGGGATCACACTAGAAATACTGTTCCCAGCTTAAGGTAGAGAAATTAGTTTCTTCCTAGGCAACATCTTCATCAGACTGTTTGTTCACGCGATTCAGTCTCTCTCACATAGGTAATTTAAGCAGAAGACAGACAGTTCTGCCACGTGCTTGTTTACTGGCCTTGATTCAGCAAAATCTACACACACACTGCCTCTTCGCCTAGGTTTCAGAAAGCTTGCCCCTCTGACAGTTAAATAATTTTACAAGATAAAGACCAACAAAACATAGCAGAATGAAGCCCTAATCTTTGAGAAAGAACCTCTTACTATTTTACAATTTATCAGGGAAAACGCTGACTATCATATCTCTTTCCACTGTCGAGTTAGCACAGGATTTGGCAGAAGGAATTTCTTAATTACACATCTTTTCCTTTTAAATTTCTGCTTGTTACAGCACTCATTAAAAAAATGAACATTTGCTATTAAATATTGTGAGGCTTTTAAAAATGTAATAATGTGTATCCTCTCCAGGTGATCTTTTTTTGTACGTATTTACTTCCAGGTCAATCAGTATTAGTGCAGTTATATACTGGAGGGGGGCAATCTTGAGAACAGCTATTAAATTCAACTCTTTAACCTGGAAAGGAAGCTTAGATTTAAAATAATTACAGTTAGTTCCCACAGCTATCATAAAGCAAAAGTTTATCCTCCTTGAACAGATTATAAAAAGAATAAGAAATGAATTTAATTATATTGCATTTATTGTTATATTTTGACTACTGCAACAGTAAACAATAAATAGCAAAAAAAGCTCAGGGCATCTCTTCTAACAAGTAAAACAACATACATCAAAAAAAAGCTGTCATGAAGCAATCCATATATCTTAACTGTGCAATAAACAGTAATAAAGCATGAGATTTCAATAATGAACTTGTTTTGCAAGAATGTTGTATTTAATCTCTTTGCACCCTAAAATACATTGGCATATGATATATAGTGTCTGAGTTAGAAACACATTTAGCACTAGTTGTTTTACAATGACTAGAGATATTACAAAGATAAAAATACATGTCACATATATAAGAAAACGTATTCCTACAGCACCACCTTCATTTACATTTAATATAAAAAAGTAGTTTCTTCTACCTAAAACCAGATCTAGACAGGTGACAAGACCTTTTCTCCTATTTATCCTTTCCAAAATTTTCTTAAACTTTTCTACTAAATGCTTCCAATACAGAATTTGACTGATTTGGCTTTACTTTTATTGGAGACTGAAGAAAATAGTATGATACAGAATCACAAAGGGTGAACAGAGCTGCAGTGGAGAGGTGACGTAAGACTGAAGACATAATGTTTTTCTTTCACTTTTTTGATTTTTATTTTCCTCCTTTAAAGGAAGAAACTTCATTTAGATTTTTCAGCTTCTTTAAATGCATTAAGCCAGATTTCCACAGTCTTGCTTTACTAGGGAACAGAACCAGAACTTTGCTATGGAAGATTGAAAAATTTTTGTCCTTTTGAGAGGTACTTAAAGAGCAATTTGCCTAATTGGTGGCTTTGGCTGTCTAGAATGTCAGTCTTATCCTGGAAACCAAACATTTCCTTCACTCCCATAAGCAGCAGTATGAAGAGCAGTTAATTAGAAAAGCCTGTGTACACCTACACTAACTTAGAATAGGCTATCCATTTTCTCCTTCAAAACTGCTACTTGTTCTGGGAAAGGAAAATTATAGGATTATGGAATCAGCTTCACATACTTCCAACAGCCCTTTTCATCTATCTCTCTGTACGGATGAGTTAAAGATCATCATGCCTGAAGTGCTAACCTGTACGCCAGCACGATGCCAGGAGCCTTCCAAGAGGGCAGTTTCAATAGTGACTCGATTGCACATGTATACAAATCCCTTGTTAGGGAAAATTGTACCAAAGTGTTCAGATGTCAAAGGAAGATGAAAAATTCATAAAACAACTTGTAAGCAGCCAGCCTGGATCTAGTTCTGTGGCTTGGATATTGTTTGATACAAAGAAGCAACTGCTGTAAATCACAGCTTTCTATGGATCGGTATTAACATCTTATCAAGAGAAGCAATTCTACAAATTTGTGTTTGTAATATTGTAATAATATGTAGTGAGACGCAAAGACAGAGAATTCTGAAAACTGAGGCTGCTCCAGTTTCCTACTATCATCTGTAGAGACAGGACCCAAAACAGGTACTTCAACAACCTTGAGCTCTGATTGACCACTGCCTACCACACAGAGACTGGAAGAAATGAAGAAATTCCTGAGAAAAATTATGCATTGTTTAGGCCCCATGAAAGCTGACATGCCCAGAAAATGTAGGAAAACTGGAAAAAGTTTAACCAGTGCCTTATTATTAGGGTCTTTTTGTTGTGGTAGCAGACCAAGACAAAGATTCCAGTAGTGCTACCAGCAAACGTAATTCATTTTTGCACTGAATTCAGACCAGAATTATGGTTCACTGGATCACGCTATGCTAATTCTACTAAAGCTTGCTCAGGCAGCTGAAAGAACCAGGCAGTGGACCTGGCCAGAACTGTTTATGTCATATCAAATCACCCTTTTGAAATGCAAAATGCATAACCTAACCAGCTCTTTATGAAAAACAGGCAAGATGGCTCTGGGGGTCTGGAAGGCAAAAGAAATTGTCTAGATCTGCTCATACTAACCACCTTCAAGCAGCTATAGGACTCCTTAACAGAGGAGAAACAGTCTCCAGACGCGTTTTAAAGTCTAATGGCATATTAACAGCCACTGTAGGGATGGAAGCAGTAAAAGTTGCAATAGAACTTATGCAATCCATCCATAAGACTCTAACCAAGGTGACTTTGGAGACCATCTGTACACAAGTACCATTAACTTTTAATGAACTCCGACATGATAAAGGATATCAAAGGATAGCTATGGTGAGGGTTGCAGGGCTGGGGCTTATGACAAGATACAGAATTTATATGGGCTTTCAGATACGCATGGGCAACTGTTTAGAAAGGGTGTAAAAGAGGTGTCTGCTGATTTCCAGTCAAACAGGTGGGAAATGGCACTTGGACTGGTGAACAACTACAGCAACAGGGACTGGAGGGTGGGTAGGTGGGTGTAGGACTGCGTGATACATGAAGAAGCATGAGAAGTCCACACCCCAAACGATTTCTACTACAAGATTCTTTTAATTGACACAGGGAAATACAAACTGGAATAAAGGGTCTTTTGGAGGCGTGGCCCCAACAAGCACGGGAGGTTTTGTGCACCCAAACCATTGTCAGCCGGGGAATGGCTTACTCCAGGAGCACGTGGGTGTGGAGGGGAATGCTGTCTTCTTTTTCCACTAACATACTTTCCTCCTGATCAGTCAGAGAGGGTAACAGGATGAGGCTGTTGGTGTTGTCTGTGCCTGCATGAGTGCTGAATGTTTCTGCCTGTGCGAACCCATGTGGCCAGCTGTTTTTGTGTGTACATTTGTGTGTTTGTTTGCATTGGAATTACATGCCCAGGCTCACTTCTGGTTCAACCCGGGTATGTATAGCGAGCAGTGACAGCTTCACCTCTACAAAGCTGCCAGCTCTGGCAACCCCAATCACTTTGTTCTGTGCATCTAGCTAGATAGCATTCGGAAGGCAGATACAAGACTGCATTCCCATGTTTTGAGCATTACTCAAATTCTCTCTGCCTCATTCCCAGCAAACTAGAAACTATAAAATTTTGGTTATTATAGCACCAAGCCTCAGCTAATGGAGCTTCTCCAACAGTGAGGCATTAGCAGCAAGGCATTTGCTCTGAGCTTCCAGGCAGCTCTGAGCTACCATACTGAGCTTACAAGTGCCTGCAAAATACTATGTGAAATACACCCTGCATTAGCAAGTGAAGTGTGCCAACAAACCTCAGAGCAAGCCTTTTTTTTTTTTTTTTTTTTCCTTTTCTTTTAAATGACTGGTTGGAGGGCAGTAGTTCTTCATATGCCTTAAACAGAGACCTAGCTGAAAGCAGCACTCCCACCTTTCCCTCTGCTCAGCACTTGTGCTTTCCCGCATCCCACCCATGCGCTTCCCTCTCCCTTGTGCAGCGAACACAGGTGTATTGCGTGGATGTGCAGCGAACAGACCTGGAGGAATGAGACAGATTAAAAGTAAGCTGGCAAAAAATAAACAAAACTAAATTCCTTTTAGTGCAAATTAGTTTCCCAATTAAGTTCACACTTGTGCCTGCATGACAGAAGGGCTGGTAAAGGTGTGGGAATGAATGGCTGACTTACGAGAATGACAGCTGCTTCCTTCAGCAGCAATGTGGGCTTATGCAGGACTGAAGCATACATGAAACCACAGCCCGAAGCACTTAATTTAAGACTTTCCAATAAGCTACAGTAGAAAAGGCTGAGAAATTTGATGAGTACTGCATCCATATAAAAAAAAAAAAAAAAAAAAAGCAAAAAAGTTTCTGAGTTAAAAGCAAAAAACCCCATTAAAAACATAGAATTTGTAAAAGGTGAAAAGTCCACCTCCATGTATCAAGGGTGAAACAGATTTTTTCATAAGAGAACAAGTTCTGGAACAAAGCCCAAAACAGGACTTCCAAATGCAGTCACTGATGGAAGAATTAGGATTTGCCAGGAATAAATCCTCCAGCCCAGAAATGTAACTCAGAAAAAGCAAAACTTGCTCTGCCACCCTGGATATTACTGAGAACTCAAAGCACTGAGAATTCAAATAAAATGGAAAGAGATGAAAAGCAGGTATGCACATAAAGCTCACAATGGAGTCCCATTAAAATATCCTGAATTGCACCTCCCATTGAAAGCTCACAAGCCAAACAATCTCTCCTAAAGGAGGAGAGGACACTATGGGCAGGAACGTAAGCAATGCCAGCATCTACCTGCAGCACACAAAAGCCTGTCAAGCTCTCAAAGAGTGTGCACAACACCCCCCAAATGGTAAGCAGTAGCATCCCACCCACAGTGAAATCTTCCAAGAAACGATGGACAATGCCACAGCAGAAGTAAGAAATTACGCATCTGCATCCAAATAAAATACCTTTTTTATCCAGAGTGGGACATGGGGCACAGTGAGATCATGTTATTTTTCCAACAGTTTATAACTTGCAAAATTAAAAAAAAAAAAAAAAAAAAGGAAGGTATTTTGATGGCTGCAAAAATGTATTTGGCAAAAAGTCATGAAAAGCAATCCAAAAGTAGATTTTGTATATGTCAATCTAAGGAGAAAAAAAAAAAGAGAGAGAAAAAAAATACAACAAAACCCAAACCCAACTACTTTGTCTCAGCTACTAATGAAGATGAGACCCACCAGAAAGCAATTAAATACCTCCATTTTGCAAATGTTATCATACTCAACACACAACAGGATGTTCCCAGGCCTGTTTTTAATTTAAGGGTAGAGGGGATGTTTTCGATAACTTCTAGAACTTTTACATAAGACACCTGAGATACTACAAAAAAGTATATATTCAAACGGCTACACAAAATATCATTTAGCAATCCAAAACAGAAACCCGAGAGAAGGGTCAGAAATGTCTTAGGCTAGCCTCAAATGAACAGTGACACTGAAGAAGTTGCCAAAGCTTGTCCCATTTGTCAAAAATGCAGATGAACTTCAGGAAAAGTCTGAATTATGATGCAAGCGAAATCTGATCCCTGAAGCAAATCTGTTTTATTTTCATTAAGTTAGGAAGAAAAATCTTTTGCAATAGTCTAAAACTGTTTTCACTTCTTTGTTATGTATTTTTGGTAAAAGACCCAATAGTTAAATAACTAATTATGCAACTCCAAGTTGTTTTGCTAAACACCATGTAAACAAACAAAAGCAGCTTTCAGTCAAGTAGAAAAGCATCAGAACAATGGGGTAACCACCAGTAGTGTACTAACATTCTATGTTTAGCAACTACATTTCAAAAATCTTTTTGTCACTTGTTGATATTTGAAAAGAATACTAGAACAAGAAAAGGCATGTCCAAATCCCTGGAAAATTTCCCCAAGAAATTTAGAGACCTATACAGAAAAGCAGATTAAGAAAATCTCAAAAAATAACATAGGGCCCTGAGAACATCTCTCACAGTCATGTCCACAGTTTGATATTATTAGTAGTGTCATTTCAGATAGACACAATTAATGAGGAAAAAGTCCAATAGCAGAAGGGATGGAGATAAAAATACTGATGTTCCTTACAACAGAGACCCAGTTGCCTTCTGAAGGCTGCAATGATCTTTCTGGTGGAGTCAAAATTCAATCACCCCTGCCTGGGACCTCACAACTAGCTCCTTCTAAGCAAGTTTAAGTCCTTAATATTTTCAGCTGTGTCTTGTTTAGCATTGGCTTACTTTTCTGTTAAGTTCTGCCTTGAAAATTCATGTGTTCTAAATTAAAAGCTACTAGCTGGTGGTGTTCATTTTTAGTTATAACGCAAAATCACTTCTGTTTACATGGCTCATGTCCTAAGCAACTCAGAAACTGCCTGGCTCCTTACGCGTTACCATGGCACTGCAGATGAGCTGAGGTGAGCGTCTATGAGAGGAGGCTGGAGAAAGTGCATTTCAGCAAAGAAATTTTTCTTCACAAACCACCTCACAAACCTTCAGTTATAAGATTTTCATTTAGATTATATGGTAAACCTTGCCCATTTGCCACACAGACCTTTTCTCAGGGAAAGATTACTGCATGGCTGGAAGTCATAAACACGTCCCTTTTCACAAGACTGATTGCTGTTCAGGACTTCAGTTTTGAAGCTGAAATGTTATTTGTTGCACTTTAGCACTGTAATGGTTTGACCTCCTCTTTCCTACGTTTATTTCTGTATAAGAGCTTTTTAAGAAACACTCCTTTATTCATTTGGCATATCACTTACTTCTTCATTCCTCTAACACAGGACTAATTCTTCTTGAGCTAATTTCAACTGGAACACAATCACTCATGAGTAATAAAATACACTGATATAAGAGCATGAATGATAAAGGCATTTTTTCCTATAACACACCAATGATCTGAAGCTATACACATCTAATTACTGTAACATTCATTTCTGTTTAGAGAGTGAACTTAGATTTTCAAATTGTTATCAATTTATTTACAATAAAATGGAGCTAAGGATTAAAAATCAGGTTTCATACCTAGCTTGGTGAATAGCTTCTACCCATTCATCCCCATCAACTTCATCCTCGCAACGGAGCTCCAGCGGCTTCTGCCCTTCATGGCCAAAAAGAACAGTAAAGTAATGCTGCAAATTAGAATAAGGGAAAAAATGTTCAGAAACTCCTTTAAAGAGAGTAGACACATAAAATTAAGAATATATATATATATATATATGTGTGTGTGTGTGACTTTTTAAACACAGCCCAAAGCATTGCCAGCCTATGAAGATGTGTTTTAGGCTGTTAGTCATGAAACACGGATTGAAGTTGAAACTGTATCTTTAACATATTCCCCTGTGTATCAAGGTAATAGCTTTCATGATAGTTACCATTATTGTTCTTAAGCTCCCACATACAAGACAACGGTATGTAATTCCCTAGGCAGCTTCCACAGTCAAATAGAACAGTGTGACTGTAGTGGGGTGTCTCTAGTTCTTTTTGCCTTGCATTTTTTCACCTAAATTTTTTCTTAGATGCCCAGCATGGGATACCAAGTCTGGAACTGCCACCGCTTCCTCACAAGAATGCAGGCTGTGCACTGGCTCTAGCTTATCTCCTCACCTTTCCAAAAGAACAAAGGAAGTGTGCCTTCTCATTCACCACACTCCCCAAACAGTTTCTGCCCTTCTTTCAAGAAGCTTCACCCATAATTGTCATTGCAACAACTTTTTGTTTTCCCAAGAAAATGTGATTCACACAAGAAGTGTCGGATTTCTTGATGTCATTTCTCACATGCAGGATGTTGCCCATGGTGTGTTCCACAGAACACAGAATTTCAGGAAAGTTTCGCTACTTTCAGAATGCAGTAAAAATAGTAATACCTAGTGGTGAGAGGGGAACCCCCATTCATCTATCTTAAAACCCATTTCACAAGGTTGGTCATTTACAACCTTATGTCGCATAGCTTGCGTACTAATTTACAGCCAGGCAGAAAATGAAACTCTTCCAACTCAGGAGAAAATAGGTGAGAAAATGTTCTACCTGAATGCACACCTGTAATTTCCATAGGCACCTTAAATAGCACTAACCAGTAAGCCAGCTGTTTCACAGGTAGAGGGACCAGTGAAGGACCTGCCCACACACAAAACCAGCTGGTTATTGGTTACGAAGTGATTCGGGAGCTCTTACAGCTAAACATCTCTGCACCAGCTCACTCAGTTCTCTTCACTACCCAGAACTTCTCAACTCCTCTTCCACCCTCATCCCAGTTAACAGGGAATCGAGTATAACTGGGTATATACTTCCTGGGGTCTAAGAGCAAATTTCGAACTCGCTCCAGTCAGCAAGCAAAGCATGTAATTTGAATTCCCCCACACCGTTAGCCATTGTTTACAGCAGTAAGAAACCTGAAGTGATTTCAACAAACATTCTGCCTTCCTCATCAAACCTACAGCTCGGCTGAAAAAGCCTCTCTGAGCCAAACACCATGCTGGAGACAAAGCAAATATAAACCACCTCAGAATTAAAAGCCGTTTCCAAGGCAGGAGGAACACAAGCATAAACAGAAACAGAAGGCATGAAATTTTACCTACAGAGAACTGGCTGCAGATATTGCCAACGCCAATAATTAATTTTGTCCATATAAAAAGAGATTATTTCAGCCATTTATTAGCCCCTTCTGAAACACGTGGCAGCCTGCTGCACACACACAACCTGCGCAGTGTGCACAGAGCAGGTTCAATACACCCCGGGTGCACTGGATTCACTGCAATGGCTCTAGCACTGTCTGCGCACCTGCATTTGCATCAAGGTTTGTGCCTAGGGACCTCACATTTACCAAACCCAGCTGCCTCTGTGTGTCTGGAGTACATTCATATGTTTGGTTTCTTTTCAGGTAACATGAGTATGTATGATGGCATTCCATAAAGAGGAAAACTATTCATTTGTGCATTATATTGATTTACTAAGCATCGTTATGTATATACAAAACACTTTTAATACAGAAGACCACAAGCACTGCAGGATTAGCAACAGACCAACAAAACTGAAACAAGGCAAAATAAGAAGCAGCATTCACATTTAACAGGCTACACAAGGAAAGTTCAGGCTCAGATCTGTCAAGTTTCAGAAATGAAGCAACTCCAAAGCACAGACAAAGATCAATAAATCATTTAAAAGACAATCCTATAAAACTGTGGGGTTTTGACAGCACATATCACTTAAACCTGAATGCCACAAATAGAAAGAAACATTTAATCAGGTCCACAGGTTGCTCTACAGCAGTGACAGATAAAAAATTTTAGAATACATTGCAGCTGAAAACAACCTACAGGACAGTAAAAAGTGCAGCAAAATTACACACAAATGTGTTCTGTTTATAGTCTGGAATATCCTATTTTTAAAAGCATATTTAAAGATAAATCACACTGTTCAGAGCCACATTTTATGTAACAAGTTATTTGCGTTTCAGAAAGTTGCTACATACAAAATTAGAAGACAGAAGTGTAGGCAAGCAGTACATTTAATCCCATTGTGTAGGGATTAAAGTTGAAGGGAGAGACAATATCACAATCCTCCCTACTTTTAAAGTGAGATAACTCAGACATCTTTTGAGCAAGACTTGCAGTGATCCCATATCACAGAGTTTAGACCTAGAGGTGTGCACTTACTATGGTGATAGGTGTGATCTAAACGCTTAGTTAGAAAATGCACAATTTCAAATAATACTTAGAGGGCTACTACAGTAGGACTGGACCCAAAGCTAAATCATAAAAGGCATTTGTTTTCAGATGCTAACTTAAAAATAACCTAAACCCTCCACCCCCTTCAAACATGCCTATTGCACTCAAGCATCAGTATCAACTATTGCATCATTTAGCCAGAAGTAAACTCTGGAGTAAGCAAAAAATCATGTCTCTAAAAAGAATCTCATCTCTAAGTCATCCTTGAATTCTCTTTTTAAAGTAAATGTTACTCATTTAAAAAACTAATTTACTACAAGAAAATAAGATGACACCTGTGAAGCATTATTAGATTTTCAAGTTGATGTTGTATGTAAGTGGGCCTATACACACACGTATATATATTTATAGACCTATATAATTTTAGCACTGTCATTCAATTTGCTAAACAGATCGGTTTCCATATCCCCACAGCACAGTAACAGGTAAACCCCACCTTTCTGCATATGCACTATTAGTTTCTTGAAGTGATGACAATAAGTATTTAAGAACTATAGGATACATTCACACCAATTACCTTCACTATCACTCATCATGTCTGTTGGACTAGCAGGCAGGCACTCACGTTTCAAGTTAAGCCCGTGGTTCAGCTGGACAATTTTTTTATTATTGTTTATTCTGAAAATCATCAGATGCATTGTCCTGGTTTCAGCTGGGATGCAGTTAATTATCTTCCTAGGAGCTAGCACAGTGCTGTGTTTTGGCTTTGGTGTCAGACTTTCCAGTTCCTCAGGCCTGGCTAGCAAGAAGGCCGGAGGGGCACAGGGAGCTGGGAGGGGACACAGCCAGGCCAGCTGACCCCAACTGGCCAGAGAGGTATTCCCTACCATGGGACGTCACGCCTGGTATATGCACCTGGGGGGCTGGCCAGGGAGGTGCACCATTGCGCGGGGACTGGCTGGGCATCGGTCAGCGGGCGGTGAGCCGCTGAGCTGTGCACCGCGTGTTCCTTTCCTCCTTCCCCTCTGGGTCTTATTCTTTCCCTTCCCCTTTCCATTATAACTGTTATTGTCATCATTGTTACTACTGTTCTTTCGTTTTTATTCTGTTTCAACTATTAAACTGTTCCTGTGTCAGCCCTCAAGTTTTACGTTCCTTTCCATCTCTCCCCCCCATCCCTCTGGGTGAGGGAGGAGTGACCGAGCGGCTGCGTGGCACTGAATCACCAGCCAGGCTTAAACCACAACAACTCATAGAAGATAAATGAACATTCTCTATTTTGACATAAAACAAATTCAGTCATTTCATTTTAAGGTGTCTTTTCAGTAACCGGGCATGCACAAGCAAAATGGTAAGACTTCATTTTAATAACAATGTCTTTGGCAGATTTCTCCAAAGTAAAGCTTGGAAAAAGGCGGGAAAGTTTCATATACCTTGCACGGGTAGGAAGGCACTGTCTTGACTGACAGTCAAGGAAAGAACAACAGGATCAAGATGCATCAAAACTATTGTTGTGTATCAGTTCTCTGACATTATCTAATGCTAATCAGAGTTTCTTCCTACAGTGAAAAGGAAAAGACTAAGGAATGGGCTGATGGTCACCTCCACTTCAGAGACAAGACTGGAAGAAGATTAAGACCCTGGGTGACAGAAGTCCTATATCAGAGTACACTGATTATTATCTGAGCTCCCCACTGACAGCAGTTCACACCATAACTCTGTCCTTATAAAACTGCCCAAATAATGGCTGTCTTCAAAATAAGACAGGAAAAGCTCTGAAGTTGTCACACTTTCCAAGGGGAAAAACAAGCATTGTTCTGGTTAAAAAAAAAAAACAAAAAAAAAACAAAAAAAAAAAACCAGAACAAAACAAAACTAACCCAACCAGACAACAACAAACAAAAAACCAAGCCCCCCCAAATACAAAAAGCGATGCCAATCATAACAGAAACAGTGATTTTAGGGCATATTGAGGTAAAGCTTCCACCAACACAGAAACCCCAAGACTAAATCTCCCGACAGCAGAATGTCGTTGTCCTTTTGACTTTGCGACTGATGAGCATTTGCTGTTTATGAAGTCAGAGTCACACTGACAGAGGCACTGCACTCTCCAACGCACGGCGGCGGTCCCACAGCTCGTTCTCTTCACCTCACATCGAAACTGCAAAGGAAATCTCCTATCCTGTCTCCTAACTCCTGCTCCTTGATAACTTTTATCACTGCATCTGTTTCTTTAGTTACTCCTTTTCACCTCCCAGCAGTTGTAGTAACTTGACGTGTCTTCCATTTCTGAATTAGTGGTGTTGCTTGCAACAGTTCAGTTACTGAAACACTGAAGGGCCAAGAGGAGTAAGTGCTCATCTTCCCATGGTGGTGGTGCTACCCGTCACCGGCAGAAAAGCTGCCACCCTAGATAACAACGCTGCTTGACAATTCCTACTGCAAGCTCCTGCGTTCAGCTCCTTGTAAATTTGGTGAGCTTTGAATGTCCGGATGGAAAAACTCACACTGGAGATATTATGCATGTCACTGGAGACATTATGCATGTGTCAACAGTGGGTTTGTTACCTTATCCTTCCATCAGCACTGTATATTAACATTTAAATTACGCTTCAAAGCACTCCAAGGTTACTACCAAATTTTGTTGTAGTGTGGGTTGTAAGTTAATTATAGTGTGGTAATAGCTACTTGCCAATGAACTACTTCTCCCTAAACTTTTTTTACTAAGCATAAAACAAATTTAATTTTCTTCATAATATACTATAAAAATACTATTTTTAAAGTTTAAATGTGGCATGACCTCGCTAGATCACTGAAAGATTCCTGATCTTTCAGTGACTTACTGCACAGTCTTGGTTTAATCATCCAAGTCAGGACTTTAAGAGTAATTTCAAAAGAAAATTCCAGCCATCAATATTGATGAGAGACTTGTTGTACCATTAGCACTGGCAGGAAATCCCTAGCCCATTGCTGTTAAATTAGCATGAGAATGGAATAATGACAGGAGGGTGAATGCCAATACACTTCATGTTTGCATCACACCAATTAGAGAAGCTATAATGAGAACAGGATTAGCGGACATCAGAATTAATACGATGTACTTGGGAAGAGTCCATATGGCTTTTGTAAAAGGATGTCAACCCCTCTAAACCAAGTGAAGTTCTCTGAAGGGGTCACCAAGCATTTGGATTACAATGATGTGGTTTTGAAAATGCTTCTGACAGATTTTCGGGGAAACTCTTAAGCACCTAGGACTTAGAAGGAAAATGTCCCCCCATGGATAAATGGGGGGGGGGGGGGGCGAAAAATTGATAAAAAACTAGGAAACAACAGCTGGAATACTGGATCACCTGTCAGTTCTTACAATGGAGCAAGGTCACCAAAGGACTTCCTCAGCGAATTATGTTGAGGACTGGAACAGGCATTACAAAGAATGACAAAGTTTGTTAACTGTTCGAGATAGTAACGATGAGAACCTATTATGAAGAACTGCAACATGCCTGAGATACTGGACAGTAAAATGGCAGATGAAATTCACTGTATGCAAATGTAAAGTGACATACATGAGGAAAAACTTTTCAAGCCTTGCATGTGAAAAAGACGGACTCTGTGCTTGGTACTACCACTCAGGAATAAGATCCTGGAGTAAGTTCCATGACAACACCAGCCCAATGCCAGCAGCTGCCAAAAAAAACAAACCAGAGAGCTAGAGACAAATGGGAAAGAAATAGAACAAAGTAGACAAGGCTGTTATGCTACAAAACATCTTGAATACTGTGAGTAGCTTTGGACCTCCCATCTCAGAAAGGGCACCATAAAATAGGAAAGGTTCAGGGAAAGATTAAAGCGGTATGGAAAGGCTTGCATCTGTCCAAATCAGCCGTACAAATGAAAATTAAAGCTGAGACTCTTCAGTACAATGGAAGGAACAACTCTGGGGATACAACATGGGTCTACAAAATCACACGAGATATGGAATGGATGGACAGGGATCCACTGCTCTATTTCTCTTCCAATAATAATAATAAATAATCTATTAAATGAACTTCATAGAAACCAGCTTCAAAATAAACAGGAGAAAGTGGTTCTTCATGCAACTGGTAGTAAACTAGTGTTGCTCCTTGACAAAGAAAGTGGTAAATGCAGAAAGTGTCAATGGCATGCAGGGAGCCTTAAAAGAGTTCACTGTACAGACATTGTGGGCTAGTGAACACTCAGACTTCACAGATTCAGAATTCAAGCAGTCTGGATGCTGAAAATACCTGGAACATTAAAGTCGTATCAGAGGAGAGGGAAAGGAAAAGTAAAATACGAACCTAAGTTGATGCCTTCTTCGGCATGTCCTCATGGTCACAATATGAGATAGGATATTAGACTAGGTGGACCTTTGGTCCACTCAGAGTCTTTCTAAGTCTTATGGGAGCTAATTAAAACTCCACTTGATATTTTGTGAGTCTTTTAAATTCTTCAAATTGCTTCACACTTTTATAAACAGTATACATTGGCATTTTCATGAAGTGCTGGCTACTACTAATTGTCTGGTTTTTTCTTGCGTATCTTTAAAAAAACAAAAAGAGGTAATCTGCAAAACTGGTAGAGAGCCATTGCAGTATTTCAGCTTCTGTGTTCCCTTGTGGTGGCACCCAGGGACTGAGGGTTTTTTATCATCTTAATATTACTCCATTACCCCTGACAGATAGAAATCTGGTCTTGAACAGGACTACAGGAAAAAAATTCTAGGGGTAAATGACAACAGGGCTTTTATCTGCCAAGGCTCAAGTATACATTAGAAGGCATTGTTTTGGAACTCCATTTCCCACACTGAGGAGATTTAGAGATGGGCTGAGGTATCTGTTCTGGGTTTGGTTTAATGCTGACCAAATATATACTGTGTGTATATAGATATATGTATACAAGCCCTATATTGCATGGTAGATGAGATGGCTTGATGTCTTCTCTCTTTAACCAATATTGGATTAATCAAGTCACAACCTGCTCCATAAAATCTATTCTGCCATCTGACAGTGAATCACTTTCCTGAGCCATTCTGCAAATGCTGTCTGGGCCAAAAGCAACAACATTCTGAGGTCATTATATTTAAACATGCAATCAGTAGTTTAGGGATTAGGGACATTATACACGAATGTACCGTTTTATAAACTCTTACAATATCAATAAAAAAATACCATACCCAACGCACGTGTAAAACAGAAATCAAGGAATACAGAAAGGTCACTGCAGACCTTAATTCGCCTGCAACTCTGTTGACCAAATCATGCCAAATTACAACAGTTATAGCATTTGTTTTCATGGATGAAAGAATCAAGCTAATATGGCCCCATCTGCTCTATTTGCAATCACACCATTTGTACTTCAGCAACAGTTTATCAACAGGGAAAAACTCTGACACACAAAAGGAAATTTCACAAAGTAAAGCCTACAAGAACTGACAAAACACAGTAAGCACAGCTAAACTATTTGCTAATAATAAACTGAATATGGGTACTGTTGTCTCAAAATGCATTTGACACTGTCCAGTCAGAATTTCCTGCCAGAAACAACAAGCTGCCTGCCTAGAAGTTCGTGCATCACCTAGCTGCAGGACATTTTCCGTCTTCTTGCAACAGTCATGACTGCTGCTGTCTCCAGTGCCTTGCACTGAACAGAAAGAAGGTACGTAATGAAGGTACGGGACTGGAACTGAGGACAGTCGGGTCAGTCGGGTTAAGTGCACCTCATTTTGCTGGGAAGTCTATAGGAGACAGGTCTCCTAAAAGGTTTTCAGCAGCCACCCTGGGACTTGCGCTGTATCACCATTCTCGCATCTGGCAGAGCAACCCACAAAGCCCCTCATTTAACTTTTTGGGGACCTAAAAAGCTGCATCCCAACAGCAGTATATTCACTAGTAAACATTCACAGCCTTCCCAGAACTGCTGCTTTCCTGCATATCCTTAGACCCTTCTCCTATGTGTAAGGTCTTCTGGGACTGACACCGATACATCTCTACATCAGACTTCCTTAGGTGACTGATGCAGTAGCTGTGCCCTGAAGATACTTTCTGTAGACTGAATTTCTATAAAGCGAAAAGTATTCTCTATAAACCACAGCCAAATCAAACCTGCCTAAACCAAGGGACAGAAGAAATTTCTCCCAAGACCTTAACAGTGGAGGCATCCTGCTTACCACTGTATGCCCTCAATCCCATTCCTAGGATTCTCACCTTCCCAAGCACTGGAAAAGGACACAGCACTCAGGTCTGCAGATCCCACTTGTTTATCAAACCTCTAAATTTTAGCTACCACTTGTTGCCTGATACCCTTTCCAGCATAGAGGCTGGGGACACAGCTCCTCACTTGCTACCTCCATTTCTCCTGCGTGTCATTAGCTGCCTTTCCACTGGGGCCAAGGGGGAGGGAATGAACATTCAAGTTAATCCAAGTTCTGCTCCCTCCTCAGCCATGGCACAGCCAAAGGGCATTGAGATTACAGCCCTACCACATAACTAAGCACAATACAGCTGTATTAGTAGAAAACTGTGCTGTTTACAGTGACAAAGAAAGGACAGATGAGGGAAATGGAGAGAAAGAGACAACAGGGAATACTGTAATCGGTGGCAGTTTTATGTATGTTTGCGGAATGTCCTGGTTTCAGCTGGGACAGAGTTAATTTTCTTAATAGGTTGGCACAGTCTGTGTATTGGATTTAGTATGAGAATAATGTTGATAATACACTGATGTTTTAGTTGCTGTGAAGTGATGCTCACTCTGAATCAAGGACCTTCCAAGTTTCCCATGCTCTGCCATTGAGGAGGTACAAGAGGTTGGGAGGGAACACAGCCAGGACAGGTGTCCCAAACTAGCCAAAGGGACATTATTCCTTACCATAGGATGTCACGCCCAGTATATAAACTGGGAGCGGCTGGCCGGGAGCTGCTGATCTCTGTGGGACTGGCCGGGCATCGGTCAGTGGGTGGTGAGCAATGGTACTGTGCATCGCTCCGGTCTTTTTCTTCCCCTTGGATTTTATTCCTCCCTCTCCTTCTCCTGTTCATTACAATTGCTGCTGTTGTTGCTGTTATTACTCTTTTAACCTTATTTCAATTACTTAACTGCTCTCACTGCAACCCACGGGTTTTAACTTTTTACCAGATTCTCCTCCCCCTCCAGGCAGAGCAGGGGGGAAGGGCAGGGGGAGTGAGCAAGTGGCTGCATGGTACTTGGTTGCTGGTTGAGGCTAAACTACAACAAGGAATTAGCCTTTTTGTGTTTGTACTTTTTTTACCCCGTCTCATTCCTTCACCATTCCTAGCAACCCTAACCTTTCTCCATGTTCTGAAAGCCTTTCCCTCCTTGTCCAAACACCAGACAAAGCACCTGCTACCCAACTTTCTTGTCTGAAATCCAATGATGCACAGCTCCTCCACATGAATTCAGCTATAAACTATCTTAGTATTTATCTTGCCCTGCAAAAGACATCCCTGTATTTTAATTAACAGATCAGACTTTAAAGGCCAGAAGGGACATTTATAACCTTCCAGTCTGATGACTTATGTGATATAGGCCAGAAAAAGCTCACTAGATAGCTCCTGCATCAAGCATACAGGATCAAGGTGAGACACAGACCTTCCTTAATCAATCCTAACATAAAATGTCATGAAAAATCCACCTGACTCCATTCAGTTCTTCTAGGTTTTAAATTACCTTCACTGCAAAAACATGCAGCTTCATTTTAAATAATGAGTAAACAGGTAAACAATGAAATTATATAACAGTCCTCAGTTTTGGAGATTGCATCCATACAGCATGTAATTCAAGAATGGAGCCTGGCTTTCTCAGTTAATATATGCAAAAATAAAACCCAGAAAAAAGGTATACCCACCCCATATCACGTACATATGCGCATAAACAATTTTTACAGAGCAAGTATTAATTTCTAGGAAGCAGATTAATTGGCTGGCTTCCTAATATATTCTGAATACATGCAAACACAGGATTTGTCATTTTTAAAGCTCTTTACAGACAGCAACTAATCTTCTAACTCCTCTACCAGGTAAGAATTATGGTGCCCATTTTAGACACAAGGATATGTGCAAAGATGCCCAAATATAGATCTGCTGTAAATGAGTTCAACTCAAGATTGCTATAAACAGAGTTTCTCTCCCTGAAGTGAGCCAACATACGATAAGGAAGCAAGAATAAGAAGTCAGCACATTCCAGACCTTGTTATATCTCTGTTATATATAATCATTTCTATCTATAAACAGTTTCAGAAAAAAACCAAACATTCAAAATTTCAAGCAACTGCAGTATTTTGTGAGATGAGGGACAAGACTGGTACAGTCACACACCAGCACCAAAGTCTGCCAAGGCTCTGCTGGAAAATGAAAAACCACTGAAAAGAGCCACATACAACGTTTTCAAAACTCCCTATCAAACCCAAATGATTTTATGACATGGAGAAATGTCTTTTTGGTGCCACTACGCTCACTGACAGCCCTACCCTGTGGTTAGCTAGCCTTAGGGGTTGGAGCCTGGATATAACCTAATAAAAAACTTGGGAAGGAAAGTGACATAATATAGTTTTAATCAACAGGACATCATTCCAACACCAGAGGCGTGTTCTCCTACCTAGACCTCCACGTTCTGCTTACTCATATTCCACCATACTCCACCAAAAGAAGTGCTGGCTGGTCTACCCACATGGACCAAACTCAGGAGGCCAAGGAACGGCATTCAAGAAATCCATGGATTCCACCACAACTCACACAGAAACATTTCTGTATTAAATTTACATTTCCCAACCTTGTCCCTAAAGACTGTAAGTAGAAAGAAAGTATCCGTTTGGAGGGAACAAAACTTATTAGCACACCTGGACATCCAAAACCACCAGGCAAGGGTCTGAACTGCTCTGTCTCAAAATCACCTGAATGTACGGGCGTCGTGGTCTAACCCCGGCCAGCAACCCAGCACCACGCAGCCGCTTGCCCACTCCCCCTCACCCAGAGGGATGGGGAGGAGGATCAGAAAGGAATGTAAAACTCCAGGGTTGAGGTAAGAACAATTTCACAGGTAAAGCAAAAGCCACGCAAGCCAAGCCAAGCAGGGAACTCCTTCCCCACTCCCCACGGGCAGGCAGGCTCAGCCATCCCAGGGCAGCCGGGCTCCACCACGTAACGGGTACTCGGGAAGACAAACGCCATAATGCCAAATGTCCCCCCTTCCTCCTCCTTCCCCCAGGGTATATACTCAGCATGACGTCCCACGGTATGGAATCCCTCTCTGGCTGGCTTGGGTCACCTGTCCTGGCTGTGTCCCCTCCCCATGTCCCGTGCCCCCCCAGCCCTCTGGCTGGCAGGGCCCAAGGAACCGAGAAGTCCTTGATTTAGTAGAAACATCACCCAGCAACAACTAAAACCATCAGTGCCCTGTCAACGCTGTTCTCACATCAGAGCCAAAGCACAGCACTGTACTAACTACTGAGAAGAAAATTAACTCCATCCCAGCTGAAACCAGGACAATGGGGTACACTCAGATACAGAGAGCAAGAAAATGTTTACCTCGTCGCAGGACATCAAAGATCCAGTGGCTGAGTCCTGTCATATTGCACCCACTAAGAAACGTTTGGATCAAATTTCTGTGACATTTCTGTAGATATTCTTGTAACTGCTATCCTCCAAGTTGACCAAGTTTTCATCAATGACAATTAAAAAAAAATAAAATCCAACGCACCTCACCTTGGCCAAGCAACAGTCATGATCATTCTGTCCATAAGACAATTCTTCCCTAATCCTCAGTGGCATTATTTCAACTTCTGACTATCCACTGTCAGCCCTTGGTTTTCTACAAGGATTCACTGAAATTTCCTTAACTGATGAAGCTGTTTAGACATTGTGCCAATAAAAGAAAAAAAAAATCTAATCAAATAACCCATCTTGCAGATATAAATTAAAATCTCACACTGACAAGTGTCCCATTCACTAGCTTTTTATATGAAGTGTAAGAACTGAATTGTATTATAGAAGCAGGGAGCTGAAAACTGGTTTCCAAAATCTGGCTGGAGACTGCTGAAATGTGTTCATGGCTTGTGTAAAATAAAATTATTTTCAGGCTATAAAACCAATAGTAATAAGATGGAATCCATACTTTATAACATTTACTGTCAAAGACCCACTTAAGCAAACATACAGTTTTCAACAATTTACCCAGCTGCAACTACAGTACATTTTCTTTTCAGGTTTTCACCAATACCTCTCAAATCATGTTAGCTGTGATACATTCAATAAATTGGCTGCTAGTTACAAAAATTTCACAGTTTATGCAATGTGAAGTACTTCAGTCACACATTATACCCAATTTTTCACCCAAATGAGTGTCATGCATATAGCAAAGGACATGGCAAAGTTTCCTTTTTAAGTAATTAAACAATTACTCATATTCTGTGATGATAGAAACATTTCACATCTTTGAGAGAATGCCTGGATTTTGGTTCCCCTAAACATCGGTTGTGAATGCTCTCGTTTCAATCACACTTTTCATTCCACCACCACTAATCAAAGAGCAAGGTTTGTACAAAGAGAGCAACAGGAGCTACTTAGGGTAGTAACCATGATGTATTTCTTACTCTTTTAAACTGCAGTGGCAAGGCAGGGAGGAACCCACACTTCTATTCACACATGGCCACAGATTTTACTGGACCACCGCTAGCATCCATTGGCAGGTTTGTTCAAACAATTCAAAAATTCCTGTCCATTCAAACATCAAGAGCACCTTAACTGAACCTCTGAGTGTAAGAAAGTGTTTCCTCCCCTCCACTCCAAAGTCAAGTGCACCATCATCAAGGACTGCCTTAATGAGGGAAACAAGGAAGTGGACGTTTCCCAACTGATCCCTATCTGTTCTCCCTCTTTCGAGTGACAGCATCCTCCAATAAGGAAGTTTACACCCCAAAACTCACCAGGTTCATTAATACAGGGGTCATATTATCTGCAGCTTGCTTTGAGGAGAGTCTGCGTGGGGAAGAAAGGCTCACCAAAATCTTTTCAGAAAGATGCTAGAGTTGTCATGCCCTTAACTGCATCAAAGCACTGCAAGATACATGTATCCTGGCAAAAACCTGCAAAAGGCATAAACATTAATTCTCCCACTGCCCCTCTTTGGCTAGGGATGCCCAGGTTTTATCATTTCATTACCAATGCCACCTCTTCAGGAAAAGACAGCTTGTTCAACTTACTCTAATAAATGCTATCTTTGTCCAGCTGTGTAACATGATGGCAGGCATCTCCCCCCTTCAGAGATGACATGAACAAAGCTGTAAGTGTGAAGCAAATCTTTTTGTGTGCTACACAGGTTTTAGCCTGTGTAGAAATAAAATGGGCTTAAAGCAAATACACCAAAAGGAGTTACAGAACTACTTGCAAAAATCCATTTACTGATAATACACTTTCATCCACTCTTTTTTCCTCTAGGGCTATGATGCTATGACAATTCTGGATGTCAAGCAAACAGGTGTGATGTTTTTTTTGCACAAAGTGTTTACCAAAGGATTCCTGACAGGAAAGTTGAAGAACCTTTTTATTCATGCTAGGCAAGAGTTTCCTTTCCATCTGATGAGAGTATTCTGGCACTGTGTTGGTTAACACTGACCTTTGGAAGCACCTTTCTGATAACTGAGCCGTTTCCAGATGTTCCACAACTCCTGGATTGCATCAGCATTTGAGCAGGGTCATTGCTAGCTCTTCTGAGATCAAGCTCTGTTTTGTTACTCAGGACAAGGTGCATGCAGCATGCTTTAATTCTCTACAGAATGCAGTTTGTTAAGGCATTTTGTATTACACACATTTAAATTAATATAATTTTCTTTTACAGACTTCCTTAAATGCTTTCTGCAGGAAGTCACCAGCTACAAGTGCAGACTCGTAACAAAGCTGCCATGGGCAAAGCAGAGCTCTGCTTCAGAGTCCTAGGTGCTGCTCGGGCTCAGTGACCATGGCCCTGTCACCTCCATCCAGCCACTTCACTGTCAGGCTGTCCTGCACACACCCTGAGTAGCAGTAAAGCCTGGTCCTGCTGAGGATCCGAGAATTCCAAAGCATACACAGGACGGCTGGTCAAACGCCACTTCCCTGCGCAAAGCAGGTGACAGTGAGAAAGGAGAGCAATTCTGAGCTGGCATCATCATTGTGGAGAAGATAGCTACAAAATGGTTGAGGAAGAGGGGGCAGAAAAGTACAGGCATCACTTTCACTCCCCCAGAAAAGAGTAAATTGTAGGCAGAACAACAGGATTTTCTGCTCATTTTCCACAAAGCAAGTACTTTATGTTTCTCCTTCTTATGCAACCTCAAATTTTGCTTCCTGTACCAAGCCATATCCCCAGCAGCAATACCATTCTCAAGCTAACCTGAATAAACAAAGAGATTTTGAGTTCCTGAGGGAGATCATCTTTGAACAGGAAAACCCTCCCATGACGGCAGCGTTGTAGCTATTCCACAATAAATCCTATGAAGCCTTGGCTTGAGAAATGCAAAACAGCATCCTGATCCTTCCTTTGCAGCAGACTAATGGCCAAACGTTATTGATTTCTTGCCAGTTTGACAGAAATGCTCAGTTCATTAAACCTTGAACTTGCCATACAATCACAGAAACTTTTAAGTAAAGCTCTGCTTTCTACTAGGCTTGTTTCACAACACTTTTCATAAAAAATTGCTGAAAAATCTAGCACAGCAAATAAACCAGAGCAACTAAAGCAGCTTCAGCTTGAATACAAACAGAATAATTTCAAAGGATGTTATTGCAGTTTCTTTTAGCGCTGCCAATATTAAGTTTTAGAAGTTATGATCTCTGCTGTTCTACTGGAGCTTCTCAAAATTATATTCATGATTCACATTTTTTATGTAATGCAGTAGTAAAGCCTGAATAATCAAATAAGTATTCACATGGCAAACGCTGAAATTCAATTTGCTTTACGTTTCTTTTTCCCATTTGCACATAAATGGCTCATTTTTAACTGAAATTCTTTTTCCTTTAAAACAAAATATAAATTGCCTCTTTTCCTTTTAATTTTAACCAAAACTGATCACTTTTTAAAAAAAGATACACGTTGAAAACCACCACCATGTCTTTAAGCCATCAGTTTCAACCAAAACATCTGAGCAGCAGTTTACCACCAATAGCTGCATCTAAATATAAACAGTTTCTATTGGTTTTTTTTCAACTCACTGGAATGTGTTGTGGGAAAACTATGCCAGAAATTCAATTTCTCTTCTCACAATCCTCTCATGTTTGGAGCTTTGTAGCCCACATGAATATTATCCTTTTCAAAGGCATAGAAACATACAGCAGTGTATAAGGATTGAAAAGCTATCCAGTTTTGCCACTGATTACAAGTAAACAGGCATTTCCAGTACTAAGGAAACTATAAAAGAACATAATTTTCTGCACTAACAGGCATAATATCAAAATACAGTAAGAAATCAGCTACAGCTTTCAGGTCAGTTAAAAGCCTCACCCACTTTCTTACTGAAAACACATTTTTTCTGCAGCATGGACAAAATATTCCTTAAGTCATCTCTTCCTGAAGAATATTTATAATAATAGGAAAAATATTGCTTAGATTTCTGCTTTGATTTATACCAGAGTTGGCCAAGGGAGGGGTGGAAGGTAGTAACAGGGCAACCCCCCACCTTTCTATCCTATAGGAAATTCTAATGTTTTATCATACCAAGTATTATTCAGAAACATAAAATCAAAACAAAACAAAGGCTTTTAGCACTTTGTGTTGAACCAGCTAATTGTGATGTACCAAGCAAAACCCACTTTGTTCGAAGCCCGCTCCACATCAACCTGTATATGCCTAAAGGGAACTGTAACGCAGCTCCTGCTCCACGCAGGTGTACTCCTTATCCAGGCTGTACTTCCACGATGGGTGTACGGTCGCATGTCTGCCAGGATGCATGGCTCTCCGCTGCAGAGGAAGCAGTGGGGAGCCAAGATATACAAGAAAAAGTAAGAGGCACCACACCTGGCTTCTTTGAGCCACCATAGCCCTACAGACCAATGGCATTTACTGTAACTCAGCTCAAAGCCAAACATTTCACTGTGGGTCAGCAGATAATTTGATTTATGAAATCAAACCAGCCAAAAGCTATGTACTCAGTCACATAGGGGGGAAATGCAGTACATTGAATGAGGGTTTTTCAGGTCTTTTGTGACTACCTTTCTCATGCAAAATAAGTTTAACAAAAAGTTGAAGACCAGCATCGACAGAAACCCTCCCTGGATTCCTATCCTGCTTGCTTTTGTTCTTACACTTCTATTTCTGACACCTTGCGTCTAACTTTTGTAATGTAAAAAAATTAACAACCTTCTTTGTTGTATCAGCTGCATAAAAATGGGATACTACTTCTACTGCAGATGTAGTAATTATGGAGACTGCCATTCTACTGCCTGACATGGTGTCAGAAAGATAACCTCATTCATGTTTCTTAAAGAGAAGAAAGAAACGCTCAAAACTATCCATGTCAGGCCCTTAAAATTATCATTCCAGAGATGAAAACAATGCAGAATTAGCTACAGTGTTTTTGATAACTACAGCTAGAAGACTTGAAGTTCACATTTTGAACACTGAACTCGGGAAACATTTGTTTTCATAGAGATGCATACAGTGCATTCTTGTACATACTGTCTTGTAGCGTTATAGTTCTGTATTCCTGCGTAAGAAAAAGATGTGGTGTAACTATTGCGTGAATTTACTTGCCCGATGCAGAAACATGAATGATGTTGCCAGCTGCTGTCAGGGAGAAAAATGAGAAGAGGGAGAATACTGGTTCAACAGAATTCCAGCTTCAAATGGCATTCCCATCGCTGTCATCATATATAGACAAATTTCCCTCAAGAATTTTGTGATGAAGTTCTGCAGGATCCTACCGTAGAGAACTGACTGGAACAATGCTACCCAAAGCAAAGGTACCACTCTGATTTTGGCAATCACCCTTGTACAACTGTTTGAGGGAACAAAACCTTCAATTATACCTTAATTCCTCACTGCTTAAATACAGAGAGAACCATCCTCACCAAGATGCCGAACTAGACAGCACGCTGCAGTCCACAAGGCTCAGTTGTGGATGGTGCTGGACAGGGACACAGAGAACTGTGAGTGCAAACCAAGTGACCCAAGCCTCCTGTGAGCCTGGGAACATGATGCTGTAAGCGAAGAGCTCCAGTGTAAGCTGTGATGTGTGAAAGCTTGTTTCACACCTTCTGCCTCCAGGTTATTCAAAATGCAGTCAATAAGCACACAGCCCAGTTTTAACTCAGTCGACAAGATCCAGGGGATCATTTCTGTTCTGCTCCCACTCCTTCTCTTTACAACAAAACATTGTTGGCTCTATGAAGTCAAGCTGCAGTTGTCTCAGAAACTGCTGAGCAAAAAGACATTTTATAAAACTGTTACAAAACTGTTACTGTGGGCGCAGCAAGCAGTCGCATGTTGTGGTTACAGGCTTTGCCACCCTGGCTGAAATTAGCCACCTATCTATTATCCTACCTGTGATCGCACCTACCTGTAGGTTCTTAAAGGATTCAGAGAAATGGGGAAGAACAAGCTGATCCAGAAAACAGGCAATAAAATTACCAAAACACAACTCTCAGTGGCTGCCATTAGTGGCTGCTGTCAGTGGCTACTCTGTGATTGAGATGCAAGTTACTTTCCTTCCAATACTTCTAAAACAAAGGCATGTGCTATTATGAAACACAGTATGTGAATGCTTTACTTGCACCACCACCGCTGCAAGAAGACAATTCTTTTCTCAAGAGGAATGTACCTAATTTGTTCTTGCAGCACAGTGAACCATGTTTACTTCTCTATCATTAAAAAGGTGATGTTTTTCTATTACAACAGCAACTTGGATTGTTGAACAAAACATTAAAAGCAGTGTCACAGCTCTCTACATTTTTAAAGGTTTGCTTTTTAAATATTTCAAGTTACCACTGAGACCTACCTCTTGTAAATATTTATATCGGATCATTTTTTTACCTTCCACAACACTAGTACCAGTCTATACCATTGCTCCAGCTAAATGACAGCCATTTAGATTTGAAACACTGCAAAGCAATTTATTCCTGCTCTTCTAAAGTACACAGCAAAGTAATCATAATGTCATTAAGCTAAAGTAGTTAAACGGCAGAGTTCTAACAAAACAAGCTGAAGGCAAGTGTGCAATATAACAAGGTGACAGATGTCCCAGTATAATTTGGGGCTTGCAAACAAGAAAACACCATGTCCCGCTAAAAAGGTCAGTAATCCAAATACAGCTATTATTTACATAGCTAGACGGAGAGCTGGGATGAAGAAAATGTCTCTGTTAAACACTGATCATACAGCACTTTTGGCTGTACTGAAATAATTAAGAATAGTGGGTGTTTAACTCCTGCAATCTGTCCTCTTATTTAGCTGGCTAAATTATGACTGCTGGGCTGAAACCTTATCATCAGTGAAATAAATGGCAAAACTTCAACCAAATGCAGAGGAATCTGGGGCCTTTAGATCTGACCCTGATTACACTTACCCTGAGGTTAAAATGATGCAATTCCAATTAGCATCACCCATTATTTCTTCTCGGTCTTCCTACTCCCTGCATTAACTCCCAAACAAGTTTCTAGACACTGAAAATCCACTGCATGCTAAAGGTCCTGGCACAGAAAAGGACTGTTCTCTTTGCTCAACCCCTTCCATGTACCACCTCCGCTCTACCCTGCCCTTACTTACCATCAAAGGTTTTGACACGACCTGCATGCAGATTTGAGGAAAAAGGCCTGGAGCTCACGGTTCACACCACGTGCTGAATTGCAAAAACTAAAAAGGAAGTGCCAAAACTTCACATTCATTATTTATTCAGTGTACAAGAAAGAAAACCCATTATTCAAAGGTACTAAATATTTTATGTATTACCTCTGGAAAAAAGAAACCACAAAACATCTAACAACTGCAAACACAGATCAATAGACATGTTTTATAATTATGATGCAATATGCATCATTAAAGAAAAGAAACTTTGTATCTTACACATGCTATAATATTTTTTCCTTCTTAAATATTAAAGTAACCGATATATGCTACATATTAGGCTGACTCATAAAACAAATCACAGAAATTTAAAAAAAAATGGGTATCAGTTTATTAAGATTGTTAAAGACAAAAATATTGGTGGTTTGAGTCAATTTAGTAATTAAATGGCTGTACTGGCACCAAAGCAAGTATTCATCTAGGTCAGTAACCCATCTCCAGCGCTGCCTAACAGCTGATACATAAGCCAGAATATCCGAAGAGCACGAGCATCAGACATGTCATACCCAGCTGGGATGTGCAGCTGGGTTCATCACAGACACCAAGTCATAAAGCAGTCAACAGTGGTGGTCTCAGCAGCTTCTGCAGCTTCATCTCCTTCCGTCACTTGGGACCGTATTACTCAGCACTTCCCAGACCAACAAGGCTTCACTACTCACGCCACTCAGTCCCCACAGGACTACGCAGGGCAGCCTGTGAAGCAAGCACATGCTAGCATCTTGCTTGGCCACTCCTAGCCCATTACAATCCCCACATGCCAGTGTTGCTACAGCATGGGAGGAACACCAAACGCACTAGCTGAACAGGTACTGGGCAGCTGAACAGATACTGGCCATAATTAAGACAGAGTACTTCAAAGCACTCCTGCGCTCTCATGCCACTGCAGAAGGGCATGCTGTTCCACTCTGGCATGCACAGTGCCAGAGCTTGAAAAAACCAACTATTTATGGGGCAGAGGCAGAGTTTGTAATGCTGGTGTGGCGAAAACTTCTCCTTCACTGACGCTGCCTTGACCTGAAAGGCACTGTGAAAAAAAGCCCGCTTCAGGTGAGCAGATCATAAAATTCTTGCAGCAGGTAACTGAAACAACAGCAACAAAAATCTGGTCCTGAGGGGGCTGCTTAACTGCCTTATACTTTCAACTAGAATTAGTTCAAATTTCCCAGGCTCCTCACCATTCACCTCAGAAAAAGCACTTTGCTGCTCATGTATTAGACACACATGAATGACACGCTGAGGCTTTCGGCTCATAACTAAAATTATGTCATATCATTTGTCAGACTAGTAATGATTACTGTTAAGACTTAGCACTGTAGCTAATGAACTATTTTTGACATGGGATTACCGCCACTTTGGTGCTTGTTTGCACACACAGGACCGTTACTCAGAACTGCAATGACAGACAAAAGATTCTTCCAGTCATTTACGTGAATCAGACACATTGCATAAAATTGAAATATGTCAGTTTTACAAAAGAATTATTTTCCCACACCATGACTTACTTAAACACAATATAGTTTCATAACAAAAGGGTGCATTACTTTTTCAGGTAAATACATTCTTCTGTGTGTGCATAACATGCATTTAACCTTATTTCTGTTTAAAAACACACAGAAAACTACATGCTAGCAGCTTTTCCATTTAGCAGTGAGGTTTTCATGTTGTGGTTCAAGAAATTTTCATAGTGGACTTCTGCCAAATTTTGTTACATACTTTAAAAAATAGGAAATGCTCAGAATAGCCATCTATAGTAAAAGTAAATCAGCACATATTGACACTGAATGAATGCCCAGGAAGTTAGTCACACAAAATCTAGTAATGTTATGGCTAGACTGCTACCTAAACTAGAATTAGTTTAAGACCTATTTGATATAATGAACTTGAGTCATGCTATGGAAATGTAGATGTAAATAGTAAAAAAAAAAAATAGTAAAACCAATAACTAATAATTTAATTACACCGTAATGTATTTTCTTAACACATACGTCATCCTTCCTCTACAAAAAAACCCCAAAACAAACATAGCATCTTATGTCCAAAACAAAGTTTTCTTACCAAAGTGGATTATTTAAGGTAGCACAGAAAAAAACTGCCTCTGTATGCCTACAGGAAAGCTTTAGGGTACAACCAATCGAGTCTTAAAACTGCAGCTGAAATTAAAAAAAAAAAGGAATAGAGGTATATGGTGGAAAACAATCTGTGCTTCACATGCAGGATAATAAGCCCTGAGCTGACTATGCACAAATCAGGCCCTGGGGCTGTAACGAGAAACCCCAGGTCTGTGCCTTGGTGCTGATCAGGAAGACATGCTGGGCACAGCATGGGAGGAACACACAATATGGCCCTATGCCATAGTGTATATAAATGGCTACACTAAGTTTTCAGTGCTAGGCACATCCTGGCTTGATGCCACCAAGCTCAGCGGTGCAGCTGACTCACTGGAGGGAAGGGATGCCATCCAGAGGGACCTGGGCAGTGGAGGAGTGAGCCCATGTGAGCCTCATCAGCTTCAACCAGGCCGAGTGCCAGGTCCTGCACGTGGGTCGGGGCATCCCTCAGTATCAGTGCAGCCTGGGGGACAAAGGGATGGAGGCAGCCCTGAGGAGAAGATCTTGGGGAACTGGTGGACAACAAGCTGGACCTGAGCCGGCAACGTGCCCTCGCAGCCCAGAGAGCCGGCTGTACCCCGGGCTCTGCGTCACCCGCAGCCTGGCCAGCAGGCGGGGGAGGGGGCTCTGCCCCTCTGCTCCGCTGTGGTGAGACCCCCCGGCAGCGCTGCGCCCAGCCCCGGCGCCCTCGGCACAGGACAGACACGGACCTGCTGGAGCGGGTCCAGAGCCGGGCCACGAAGATGGTCAGGGGGCTGGAGCACCTCTCCCGTCAGGACAGGCTGGGAGGGCTGGGCTTGTCCGGCCTGGGGAAGAGAAGGCTCCGGGGAGACCTTCTGGTGGGCTCCTGATCCATAAAGGGGGCTTACGAGAAAGGTGGAGAGAGATGTTTTACCAGGGCCTGTAGTGACAGGACGAGGGGCGACGGTTTGAGACTGGAAGAGGGTGGGTTTAGGTAAGATACTGGGAAGGAATTCTGTACGGTGAGGGTGGTGAGATGGCCCAGGCTGCCCGGAGCAGCTGTGGGTGCCCCGTCCCTGGGGGGGCTCAAGGCCAGGCTGGACGGGGCTGGGGGCAGCCTGGGCTGGGGGGGGAAGGGGGTGGGGGTCGGTGGGACTAGATGACCTTTAAAGGTCACCTCCAACCCAAACCATTCTGTGATTCTATGACTCCCCACCTCAGAAAGGACAGGGCAGAGCTGCTACAGAGAACAGCAGTGAAAAACACTGAAACTGAAGGGTGTAGGATGTGTACAATTATGGTTACACATGCTGGAATACTGCAGCCTGGAAAGAGTATTGTGAAAAACCCTTCCAGACAAGTGAGTGGAAAGGCCGTCCAGATCACCTTGCAGGATGAGAATTGTGCCTACAGGAGTAGGACACTTGTTACGGGACGCAGGGAAGCGCGTTTTGGGATTGTACACAACTCATTATGGGATGACTGCAGGAGGAACCAGAGGCAGGGAAAGGGATGACTAAGCATGGGAAAATAAAGAAATAAGCTGCTAAAAGGGGTGAGTCTGGCCAGTACATCTGCCTGTCCACGCGCTGTGTTTGATCACCACAGTGTCTCCTGGTTTTGCCTTAAACTCCATTTCTAAGTGTTTTCCTGGATGAGGTGACCGTATCTGCGCGCACGTGTGCGTATCGAGTTCCAAGGGCCGTCAGCTGGATGACAGACCACACAGGGGCTCATGCCAGCAGCTGGATTAACATGACTGCCAGTGAGCACTGACCCACACCAGCCAAGCCAGCTATCAATGCAGAAGTGACCTGGGCAGGACAGGTGAGCCTCTGTGAGTGAGACAACCACAGCAGTTAAGATACCGAAGGGGCCAGAAGGTCCAGGCCAACTACTGGCAGGGCCATAAAGTCTGGGGGTCTGTGGAGAGACCCACTTGGGTGTGCCCATGTTTCTGTGCCTGAGCGACCTGCAGGCAAGAGGATCCAAGAGCCAGCCACTGGATAAACTGCGTCCAGGCCATTTTCTCGAGGGATCCACATTGCAAAGAGATAGGATTTCCCACTAACAGGCCTTCATCTTGAGCAGCCATAGTGAGAAACAGGATGAGGCCATCAGTGCTGTTTCTCTCTACATCAGTGCTGGTGCACACAGATCAACCAAAATGCTCAGACACCCAGGTTTAGCGCGTGCGCTGCTGCATGACGCTGTGTGCCTTGATACTGGTCAGACACGGCAGCATAAAGCTGCAGGAGATTCATCAGCCCTGAGCAGTACAACATTAAGGTGCTGAATAAAAATCAAAAGGTATTTCTTTACAATAACATGTATGAGCCCTCAAACTACTTGCAACAGCCACTGGAGACTTCAGAAGTTAGTATGTAGGTATTCAAAAAGGCATTTGGCAAAGTCTGAGAACAAAAATGTCTATTAACTGCAAAGGCATGAGCTTCAAGCTCAGGACTGCGAGTTGCTAAAGCTTAAGGCAGCATTTGTGTAAAGCATCACAGACCCCTGTTACAATACACTTACCCAGCCACCAGCTGTCAACATTAAGAATGGAGATTGGGCTCGAACTTTTGACCTATGGTGGTCAAGCCTACATTGACATAATCAATACTCAATTCTTGCTACTGTTACAAGAACGAAGCTAGCATTCTGTAAAATGAATTACGTCACAATTATGAATGGCATGAAATTAAGTCTGATTTATAGCCCAGGGTTGATATTTGAAATGTGTGCCATCTCTTCAGAAGATGTCCAGCGCTCTCTGTTCCTAAACATTTCTAAAAAAAGTCCTCTGTGCACCACAATGATAAATCTCCTTGCTCACAGAGCTAAACCAAATACACCGCGTTTTGCCTCGAGCCATGTAAACACAACCAAGTTGCACAGCTTTGTTGGTACTCTTGACCTCATCCATCTTTCAGGCTATGAAGTCAAGACGTAAACATTATCTGGTAACAACAAATGGCACCACATGACATCACCACAGAAACGTGGCAATCATCTATTATGATAAAAAAATACTCTAAAATGGAAGGTCTCTAGTCATATGCAACCCTCAGCACCGAAAGGCTCTCATATACAACGCAGGTCAGTACCTTAATGGCTCGGGTATCAATACAGTCTCAAGAAAATAGCAAGGGTTCACACTGAACTAAGAAAAGGCAGCAGTGTTTCCTTCTATCAAGACAAGGATACCTCACGAGAATACAGGAAATCAGAAGGGGGAACTCAAAGATTTATTATTTATTGTGAAATGTTTAGCTAGGTAAGAGTGCCGTAATTGTCAGTTATCTATGTTCTGCAACCATCAGAACATCTCAGGCAAGGCACCAGACATCAGTTTCCAATCTGAGTGTAGGTGCGTGACTAGGAAACCAATTTTAATGTAAGTTTTCAAGACTTATGAGAGTATATACTTAAAGCAATCATATTACTCTTGCTGGTTGTCAACTGATTCTGTAAAACCTGGTTGGCTTGTTAGTAATGTGGCTAACCATAAAGAAGATGTGCAAGCATTTATTTTTAAAACAAGACCTCTGTTAGGGATAAAAAAGTTATATATTAATTTGAAAAACACTGCACAACTTTGAGTGTGTGATGGGTGACAAGTACAATAAGCAGGCATCATTACTAGCACATCTGGAAGTCCCTGATGACAGGAGTTATTTAGGCAAACCTTCATAAAATGCATTTAATGAAGCACATTCAACGAAGTCCCTTTCAGGATTGCAAGGAGGAGCTCTTCCAGGCGATGAGAGACGGTTAAGAAGGTTTACTTTGGAAACATAACTTAGAACTTTTCCAAAACTTTGGAGGTTACTGCCAAGCTCTAAATATTAATATATTTAATAATACAGAGTATATTAAATTTTATGTCATATTTAGTAACACACACAAAAAGATATTTTTAAAACACTTGAATTCACCTACAGACCCCAGTACATTCCAGCTCCAGAAACGACTTCAAGCCAGTATCAGCAAATGTTTCCAAAAATTAAGCCAATATTGCTTAACCAGTACACAAGAACAGTTAATTCAGCATAAGTTCTTAAAGCATTTCAACAGCGAAGTTTAAGGATATCCTCAGCAGTTTTCAGTAACAATGCCAACAACAGAAAAAGTGCATCTCTTCATGTTTTAAGTCCATATTGCGTATTTTGTTTTACTGATGACAAGGACTTTTGCCGTCTACGCTGTGTTTATTATGCTAACAGGTGCCAACACTTCCATTTAATCCAATCTGGAATGTCTGCTGTATCTTACTGTGCCTTCCTGTGTCTATGTATGGTAACCTAGGCATGCCTAGCTCTAAGACGCCTACAGTTACACAGCTTTGGCTTCTCCACGTACAGGCAATATCTTCTAATTTAGTTTCTCCGACTATTTAACAGAGGGCACTGAAATTGATCAAGGCTTTCTGGATACCCAAATGGCTGCTACAGGTTTAAATGCATCCAACCTGCTAAATAAATTTGCTGTTGCTATCTAACAGGAAGAGTTTATTTGCTAAGGGTACTTGGGATTATTTTGATGACATACACACAAACAACGCTGCCCCCACCCCCACCCCGCCCAGGAACAGGGATGAACTCACAGGTTGCCCAACGGAACAATGACATCAAAGCAGCACAGGGGTAGCAAGGCTCTGACCAACACATGAATCCGTTCATCACAGAACAGTTTATAATACCACATATTTTCTCAGTTACTGGGATGAAATAGCATCAGGAACAGCTAATACCAGCTGCATAATAAAAACCTGCAGTTACTCTTGCCTGTCAAAGAAGGCTTTATTAAGGCAGTGAGAGATCAAAGATTTCCAGTACAGCTACCTGATGGAGGAAAAGGGCCAGACAAGGAAAGAGAAAAGGAATTGAGACTTTTTAGTGCCAGTCTTGATTTTCTGGTAGAAAGGGGTTTTATAGTCTAATGACAGCTTTTAACCACAAAAGTTTGTTCTATGAGACACTTTTTGTTCAGCATAAATACTGCAAACAGGATATGCCCACTCTTGGTGACAAAATTGGGTTTAAATGTCTCACTATACTAGTTGCTGGTTTTGTCCTTATTTTTTAAAAAAACCTCTGTTGTGCCACATTGTAATCCCGAAGTTAAATACAAGAGAGGGCACACACAATTTGAGGCTGAAACTTTTCCGTATTTTTACCTTAGTAGCCTTGTGCTTTTCTCAAACAGTTCATGGAAGACTGCTGGTGTTCTAAGGAGATTTGACATACCCCATGTCAAAGCTAAAAATTAACGTACACTGACATTCTCACAACATGAGTAACCTATAATAAAAGCTGCAGGTTATACATATATATGCAGAACTGGATACTGTTAGCGATGTAAGTATCACTCAGTGATAATTAAGTAATTTGCTGTAGCTATATTCAGGGGGCTTTAAGAGGTTAAGGGGGGCAGCCTGATTCTGATAAGCATTTTTAATCAGTCAAGTCAATTACTTTTGAATACACTTTTTTTGGAAGCTCCCAAAACTCTCTTCCAAATATGTTTTCCATTACTTGTCCACATTTCCCACAGCACCCCACCCCACTCATATCCTTCCTGAGCTGGGTTACTTAAAAATAACCTTGAATCAAGAAAGAACATCAGGAAATATAAATGGAAATGGCAGCTGATCAACCCCTAATAAAAGGTACATAGTATTAAAGCAGATCAGGCACCTGGTCCCACTTGATATATTTAGAAGAGTCTAAACTCTGAAGTCACTTAGTTTAAATAATCCACTCCAGTCAAATTATATCAGATATACACACAGCAAAGAAGAAACACTTATTTCTATGCTTTTGATGTAAGAATTGCCTGTCATGCATTTTTATAAAAGTGGAGCAGGAATAAACCCTCACAATGCTTAGCTTTGCTGAGGGGTGTTCTGGTTTTTATACATTATGCAGCTTCACTACTGGATAGGTAATTCCCCAAATATATCCCTGGGGGCAGGGGGTGGGAGTGAAGATTTAAAGAAAAAAAAAAAAAAAAAAGCCACCTGAATGAACAGTATTGACAAGTAAATAAGGGGAAACTCAGGAAGAAAAAGGGTAACAAAGTGATATGCACTAGAGTCAAGAGTAGCCATTCTGACAGTTTCTTAAATATACTAAAGTTTAACAACTACTTCCCCTTCTTTCCTTCTGTCTCTATAATAAACACAGCCTGAAGAAGACCCCAAGTTATGCTACATTTCCCAGGGCAGCAAAACTAAGCATTTTGTAAATGTTATTCCTGCTCAACACAAGGAGAAAACAGACAAACAAAAGTAGATAAATGCTGAATTATGGATATATTCCAAATACCTCAAGAGAAGGAAAAAAGGCTTCAGCTTTAGTCAACAACAGTTATACCACGTTCTGCTCATTATTGCAAAAAGTTTAAAGTTAAATTTATTCTGGTTGCATGATTTTTCCTGCTACAATTTAAATATTTGCCAAACCAGAATGAATACTTCAAATTTAAATCAGATGGGAAATGATTAAAAAGAAAACAACCTCTCTTACACCCCCAGAAAACAGGAAAGAACTGAAGTAGAACATACATGTCACGTGCACACTGCACCAATGTGTGCAAAAAGAAAAAAAAAGCACATCACAAGCACAGCAAGATTCTTCTTCTTTTTACTTTCCAGAAAACTTGTAGAAATTCTGAATTCAGATTCTTATTACGGTGAGCTGTAATACACTCAGCTAAAGTGCTGAGCTGATAGTAAATTTCTTTTAAAGAAAGGTAAGACCGATCACTGTAGAGTAACTTCAAACAATGTCCTGGCACGTATCTTTTCACCCACAATTTTCCTTCCTGACAACAAACAGAAAGGAAAATGTAAGAAAGTGAAATGGGAAGCCTTGCAGTTTTCACTGACAAAAACAAAAAACACCCCAAAAAATACCCAAACAAACAAACAAGACCAAATCCTACTTTTTGGGCCAACAGTTCTGTCTTAGAACTAAATGTCCTGGGTAAGGTTTGACAACATCTTTTACTTGTCCTCTGGGCCTGGTCATTCAGCCAGTTTTCAGTCCACATCACTGTCTACTTATCTAACCCCTACTTTGTCAGCTGTCTACGATGATGATGTTACGGGAGACAACATCAAAGACTTTACTAAAATCAAGGTAAACAACCTCCACTGCTTTCTCCTCATCCACCAGGTCAGTCACCTCACTGTGGAAGGAGATCAGGTTGGTTAAGCATGATTTCCCCCTTTGTAAATCCATGCTGACCACTCCCAGTCAACTTCTTGCCCTCATGCGTGTAGAAATGCTTTTCAGGAGGATTTTCTTCACCACATTCCCAGGCACTACTGTGACACTGACTGGCCTGTACTTCCCTAGATCTTCCTTTCTGCCCTCTTTGAACAGATGAGTGGTATCTGCTCTTTCACAGTCTTCAGAACTTCTTCCAGTCACCATGACCACTCTACGGCCTTCAAGTCTTCAAGCCTTTGACATGAAGTTCACTCATGCAAAAAGCTTGGATACCACTGGACTGTATTAAGATACCATTAAAGGCTATGGATGGATTCAAAGTCAAAGAAGCTTGTGTTCCTCAGTCACTCAAGAATTCAGAAAATTTTGAATTTTTAAATTAAACCGAGTAAACTATTTTTACTGCATATAACTACCAAATAGAGGCATTATACTCAGAAGGCAAAGTCCAAACATCTACACATATCATGAAAGATGAAAAAACACAATTCAAATAGATGAGATGCCTTGGGATGCAGCATTGTTTTGCTGTTCTTACTTAACAAATCTCACACTCCACCAGAGAGGTCAAAAAACAAGACTAGAAAGAAAAATCAGAACTGCTTTCAAAATTACTTGGAATTGCTGTGTGACCTTTGCAATGCAAATCATTACAGCTCCTTCTGGACATTCAGCTTATTCTACAAGCCATTTCAAGCAGACCCAACATTTACTGTTACACTTGTCAAACAGCCAATTCATCATGTCACCACCTCAGGTCCTACACACTCCCTACACCCCAGAAATTTAGTACCTGACCCAGAAAATTAAAGGTATGGGACACTGGCAATAGCAAGACCAAGTAGCTAAGACATGAGCTAACAAAAGGGGCCAAATCACAAAGGACTGTGGTTCCAATGTTGTCCACTATGGGAAACCATCCTGCGAGCACAAGACAGGTGAGAAGCCACGTGAAGGTGAATGACTCTCAGTGAGATTACAAATACTACGGCTATAGTCTCTCAGGCATAATCCACACCTTGGAGCGCACTCGACAACAGCTCTTCGGGGCTCACACCACAGTACTTTCTTCCATGCTTGTTGCATGGAAGCCGAGTCAAGTACATGAACTCTTGTTATTTAAGTAACCTCCTGTGCACTGCGCCACTGTCAGAATAAGACAACTTGGTTGCTTACACTCCTCTACCCAGGCAGAAAACAACAGTAGAAAATCAGGATCTCTCAGCAGACCATGGAATAAAATGTTGTTACCCTGGAAGCTGCTGAAGCAGTTGCACAAGTAGGACACAATGCATTTAAGCAGCCATGAGAAAGGACACAAGCGATGAAGTAAGTCGTACACACGTACTTGTTTTTGTTCATGTGTTCCCTCTTGCTACCCCATTAGCTCATCTCCGAGGATGATCTGAACGAGAGGTGCACAGAGGCTAATCAAACTCATACAGTGTTCCCAGCACTGCACACATGAGGCAGCTTAGAAGCACTTCATTAACATTTGTGGGGCAGAAACCAGACCAGGAAGACAACACAAAAGCAGTCTGCAATTTACACAAGGCAAAGCAAACACCAAAGGGAAAGGCTCAGAGAGGAGGGCACCAGAAAGATGAAGAAAATGTGTGTACAACCATATACTATTACACTAGCAATGCATTTCAATGATTACAAAAATTGTAGGTCTTGACAGAGGAGAAATACCCCCGTAGCATAAGCAGTATTAAGAAGACCTGCTATAATTACAAATAAGTTATTCACAAAAAAAAATATGAGGAAGAAATTCCTTCCAGTTTCACCTACGTTCATCAAAACTGAACTGCCTGAAAGAGTAAGTTGTACAGTTGAGGTCAAGAGCATTTTGCCTGGAAGGACAAGTGCGCAAGGTGTACCCGACAGATCCCAGCAGCAGAGGGAAATGAAGTAATTAATTATATAAAGAATACCCCAGCTGTAAATTCCAGGATTAGGCACTTCTCAGGTCCTACCATGTGCTTCTCCTGTGTGCAGAAACATGCACATGGTACCTCATGACTAACCTGGTAACCACTACTGCATTCACCCATTAAGCTGCAGGTGAACACCCCAAAATACTTGAAGGATAAGCAGATATCCCCATGCAGATGTGTTATCCATACGCTAGCAGATGGGAAGCATCATTAGGGCTGTTTTACTTCTGCCAAAGTAAGGCAGTCACCTAACCGATTCACCAGGAGGCCACAGGGAGCGAGGGAGCCAGGCGAACAAATGCACCCAGGACGTGCACAACCCAAACAACCATCCTTCTACTCTGTGTCTCCCAGCCTATGAACACACGCAAGACACATGCACATTCAGATGTCTTCAAAAAAGTAAAAACAAAACTAAAAAAAAAAAAAAAATCAAAGAGGTGTTTGCAGAAGGTCAATGATCTTTAAGTAAAACTATTTAAAATAAGAGCTGGGAAGAAAAAAAAATTTTTTTTCTTTTTTCCCTCCCTTCTACGAAAGGTAAATCTATTTATTTATTTCACATGGAACCACTTGGCATTACTTGAATTGTCAAGTACATCTGAGCGGCTGCCTTTACTTTTGTTCACTTCGCTGGCATGCAGCCAAGTTATCTGCTGCTAAGCTACAAGAATGCAGTGCAGCGTTCAGGGAAGAGCATCTCTCTTTAAAGTGGATCAGCATTAGTGGTCGTGGTGCAGACATGACTTCTCTGCAGGTCCGCGATTTTCAGACTGCTGATGACGGAGCTCTCTCAGGTCGCTGCACATTTTGGGCCGTATAATACTGGACATCAGCTAGCTAGGCTTCCCCCCAGGCCACCAAGTAATGCACTTACGAAACTTCCACCCGCAGTAGGCAGCAAAACTATGAGAAAAATGCTAGTCTGGGGCCTGCAAGCTTACTCCTACTACAGTAACAAATCTGCACCAAAACGGATTGTCTCTATCTCGTTGTTTCTGTAACACAAAGCATGTGGGCCAAAAAGCTTCACTTTTTCACATGCATTTGTACCTCGGTTTCATGTTGTTTATTTTGATTTTGTGGCGGTTTGTGTTTGTCTTCGTTGTTTTGTTTGGGTTTGGGGTTTGTTTTTTTGTCTGTTTGTTGGTTTTCTAGGGTTTGGCATTAGATTACCAAGCCAGGTACACATCTGAGGTGCCTTGTGCATTGTTAATTTAGTCCCATGTGTGCAAGCATAATTATTCCAGTCTTTTATTATATGATTCTTCTTTCAGGAGATCCTAGTTCAGTTACCACATATGAGACACGATTTCATATTTTGCTTTATCTTGGTCCTTGAATGCACATCTCCCCGTTCTATGTATCGCACACAAATCAGCAGATTTCAGAAACTTCTTACATGATATCCTATGACACTTCTCACGACGTCATTCAGATGCTTCCTTCGAATTAATGCATTTATTTTCACAACAGCCAGTGAGGTAAGAAGGAATTACTGCAAATATGGTTAGGACATAAACCAGCAGTTTCAGATGCAACTCAGTTCGGATGCCTAATCTGAAAGAATGTTGGCCTTTGGTATTGAAATGGCACTTTTTTTTGTTTTAACCACTACTTTCATAGTTCTACTTTTGCATGCCTAACTCTTGTGCCAAGCTGGGTCCCCTGAACAAGGAATGATTAATTACTGTAAAACGCCTCGTGGATGTGATTTGTGCAATTTTTCACAGGAGATCCCAAGCAAAAGACAGAATCCAGTTCCTACAGGTGGTGTTCCGATTTTACCATTAAAGCATCTTTCTCTTCCTGCACCTTCATGCCTCATGTATGACAAATGTTGGGGGGGGGGGGGGGGGTGCAGAGAACAGAAAAGACCTACAGAAAATTACCTCCTTCACCATTCATCTTTTGAATACTTCATGAGAAAGGAGTCCCAGGAAAGAAACAGATCTCCTGAAACTGCATAGCACATCGCAGCAAAGAAGGAGTGAGTGAGTGACTGCTGGGCTGCTCAAGGAGCCTTAACTCTGTCCTTCTCTGGCTGCTGCGTGCTCGATCCTGCACCCCTACAGCCTATTCACATACTCCGTGCACACAACTGCTCGGACTTTGCAGAAAAGCAGAAAAGCCAGGAAACACACACATGCTTGTAAGGAGCAGCTGCAGGACCAGAGACTCTGCTCCAGCCATGGGACCTTGCACTGAGCTGACACTGGCAGCAGTAGCTGGCCAGTATCCAGCTGTGGGATAACCACCAGAGGGAGAAGGGATGTACTTCTCCAGCCAGTGTGACACTTCACATCTGCTGTGACAAAAACACTGAGATTCCTGGATTGCGGAAGTCTGGAAGATTCCAGAGCCTGATGACCTTTAAAGGCCCTCTCCATCCCAAACCATTCTACGAATCTATGATTCGGCTCCCTGTCACTGTTCCTCAGCTCACCTGGTATTCCCTTCAGTCACCATATACTTCTTGGGGCAAGAAAGCTACAACCAAAAGACCCGACAGTCACAAAACCAACAAACATACCCAGCAAACTACACATACAAGCCTCAGTACCATCCCAGCAGTCCTCATTTGCTCAGTGTTCCTGGTCAAGCCCTAAGAATAGGTAAAAATAATTAAGATATATCAAATGCAGTAGCAGTACTAACACGTCAGCGCCATCTACTACTGCTCCTTTCATCTGTACACACAAATACCTGCATGATTAGTGATGACATTGCACAGATATCAATGTTGCACTCCTTCACTCTCCTGTCAGTTTTTCTTCCACCTTTCTCTTAAGGCAGCTTTGCAGGTGGCCCTTAAATTTTAAATTCTACCCAACAGTCTTATTAGGAAGAATAATTTTTAATATTTATCTTAAATCATTCTGTAATTGCCAAATGGAAGAGAATACTAGTGCAAAAGATGGTTGCAATTTTTTTGTCATATATGAGCATCCATGGATGCATGGGGTTAAAGTATATTCCTGGTTTTATTCTGGAGAACATCACGGAGACTCTACTGAAGTTGTTGAACATGATCTCCACAATTTCAGAGGCTATAAAATCTTTGGCATTTGCTGAAACAGAAGAAACAACTTGTGTAAGGGAGAAGAAGTGAACAGAAAGCAGAAAGAAAAAGAAACAGAGGTCACCTGCAATCATCCTAAACTTCCAGCATGTCAGGATCCACCATACACCTAAAACATCAAACAAACCCCACCAATAACATAGTATGCTTTAGGATCCAGCATGGCAAATTTCAGAACATTGTCTACCGTGAACACTCAAATCCCATGGTTGGCGGGGTGAAAAACCAACACATGTTCACTGTGACAGCAGCAGAACACATTACCCGAGATGCCTGGAATGCAGGTGTCCACATGTGAGCCAGGCACCTCAGTTCACATGACAATCAACCAAGATTCAATCACTACAGTCAGTAAGGTCTGTTCAGTTTAACCTATGCCAACACCTAATTCAGGATGGGGTGACTGGTTCTCTAGACTGCACTGACTGTACTGGCTAGGACTTCACTGTCTGCAGTGGGATCTAGATGACATGGGTCACCTAAAGTTGCAGGAGCAGCATCCTACACTACTAAAAGTATATAGACATTTACAAAAAATTTATAATTTATTCAAAGAATGCTAAATAGAGGCACAACATTTTTGGAAAAACAATATAACAAGCTTGCCAAGTTCAAAACATTGCAAAGGACAAGCTGTAGTGCAATGGAAATCTTGCAGCCATTTAGGAACTCAAGCTGCGCTAGGTGAAAACTGCAGAACTCAAGCAGCGGGTAATCTCTGTTATACAGCCATCATACGACAGTCAAAAACTCAAAGGGCAAAAACAGGCAAAAGTCATGGTTCCAGAGTGCCATGAGAAGAAACATGAGAATATAATTCCAGATTCTTTTCAATAGTTACAGCATTTAATGCTTAAAACACAATCAGTTTTTTCAAAAGAAGTAGTGGAATTGGTTAGATCTGGCGGGATAAAATGCTTCCACTGTAGAACAGTGGAAGTTAAATTGTTTATTACAATATAGCTCAGTTAAAAGCTGGCAGTTTATAAACACTTCCTAATAAAATTCAGTTAGTTCTGAGCTCATGGAAAATACAACAGAGATATTGAAATGGCTGCACTGAATTGGGGAAGCCTCTGCTTCTATATATACTGATTCTGTACCTCAAACAGAAAACCTTATGGGACTGCTAAGTCAAAAAAACCATTGGAAGCTAGATTGCAAGCATATGTTCCTAGACATCTAGTGCAGAAGCACAGTGTTAAAAAAAACCTGTCCCTCAATCAATCTTCAGCATCAGTAATGGCTGGTAGACAGAAAAAAAAAATGAGAAGAGGTACTATGTGGAATCTCATTTTCCTTCAAGTATATGAAGAGGCGGATAACACTGTCTTTCTGAATTGCTGTGGCTGATCAACAATCGGGCAACAAACAAATATCGACATTGTTTTCAATCCAGAAATCTACCCACTTCCCACCCCCCACCAGCAGGCCTATGAAAGAATACCTAAATTTGGCCAGTCCATCACCACTTTAGGAAGCACAAAGTACGAACGCTTGGAACATTCACACTGAAAAACAGGTTTGTGTTGCCTCAGACTCCGCAGCAGCCGTGGTACCAAACTTGCTTTGAAGTGGTGGGTCTAGAGAAGCGTGCTACTGCTAGAAGCAAAAATCTGTTGCTAAGAATGGCCAAAAGCAGTGGATTGATATTTTCAGACCTCTCTATCTTTCTTCACCAGCTCCATGAGGTCTATGTGAATGATCCACTGCACTGAAAACTGTTCTTTTTGGTGTGAATCTGCTGCACTGTACGTGGAAGGCATACAGCGCGACACTGCCTGGAGTGCCCCACTCGCAATGCGGGCAGAGGGTCTTGCAGCATTGGCTCTCCACCTGTGCATTATGCACTACCAGCCGGGTTGGACATTGTTGTTGCTCCAGATGCAGTATGGACATACATGCCAGGAACCATAATAGGCTGCACCAAAACATGCCCTGTCCCTTCCCCCTTTGCACAAACTGCTCAATATTGTAGACATGCTGCAAGTGGCAAAACAGAACTGGTAATTATAACGTATGTGGCCAAACTGAGCAACCATGACAGCTTTTACTGCACACACAGACTCTCAGGATGGAAAATCCTCAGCAAGTGGATCAAAAAAATGCTGCTATATTACTAGTGATGACATCGTAACACATAATATGTGAATACGTAAAGACTATTATAATGATATCATATTACTACAGAAATAGAACCAGGTCTGCCTGCATCTTCTACTCAGGTACACGGTGAGAAATTAATATGGATAACATGCAACCAGAAAACCAGGCACGTGCCTTACCAGTCTGCTCAGATGATAAAGAAGAAACAAACCAAATCTATTTTAAACAAAGGCAAAATAAGACAAATGAAGTATAATAATTCAGTAGATCAGGGACTGACTTGCTATTTTCATCCTCATCATTTTTTTGTTTTCTACAAGTTTCCTCTTCGATTTGAGGAACTAAACAGACCAAGCCAAATCGATACAACCCTGCTAAGAAAGGAGACACAATTTAAAAAGTAGCAGCATTGGCTATAAGACTGGTGGAAGAATGAAATTTGTGTTAAAATGTTATGATACTTTATTTTAAATGTAACTTGGATAGTCACATTATCAGTGTGAGCTACACTGCTGTACATAGGTTGCAGTCACTTTGCATAGCCTTCATGCAAGATTGAGAAGGTGGAACATGTAAATCTTACAAAATGTGTAAGATGTGACAAAAAATGTGTTTGTGTGACATTTTTGGTCTTTATGCTTTGGGATACATTTCTAATTCAGCTCTAACCTGCTTCCAGTCTTTCCCTGGCTGACATTTCACCTGTTAGCTAAAGATTTCCCAGCAACTCCGCAAACAAGTCTTTGCCAAATGTCATTTGCCTTGGGATCCAGTTATTTTTCCAATAACTCAATTAAGGAGTATGCACTTCTGTTAAAGCATACTGTAGTATTTCAGGACCTTACAACACCTCACAGAGAAATGTTAAGTAGACTTCATCCTCTGGTTTCTCCTCAATACTACTCTGTCTCACAAAAATCTGGTCTTATTACCACCAGTCCCAGTGTTCTTTACTAATTACTCTTTAGTCTAACATATTCAGGCGGTGTCTTTTGTTGCCTTCTGCACTCAAGTTTGACCGACACTCCAGAACAGAAGACAACAGATCAGTCTCCAGCTCCTGACTAAAGTCACTTGACATGGATTAAGGTAGTCAAAGGTTTAGTATTAAACTATTCAACAGCACCAATATTTTCTCCCAGCTACATCTGTGTGGATTTAACTAACCTTTCAAGAGGAAGGCATGCCAAAACATGCAAGATCGACCCAAAACCCACAGGTCAGCTGGGTTCATTCCCCAATTTTGCATAGTTACAAACAGCCCATTTCATAACACTACAGCAGAGACATAAGTTTTAAGCATCTCGTTCTAACCCTTGAAATTTTAGTAAAATAGCAATCGGTATGACCATCAGGTTTTCTGTTCTTCTTTTTATCCCCCAAATGTGTTTCATTACTTAAAGCGAGCAGGTAAACACAACACATTTATCAAACAGCAAAGTTCAGTCCCTAGAAAGATCACAAGGGCTATAGTTTTCTATTTGTTTACCACGTGTTGCCTTAGCCCAGAAAGCACACTGTAAATTCACTTCACAGTTCTGCACAAAGAGCCAGAGGCCACCACTCAATGCAGCTTGCCTTAAGCACAACGTCAGTGACATGTTTTTCAGTTACTCCTTAAATGCATGCTGAAACAGCTTGAACCGATGTATTAGGTGGATGTGTGCACAAACCGTACTGTCTCGTGACTGTGACTGAACAACAGCAGGGGGACAGGGATTACCTGGGAAAGCAAACAAGAGCTAGTTACCCTGAAGTTGTCTCCACGAAAGAACTGTTTAAGCACTCTTTCATGAGGAGGTCTTACAAAAACACTAACCCCAATAGCACTATTATCTTAAAACTTTCTCACTGGCCACCTTTTTCTAACTCACTCCCTCTACTGAAGGTAGTTCATTTAGGAAAAAAAAAAAAAAGTTTGGAGGAAAAAAAAAATCCAACAATTTTTTTTGTTCTCAGGCACTGAGAAGACAAAGTCATCTATTATTTTTAAGATGCTGCAGGGAATTTCTAAAACATGGACATCTCTGGTGGACCCTTGCACTGGAATATCCTGGGGAGCTACCTGCCCACACACACGCAGTAAGATTTATGAAAAATACTACACCTGAAGGTGGCAAGCTATCTCACCAGAAAGATAAAACTATTCACCAGCTACTCACTACTACATCTAACAGACACAGGATGCTGAACAACACTGGGGGTGGCGGGTGCCCAATAAAAGTGAAGAGTTTAAGCGCTGTTGCTAGGTTTTATATACCCTGAATTAGCAGAGAGGTTCAGCAAAAGCTGGTGGTGGCATGTGCCTGCCTTAGCACTTCAAGGAATGTATGTAAAATAAAGAGGTTTCAAACACCAGAAAATCACCGTGTCCTTTATAAAATAAATAAAGCTACAGTAAGCAGAAAAAATTCAAATAATTGGATTCTGTTAATCTGTGGGGGCATGGACTTAATACTGCATTTAATTTTGCTAAGTGGGAGGAAGATTATTGCAGGCAAGATACAAAGAATAGTCTCTGCTCAAATTGTATAACATTGACAAGCTTAAATACACTAAGACAGTTATTAATAACTGTATCAGAGTATTTCCATGTATTCAATCCACAGTTATGAAAGAAACTAAACATACAGATCTCCTCCCAGTGCAGACAATAATAACAACAACAACAATAGTAATAATATTTACATTCCTCTATTCACGGGCTTCCAATAGTCTTTAAAAAAAAAAAAATATCTGCCTGTGAAGTTGCGGGATAACAAGCACCAGTCTCCTGTGAAACCCTGCAGAAAGCATATTTTTTTAGGCATTTTACTTCGGTTTTGAAAGAGCCTAGCCACTCACTGAGACAAAGCCATTCTCTTCCCAGAGTTTCTGAAAGAAAAGCTGAAGTTCACTCTCATCAGCTCTGCCACTGTTGGAGCGGAGGGATTTGGGAGCTGCAGTTGTTTACAGCCTAAGGTTCCTATGGGAAGAAGCAGCTTAACTAATATAAAAGTTTAAGCTTTTCACATGTAGTATTTTCATGTCCTAATCTTCTGGTTTGCAACTCATCTTATTCCCCATTGTTCTTTCAATAAACCTGTCTTTTTTCTAAAATATGAAACCAGAGAGGACAGCAACACCTGTTCGGCATTTACAAAAACTCTTCTAAAATCTGAGGGAGATCAAAACACTTTTCTTTAAAAATAAAATCTCCCCCTACAAATCATTTAATATCTGCAACAAACTTAATTTCATCCCATATTCCCAGAATATCAGCTAATTCATGCATTATGCAGTTTGTTAATATTGAGAAAGGTACTGTACTTTTAAAAAAGAATTTGCTTTGAAGTAAATATCCTGAAAGAAAGAAAAAAACCCACTAATATCTTAATGGAAAAAAAAAAAAAAAAAGTGCATTCTATCATTGCATTTTTTCAAGCTCTTAATACTTCAATATTTCAGCAAATCTTACAAAGGCATTTGATGTTTTCCACAAAACGGTGGTACGTCTCCTGTGATGCTTCAATGTCCCTTTGTGATTGACTGCTGGAAGGGCACAACAGCACCAGTAGTAGTTAAATGTGAAATCATTCAGCTGCTGGGCTTCTGGGGAGATAGACACCCAAACCTAAACACATCTGTTGACCAAAGTACGGTCTCCTGTATAGGGAAGCACAGCTCCGACACCCTACCCACTGAGCTCTGACAATTTCTCAGCACTGTACTTATCTGGCATATGACTTGACAAGCAACCTTTAAACAACTCAAACTAAAATTAAAAGGATTTGCAAACATGGAAAACAAAGTCTACTTGTTCTACATGCTTTTTCCATAATCTTCATACCTTACAGAAAATGTATTGCTTTTTCAAATATCCACTCTAAGGATGCTGATGAGGTTCTCCCCTGTGATTAATTCTCTCTCCCTCATCTGTGTCACTCTATAGCATGTATCACTTTAATGTCTAAATTACCTAGGTAAATAGAACCCAAACTAAAAGAGATTCTCTTTTTCTTCTCTCTCTTTTGGACAAGTGAGCTCTGATTCTTCAAAAAGCGACACAGAGCTCTTTTTTTTTTATTATTCCCATTTCATTATTACATTTGTGTGGTTATATCAAAGCAAATTAAACCTAGGCAGTATTTTCACACTGCCAATAGTCACCATGCAGAACACTGAGTTTTCATTATCATCTGCTTAAAATAACGTTGTCTTCCTCTGTTAATAAACTGAACATTCACAGCTTATTACTTTACACCTGTAAGAATATGAGGACATTTTTATAATAAAAAGAGCTGTCTAATTTTCAAATATTTCTCTTTTTTCTTGCAATTGATCCGTTTCAGTTGCTAAGGGAGTTTTCTGTACACTTTAGCAAAGGTTTGTGTCTATATGAATATACAAACAAGGCTGCACTGTAAACATCTGTAAAAACTACAAACACTCAAAACTTTATTCTGCATCAAGTGAAAGGTGAATGGTAAAGAGACATTTTCTGATGGTCTGTGTTGAGAATGCAAACTAGGATCCCCTGAAAAAAAAATAATGAAGCATTCTTCTCCTTTTTTAATAGCAGTCTACTATTGTTAAAAACATTGATATAGTTGATGTTCAAAGCAAAGCAAAATTCAGCTTCACCCCCTGTAATTATTGTGCCTCTGCAGCACTAAATGTAATTACAAGCAACTCAGACATTCATCACTATAAAAGCACAACTTAAGATTCCTGGGGAACAGATACGGAAAGGGATTGTTTTCACACAGTTCTCTTAGTCGAGCCATAGTTTAACTACACTACCGATAAACAAGCGTACTAAGCCAATATAAAGCAGACAGAGAAATAGTCATGTTTAATTTCATCTAGGGAATCCTCCAGTATTTCATTTATCAATGCTTATAAAAATATGCCTCAAAGCCACAAGAATGTGATGGACAAATGTGACATAACTGCAACCATCCCAACTTCCCAAAGTTCCCTTGCTTAAGCAGTCTCAAAGGCTGCTTGAGCACACAAGTATTTGTTCTACGTGAGAAAAAAAAAGCACAACCATGAGACAAGGTTCTGAGCTCTTCTTGCGAAGTTGTCATGCTAATGCAGCATGCAGATGTCTCTGTTTTTTTCAGCAGCTGACTTAGGGCTGTGTCCCTTTCTCGCAATCAGCAGGAAATGCCTGCAGCCATGCCTGCAGCCAGCCACCCAAACTTTTCCAAACCAGTTTGACACCTGTTTGGTTTCTCCTGTTCACGGAGAAAGGTACTAGGGCATGCCAGATGCAGATCCAGACAAATTTCAACCTGGCAGGGAGTAAGATCAAGAATTTACATGAGGCAACAGGAGGCGTGTGGTTAAGGTACCCGATCTATATCCACCCTCAACAGCTACAGTGCCCTCTCCTTCTTGGTTACGTAACGCACAGATAGTATTTAACCCCTCGCTCGTTAGGCACACACATGTCAAACCGATCAGCTTTCGGGGCGGGTGGTGTGATTTGAGCCGTCATCACTCCTCACGGGAACGAACCCCACCAAAGCCTTCAGCGTTCTTCGCCTGATGAGAGCCACGCAAGGTCTGGCTCGAGCGCTGTGCCACCATTTCTACCACAAGCCCCATCGGCTTCGCAACACCTGCGCGGCGAAGAACCTGCCGGCTTCTGCTGAACGGCGCAGGCTGCAAATCAGGGCATGCACGCATCCTCGCCTCCCAGCCACCAGCCCGGCTCTTGGAGGGGCTCCCAGGGGAGAGCCGAGCGCCCGTTACCCCTCCCTCACAGCATCTCTAAGAGAGGCAGCAGCACCACGGCTGCCCAGGGATGGGCTCGGTGCCTCCTTAGAGCCCCCCTGCACCGTTTTGGTACTTTGGCCCCTCGCACACTCTGTTCACTGAGTTTGGCCGGAAATGTGTAGCTGCTAGCGCAGAAGCACCGGCATCAAGATGATTAACACCTAGTTTGTGAGATGCTACTCTCCGGACACCCTACTGAAATAAGGCGTGCAGACACTGGGGAGAAAATGATGGGGAGAAAGGAAGAGTCATTAAGACAGGACGGGAAAGCCGCTGGCCTTGCCACTCTCCAAGCGGCTGCTGCTCTTCCGAGCACTCCGGGAGCGGCTCGGACCCCCCTCGCCGGGGCCTGGGGACCGGGGGCGGTCACCGCCGTCACCGACGGCCGGGGCCCGACTCCCCCCTCACCGCCCCGCGCGAGCGCCGCGCTGCGCCCCCCCCCCGCCGCCGCCGCCTGCCTCCTACCCCTCTCCTGCCTCCCCCCTCCATCCCGCCCCGCTGCCGAGCCCGGGCCGGGCGAGGGGGAGCGGGGCGGCCGTCGGGCTGCCCGCGGCGCGGCGGTACCTGCTTGTCCAGCGCGGCGTCCTTGGCGCTGCCGGCGGCGCAGCCCTTGGGAGCCGGCACCCTCTCGCAGTTGCAACCCTCCAGCATGTACATGCCGGCGGGCCGGGAGCTCTGCTCTCCCTCGAAGTAGAAGAGCACGTTCTGGTAGAGGGCGAACCACTTCTCGTGCCAGCGATTGGTCTCCGCCGTCTTCTTGCTCAGGTAGCCCCGCTTGGTGCCCTCCTTGCGGGCCAGCAGCGCCAGGTACAGCGCGTGCCCCTCGTTGTACCGCACGCTCTTCTGCATGGTGGCCGGGAGCCGGCGGCCGCCCGCCGGGCGCTGACCGCACCGCGCACCGCCCGCCTGCCTCCGCGGGCGCTCAGCGCACCGGCCGTGCCGCGCCGCGGCAGCGCTTCATGGGCGCCGGCACGCACCGACGGGGCGGCACCCGCCCCCCGCCCCGCGATCCGCCCGCCCCCCGGGGGCGGCCGCCGCTAAACCCGCCGCGGCATCCCCTCCGTGTCGTCTGTGTCGTCCCGTCCGTCCCCGTCCCCCCGCGCCGACGCCCCGCGGGAGGAGTGCGGGCGGCGGCGAGCTGCCCCCCGGGCAGCTCCGGCGTGACGTGGGGGGATCAGCTGTAATCCGCTTTGGAGAGCGATTTAAAGAGCAAAGCCGCCGCCGCAGCGCCCCGGTCCCTCCCTCCCTCGCTCCCTCCGGCAGGCCGCGGGGCCGCCCGCCTGCCGCCCGACGGGGGGGGTAGGGAGGGGGCGGGGAGGAACCGCACGGCCCCGGCGATGCGGGGGCGGGGGGTCGGACGGGGCACCTGCAGGCAGCGAGGCGCTTGGCTGGACGGGACGGGGCGGGCGGGAGCCGCCGGGTGGTTTGGGACTTGCGGTTGGTTTCCCGATAGTTTTCGCTTTTCGGATTCTTTGAGCGAAAATGTTGGAAAGCGGCAGGGCTGGGTGAGCGCGGCTGCGGGCGTCGGGAACTTCGTTTTCGAGCTGCGTGGCGAGCTAAAGCAAAAGCAAGAAGTGAAATCCAAGAGAGAAACACCAGAGACCGGTTACTTTTAACCCGGTGTTCGCATTGATTAAAAGCGGGGGGGGGGGGGGGGGGGGGGGGGGTGGGGGGGGGGGGGTGAGGGCCGTAGGAGGTTTCACCCCGAGCAACTACATCCCCGCACCGTCCTGGGCGAGCATCCCTGGACCCCGGGCAGGCCGCCTGCGCAGCCAGCATCCCTAGAGCCCAGCCCGCCCCGCGGGTGAGGACAGCCGCCAGCTGCCGAGGGTGGAGGAGGGTGAGTGTGCGAGGACAGCCGAGGGAAGAGGGTGGCTCGTCACATGCCGAAAAGCAAATCTGCGCGCACTGTGCTTGGAGAGGAGTTACTCGGGTTTATTTTTACACCGAGTTTAGTAAGGCGAGCAGCGGGCATGGGTTTGTTCCTGCAGTCAGGATGATGGAACGAGGTATGAGCAGACCTTAATTATAAAAAATAAGCACTGGCAAAGGAGCTGGTATCAAGAATTGCTTGGTATAAAACATAAGCGATGTGGAAATTTCTACCAACTAGAGGACCCTGCACCTTTAATTACCGAATTATTTAAACTTCCTCTTAGGCTTCCTTCACGAACAGGCATTTGAAACTCTTTCATTTATGAACGTATTTTGCATATGTAGCTTTCTGCCTGTTTTGCTTCACAAGTCTTACAGGTGAGAAAGCAAATTGATTCTCTTACTAACTCTTCAAACAAAAATGTGAAAATTACAGTACTGGGAGTGCTGTATAATGCACAGAATTGGCTAGAAAACACTGCCAATGTGAGCTCTGTCAGTGATTATGGTTTTGAGTGTTATTTACAGGAACTGCGGACCCATGTGGAGTTTTAAGGCTCTCATCCTGTCAGCAGACAACAGCATATTAGAAAAAACAGATGCACAAATCCTGCTGGAACTAACTAGTGTGCCTTGTGGCTTCTTCACACAGTGGAACTTGAGGTTAACACATGGTGTCCAGAGAAGTCCAGGTTTTGGACAGGGATTGGAGATCATTTGGAAGATTTGCATGCATGAAGTAACTCACATTTATGCATCTCAGTGACTGGGTTCTTACTTGCCTCTTACAGTGCATCTTTAGTTCAGTTTCACTCAGCTAGTGCTATGCAAGTCAGTATTAATTCAGTGTGTGAAATTTCATGAGATAACAGGGAAAGAAACAGACTGCAACTCAAAAGAGTTTTCAGACACTTGACACTTAAGTGGATAGTTAGTGCTTTCCAAAACAAGCACATCGTATATCACTACCAAATGCTATAGCAAGAACCTATCTTTGCCAAGTTTTTGTCCCAACTTACATAATGTGTACATTAATAAAGCTTTTGCATAAATCAGAAATGATTGCACACCATCTATTCTACCACAACACCTGAGACACATGCTAAAAATAAATGACAGAAGTTAAATTTTAACTACTAAATAAAGAAGGAGAGGATTTCTTTTTACAACATCATTTTCTCCTAGACACACAGGCATTTTTCCTAAGCTGAAAAGGCTGACCATGTCATTGCATAGCAATCCATAGGAATTACGAAGTATGTGATGTTCCCCTTCACTACGGTGAGCACTGATTGTGTAACCATCAGTTTGTCATGAATTCCTGTGCCTTATTGTTCAAAGTATGATCTAGTTCTTTCAATGATATTTTACTCCTTGATCATTCTTACACAAGCACAACCTAGGTTTTTTTGCTATACAGCTAAACACATGTAAGTAAATATGATTTTTTTAAAAAAAGTTTTCATTATGAGCAATAAAAAAGATGTTGTTTGTGGTTTTTTAAAAAGAAATTCTAGACCAAATTCATATGTATGAACATGGTCGAGTTATACGTGCAAACAGATGTAAAGGAATCTGTTGATGTAAATTATTCCATAGGCCTCTGAAAAAAAGAATGTACAGATAAGCGTACTTTATATCCTCCTCAACTAACCCTTGCTTTTTGTGTATTTTTGTTCCAGAGGATTCATTTATAAAACCACATTCCCAGGTGTTGTGTCATTGTCGGCCCCAGAGAGCTTTCTGTAAAACTGTGGTGGAAAGTTGTGGTCACATACCAGCTGAGATAATTCAACAGATTTAGCCTACATTTACCTTGAAATTTCCATTGGAAACTAATCTGTTGCATGTTGTTCAAAGCTGTCATAAGGAGCGAAATACACAGCGTCGTGTGACAGTGCCGTTGTTGATTTGCTACCCAGAAGTGACCATGAGAGCTTGGGGGGCGAGTCAGTGAGTTGTCACTCTTCTGAGTGACAGGCTACAGAAAAATCTGTTTCAGGAAATATGTAAAATTTAGGTCTGTATTGTGAAAAACACCTTGGAAAAAAATACTATTAATGTAATGGTAATAAAAATAGATTAAAATGGGAAAAAAGTTGTTATGCTACCACTTTTATGTCTGAGTTTGTACGTATTTGCTTGATGTTATACAGTTTGAATGTTTATTTTTCACTACATTGGGATAGTAAATCGTTATTTACCTTTTCATGTCAAGGTAATGTATCAAAACCAAAGTAATTTTTTTAAGCTGTTGAACAGCTGCTACAATATCTTACGGGAAAGAAGCCGGGTTTCACTAAGGATATACTTAGATATCTCCTCTTACATATTGTCTGAAAAGTAGAACTGAGTGAATATCTTATTTGTAATTTTACTTACACAGTTCTGCTGACATAATGGTTTACTCTTTAAGGCACAGAGTATGATTTGGCTGTTTGAAAGTTATTTATAATATTCAGCTAAGGTTTAGTTATCTGACAAAGGAGGGAAATTTTCAAACACATTATACACCACTGGTATAGGAAGTCCTGAATATCTTGAAAATCATGGGATATTCTCATGTGTATGGAAATGTCATTTACCTTTCATCATTCTCCTCTTAAATGACTACAAACAGTTTTGTGCTTGCATCTAACTTTTGATGTCATTTGAGAGGATTTCCTTTTCCTATTTTACCTAGACATTTTTGGGGAGAATTGTCTTGGCTAACCGATTTTAAATCATTGGCTGTACCAGGTCATAGTAGTTCATTCCCCACGGCTACTTATTTTTTAGCAACTGGAAGCAAATGTTGGGGTCAGCTGTTGTGTGGAAGAGATGTGACTACACACGTCCCTCAGTCATACAAGAAAGGTGGTGGAACAAGTGTTCATGAGATTCCTTCCTTCAGGAATCTCAGGCCAGTACCCTCCCCCCAGGTCTTCCACAAAGTGGCAGCAAGGATAATTTCACAGCGACTCCACACCAAGTGTGGTAGCACCTCTGATACCATTTGCACATCTTTCCAAGGAAGAGCATTTGCACTCCTTTTAGGAAAAAGGAGCATGGTAGTTCTGTACATAGCAGAAGCATCTCATTACAACATACACTGTGCTGTCTAGCTGTTTTGCAGCTCCACACACACTGATTCACATGATTTGAAAACTCTGAGGAAAGGATTTTTACTGCCGTATTGAAGGGGAACAAAGAAACCACTTCTTTCAGTGGGAGATTTCAGCAGAAGGCAGATAACTGCACACCACTTACCTATTATGCAGGTGAGGATGTTACCATCATGGTTTAATGTGTTAGCCTCTTTGTGCTAAATGCTGCATAAATGCAAGAAAAGGATCCATGCCAGGAACAACTTAGTCGAAATGTAAGATTAGATTGCTAGAGCCAGTCAAAAGGGGAAGTACAAGGACTAGTAAATGCACTGCCTGTTGTGACAGGCAGCGTCCTCAGTACACAACTAGCGTATTTGTTGCTGAGATTTTGGGAGAAGAATAGCACAAGGAGGTTTTAGAGGAACTTTTGAAAGAAACAGTTCGGTGTGTCTGTAGAGGTCATTGGGGAATTCTTGCATCTGGTCAGGGACAGCATGGAAAAATATGAAGGACTATTGAAAAAAATGGAAAAAGAAATTGCATGGCAGAAGCTGTCTCACAGTCAGGCTGGAGAAAATCAAAAGCAGGGGGAAAAAAACAACACAGAAAAGCTGGAACCAAGGGACTCAATTAAATTGAAGAAATAGCACTATTTAGGCAGGAGGCAGAAGCAAGCGGGTTGTGGAAGAATTCAGCCTGGCTGGCAGACTGATGGTAATGAGAGCATGGTAGGTAAAAAGCAGAGGAAGCCAGTGTAAGTGAGGGCTAAGAATGGCTGGGGAATTGGGGAAGGTGGCATGAGCATCCCAGCAGTGAGGAGCAGAGCGAGGAGTTATGGGAGGTGGTGGTGGAGAGAGAGTGGTGGGGGAGACAAAGTTGGGAGTGAGAGAGCATGAGAGTCGTGGCTGCTGGGTAAGGCTGGCAAACCAGGTGGCTGGCAAGGGGTGGAAATCACCCACAGAGACCCTGGGTGTACGCGTGGGACTCTGCAATACGAAGAGACCAATACACAGGGCAGACTGAGGAAGCTGGTACACGACAATGTGGGAGGGGGAGAGGGGAGCTGGGCAGGGTCAGTTCAACAGAGCACATGAAGTGAAAGGATTAGGTGAAGAATAACACTGCAAAAGGAAGAGGTATTTCAAATGTGGAAATGCTGATAGTCCAAATCAGCGCTAAAATCACACAGGAAAGAAAAGACAGAAGTAAAACTTTTCTCCATAAGCCTATTTTCAGCTGGTTCCTTCACTCCAGAGACAGCAGTTTTGCTAGCTGGGGTTAAAATGGAAGAGCCAGTATTCAGCTTGCTGACCGAAGGTTTGAAGATATGCAGACATACTCAGTTAATTAAAAGCTCCAGAAGTACTTCATATAATATAACAGATGTAAACTAAGCTCCAGATTTATGATGCAAAGCATAGTGAAAATAGTATTTTGAAACTTTCTTCACACAACTAAAACTTTCATACTGAGACACGCACTCACTAGGTGGGAATATGACTGTCAGAGCTGAGCCCTGATTTTTAAAGCTAGTAGAGATTACTCCCTTTTTCCCTATTCTGAGAGCTGTGTAATGAGAATTTCACAGACCCTATGATTAGTGCAGTATCCTTAAGAACAGTATTGTCCTACAGCTCACAGATAGCCAAAGCATGAAACTGTCTCGACATTCTTGGGAGACAGCTTAAATTAGTACTTTAAATGTTCCAAAGACATTGGCATGTCATAACACAGATTTCATAATGTTCTCCAAATGTGAGTCAAGAGAGACAGCCTGATGACTGAGCTCTTGCAAGTAAAGGGTTCAGCAGACACTAGACTATGATTACTCTAAGTTTCAGAAAGCCCTTGGTAACTGGGAAAATTACTTCAGAATTAAAAAGACATAGTAGGATAAGATTTCTCTTTTTTTGGTATTCAATGTGAACTGAGTATAAATGCAAATCACTTTTTGCTTATTCTGTCAAGATATTCTCACATATTGGCATAAAAATAGGAAAAATGTGTAAAATATTAAAGCATTCTCATTTCTTGGGAAAAAGTAAGCCACACAGATTGGAAGAAAGATACAGAGAGCGCAGCGGGTGCCATCTGGAATAAGTAAGTAACCCTGGGAAGAATTTGCGATGTTTACAAGGCTCGATACTGATACAGAGAATTGTATCCATCTGGCATAAAGCCTGCAAATAATCTGCCACAGGGGTGCATAATTCAATAGAAACAGGTTTGATAAACTAGAAGTAACATTCCCCATAGTCACCTTGAAAGAGACATTTAATGTATTATGCAGCTGAGCAGCTTTCAGAAGTACAGCACCTTACTTTGTAGGTAGGCAGACCGATATACCATAAAAATCAGTTTTATGGGAAATGGAATGCACTGTTCTCTTAATAGAAATCAAACATTGCAGGGTACCCACATTTATCTCAAGATCGTGAAATTTCTGAGACAATGCCTTTTTATGAGAACATTGCATTTGTATTTGATACAGATGCAATATATTGAAAACCATTTTAATGAATCCATTTGGATGCAGCTGGGACTGTACAAATGCCTGGAGAAAATGTGTGTAACAGCAGGAAAAAAATATCTTAAAAAGACTGTAGGCAGAGCAGCCCTGACAACAGTGATCTGCACCAATGTTATCACCCCACTCATGCAAACGAAAAGATACCAAGTAACAGTCTTGCTTAACAAGAGTAAAGAAATTAAGGTTAACATCAACCGCTGTTTGTTTTAGGGATTTTTGGTCAGGTGGGAAGTGGATAGCAGGTATGTTTCCGGCTGCTGATCCACTGCTGCTAATGCACATTCCTCCTGGTCCAGATTTAATGTTCTGATTCTGAGCTGATAACCTTTGTAGCTGCTTGGGAGCTTTAGAGTATACTTTTCCAGGGAAAAGAAGAAAAAGATTTTTAAAAAAAGGAAAAGAACAAAGGAGAAAAAATAGCTCAGAGAAACTTAATACAAATTTTAAAAAGTCAAAACAACATCCAGCTACAATTCTATTCAACATCATACAGAAAATTCGTAACTTCATCTGTTACAGTGGAATGCTTTCCAAGGTAGAAGTATATGAATCGCACCTCATATGAATGCATATATTGTTAAACAGAATACAAAAAGTAACATTTATTGTACTTGTCACAAAGTCACTACTGTTACCTGCTGAAGTGAAAAAGGCCTGTAAAAATACATTTGGTCTTTTTTAGTGCAGAAATAAGTAATGATTTATTTCATTAGTAAATTGCTCTTGAACAAGTAGTAAGAAAGTAAAAGAAAAATAATTTTACCATTTTAAAAAATAAACTTGTGTTCACCCATTCCTGTTACTGTTATATTTCTTCGCCTTCTTTCGTCAGCTGTATTGTTTTGAGCATTAACACAATATTTGTGTTAAATACTAGTGGTAGTGAGGGGAGCTGAAAGGTATATTGATTCCAGTTTTACATCCTATTTTCTTATCTCAATGATAAAGTTAGAACTACAGTATTTGAGAATTTTCAGTAAGATTATTTCTGTTTTTACCAAAGAAAGAGGCAACATGAAACATTTCTTTTGCTGATTTATACTGTTTCTATTTTTTGCTGTGGTATATAATGGCTTTGGGGAAATAATTTTAAATTTCTGACATATGTGTAGATATATAGATCAGGTACAGCTATCACATTTGATTTGACAGAATTTAGGAAAGGCTTGTTAGATAATGCCTTAGAGTCTTCTTCAGGAAAAGCAACAAAGATCTGGAATTAACATATCCTATAGGTATATGAGTCTACAATACAGGTAAAGTAAGGTAATGAAGCCTACAGTGTAAGAGTGGTTGAGAAATATTTGCCCAGTTTAAAAATAATAATAATAAAAAAAAATATCCATCATTAATTGTGCTCAGTGCAGAAATCTTTAAAAAAGTTTTTCTCCAAAACTCTGGGGAAGAAATGGGTAAGGGAAATTGTTCATCCATTTAAACAGCTTGGAACATCTAGGCATTTTTGGTTTGGTTTTGCAAAAGTCAAAGGGTCTTATAAATCTGAAAATTCTTCCAAAATGTCTGAGGTCAAACATGTGCCAAACACTATCTTTTCCTTAAAATGTTTGCTGCTAGTCAAACAGATTTTAATTTGTTTTTATGAACCACAGCTTTAGAAAAAAATACTGCCAGTTCCAGTATAAAGAATTCAAGACACTTTGGTTCTCCCCCAAAATGGGAGCCACTGGCCTTAGAGATGTTATAGCATTTCCTTGCGCTTTAGTTTCAGTCCAGTGGGAATAAGCAACATGAACTTATTTGTAAAGCACTTTGAGTTATGTCAGTGAGAGTTCACTGGAAGAGCTTCAGATGACAGGTTGTCCCATTCTGCTGGACTGTAGAAGGAAAATACATCCCATCTAATTCTCCAGGGCACTTCCGTTGAAGTTTAATTTGCATCCTAAAGAATCAGCTTCTAAGATTCTTGGCAGAAAGCTTTCTATTATGTATGTGTATTATATACACTTCCTCAGTATGGATTGTAGTTATTCTTATTAATTGTTCATGTATATATTTCTCTTTTAAATGTTACTTCGGGTGGATTTAAGAAACATTCTAGGATAGTATAGCTGTTATCACTTACTGATGTTATTACTACGTATGATTAAGCTTGTTCATCCTATAAAACTGAATTGTTTTCATCTGGAGGGTATGTCTTTATATTTCTGTGTTACTCATCTGTAATGCAAGTTGACAAGCAGTGTAATCAAAAGACAGGAAAATGAGAGGTCTAGAGTATAGAACACATTCTTGGCAGACATAAGATGTATTGAAATTTGTTTTGATAAGAGTTTTGTTATGTGTTTCTCAGGTAGCATCAAAAGAAGGCAGCCAGCTCAGCTGCAGAGTTTGGGGTCTGTGCAGGAGGGGAGAATAATGCCAAGTTATTCCTCTCAGTTCCTCCAACAGCCACATACTGAAAGGTTTCCAATCTCTTTTTCAGAAAAGCTTTTAAAATGCTGTAAGTGAGGCAAGTGAATGGCTCATGGAATTAGTAATGGGACAGAGAGCTTTATGCCCTCAGGTCACTGGTTCATATTCAGTAAAAGATAGTAATTAGGACAAATCCTGCTCTAAGTTAAAAAAATTCCACTAGAGTAAATGATTGCTCATTTATCTTTGTATTGTTATCTGGTATTTGGTCAGTAGGCAATGTAAATAATGCAGCCTGTCCATTTTTAGTAAGTTTGGTAACACATACAGCTATGGGATGGGGAAACAGAAATGAGAGGAAAGAGGTCAGCATGCCCCATACATCTGTTCAGTCACATTCCCTTCCATTTACAGCCATCTTCCTCTGGTGTAAAGCTCAAAAAAAAAGGGAGAAACTCTCCCCTGGGCAGTCCTCCGAGTGTGAACAGGCTTAGGCTGGTGCATTTAGCATCTCATTGTCCCTGTTCCAGCCCATCTATGGTACTAGTGACAGTACTTAATTTTGAAAAGCAAAATGTGCTAAGTGTTTTCCTGCTGATTTTTGCTCTTTATTCTGTAGGTAGGAATGAAATGAATCCTACATGATTAATCCTACCTACGTGCTTGCAGGAGCTTTAGGCAGCCATCACAGTTGGACTAATTTTATCATGTTGCAATTGCCTGTTCATCTGTGGCTGCGGGAATACTTTATAACTGTGATAAATGATTGACTGACATTTGGATATGTCATTTATATACAGATAGATATAGATAAAGACGGTGGCTTTATTATTCTTTGTCACTCTGTCTTTTTGTGTCAAAATTCCATTCTTCCATAACAGTTAAAAGATATTAATTGCCTAAAATTAGAGCCATCAGATATGACTAGAATTGCATTATTACATAAGAATGATATGAAATATAGATGAAATCTATATAATTTATATAAAAAGTATTGTTCTGATTTCATTTCTCTTCACACCATTTTTATGTTGTACTTTCTTGAATTATTGCTCTAGCTTGAATTGAGCTGTGAGCTGTACATTGTCAGCCTTACTGGGATGTACCATATAAATTATGTAAGTCTATTAACATATATACATCAGAATAGCTGTTAAAATTAGAAGTACTAGCATAACTAAGGAACAGACAAGAAAAGGAGTTAGGTAAGGGAGTTTGGAAGGCAAGGACCAAACAAAAGTACTAAGTGACAGCACGCTGGTTTCATTCGGACTTCTTAGTGATAGTCACTGTTGTTCTCTCTGCTATTTTCTTCCCAGATACAGCAAAACAGTTCAGAAAGAAAATATTCAGGAAAGATAGTAAAGTCTCAAAGTGTCCGTTTATTCTTCTATCTCTGAAACACCCTTTTTTGAGCTAATCTTCTTAATTAAACAAAAATACAGCTATGCACAGATTTCCTGCAGTGCTTATCTACCCAGAAAAACTGAGCAGAAATATGAATCTATTTGCATTAGAAACAAGAGTTTATTCCCCAAACACATTTTTCATTGTAATCAATTATATTGAAAGTTTTGGCTAAATGCAGTTTGTAGTAAAGACAATCATATGCTCAAACTAAAAAGAATTAAAAAAAAAAATGCAGCCAGTAGAGGTGTAATGTCATAATGCAGCAAAGCGTGTCACGTATGGATGGAAGAGCTACAACTGCTTCCTGCCTCCCCCAAATGAATCAGTCAGTATGTAGTAGCATTTAGGCACACATCCACAAAACATGTGTACAAACTTCGTAACACATTTTCCTCCATCAGGAGAGGTTTGGTTTGTTTTTGAGAAGGAGACCATAAAGACTCCAAGGGCCTGGAAAACAAAATACTGTTTTTGATGCAGCCTGTTTATAGGTTACGTGGAAAAGCCAGATCATAGTCATCCTTGGGGTGGAAGGCAGTGCTGTTTGTTCATCCATGTCTGAGGAGGTAACCCAGCTGGCAAAGGCAGTCACTGCAAGTGGCAACTCTGCCCCCCTTCTTTTACAAAAGCAGCATCTTCAGTGGCATCTTCCTTGGTTCTGCACATTACAAACTTGTGCAAGTCTCTGCAAGCATGACCCTGCCATGGCTTATGCTGCTTGGCCTTAAATAATCTGTAGGCACAGCCCCAAACAGACCTATTCACCAACCTTGTGAATAGAGGGTGGCCCTTCTGAACTGTGTTTGCCAAGACCTTTCGATGAGGACTCTCTATTGCTGTAGCGCTGGCAGGCTGAGTGCCTATTAATGATGGATGCTGTCTGTCACTAACTGCTAGTCCTGACTTAAAGCATTCAATTATCAGTGCTCTCCTTGTCCTCCTCTCATTTTTATCTTTCAAAAAAACATAAAATTCATTAGCAAAAATAGACCGTGTGGCTCTCCCCTCAACCTCTCTGCTTCAAATTCTTGAAGGGAGGGGTGAAGCTTGTGCTGAAAAGACCCAGGTAACTTAGTTCAGAAGGCAGTTTTATCATTTAGGTAATGTTGTAAGGGACAGAAAAGATGCACATCATCACATTCCTGTCTTACCCTATGATCTTTTTGTCCTTAAGCAGCTAAAAAATCTTTTTGCCTATTGTGACCAAAAAAAAAAGGAAAAAAAGATCACTTATACTCTCTAACCTTTGAGAAGGGGCTTTGCAATGTTCTCTGACTACAGAAATCACGGGGCTTGTTACAATACTCGCAAAACCACAGAGATACTATTTTACATGATGTAGGAATATATTGTTCATCCATGCATGTATAAACACCCACAGGTACACACTAACTAGGATACCATTAACTCACAGAGCTTAGAAGGACTTAAAAAGCTAATCCCCTCTCTTCCCTAGGCAGACTCAGCAAAGCCAGAATCATCCCTTACTGGTGTTTATCTCCCCAGCTTCAGAGGTCTCCAAGACTTTGGATTTTTTCCCAGATGCTCCACACCACCTATTCAAGTGATTAGCTAACCTTACCTTTAGGGGTTATCCCTTAACGTATAACTTCCATCTTCTTTCCTGAAACGTTAAGTCCCTGTCCCTCCATACCAACAACGGGACATGGAGAGCAGGCTGGTCCCTTCTTGCAGCTGCCTTTTACCTTTCAGAAGACTGTTGCCATGTCTGCCTCTCTCCAGGTTACACCACGGTCTTTCCTTGGACCTGTTTCCAGGTAACTCGCATCCCTACCTTGGTCTCACTCTGGCAGGTCCATGTCTCTTCTGATATGGTGCCCACAACTGGACAAGGCATTCGCTCCGAGTCCTTGACGGCTCTGAGGAGAGCGGGAGGGTGACGTCACCTGTCTTGCAGTATACGCTCCTGCTTACAGAGCTTCGTCTAACGTCTGCCTTTTTCACAACAGCATGGCACTGTTGACTCATATTCAGTTTATGATTGATGACGAGCTCTGGATCTTTTTTCTGCAAACTGCCACCTAAAACAGATTATAGAATAAACTGTTGCTGTAACGTTAGAAGGAAAAAAAACAACTTCCAAACTGTTTGGGTTTGGGGACATGCAATTCATGTCCCCCAAATTCAAATAAATGTTTGGCCGTTGCAAGGGAGCAAGAGAAAAGTAGGACCAGTTTTCTTGGCAGCACAGATGTGTTTCTGGCAAATGTGCTTGTGCGACTGGAGCCTGAGGCCACCAAGGTTTGCAGGTCACTTAAGAGATAACATTTCATTCAACATAACTTGAAATAATACTGCACTGTTTTTTAAAAGAGTGGTTTTACCTTCATTTTAGCCCATTTCTTTTCCCCTACCCCAGCTACACATTTTTACTAGTTGTTTTATTTAGGCAATAGCAGTCCCGTGCTTGTATGGTAAGTTGGTCCAGTTTGCTCATCTGCCTGAAAATTAAGGAAGCAATAAAACTGTTAGTAATTCTTACCTTGCAGTCACTCAGTTGTTAGCACTGATGCAAAAAAGAGGTAGTTCAGGGCTTGGGGTGGGAGGACAACACCACCTTCCACCAGCCGCAACATGTCTTACAGGATCTTAAGTCAACTGTGCAACTGCACCTTTTCTGAAATGGGAGCAGTAGGTTTCTGGAGGGGACACCACTGCTTTTAATCAAATAAAACCCTTACCTGCACAAAATACCAATAAAACCTCCCTGCCAAATATAAATTTTAAAAACATTTGAAGACTCAGCACTCTCTGGCCACAGAGCACGTGCAGGACTGAGTGACTTCTGCAGTTCCACACCCGACCTTATTGTCTCTCTTCCTTCTTGTCTGAACGGTGTCCAAACACAGTTGGCTGCACCGGCTTCATCTTCAAATAAAAGCTTCTGTTCGGAAACCTCAGTGAATTCAGCTCACAAGGCGTATCTTAGACTTAATAATAACTCTTTTCCAGAAGAAAGTTGGCATAAGTCTCTGTAACATCACTTTAGTGTTTGTCTCATGTAGGCCCAAGAGCATGAGACAGTCAAATTACAGCTGGAGTGAGAGGATGTTGGTATATGACCTTCTTTTGCCAATAACTTTCAAGGTGACTTTGAACAGCAAGAATAATTGGTCCACAGGGGTTTTAGATAGTAACTATTACTTAAGGAACAGTGTTTACTTATTAACTGATTAAAATGCCTTCCTGGAACTACAGGGCAATGGCTAACAACCAACGCACACTATAGAGTTCTGCAGAAGCTTTGTGAATATCTGCAGAAGAAACCATTGCACTGACTGATTTTTGTTCAGCTGGATACATGCCTAAGACAAGAAAAGGCATAAGGAAAGGGACCTCAGGTGTCTGAAGAATTGAAAAATGACGGCGGGCTGGCTTGTGCCATCTCTTCTCCAGCATGTTTCTGGCAGCAGATGGGAGACGGACACATAGATGGGGGGTGAAATGAACCCCCATAACCATTTCAAGGAACGTGAGTAACAGTGTCTGTGTCTGTCTCCTCCTTGGAGCCCAGCAGCAGTGCCAAGACACTCCTGACACTCACGTCATCTGGAAACCTGACAGCAAGAGGGGACAGGCAGAAGCAGCCATGCTCTCCAACAGCTTCTCTTCCTCTTCCTCATTCCCTCTGGGAAATTCCCTAAATGCACAAGCAGGTTTTGAAAAACTGATCTAGAAAATTAAACAATCCCTTTGTGGCTGGACTCCTCCTACAGCCTTACGCCTCCAGCTGACCACCTGACACTTTTGCATATCAGATGTTCATTAGAAACTGGTTTTTGTCCTGTCTGTGCAGCACTCTTTGCTTTCTGTTACTCTTGCTTAGCCGTATGGGGAGAAAGGAAAATCTGATTACTGATATGCTTTATTCATGAAATAAGAAAAGGCTTGTGCTGCTGATTTGGTTTCATAGCAGTACATGCAGAGGAGAGTTTTGCAGAGTCCAGAGTTACTGTCAGCCAGAGGGTCCCTGCCCACAGGGAAACCAGAAAGTGATAAAAGTGGAGAGCACGGTGTTGCTGTTATGCTTTACGCTCGTACTCAGACCAGCCTATCCAGAAGATGTTTTGCCTTGTCCAGCTGACACTGTTTCAATGGATGTTTCTCTGCTGAGGACCACACAGAAAGAAAGACCCAAGCCCTTTGTGCTGTTGAACTGAGAGTATAAGGTGCTCTGTCAGGGCTTTGGTGGGCACAGTTCCCCTCTTAGGAGCTCTGCAGCTACGAGACTGTGTAGGGGAGATGATTTTGTATAACCCACGCTATAATTGCTTCTGCGCAGACACCTTGTCTGAAGAACAGCAAAGTACCCGTGGGCAGCATCACTAAAAACAATGTCTGATTTCCTGCAGGACTGGCTCAGGACAAAAGCAAGCGGGGGAACATTTGTGGGCTTGGTCTGCTGAAGGCAGTTTCACACCCTTTGAGAGCTCAAGGAAACAAGACAGAACTGAATCTCCCATTGCTTCAAGAGCTCAGGGTACACTTTGTCCCCAGGCCACAATCTGCAATTCCAATTTGGGAAAATCTAAGGGAGGAAGTGTTGTTTGTACAACTTATCTGAACCCTACTTCCCAACAATAACTATTGTTCACTCTAACAACATGACATAATTTATTTTGTGAAAAATAAATATAATTTGAAGCCCATAACTGTAGTGGGATATACTGTGGTTTTATTAGCAAGAGTAGATGGATTTTTTTCATTGTTTCTGAAATAAATCAACACGATTCTATTTGCAGACTGCATTAAAAACTCATCTTCAAACCCCTGAGATGGTATTGCATCAGCTGATTTCAGTTCTTAACAACTTCAGCTGAGTTATAAGATGCTGCATCTTCTGTATGCTGAAAAAAAGTTAACAGCCCTTTATTCGCTGTGAAAACTCCCCTCCATGATTTAGTAATATCAGCTTTGCTAACCGAAGTGGTGAGATTCTGCTTTGAGACCAGGAGAAAGAAAGAGTAAATTTTTTTCAGTTGTGACCTTTATAATGAATCTCGTTATTGTGTCTTTTGTTGAAATAATCCATCTGTGGATCTTCTCAGCAAGTTAAACAAGCTGATTTGTTAATTGGGGGAATGTGGTTTTGGTATCTGAAATCTGAGAACTAAAGCTGTGCAGAAAGATAAGTCCAGAAAAGTGAAAAACCAAAAATGTCAGCATATATTCTTGTAGTAGAGCTTAAACAGTATTGTAAATGTTTATTGGAGTTTCAGTTGCTACAGAAATTTTCCTCCATGAGTGCTGTGGTCTGTTTAAACTAAACTTAATTTCATGTACTTTGCCCATATGTAGCTTCCAGCTGTCCCCTTCTGTATTTATTGTTTACTTTATTACTGATGTTACCTGTATTTTTTAATCACAATTTCAGTTCTGCAGAAAAAGCAGTGTGCTTTTTAAAAATACCACAATCTAGAACACCACCTTGAATAAATTTCTGTATCTTCTACAAGAGCATCCATTCACATGCAAAAAATACATGACCACAATATAAATAGTACAGGCCCTGAAGGAGGTAGCACTGCACAAGAAAGTCCAATCTTCTGATCCTACCGGCAAAGACAACACCTGATGCTCTAAATGCACGACAAGAGGAGACAGAGGCACCAAGGAAAGAAATGTTGTGAGTTTCCTTTTCAAGTGCTGCTTTGATAACATGGATTAGCTTTAGTTCTGGGAAGAAGGGGACTGCTCCACCTAGTCCCATCCTGGATAAATCCTTCCCGATGTACTCCTTAGTGGTTGTCCTGAGCACTAAAGAAAGCGGATTGTCCTCTCATGAATGTCCTTTCTTTCCTTGGAAGTTTTGCCACCCAGGACTGCTTGAAACAGCTTGTTTAGAAGCAGCATTTTTCACCGTGGGCTCAGGCTGGCTCAGCCTGCAGTTATTTCCTCGCCATGATAGCAGCTGTCTCTTTCCTGATTTACACAGCACTCACCACAATTCATGACTGAGGAGTGGGGACAAGTGAGGTGTTATATTAGCTATTGCCTTGAAAAGCTGCTGCTTTATGTCCTGACCACTCCACAAATCCAGAGAAGTGACTTCATTCCCAAGAGATGAATATGACAAATTTTTTTTAAGGCATGAAAGCAGAGGCAGGCTTTCTTTCATTCATATATATAACAACATCAATAAGAGTAAGGCTCTCAAAATTACTGAGAACACAACAGATCATACATCTAATTATGCAAGTTAGAGACCTAACAACAGGACTTTTATCCTCATGTAAAGCAATGAGATAATGAGTTTTATCTTCTCTCCAGCAGTATGGAGCTGCTGTGCAACAAATGTGGATGTCAGCAGGACCCTTTAAGCAGCATTCTGAATTCCTTGTTTCCCCATCACTTCATGATTCAGATCTGCCCCTGATCCACCTCCCAGAGAAACCAGGCCTTTGCCTTGGGTCCTTCTTAAGGGCCAACTCTCTAGATGTGACAGGAGCAAAGAGCTCACTATGCCACTTAGGAGGTCTTGGATATGAGTGGTGATTAAATCTTGACTTTCATTGCAAGTAAATAAGCTAGAACATGGCTTATCGTGGAAGGAAACAAGCTGTGCTCAGGTGGGCCGCACACAAGGTGATATCAGGGACAATACTTCAGCAGGAATAGTGAGATAAACGGGTCCCATCTGACCTTCTCAGTGGGACCAAACCAAGCCCATGACTCTTGTTACAACAGGACAGTTGGTTTCAAGTCTCATTCAGTCCTAGTTTTCCTCCTACATTCCTTTGTCTATGTTCATGCATTTTTACTGGCACAAAAGCCATTCGTTCAGCACAAAAATTACTTGCTGCATAATACAGACTCTTGTCAAAAGCACTGCACCATGGGGAGAACGCTGACCCTTTGGCAGAACTAGCCTGAAGGAAGAATTTGAGATTTGCTCCTGCCAGTCACAACTAATCACATCCCCCCGACTGCCCCCTTTTTCTGTCACCCTCAGTATTCACTGAAATAAGTTCAAAAAGAGGCAGAAGAGACAGAATGTAGAGGCAGGGAATATGACCTGAAGTTTCTTCTAACATGCTACATGTTATATACCTTACTCCCACCCTGCAACTGGTTTTGGAGATCAGTCTTTTGGAGAAGATCGTTGGTCCTCTTGACTGTTAGACTGGTCAAAGCACATTGCACTGTTGCACTTGCTGGTAGAGGAAAGAAGTTACACCTACAAAGATAACTTACATGCAGGAAAGAGCAGACACCAAGCGAGCATGTTTGAACATTTTCTTCTTCTGAGGATCTTGTCCCAGTTTTTTATCATTCAGTACATGAAAAGTGATGTGGAAGAATTAGACAAGAGATAAAGACGCAAAGTATTCTTTGTTATAACGTGCTTTTATGTAAGCTAGCTCTCAGCTGAAAATAATTACCCGATTAACCTTTATCCATGCACACTACTGCCTTTACAAGCTGCTTCCTTCCACTTCGCAAGGCATGCCACAAGAAACCATACGCTAAACATTCATTGCATTGCCACCCTGAATTAGGCCTGCACTGTCTCCCTTTCTGTAGATGGAGGAAATGAAGCCAAGATGAATGAGCAGTGAAGAGCAGTCTTGAGAAAAGGATCTAGATTTCTGATGGCAAACTCCATTTCTGGGCTCTAAGCAGTCAGTAATGCTGTTGCTTACATGAATGTTTAAAATACTCATTCTGTGCACCTGGGAGAGATTTACCCTGACAAGTTTGCACAAATATGAAATTGCTGCCAATGCTATCCAAACAATATCTACTCTGAAAGTAGGTGACTGACAGACTGTTGCCTACTATTTGTGTGCGAGGTGAAGGCTTCTGCCAACAGTTAGCTGCTGCAGCACATATACAGCCCTCAGCCGAGAGTTAGCTACAATTGTTTAGTATTTTCTGTGAAGGTCATAATGAAGTGCTCTGTTAAAGCTTTCACTTTGTACATAGCAACAAGACTGCTTGCCATTCAGAATAAAAAAAAAATCCTTGAACTATGTTTTGTTTACAGTGCAATATGAATTCTTAGTGATTGGGAGGGGGGGTGGAAAAAAGCAGCCTTGGTAACAATCAGAATAGACAAGCCGTCTCTCAGTGGGAATTATTGTTGGCCATGTTAAAGAAGCAGTAGGGATCTTGGGCCCCTAAAGCCGAGGAGTGGAGTATTGTCCATGACACAGCTTAAAGCAGGCAGCAGTGCTCAGAAATGTTATACATCAATGTGCCATGCACTGAAGCTACTTAGCAGATTGGAGAGGCAGGGACAAACTTATCATAAAAGGCTTGCATACATGGAGGTCTGTTGAGAGTAAAAGGAACCTTCAGCCTTGTCCTCTTTCTGGAATGGACTCGAGAAGCACAGATGACTAAATCCTTGCCACCTCTGGCTGCTGTGATGTGTCACAACACTGAAACAAAACTTGCAGGTCTTGGGGACAGAGTATGAATTTTACTGCGTAAATAAATCCATCAGTGCAGTATAATCTAGTTTGCTTTTTCACACAGATGTCTACTTTTTGAAACACAAGTGAACCACGGTAGCAAAAGCCTTAGAAATTAACCTTCAAAAAATCTTTTTGTGAGTGGTCCTTCGCATGTGAAGGGTTGTGATCCAATGTACCGACGTATTCACAATGTGTGAACGAGTGTCAGAAGATTGACCCAGGCTGAAATTGCCCAGCCTCATCTGTAAGGCAGGGACTTACAGAGTCTAATAGAGGTACGATACAAATATTCTGTTTTCATGGCTTTTTGGTGGCACTTGTTGAAAATGCAGTATCTTCCTTAAAGGCAGTTCTCTCAGTTCATTTATAATCCCATTTATTTCAGGAGAATCACTTCCAGTCACAAAACTGTAAACTCCAAAGCAGTGTGAACTCTTACCTAAAGTACCGGTTTCTTCATAAGTATAACACAGACCAAAGTTGGTGCTTGTCTTGGGACCATGAAAAGCCATGTACAGAATGTAGAGCCCTCAGTTTCTGAAAGAAGAATGGAGTCGGCCAACAAAAAGTGCACTTTTCCATTAAGTACGTCAATAACTTCCTTTGCAACAGCTTGTAAACCTCTAAGGCAAGTACTCACCAGCACATACGCTGTTTAGCTCATAACCTGTGACAAGACTACTTTGACACTGGTGCAGGACCAGTACTTGTTCTTCCAAATAATTCACCTCCTCTCCCTGTTTGGAATGTTATAAACTATTCTGATACTTGTGCCTTGTGTTGCCAGCAAAGAAAAGGTTATATCGCCTTACGTCCTTTAAGAAGCAATCATTTCCTCACTTGCAAATCCAGTCAGAATACAATGCACAGATCTTGTATCAGGATACGTGGTCTTAACTGGGGAAAACGTATCCTCTACATGCAATGAATTACACATAAAGCCACTGCAAATCTCCTAAGGGAAAGACGGGGTTTTAGCAACCTCATAAACTTGCATGTCACTTCCACAGCCACCTTTTCCCCTTCTCCACGGCTGTGCCTGTGTCTAAGCCTAGTGAAGTGCCCACCTGCTCAGTGCTAAGCAGAAAGCTCTGTAGGAGCAGTGTTCCCTGATAAGTGATGCACAGTATTGGTGTGCTTCGTCAGCTTCAGAGCTTCCTTCCTGCTTTTTCAGTGCAACAGGGTGCCTCCCATCACCTAGCCCACCCCCTCCCTAACACCAGGCAGCTACATTTGTACGTTAATAGACAGCTTCACTTTGAGGTCTGCTATAGGAAGCTAGCCAGCTTTTGGCCATGGTAACAACTTAGAAAACCAAAAATCAGCTTTCAGTGAGTGCTTGGCAAGGCAGCCGTCTATGATGCAAAAAGGTAACGGGACAGGAAATGAAAGGGGAAAGTTTTAAATGCTTAACAGTGCCCACAGAGACCTCTCAAGCAAGTTAAGGGAAAGCAATGTACAGCACTAGGGCACCTGCTACCAACTTACCTCAAAATCTGGTGGATCTGAAACTAAGAAACCAAGTGAGATTGAGACTTGAAAATACAATTTCAGATAATCCTTTATTCCAATACGATGGTGATAAACAAAGAAGCAAAGTGTTAAAGGATTACTATATAAAGATAGAGGAAGAGTCAAAATGCCTCTCCCTGTGGTTCTCTTACCTACATGTCAAAAATATAGAAGGAAGTCATGATTAAATGCGTAAGCTAAAAAAAGAAAAAGCTATATAGACAGTGCTAGCTGAGATTTTGTGAAACACAGGGGAAATAACAAACCAATTTCTAACCTAGAATCTAAATCAACTTTTGCCAAAGTCTCTAAGAACGTTTTTAAGGGGCCCTGAATATTAAACTTTCAGAACTGAGGGTCTGCTAAGAAGCTGCAGGTAGCAATGAAGTCACTCGCCCTGGAAAGAGGGAAACACACCTGTGGTCCAGCATTTCCCAGTCCACAGGGAGTAGATCCCTGCAGCCAAGAAGCTTGTTTACTGTGTCACTGGTCTCATCAACCCTGCATCTGATTATAAGGCATGTGGACAGGTCTTCACAGAAACTGGGGGAGAGAGGAGAAGCTGCAGAACACACTGAAGAACAGCAAAATGAAGGAATGTACTGAAATATTTTTACATTAAAGTATCAGAAATATGAAAGTCAGAGCACTGTTGCAGCCTCCACTGAAGCACCTGTAGTTGGTTACTGGAGGGAGAATTAATTAGTTGCGGGATGCTGCTGTATAAAGGAAAGTTTACGTCTAGGACCAAGGGCTTTTGTTATTTCTTGTTGGACATCCTCCACCTTTATCAGGAAGAAGGAAAATTATAGGCAACGATAGATGAAGTGGTTGTAGCACACACCGGCTGAGAAACAACCCATGGGTATAAGGAACAGACTGCAAAGTCGGTGAGAAGTGTTAAAAGGGGGAGTAAAGCGATGTCCTAAGGGAATCCGGCAGCAATGGTAGAGAGATGCAAAGGTGCATTGAAGAGATCCACAGGGGAATTAAGACACACCTGTATGAAGCTCTGTGGGAATGGGTAAAATCTGCGCGCCATGCACACAGCTGCATACATGTTCTCTGCATGCTACAGATCACTTGGGAAAGTGGTGGAGATTTTTTTCCTGCTGCTGGGGGCAGAGGGGGGGGGGGGAAAGCTACAGCTGCTCAGCCTGCTGCCTTGTTGGGCCTAACACAGTGACAGACTAAATGTATCGGTGGCCACGGGCTTGAGCTTACATTTAAGACTTAATTGCTTCTCGAAAAAATTAAGTGTCAAAGGCTTACACAGCTTTAGTTTGCAAATTTAATTAAAGGATTAGCAAAGTTTTCTTTTCCTATGTGGAAGCTATCGAGCATAAGAACTTGCATAGAAGATCAGCTCATTTAATATAGCTACTCATTGCATTAATACAGTCTTTGCTCAAGTAACATCCTGCAAATAGAGCACAGTGTATTTCACTTCATACTGAAATACTTTCACAGCAAGCCACAATGAAATGAGATTAACTTGAAGTGCGCATAAAGCATAACCAAGGAGAATATAAACACCACAGATCCCAACCAGCTGGAAAGAGGGTGGTCCCGCGGGACACCACGCTGCTTGCAATGTGACAGTCTAATAGCTGGGAATATTCTTGGCCTGCACAGAAAAGCCAGCCCGGTATACCTTGGTGTTCTGTGCTTAGCATTATTAAAACTTCCTTGCTTTGAGACCAGTTTTGAAAAAAATCCAAATTACAAGTCTTATTGCTCCCCGGTGATGCACTTTTTGGGTTGGCTGACTTCAGCCAAGACAAAAACGCTGTTTCAAGGCCTTCTCCTTAAGTATCCACTACGACCCCCCGCCCGCCCCTGCCTCCACTCCCCCCTTTGATTGCTCTCACTGAAGCACTTGTTTTTACACTGATGGTGAGTGAGATGTTTCAAACACACAGGGGGGCTGACAAGCTGCCCAAATTAGCACATCCAAATAGAGATCTAAGGAATGATCTTTAGCCTTCTCACCGCAAAACAAATATTTGCCCTGTGGATCCCATCTGTGCTTTTGTTCCCCATGGTGGAGCAACTCATTCTATACCCCAGAAAAGACCTTTCCCCTCTCCCTTCCTCCCCCGCAGTGGGAATCTCAGCTGACTAAACAACCCAAACCTGCGAGGGCACAAGCCTGGTCCCTCTGCCCCCGTGCATCCCGCATACTCACCACGCGGATGTCCGGGGAGGGACAGCGTTCCCCTCCAGCTCTCCCTCTCCTCTGATGAGTGGTGTGGTCCCGCCAGAGGACCAGGGCCCTGGGGGAAGTTGAGGGAGATGGTCCTGAACAGCCATGTAAAAGCAGCTACAGGTCCACCACCCTGACAAACCTTCCAGCAAAAGGAAGTCCCTCATGGTAAGTTCAGTGATACTTGCCTCTCGTGATTAGCATCACGGCCCTGTGGTTATGATCCCCCCTCTGAACGAGAAGAATTATAAATATGTGCTCATACAATGCACGAGATATTCTTAAATGCTTTAAGACGATAGCCAATTTCTAGTGCTTGGTGCAGAGAGGAATATGTAAAGAGAAATTTTTCAATATGTAGGCAGAAGGAAAGGCTCAGTACTTGACTGCAACTTTTATTTTGTGTTACATAAGAGTGAGATAATTATATCTAGTAATCTTCCCGGTATTCAGGACACGCTGAGTTTTAAGTCACTCTAGATATTTGGATTATTATATGTAAAAAGCAACATTGATTTTTACTTCCTTATTGCAGATTGTGCATTTTATTTATATTTATTTATATATTTAAAATCTGCTCTGCATTGTGTTTTCCACTTCCTTCTTTCCCAGGATTCACCCTTTTTCTTATACCATATTGCAAAGTCATAAAAACTAACGGACTGCTTAAAAAAAAAAAAAGGAAGAAAATGTTAGAAACTTCATTAAAATCAGAAGTCTTTTTCATGATTGTTACTAGGTGCAGCCACCAATGTTTTAAATAAAAATTACCTTATTTTATAATATCTGAAAAATTACCTTTACCTACAAGCAAAGTTTTGGAAGGAGGGCAGTCAAAATGTTATTACAGATTCCTTGCAAGTTCAAAAGAACATAAGTATTTGAAAACTGTCCCAATGGAAATTATTTTACATATATGTATATAAAAGACTGGCTAACTTCTATATTTCAGGGCTAAACTTTGTTCTTCACTGTCCCTGTGCGGGACTGAGGATGGGGCAAGAATTCCTTATTCCTTCTTCCCAAGTGGCAAAACGACCAGCCCGGCATGTGACCCACAACTTTGCAAAGGGCCACCAGACTTACCTCCTGCCCTCTCCCACAGCGCAGCGAGCAAATTAGGTGACAAACTGGATGCGTGTGCTGGCTGCTAAGGACCAGCTGACGAAGGGCTGCTGTGGGAAATCAGCAGCAGGGCTTCCTGCCCTAGACTTGGTTCAGCTTTCGTAAGCTGTGGTTGCAACAACGTAGATCCCAAGACCAGGCACCACCTTCGTCTCCTGTGACTACTTCTGATCCTCCTGACACCCTATGCGGACTGAGCGCTTGACATCCCGGGCAGCAGCGCAAGGGCTCACTGCAGAACTCAGCCTCAGGCAAACCCTCTAAATCTTATATCTAAATCTGCACCTGCTGGCTAGCAAGACTGTAGCCAAAGTATCAATCAAACTGGTGCCTGCTCGCTTTTGAACAAATCCTGACACCATGTAGGAGGAAACCATCCTGTTTCCTAATGCCATTATTCTTAGAACAGCTAATTATTCTTAGATTTCTGTATCTGGTTTTATCTTGTTCACTGTTTATTTCCCCTGAATAGTATCTTAGGCAGTCATCCTTTTCTCTACAGCTCACTTATGACTTAAAGCAGTTTAGCCTCTGACAAACACACCATTTCACAGTTAACAGCATGACCTGCAAGGACTCACACCTTATAAAACAAGATGATCATTTCAATCATTTTTTGAAAAGATTTTTAAGAAATTAAGAAAACATCCTTTGTTTCTTACTTGTCTCTATGGCTAGACAAGGAGAAAAATGTATAATGTAATTAAGGAAGCCATCGACTTTGTCCATCTGTAGCTGAGGAAGATGAAACTGATCTAACATTTCGAGCAAGGGGAGGATTTCCACACCAGACATGCTTAGCCATGTACAATGACAATTGTACACTGTTAAGAAAAGCAGAGTTCTATAATTTTGGCAAGAGAATTCTTAGTACAGGACCCCTCCAAGCTGGGCAAATCTGCAGCTTCTCCTACACTGAGCTACAGAATGAGAACAGTCAACAGCGCTGGACTGACACAGGCCAAAGACCCAAATAAGCAGTCCCAGAACTGAACCCTGTGTTTACCTACCAGCTGAACTTTAAGTCCTGAATTCATCCTTATTCAGCCGTGAATCCCTTCCTGGGTTCTGGCTGTATGTGGCTGCATGGTTTTTTAAAATTCCCAATTCAGATCAGCAGAATGAAATTTGTCCCCCAGAACTGAATTTAGATTTGACAGACATTTGATCTGGATTTGATTGCTGGAGATTTTGCATGGAGATGGAGAAAAGCTTTGAAAACAGATGGGGAAATTATGCTGAGATTGTGGAATTCAGCTTGCCTTCTTGTTTAGGAACAATGAAACAGCGACAAGAACCATCCACTCCATTCACATGCTCTAGAATCTGAGAGGGGGGAAGGAGACAGGCAGTTCAGAATTCAGATTGCTGTCCAAGACTTGGTACTGTTGCCAGGATTTTCGAGGAGACTGCGATGGCCACCTGGAGTGAGCCTAGGGGAGCCCCTCCAATAGGCATCCTACAGTGTGGTCCAAGGTCTGGGATGGAGTCCTGCTTCTCTCAGTGCGACGCAATCTACCAGACCCGTGCTTCCCTATGAAAAGCGCTTTTATATCAGAACTATTAAGAAGTTAAATTAATTGAATGAAATTCTCACTAAATTTTACATATAGTAGAAATATTTGGATGATTTACTTACCATTAGATTTTAATAAATAAAACATTACTTTCATTGCAGTGAACAGACTTACTGCAATACCTGACTCAGCTGACATTTCAGTGATCTTTAAATTCACTTGTATATGTTGTAAACTTACATGGTAGGTAAATTCATGTCATTTCTATAAATACTTCTGGAAAACTTTGCAATACAAAGAAATATCCTCTTGAGAATTACTTCAGTGAAAGATGTATGCCAGTAAGAAAGGTAATTGCTACTGGTAATGTATTTCACTTTGCAGATTCTATAATAACCTTCTTACATAACCAAATACAAAAAGGCAGAGAGAGTGTACCCAGACCTCTCTCCTCTTCTATCAAAGTGGTCTACCAGTTTTTGTTGCTAACCTGTGGCACTGATTTCTAAAGGCAACACATTCAGGCAAGATGCACAAAGGCATTAAAAGTTTTAAGTAGAGAGAAAACAATTAAAAAGCTTAAGAAAGCAATAAACACTGCCTTTAAGAAAATGGGTAAAAGCCATAAACTGCAAAAGTTATTACTTTGAAGACCGTACCTTCAGGTATGGCAGATGGCTGTATTTTACACATCAATATTAAATTTTAACAATATCAATAACCTGGGCATAGGCAATAAGAGCCAATACTCTATGCAGGTATCGAAAATATTAATGTGTAGACAAAGATTTAGACATTCCTTTCCTGAAGGCAAACTCAAGATTAGCATGAATTCCAACTACAACCAAGGAGCATCTAAGTACGGGTCACTCCTCTTTAGCATAGTAGACATCAGTATGCAGGATCAAACTTGCTGACTCAGCACACAGACCAAATTTTATTACTTTGGTTTAAAAATAGGGCACATCTCCAAGATTGTACCACTACAAAAACTGTAATTCAAAGTGCCTTTAAGACAATTGTCTTTAAGCGTGCTGGAATTTAAAAGAAAAGAATAGAAAAAAAAAAAAGGGAAAACAGAAGAGAAGCCTCTCATCTTTCTCTCTCTTAAGCCTCCTGCTGTGACACACACAGAAGTACCAACTTACCACAGTAAAAGAAACGAAAAAAACCTCCTACAAAATTAATGCCTTTCCCTGTTTTCCAGCAGGTCTTTGTTTCTCTAGATCCCTCTTGCACTCCATGCTACCAAAAGCCAAGGAATGTCCATCTGGTTGCCTGTCTAGACAATGCCTAATCTCACGCTCCACAAACATACCCAAGTGAGCTCCAAACTTGTCACATCCCAGAGCGATTGCCCTCACATGGCACACACTCTGCTAATGAGCACGGCTGCTCCTCATCAACAGAACAAGGTCTAGATAAATCTGCACTCTACTGCATGGTTCGGTAGAAATACATCCCAAAACTGGCAGTAAACACATCTAATATTACTACGCATCTCCTTACAGTGTATTCTCAATGGTGATAACTGTTTACATATCTGGTAGGAATTATAATCATCAGCAGTGAATAAAACAGTAGCTTTAATAATTAGCTTGCATTTCTAAAGTACGCCTTGTCAGGATAGCAACATAAACCCCAATGTTGAACTGAGCAGGACTAAAATAAAAAGTTATTTCCAAAATGATCACAGACATTAAGAGAAAAGCCTGCTATAACTGCTTTGTACTTGAGGGTATGAGCAGGCCAGTAATCCCATGTCAATTTCCCCACACTTAATGCTATTTCTTCTTTTTTTTTTCAGGCTGCATCCAGGTGTTTTTTTCTTGTCAGAGTGTAGCCTGAATGCTCCCTTAAGGGCAAAGAGAGTCTTACTACAAGCACGGTTAGCACATACAGAAATTTCATAATGGCTCATTTATTCTCTTTGAACACTATGGTCAGAGGTCTTTAGATTCAATGCACTGCATCTGTGTGCATTAATAATGGAGTATTAGATTCACTATGCCTCAATGTGTGGCACAGATAGATAAACATGCATGTGTAACTACACCTTGAAAGCCTGGTTTTCTTCTTTGGGTCTTACAGTTTAAATAAATATACTGCACACTTTGGAAGGAGGTGCTTGTATTTACTGCTGCTATTTGAGTGGCAGAGAAACTTTGTTTAAATGATGCTTTGTCATCTGAAGAATCTGGAAAAAATCTTTGAAGGTTAGCAATTGTTTATGACAGGTGAAAAAATTACATCCTTTTCTGCACGAAGTTCTCTATATTGGAAAGGCTAATGCAATCTCCTACAATGACATTATTTCATATTCATCTGACATGCGTAATTTTGCAAAAAATCCCTCATTTGCTGGAAAAATTGGAAAGGCTCAGCTATCTCGTAGATTACAAAACCTCATTTTATTCTTTTCCTTACAGCAAAATCAAGATGATAAGACTTCTTTCCACTTGTGCCGGGCTGTCCCGGCCGCCCCGCGGTGCCCGGCGCTGCCGGCCGCCGGCGCCCCCCGCGCGGTGCCGGGCAGAGCCCCTGTAACCCCCGGCTGGTGGGGCGAGGCCCGGGCAGGGAGAGCGCTCGGCAGTTCCCTCCCGGCACAGCGGGCTCCGCCGGGGGAAGCCGGGGGCCTTTGGGGCCGGCCACAGCAGGGCAGGGCGGGGAGAGATCCCCCCGGCCCTGACACACACCGTGTGCTGCCCTGCCCCGCGGGGCCCTCCCCGGGCGGGGGGCACGGCCTGCCCGGCCCTGGGCTGCCCGCGGGCTGCCCTGCCCGGCCCTGCCCGGCCCTGCCCTGCCCTGCCGGGGGGGCTCTGCTCCGGGCCGGTCCCCCCCGGCCTCCCCCTGCCCGGCCCGGCCCTGCCCTGCCCTGCCCTGCCGGGGGGGCTCTGCTCCGGGCCGGGCCCCCCCGGCCTCCCCCTGCCCGGCCCTGCCCTGCCGGGGGGGCTCTGCTCCGGGCCGGTCCCCCCCGGCCTCCCCCTGCCCGGCCCTGCCCTGCCCTGCCCTGCCGGGGGGGCTCTGCTCCGGGCCGGTCCCCCCCGGCCTCCCCCTGCCCGGCCCGGCCCTGCCGGGGGGGCTCTGCTCCGGGCCGGTCCCCCCCGGCCTCCCCCTGCCCGGCCCTGCCCGGCCCTGCCCTGCCGGGGGGGCTCTGCTCCGGGCCGGTCCCCCCCGGCCTCCCCCTGCCCGGCCCTGCCCTGCCCTGCCGGGGGGGCTCTGCTCCGGGCCGGTCCCCCCCGGCCTCCCCCTGCCCGGCCCTGCCCTGCCCTGCCGGGGGGGCTCTGCTCCGGGCCGGTCCCCCCCGGCCTCCCCCTGCCCGGCCCGGGGGCTGCAGGGCCGCTGCTCTCAGGCAGGCTCTCTGCTCTCTCCCGCAGCTCCGTGGGCCATTTCCCCCCCTCCTCAGCCGCGCTGCCCCCCAGGGGCTCCCGGCAGCCACCCACACCTCGCCGCGCACAACACGTACTTTTTTTTTTTTTAATACAAAACGATTTGGGAAGGTTTAACTATGTCAACATCACTCTTCCTTTCCATAGCAAGGTACTTCACCTGGCTGTATTTATAAAGGAAAATTAATCTGGATACCACATTCCCATTTAAAATTTGTACTCTGTAACTGATGATAAAAAACCTGAAAATAATTTCTTCTTTCCAGCTTTACTCAGCATTTGACAGAGCAGCGGGGAAGCCAGTTGCACCGAACTGCCTCTTCCACCTCATCCTGGGATACTCCAACTTGGAGTCCTTCTCCAGACAATTTCAGAAAGGGCCAACATTAGGGTGAAAACTAAAGCTGAAAGGGAAGCAGGCATGCATGAGAATAAAAAAAGAGGCAAACTGAAACACAGTCAATGCATGTTTTGTGCTGCCGCTTTGAAAACTGCTAGTTGCACACCATCATCAATCTCATTAGTAGAAAGAAAACTCTCCTAATGCTGCCACATAACACACACTTTTCTAAATTCCTTATGCACATAGATACTAGGAGGTGCTCTACAAAACCAGTGAATTTTAAATGCATTAATACTAGAACAACAAAAAAAGTCTCTTTATTGTATTCATTCTTAGCAAATACACAGCAATATAGCATAGTTAAGACTCAGCTACATTTTCCCAATGCAGAGGAGTATTTCTTTAGAAATTCAAGTACAATAAAGTTAAAAGACATTATTTTATTTATAAAAGATTTACCTAATAATTTACCAACATAATCTGTCACGTTTTCTAAACATATTAGAAACGAAACACAATGCCAGTAGACATTTTTCAATTAAGGAAAAGGGTGGAAAACACTTCAGGGAAGGAATACGGAGCATGGAAGTGACATACAATCAGGAAGTGGTGTGGTAGGCATCATATCGCAATGCAACATCTCTTATCTGTCAAAAAAGCAGAAAAGTCAACTTAATGCATCTAGAACTATACCCTGATAGAATCTATTAGTCTCCAGACCTATATTTTTGCCAGTATTTTTCATCTTTAGACATGATTTGAGGATTAAAACCTGTCCTTTCTTTCATCTTCAGGTTCACATACACTTTTCCATTTTTGTAGTTCCTGTGAATCATTTATCTTCCACACTTCAGCAAAGGACTTCAGCTTTTTTCTGGGGGAAAAAAAGAAATTAATCAAAATATGGACACATTTTTAAATTAAGCACATCAAACCCTGAAAGCCCTATACTCATCTGCAAAATTCTATATGTGGTCAAAACCAGCAGTTTGCACAGCTCAAAACGTTACATGATCTTTAAAACTGTCAGTTAACACTTTCCAACATACGAATTCCAGCTCTAGGACAGTCAACAATTTAATTTTATAATTAACTTAAAATAACAGAAGCATGGACAAGGTGAAATAAAACACTAAGCAGAGTAAATCATTAAAAGAAATAAACAGTATTGTAGTTTGCCCCATTTAACTTCCACAATCCAGTTCCTATAAATTTGCACTTGAAGAGTCATAAAGGGGTAACACATTTTCAAAATAAATGAGTACATACATCCTTCCTATTTGCTTTTCTGTATTTTTCGATTTAATCGTGAATCATAAGGGCTGTAACAAAACCCAAGACACTTAAAATGGTTTAACACACGTTCCTGACAACAAAGATGTCAAGACTGGATGGAACTACCCAGTGGACTTTCTTAAATTACATGAAAGTAATTTTAAAAAATAAAGACAGGGCAGCTGGCCTGTGGGTATTGTGGCAGCAGCAGGTCTGAGTTTGATTCCCAAGATCGTGGTAACTTTTGTTTCCTACCATACCCATTTTTAAACTTGATACTGTCTCTTTTGGGAAGAAGATACAGAAAAATACTTCGATGCCTGGGTCACGTCATGGCAATAAGTGAAAACAAACAGGAATATAAAAAAAAGTATTTCTATAATGACCTGCATATGAGCATTGGAATAATTACGAATTACATAATACAATAATTTATGCACTATGAAATCATCAGACACATTTGATATTGTATTTTTGTTTTTTGCTGACTTGAGCTCCAAGTTTATATAGATGCATGAAGTTCCCTCCCAACTGCGCCCCAGAGGTCTACGACCAAGGAATAACCTGGTACAGGTCAACCCTGATGAATCAGCAGTTGCTGTGTGGCGGATGTCCCCTGTCCCTGACCCCCTGCATAGCACCGTCTGTCATTAAAGGGGGAGGCAAAAGTGTCAAGTGCCCACAGGGCAGGCTGGTCTGGCAGGCAGGACTGCAGCCTCAAGGTCACCTTTACCAACTGCTGTCAGAATTAAGTGCCACCTCCTCTTCTCACTCCCACCCTTTCCTTCTTCAGGCGGTAACGCCTGTTCACACGTAACATCAGGAAACTGAACTTGCTTTATAACAAGTAGAGAAAGAATGACCTTTTCAGCTGGATCAGATCCCTGACCTGGCCTGGTTTTTGGTCATGCTACAACCAGCTGTGGCACCATGGAGGGAAGGCCGGGAAGCAGCACCTCCAGGCTGCAGGAGATGGGCTGGGGGATGCTCCAGCCGGTCCTCCCAGGCAGGGGTGCTCAGGTAGCTCAGGGGGCAGCAGCCTGCAGTGCAGTGTGCAGTGCAGTGGCTTCCACCTTTCATGAAAACTCAGGATAAAGGACTCATGACAGCTTTAGATTAAGTATTTGTTCTTTTTCGCTTGAAGGCGGCAATAAAATTACATACCGAAAGCTAAAATACAGACAGGAGCTTACATGTACTCAAAAGTTGGTAAGTGGGACACAGTTAAGTCCCGTAATTAACGCTGCCCAGTGAGCCTTCAACTCTACCCTTCTATGGGCACTGTAAATCAGTCTTCTAACTACATTGTCACATACCATTTTTACTGCTCATGGGTCTTGCATGCAATTAACTCTTCTGTGTTTTTTTTTTTTTTTTTAGCAATGGAGGCATGTTAGAGCTCTACTTATGCCCTATCCAAGTAATACGCTAGCATGACTTTCACAGAACAAAGAAAGATAAACCAAAGGGATGCATTATATTGTTTCACATCTTAATTTCATTATATAGTAACTCTGGCCTTCCAGTTCATTCTCTCACCTTTCTGAAAAATAACTTTTTCATTATTTTAGTACCCCTACACATCCTATAACAGAATTAAGATATTGCTAGTAATCTGTTGTTTTACTTTTGTCAGTTATGGACTATTACAATTAATGTAACTACCACTTCTCTCATAAGCTGCCATGTATCTTCAAACAGAATATTTTTATTCTGCTTTCTTAAAAGGAGCTAAAATTGGCGTTAAGCACTAAGCACTATTCAGTTTCAGATTAACTGCCTGCACCTACAAATAATTAGTACTTAAAATTTTCTCATTATGAAATTACTCTGTCAGGATTAGTTACAGCCATCAGACAACAAAGATCCTCATTCCTAAAGGGATATTTGAATTTTGCTGACAGGACTATCACTGAAAATAACAACAACAAAGAATTCAGTGGAAATGAATATGAATACTAGCCCATACCTATTATCTAAACTGTGTACATAATGTTACAGGCTTTATAAAGATGATGCTATTTGATATACATGGGAATTTTTATAACTAGTCTCATATGTAAAGTACACATGCCCCTAAATAAAAATTGGTTATCATAAAAATACTACATCCCCAGACTTTCATTAAAATTTTGTGTATTTAGGGGGGCAATCAAAATACATTATAAATATTTTCAGGTTAAAACAGAAGAATATCTGCATTGCATTCTACACTATAGGATGTAAATACAATTTCAAGTTCCAAAGTAAATAATATACATCCTAAATTATATCTATTAGTAATTTCACTACCACTGGTGAGAGTAGAAGTAGGTATTAGAAGATAGTTATATTTCAAATCTCTTTTCCTGAAAAGAGTGAAAATATACACCTGAAAGAATACATTTTTTTTAGCATTTCCCACAAGAAAAGAAAAACCAGTCTATTCCTAATGTTAGCCCATGGTGCATTTAGTTTTTTCCAACCCTGTTTCAGAGGAAAGCAATCAACATCTGACATAATAGCTAACTATTTAAAATATACAGCTTTGATTGAAATGGATAGCACAATTTCGTGAACATTTTTTTTCAAAGTTTTCTTTCACTGCCTCTTCCCTGAAGGGTAGGAGGATATCTAAGTAGGTCTTACGGTATTTTTTAATGTACACTGTGTGAAAAGCTTTTCCATTAACAGCTAAAGTTTTGTTAGGGGGAAAAAGAAGCCCACCAAACCACAATTGTTCTGACCTTTTCACGTTCACTATTCTCTCCAACTCTTTTGATTTGTGAGCTGCTTTCTTCAAGATTTCTTCAGGAATATCTGCCAACTTGGCAACATTTAGCCCGTAACTCCTTGCAGAGACTCCTTTAGTTACTTGATAAAGAAAAGTGATGAATTCAGGATGCTCTTCACCTTCAGACCCTAAAAAAATAAGACCAAAATCAAAACCCCTCTATTATGTTAATAAAATGTAGTAGACCAAAGACCAAAATGGCAAAGATTGTGGTCTCATTATCATTCATGCCTCCTCTCCATTGATGAAATTCCATCGAAGAAATACAAAAGAAAAATGTTTTCTTGAGACCACGCATTTTACCTACCCATTGTGAGACTTAACTCTTTACTATACTTTACCTGGTCTCTTAGTAAGCAGATGCACGCGTGCGTGTGTGTGTGCGCGCGCAGAACTTAGAATCTTTGTATTTCAAATCGTTTAGTTATGCTGTAGCTGGGATATTGCATCTCACGTTTGCTGAGCATTGACAGAATAAAGCAAGTGTCAGTAATCCCACAATTACAAGTCCACAACTACAGCACAACAGAAAGTTGTGCCTGCCAGGAAGGAAGCTAGGAGCCACAGAAAATGCTCATGAAAAAACAAAGGTTAAGATGGTGGATGTTCTGTTAGGGATTCTTTCTACTCCATCACAGTAAGGTGGAAACATAAGAGCTATCATTATAAATCTGATGACTCCTTCCACTTCCCCTTTAGACGTCCGTGTTGCATCTCTGCACAACCCAGGCCTTGTGTAAAAAGCAGAAAAACTATGGGATCATTTACTGAGATTTATTTTTCTGTCTTAAAAATGGAAACAATGGAGATTTCCATAAATGCTGATGACTCAAGCTGATTTGATCTGAGTGGTCCAAGCCAGAGACTGCAAAAAACATGTCAAAAAACTCACCTTAAATAAAACAATTAAAATGTTAAGACATAAGGAGCTAAAGATATAGGCAGAGTAAGAAACATAAATGTGTTGTTGCTCACAGGCTGTGGTACTACACCTACTGCCTTTTGTAGCAAAACAGTGAAGACTACATACGGCTTGAAGGTTCAGGTCAACTAACCTGTAGAAATGCTCAAGCTGCACGTTGAAACACAAAGTATAGGGTTTCACGGACACAACAGTTAAGGAATAGTAAGTATTCATTTCAATCGCCTGAAAGTATCAGAGATGAACAGTTCAATTAATGAACTCTGTGAGAAAAGGACATGCTGATGCTCAGGAGAGCAATGCTCTTAACTAGGAACATCAGTGTGGCTAGAGAGTGCTCACCTAAACACCATATTACTTTGAACTACCTGTGCTCAAAGCGAACACATATTTCACGGATCCCTGTTTCTAATATTAAACAGAATACAAAAGCTGAAATCTCCCTCTAGCCAAACTCTACATTTTTAAACTAACTTCACAAAAAAAAAAAAGTTAAAGTGGTAGATTATATATTTAAACACTGTTAGTGGCAAATACTAAAGTGGCCTGTCCTGATTAGTTTACGATGGAAGCAGATAATACAATATTAAGAATGAATTAGGGGGAAGTTTAATAGCAAATACCATGCCAATTCGTAAAAAAAATACCTAGGAATGGCTATTACTAGGCAAGGTGGGAAAAAGAGAATAAAAGCACAATTGTCAAGCACCTGATTAAACCTGATCCATCAAGAAAAAACAAAGAAAAAAAAGAAAAAAAAAAATCAAAGCCATCCGTATGGACTGAAATCCTACATCACAAATCCGTGGTAAGTTTGGAAGCCAGGTGAATAAAGGAGATCCAGTGGATAAACCCTATGTGGATTTTCAAAAAGCTTATGAGGAAGAGTCCTGCATCAAATGCTCTTCTGCAAACTAAGCAGCCATAACCCAAAAGGAAGACCTTTGCATTTGTAAATAATTGGTTAAAAGACAGGGAACAGATGGTAACTGTCAGTTCTATCCATGAAGGGTAATCATCACTGCAGCTAGACAGAGATGCTCAACACACCCATTATCAAACAAGAAAAAGAGCTAAGCAGTAAGCAGACAAACTTTACTGAAAATACTAATTCAGAGCAACGACAAGAAGAAAGGCTGTAACTCACCTGCTTGGTAAGACTAGAACTGAATGGAATTATGATAAGCAATCTACAAAATTACACATGGCATAGAAAGGACGAACAGAAATTAGTCCTCTGCCTCTTCTAATTCAAGAATTGGAACCACTAAGTGAAGGTACATGTTTCAAAAGAGTTTCAAAACAAACAAGAGGTGGCTCTTCACACAGTGCAGTGTTACATTTGGCTCCTTGACACAGCAGGACGAAGGTGCTAAAAGTACACAAGAATACTCAGGGAAACTAGACAAACTCGTTGAAATGAAATCCATTGAAGATACTAAAAAACACAACACACATCTAGCTCTTGAAGCCCCCCAAATACCAAATGTTTGCAGACAGTGAGATCTTTTAGAGAAAGAGTTGACATATGTTTGATCCCTAATCCCTCCTCCCTAATCCTTTCTATTTGCCTACTGTGAAAAGTTGGATACTGTGCTGGGTGAATATTTTATCTGGCCTAGCTCAGCCATGCTTACATGAAAGGTAAATGGTTGTTCAGTTTTCAAGCCCCCCAAAATGTGTGTATAGGCCGATACCATAGTGAGTCTGGATGTGTCACGTTCATGTTGAGGTTTAAATCACCGTAACAATTTTACAATTTCTGCCTATGCCTATAGTGCCAGAATCTCAGATGGACTTGTACTGTACCTTTTTGTTCAGCACTTTCCTCCTCATTCACCAAGAAAGCCATGTGGTAATTACCAACTTTTCCTGGATACACCTTCTCTAGCTCACAAACCGAGGGATAGTGAGTGACAAACAACGTCAGTGACTCCACCTACAATGAAATACACACATAAGAAGGTTTAGCTTTGCTTTTTTTTTTTTTTTTTAAACACAGCAACACAGAACATATCCCTTTGCCCCCAGTTTAGACATGCCACATAGCTACAAGGAAATCACACCATGTCAAGTCAGCCTACAATAGTACAAGCTGAAAAAGCATCTACAAGCATGTCAGACTGAATACTTACATCTCTAATAAAATGTTCAAGTGTAGCATAAGCAATAGCGATTCCATCGTGTGTGCTAGTTCCTCTTCCCAATTCATCCAAAATAACTAGTGATCTTGAAGTTGCTTTTCTTATTATCTCAGCAGTATCTGTTAGTTCTTCCATAAAGGTACTTCGGCCTTTATAAATGTTGTCTGCTGCACCCATTCTGCATTGGGATACAAAACAAGTTAATTTATTAAGTTCAAATAAATGCCAGATCATGTTAGGGAAAAAAAAACCCATGATAATGATTTTGTTATAAATCTCTTGTTGCTGCTCCAAGCAGCACAGGAAAACTCATTCACCTCCCAGAACAAGCTACTGCATAGGAAAACAGCAACAACACCGCATGGCACAGACATGAGGGTATCTAAAAGAATGAAAGGTCCAGAGAGAACCACACGTACCATTAAATAAGGGCTTCCACATATTCCCCAAGAAAACAGGGTATACTGACCCTATGGGCAACTGGGAGAGGTTAGGCTCTAGGGACAGCAGAGATTTTTTTTCTGGGTCATCAGTAGTTGTGTCCCAGTGCAAATCCACAGACTGAAATCTCAGCATCCTATGCCAACAACAGGAATCAGGGAAAAAGAGGAGGTAGGCAAGGGGGTATTTCTCACCATGTAATTCTTCCACCTTGACAAACAGTACAAAGCAGCCTGCTTGTCCTTTAAAAAGGACCTTTAAAAAGACCAGTCAGCTCACAAGGATTCCAGCAAAGGCAGCTATGAAAATGAGTTCTGGTTGTGTAGTTTAGTTAGAACATCTAATTTGTATGTTTTTTAAGTGCTAACAACACCTGAAAGTATCAGGTATTAGCATTTCTATGTAGGGTAGACATTCAGAAGACCAGGTATGTATGCCCCTGAACAGATAACAGCAGTCGGACACACCCCCACGGACACACCCACAAATTCCTTCATGTTTCATACAAGTCTTTTAGCAGTCTTTCAGATTCATGCAACCTTCAATCCTCAAATTCTATCTCAAATTGTGAAACTGCCATTTTAATCTCAGAAATCTGTTGGTAATCCACCCTGTTTTTCTCTTCTTCTGCAGCTTTCTTTGCCAATTAATATGCTTTCTACCTAGAAGAAAGAGTATTTCCTTTTCCCATATATGCTTTTCAATTATATTAATCACATTAGAGTATCACTTCCAGGATAGGTTATCATTAGCTTGCCACTGCGTAGAGCTGTAAAAATGGATTTGTTCACTTTCATCAGACAATAATATAGCTGCATATAAACCACATCGATTTAAGGAAAACTGACTCATGGGCTTAGCATATTACATTTTCAAATATAACAGCTGGCCACAACAGTATTTAAAGCCAATCAAAACCTTTAAAGAGAATCCCAATATAGCTTTTTTTCTCTCAGTCTTTTGCTGCATAATTGCTTCTGTTGCCTACAGAACCACTAGCAAGATACTCATCATTTTATGAGGCTCTTGTGATTTTTACGACTAATTGACAACCAATAGCAAAAACTAGCAGGTTGGACCCAATACAACTATGATTTATATATATTCTCCGGTTCCTGCCCTGCATATTTTGTATGGTGGCATGCATAACTTCCCAATGTGCAAATCTTCAATTTTAAAGGAACTGATTTCGGTTGAAGATGGTTTGTCATTAAGTATGTGCTTACATACACACATAATAGGTATACTTCCACACACTTCAGAATAAAGGTCATTTGGCACATAAGCTAATTAAACTTTGCATGAATTTCACTGAATTAAATGTATAATTCAGGATATTGAGGCATTGTGAAATTTTATTAAGCCACTTACTACTGTAATCCTTTTAAATGCTGGGTTAAGTCTAACAAACGTATTACTGAATTTCTCACGGTGCCCCCAACACCCGCCAGACCCTTTTCTAGTTGCATTCAGCTATCATGTACTACTGTAAAAACAAACAAACCTCCTTTGTTGCAATATTGCACAGATCTACAGAGAACAACATAACTTAGATCTATTTTTAACACTATTAACTACAAGGAAGTTCACCAGAACAACAAATACTTTTTACGTCCAAAGAATCTCTGGTTCCATAATGGTCAACTTTAACCTTAGTTTCTGACCCTAAGATGATGATGATGATGGTGATGATGATTTTATCATTTTTATTTGGCTTTTTGTTAGAGGCACACCATGTAACAGGCTGGCTGTTCTGCACCTCTGAGTATTACATTAAGAATTCTTAGTTCTATTTGCAATCTCTTGGATTGCATCATTTCCATAGACCTCTCAAAATCATTTAGTCATTTTGCATCTAATTTGCATTCAAGAAAATAATTTTCAGGACTTCCTCACTAAATGCTCAAGATACAAAAAGAAATGAGTATTATTTTTCTCTTGTTGTTAAGAACAGCTGCAAAAGAACCCTCTCTTTTCAGTCTCTTAGAATGTTCAAATCCAACTCAGGCTTATCTATAGATTTTTTTAAAAAGTGTGTATAATGACATAAATACTCTTCAATATCACCCTTTGAAAAGGAGTAAAATTGTTCTTTCTACGTCTGTCCTTGACATTAGAAGAATCATATTGTTTTTTTAAACTTAGATGATAAGCAGTATTATCCCACAAGCAAGTAAGAGTAATTATTTTAATGTGGATGACTGCCTTTATAAAACTAACAGTTAATTTGTGGTAAGGCATTGCTCCTTCACTGTATGCTATATTATTACTATACCACAAAGTTTCTGAATCAAAACACTTACAGTTTAAACAATTGTTTTTCTTCCAAGTTTAAAAAGGCCTTAATAAATCCCACTAAACTTCTACAAGATTCAGCTGCTGCTTTGAATTTACATTTTAATGTAGCTTGACTCCTAAATGTTTTTATACATCAAAACATTAAACTTTTTCCTATAATATTCTGCCCACAAGGAACATGCAGACATCCAATGTGAGAAGTGCCTCTTTAGTGCTGGCAAGAGATCCATCACTCCTCAGCAAATGCAATTTGGCTGGAAACCACTCGTTATAATGTCTCTTTGACAGTCAACCAAATTTCATAAAATTAAAAGCTCTTCATCTTACAATGTTCAACACATTTATTATGTAAAGAAGAAGAAGAAGAAAAAAAAAAAGAAAAAAAAGAGGAGCCATTATCTCTTCTCAATGCCAGGTTTCAAGTGGTAAAGATTCCTGTCTATAGCCTCAGAAAAAACAACAGGGAGGCAATGTTTTAATATATAAATTTTTAGAGGGTTAGTTAGATGATACGCAGCAGTAGCTATCTTTATGTAAGCCAGCTAGCACTATATGCTTAACCTGTATGTGACCTGTATGTTACTAGAGAAAAAGATAGAGTGCCTTATTCTGCAGCAGGAACATTCAAATGGCTGGTTTTTTTAACCTGCTCTCCTGAGTCAACACACAGTACTGACCTTTTCCAATGCAAGCACTCATCATTCTGGGAAGGTAGGTATCCTATGATATTTTGTCCTACAAGGCTCTATAAATGTTGAGAATTCTTTTAATGATACAAGCTATGACACTAGTCAGAAACCACTAGAATTAAACAGCATAACGTTTTTCCTTGCATCTCAAGAATTTTTATATAGTCAGTATCCATTTAAACTTGCTCCCAATGGGCACAGACTAAATGTTGCTAATCTGTGTGGCTCTGCAAGTGGCCCCTGAACTCTGCTGCTTACAAGCTTTTCTAGACACGTGTGACAGCTTTAACAGCTATCCATGAAATAGGAGGAAATTTAATTTGAGGCCACTGAGCTCTTCTTGGAGCTCCTTCTCTGAGCATCCTGTTAGTACTTCTCTCAAAAAACCAAAGCGTCCTGAATAAGGGTACAGACCTGCAGACTTGATGGCTAACAGTGGCATACAAACAACAGAATAAATCAAGACATTGTTTTGGAGTGGAGTAGAGAGCCTGGAGAACTGCAGCTGCTCTATGCCAGCACTAGTCCCCAGAAGGTGAAAACATGTAGGTTAAACCAGAAATTGCCCTGGTATGACAGAAGGCAGTGAAAAAAACTAATCTCCCAAGCATAAAAATGAATCTGAGATAAAGAAGTTTCTATTTAAGGCTTTTTCCATGCTGCCTTTCAGAAGAAGTTACCCAACATGCTGTTGGTTGGTTACAAACTTAGGAGCACTGTGTGCATCTCAGGTATTTCATTATTCTTTTATGTCAGTGTGAATCCCTCACACTGCTTGTGAAAATGACCAAGCTGCCCAATCACTCCCAGTAGCAACAAAAAGCAATTACATTGCACTGAACAAATCCTAGAAAACAAGACTGCAGAACCATTCCCCTGAAGCCCTATTTTCATACAGCTGTCAACATCCCGATGCTATTTAATTCCTTGTTTATAAAATACTGAATGCTGAAAAAAAAGCTCAAATTAAATTTAAGATTTTTCACCTTGATTTTAGAAACATGCACTTGACTCTTAAAGTTCATCTGAAATACTTACTGGAGAAATGAAACCTAGTGCCTGTTACAGAAGAATAAACCTAGTTAGTATAGACTCTACACACTGCCTTTGCAGTTTTCAAGAGAAGGCATTCAGGTTTCCAGATATGGTTTGTCTTCCCAGGAATCAGAATTGAAGCCAGATTCCACCTCAGAACGTACTCAAGGCAGAATTATTTATTCATCAAGAACAATTAATAGTGAAAGAAAAATTATTTTTTCTCTGAAAGTATCTTAAATGTAACGTGTAGAATATGGCTTTCAACACCAACAACAAAGACCTTCTATGACTCAAAGAGAACACTGAGAAAAAAACAAATAAAATGAATTCCTAATGTGACTATAGAAGTGCACTTGCTCCCTCTCACACAAACCCTTTCAAAATGTCATTTCAAATATTACTGCAATTGAACAGAGGTTACTTAAATTAAAATAACTAGTTTACAGGAAAAAAAAAAAAAAAAAAGACGAAATGGGCTCTTGACTTAGAGTTTATCCCTTTTCTTCCATGGAACCTTTCTCTACAACATGTTTTTGATCAACAATGGGTAGTTAATATTTTTTTAAAAGATCTCATAACAACTGTTTCGTATCCTTTCATCTTTTGCAGAAAAAACTCCTCCCAGCTGAAGTTTCAGTTGGTTTCTGCAGAAAACAAATGGTCGCAGAAGTCTGGGTATTACCTGAAGATTGTGTTTATGGGAACAGAAAAACTTGATACTGATCCTGACATCAATGGAAGAACACAAGTGCAATTTTGTTTCAACACTTCAGTAAATCTCCCACTGAACTCAGTTACTGGCTGTCTATTAGGCATCTAGCAAACACTTACTGAGACTTCACGGGTTAAAAATCAAAAGTAGCTCGCAAACTGGTCTGCCAAGAAAATATGAACAGGCATCCTAAATGGAGCACTGGCAGGCTAAATACTGCATGTCCTCTCCTACTGCGGTCCCAGGAGCCCCAACACCTCTAACCAGAACAATCGTTCAGTTTTGCCCACAAAAGCCATTTGAAGCCCTGCGTATTTTAGAAACAATCAGACTAATAAGAATTTCACAGTGGACAGTGTAAAAGTAGCCCAACTTAAATGCTGTGACTTTGGCTACTTTCCATATACAATGAAAATTTATCAAGTAATTCTTTAGAAGAGAGCATCTGCAAATTTATAACAGTTCACTGGCAAGAAACTAATGCTTCACACACCCCCACAGAGTACTGGTAAATCACTTACTTCATTTCCATCAAGCTCTTACTGATTCAAGCCAAAAACTGACAATAAGAAAAATAATTTACAGAAACTGCAATTACAGAATTTTTAAAAAATAACTCATCCTAAGTATGACAGAAAGCATTGTTATCAGGATTGTTATTATTTTTGCATTAATCACGGGCAACTTCTACAAAGTAAATGTGTGCAAAGTTATGTGGGTGACAATGACAAGAAATCAGAAGATGCTCACAATACTAAGCTATTTACAGTCAACATGCACACACATGCTCAACCATTTCTACAACTGCTTATTTGCAAATTTTAAATGAAGTACCACCAATGGTATGTTACCCAATTTAGAAGAACAGTTGTTGAAAAGCCTGACAGAATGCACTACACATTTAATGTAAAATCCATTTTTATTTTGTAAATTATTGTAGACACAGGATATTCTCAGTCACTGAGAAATTAATGAAACTAGTAAAAGCTAACACCACTAGGGATACATATTTTGCATTATCCTGGAAACAAAATCAAGTCCAAAGCAATTTCAACACCCAGTTTCATAGTGTTTTTTACCATTTCCCCCCCCACTTTTCTACACCACTAAGTAACTGAAATAGCCAGAACAAGTAATCACTTAAATCCTCATTATCTTATAGACCTGGACAACAGAGGCATGCTGCACACACAAATACCTCAGTATATTAAAAGAAACATATCTAACAGGATTAGATTTCAAGATGTGAAGTGCATTGATTTTGTGCTAAAAGCCAGAGGAAAGAAAAACATCTATGGATCGCAGTGAACATTCAATATTTTAAAAGCTTCACCTCAACTGACAGAACAGGTAGGACTGAGTTCAGAAGACAAAATACTGGTTAGGTCAATACAGTAACTGAGTGACAAGTTATACCAATAACCTCTCATTCCTGATGTTTTGTAAAGTGACAGGAATTCAGTTCTTCCAAAAGCTTGTTACATTACCTAGTGAAGAACACCTGAGAAAGTTCTTTTCTGAAATTCAGCAATGATACCCTCAATAATATGAAAAACTCCTTAAAAATACTTGGTGCATCACCTGGAGCAAATACACCACTCACTGTGAAGATAATTCAGCCGATTTCTGGTTAATGCTAAAATTTTCCATCGTATTTTAAAACTCGTGTTCGAGTCTAAGTTCCATTTTCCGCAGCCTATGTTACTCGCAACCCTACAGCAGCTGGCTGACAGGGCATGAGGGCTGAGCTCTCAGAGTAGCGGGGTACTCACTAGAAGAACAAGGACACAATAGCAATACCTTAAATTCTGCATTCAAACGTGCAAAGGATTTTATACCTAATGTATCAATGGAATGCTTTCCACAGGTCCATCAACTCTGACATTTATTCAAACACAGAACTTAGCATTTTTTTTCTTGCCCTCAGCGAGAAAGTTATGATTTGTTCCGGTACCCAGCTACCAAACTGAGGGTTCTATTGCAGCTTCTCCTTCAGACCCAGTCATCTGCTGGCACAGGCAGCACATGCCAGAAGGCCAGTACGAGATGGAGAAGTTTATGAAAGCTCTACTAAGCAACCAAAGCTCCAAACACCTGCTTTTACCCTGACTTCTTTGCAGGAAACCATTAACACCGAATAAATGTTACTGATTGTCAAGAGACAGAGCAGATGAAGAGTACAATAATTTTGCTGAAGGATAGCTTAAAAACTTATCGGGTGTTTATTTGTGAACCATCAGTATTAGCCTGAAGAAGCAGAAAAAATGAAGACAAAGATAAACCCAACCCTAAAATACACAGACTTACTACTCTTGGATTCCAGCGAGGGAACTCAAGGTAATTAAGTTAATGTGCACATGTAGCTGAAGGATTGAGGCCAAGGGGGATTAAAAAGCAGAAACTATAGCAACAGACTAGGGACAATAGCTGAAGCATTCAGTGCAAGTGAACTTTTCCCCTTTAAACCTGTGGACACCAAAGAAAATCCAATTCAAATTGTGACTAGGTTAACTCATCGCATGGAAGAGTTTTAGAAAAGTAAATACCACCATTCAATGTAAGAGTTTCAACTTTGCTGTAAAATACCAAGTCAGCTTCACAGGCAAATTTTCTGTTCCCCCCCCACCCCACCCCCCATTATGGTGAAAGCCTTTCAATCCCTCTCAGGAATATTGCAATATGCAGCACAAATTGTTTTACAGATCTCGCTGTATATAACCATCTTTTATTGACTTAATTTTTAAGCCTGATTTAAACCCCTGCAAACAAAACAGCTGTATTTACAGATGTTATGAAATGCCATGTATGTGAACCAAAGACTGTTTTGTTAAATATACTATTACACATATATGATATATACCTAACACTGCAAATGCAGAAGAAATTAAAACTTATTGTAAATTATTGTAAATGTAATTAAATTAGCTACAAAGATATCCATAGTATAGCTGAATTTATTTCTACAGAGCTACAGAACACTGTCAGAAATAGTTACAGTTCAAACATTATGATACATCCAACACATAACTTTTCTAGAAAAACAGAACAAAATAATTTTCAATTTGACAACACTAACCAAACCTTTACTTATTCTCTTCTTTTTCAAAAAGAACATCTCCATGTGATAAAAAATAGGTGCAATGTATTTAATACACTACTTCCCCCCCACCCCCCTTTTTTTCCCCTGACAACTGGGAATTATTTACCCCAGAGGTCTATTATATGACTGTAACCATAAATGAAAGGCTTAAGTAATTTCTGTTATTCTGGCAATAAACACAAATACAATTAAGCAAGAACAAAATGAAACAAATTACTCTGCCATAAGGAAATAATATTTCTGAATATTGCTTTTGGGTTCTTGACAACTAACAAGTTCTGTTTGACTGTCATTGTTGCTTCCCTGAGCAACACAAACAACACTTCTTTAGCATGTCAGTGTATAAAATTCCCATGTGGACTTGCCAGTCACTTGGGATTGCTTTGTATGAATGTCTCCCTTATTTTTCTGCACAATACATAAAGTAATGTGTATGGCAAAACCAGCAAGCATTACGACATATATATAAAATAAAGATTTGAAAAAGTACCTTTGCTTTTAAATTCTCTGACCCTTATCTTTCAGAGTCTACCCACATAGGCAAATTGAGATAATTTGGGTTTTTTCCAAAAGAAAATCTGAATGACTTTAAATACAAACATTTACTTTCAGATGTAAACAACTAAAAAAAGGTAAATACTAAATCTAACAAGACATCAACCAAAGTTCCGGCCAAAAGCAGGTAACGTACAGGCAAGTTGCTCTGCGGAGATAAACTGCTCCACAGTCTCACTTCAGCATTCAGTCTCCTGGTGATTCCTGTATTATACAGGACGCCTGCAGGCTGCCCTGCCAAACCCAACTGTCCTCTCAAGCGTAGAATTTCATAGCTTAAATTTTTATGATAAAGGTATGAAGAAGCTGACTAGCTGAATCTTCATGCCAGGTTTTGGGATTTAGCTGATATTTCTAGGACAGACAGGAAGACTAATCTTCATAATCCCACCCTGTAAGCCTCAAAGAAATCAATAAAGCTGAATAAAGCAATAAATGGAAGCAAGGAATTTTTTAGTTTGGTAACTGCCTTTTGAGTTAAGAACAGCAAAATTCACATGTGATATAAAAATGAGAGGCTATATGCTATTCTGGCAAAATACCGAAGAGCTTGTCATACAACAACTTAATATTACAAAGTACGTGAATACATAAAACCTATGCCAGTCCAGCTCAATGATCTAACTAAATTTGGAGGCTGTGGGCAGCACAAGAATTCTGAAACAGGCAGAGAAATCCTGAAATGGTAACAATGCAGTAACTTCAGGGCAAGATTTTTAATCAGCTTTAAAAAAAAAATAATAATCCTGATTATGTAATCTCTCATGTATAATTTCAAGTATAGTATAGTTTTTTTAAGATTTATCACAAAACAAACGTAGACCCTGCCTCAAGGGGCGAAAACAATACCATCATACTCAGCTCATAAGGGAATAGCAGTAAGAGGGTCAAGTCCATTTAAGACATAAGTCTGTCCTGCACACCAGTAACCATTTTAAAAGGTCACCAGCATGCTGCCCCTTCAGCAATCACAGTTAAATACGTAGAGCAGCTTTGGACAGAGGATGTCCACTTCTTTATCGTGTTTAGTGAAATCACAATGGAGGGAGAGACTTCTAGTGAAAAACACTTCTAAACCATTTTCAAACAAGTGAGTTCCTGGGCAGTCTCTTTGCAAATCTAGCTTATCTGTGAACTGAGCAATGCATCAGTGTCAAAGAATATAACAAGCTGCATTCTGGTCAAAGTGCTCTCTTTTTCAACCTTGGTTTGCCTATTGCTGTGCAAGTTGCACCTTTTCTGCAGCAAAGCTCTGAAATAATGCAGCTCGTTACTTATTTGTTACTTCAAATACAAAACTCTTCCCCCTCTGTCCTACTCCTGTGCAGTTCGCTTCTACAGATCAATGGGTAAAATTGGAAATGAAATTAAGTGCAACGTTATTTGCCTAGTCACAAAATGCTGGGAAGTATTCTGCCACCAGCAGTTAGACCAATGGCACATTCATCTCCATTAATATATACAAGCACTATCTTGCTTTTATTCCTAAGTGATTTACCTCAGATTTAATTTATTGTGAAAAGCACTTGGAAAACTTCTTCCCAATTTCCATTCCAACAGAAACATCTCTTTTTCCTGCTTCGCATACCATTCCATCCTGTGCTTTCTGATTTTCTCAAGATTTCTTACATGTACTCTTAAAAAGCTTGAAACGTTTTAATCTGTTAAAATAGACCATGCAATTTCAAATATATTTCAAATTTTAATGATGGTAACCATTTCAATGAAGCAAACAAAAAATAAATAGAAACATCCAAAACTGACTGTCCAAATGTTTGCAGGTATTAACACAATATTTGCTTTCCATCATGATTATTAATCACAGTAAAATTTGTAATGATGCCATAAGTACAAGCATTTTATCTGGCTAAAAAAAAATTGTCTAGAAAGAAGACAGCGAGGTTTGTCTACTAGTTTCTTTCAGCTCCACACACTTGACAAAACAGTAATATGAGTTTGTCAGGTTGTCAGAATTAAATAGCTGTTAAAGTATTTAGGCAGGTATATCTCTATTGTAAGACTCAACCTTTTTGAAAGTCAATTCCACCATTTAGAGATCAGACAAACAGACACTTTGAATAAAACATACAGAAGGAATTATATGGCATGTTTGATGCACAGCCTTTAAGGACTGTGGACTAATAAAGGGCTGAGTTTTCTTGTGTTTTTCAGTTTACTCTGACGACATCCTTCACCCCTAAGCTGTCCTCTAAGCTTTAACAGCATTTCTTTCCAGATTATCATGTTTTGTCTTCTAGACCATGCCAAAACAAGGCAAGCATTGGGGACCTTAAAACAACTCAAGGTGTTCCTAAAGGTCCCTTATATCAAAAGTAAGAATTTGCTACACCTGGACACAGTTCTGCCTTTGTAATATATACTTGTAGGTGGAATAAACTTGTACTTCTCCTGCACAGGAGAGCAATATGACAGTCAGAAGCTGACTTCAGTTCGCTTTTTTACCTTGGCAGAGGAATAGCCACACTCTGCTGTGCACAGTGAAGAGGACCTGACAGAAAGAATGTATTATGTACACTCTCCTGAGCCCTCCACATCTCAAGTCTGTGCTCTTCAGCTCGTGATCATGCCATCGACAATACATGACAAGGAAAAACCCAACCAAACAAAAACCCAAATATCGTATGCTGATGGGAAAAGCCCTCTCGCGCATACCCTGTAGAAATAGACACCTGCAGTCCTTGCAGGTGTTATGAGAAGCAGGCCAAGGGCTCCATGTATCCTGCATTCCCACACAAGCCTACAGAGGCACAGCCACAAACTTCCCCTATTTTCTGGCCCATAAATTCTCTTTTAGGTGACAACAATGAAGGCAGAGAAATAATATGAGTGAAAGCATCCGCAACGGCTGTAGTAACTCACACCAGAAACATCACTTTGGGGTACTCAAATGTCATTTCCTCTTCCATCTTTGTGGACCCAACTGCACATGACTGACATGGGTCTTTCTGCTCCCAGGATGATGGAAATGAGAAGTACCGGTCACATCAGCCACGCAGGCATTCAAATACTGCTTTTTTTTTGATATAACATCAAGCCCTCTGCCATGTGAGTGTGCACCACTCACAAATTTAAGTGGAATGGGCCACATATGAGCTTTGCAGATTTCAGGATCAGTCGAAGGTACTACCTGAGCAGTAGCAGAGCAAGTGTTGACAGGCAGCAAGGGGAGTACAGCCACCAGCTGGCAGAACAGCACAACAGAGTTACCCACATGGACAGACTCTGTGATGAAATGTCCCGGCCTTTAAAGCAGCTTCCTACTGACTAAGAGAAACTTAATCTCATCAGTGTCACCATGTTAAGCCAGGCAGAGGGTTAAAAAACGCCATGTCTTCTTTAAACTGGAATGCACAATGTAATTATGCTGATGCGTAGAGGGTTGAAACGTGCATGGTCACTTTGTCCAAAGAACTGAGAAGACAGAAGGAGCTTGCTTTCCTTGCACTGTTCTGTTTCTTAGAAGAAAAAGAAGGATTATCTGGTGGACACTGCTGGCGTGCCTCTAAGACAGTGTGTCCCTCTGCCACAAGAAAACAGGCTCAGCTGGGATAAAAGCACCAGGCTGGAGTGAGGTGCTGGTCTGGGACTGATCGGTACCCTATGGAAAACCAAGTAATGCATGCACAAGGGATGTCTTTGCAAAGGCAGGTAGAGCCTGTTTGTAGATGTTTTCTTAGACTCTAGAAAGACTGGACAGGTGAGAGGTTGCGTAGAGTCTCCTGAACTGTGTCACCACATGCAACAGCTGTGAGGACATAGCCGACACACACATGGATACATCCTCAACTGAAATCTTCAATAGCAGGAGGTGACCTTCGGTTGGCAAGTCTCTCAGTAGCGTTGTGGTCCCTTGCAGCAATCAAAGTTCCTTCCCTTTACTGAATCTATCGATCAACTGAGAATTGTCACTCCTTGGCAAGGTATGTGGCTGGAGCTGGATCTTGGCTAGTGGACTTGAAATAAAATGACCCACCTAAGGTCAGTGGTGAGGGGGGTGAAACTCCCTCATTATTTCAGTGCTGGATAAGGCTGGCAGTTCTTGACCAGTGTAGAAAACACTCTTTCCTTTCCTCCGCCTTCTCCCTCTCCTTATAGACCCAGAGATCACAAAAGCTGACAGCAGTTTCCTGTGTATGAAAAGCAATGAGGTAGGTCTCTGCACGGGGATCAGAAGACTGCCTTCAAAGACACCTTCAAGAAGCACTGCCTGAACCTGATGCTCTCTTTCTGTTTCCATACCTGGGAATGCAAACAGACCACATGCATGCCAGGCACACATGCAAGTACCTCAGCAGGACACAGATTCTGCTGAATCAATGAGAAGCATCAGGTCATTGTATGAACAACTATTACACATGTTCTAAATCATTACACAAGGAAGACAGACAAGACAAGAAAATACCAAAAGAACTATGCAGCTTGAGCCGTAGAACAGACAGATGCAGGATTATGCTTGTGGCCATGTCTATCTGAAAGACCCTGTATACAGACATGTAATACAAGCTGGAACAACAAAACCATCCCTCCCTACTCAAGGTGAGCAACCACCATCTGTTTTCACAATGTTTTCAGATATACAGTGGAACCTGAACTGAGTATGTCCTAAGTATAGACTCGGCAATGAGGAATGTCCTCCATGTTAAAAATACATTTCAGTTATCTGTTACAAGGATAAAATGTAGGACAAAGATCTGTACGCCTAAGTACAGATGATCTGATGTGCAGAGCCTATACCAAGAGAATTGCCTTCAAGTGCAGGCAACTGCATGTCTTACATAAAGCGAAATATACACTCTTAAGACAACTGAAACTCTGTATTTCTTTGCCATCATGAGGATTAAAGACATGCTGAGAATCTGTAAACAGCAAGATAACTCTTTTGAGAGAGACAAAGTGCATGACAGGATCATCTACATGCATCTTACTAATGCTTCTATTTACTCTTTTAACTTCTAAGCATGCAGCACATAACCTGCAAGAGTCAAATGCAATTGAAACATGGTGCGTCGTAGTTCAGACAACTGAAACTGCACCTTTAACAGTATGCCCAATTCAGCTGATGGTGTAAAACCTCACTGGACAATGTATGACACCATAGTGTGACTTAGGTCTGAACAGTGAAGTAAGTGAAATAGCTTTTATTTCAACACAAGAAGAGAAAGCCAGGCAGGTAAGTGCTCTAATAAGGAATTTCTTGTTTGCCCCTTTACCGTCACCTAGAGTTGGTAGGAGTTCACAGAATCACAGAACGGTTGGGATTGGAAGGGACTTCTGGAGGTCATTTAGTCCAACCTCCTGCTAAAGCAGGTTCACCTAGAGCAGGCTGTACAGGATCAAGTCCAGATGGGTTTTGAGTATCTCCAGAAGAGACTCCACAACCTCTTATGAGTTTGTCGTCTTCACAATATTCTTACTAATGGTAGCTTGTGATTTCCATAAATTAACATCTAAAATCTTGAATACAGGCATTTGGTATTTGAACTATTAATTAGCTTATCTGAACATATTTTACCTTCAAAACGTTACAACGTTCTCTCTGTTTTGAAAATTGATGCTCATGAAGAGCTACTGGTGGCATATAGGAAGTAGGCTGAAGTTTTCTAGCTGTAAGAAATTAAGAGGTAAGTAGGACCTCTTTAAAGGTCAGCTTTCTTCAGCAGCTAAACATCACCTCTTATGAACGCATGATTAGGTCAACAGAATTTCTTTCATTAGTTCCTCCATATGTACATGTCCACATGCTTGCTTTGTCTTTCTTACACCAACACGCAGAGAAACATTATATTAATTTCAATATCTGAATAACTATATTAGAAGGACTAATACAAACTGAAGGTTAATTTAAAGCAAAAATTGAACCCATTTACTGCAGGGAGAAACTTGGATGAGAATTTTCAAGCATCAGAGGATTAAATACTCAAATCCCATTCAAAGTTAATATATGGCTGCTGACCTTTCCAAAACTCTTCTAAAAGCCTTAAATATAATGGCACTGATTAAGTTAAATTCTTTAAGCAAAGGTTGCATGGAAACATTACCTCTTATTGGAGAAGGGGAAAAAAAAAAAGAAGAAGAAAATATCAGTATCAAAGAATTATCTCAAAATATTGTCTCCTTCATACTACATAGATATCCCTTAAATAATGGGCACAGCATGCAGTCTGAAAAATAGTAACTTTTTTGTACAAGAATGGTTTACACATACTCATGAAAGAAAATTTTAAGTATGGAAATTCAAGTGAGAAATTTATACAAACACTTTAATAACAGAATATAGACTTGTACTCTAAAAATAGCTTTAAATAAAAATACAGAAATATGGAGAATAATTTAGTGTCTTTTCAGTCTGATGTTATGAAGCTGGAGCCACCTCATGATAAAGCAAACTTTTTACTTATTTTACAACCCCTAGCACTCCCTTCTCAGGATTAGGAAAAAAGCATAGCAATGGAAATAGCAAGGCTGGTTTTACATGTAAGAAATGGTAAGATTTGGGAGAATCTATAGAAGCAATCAGAGAGACTTCCTTAACAAGTGTAACACACAAGCAGGGTACTGGCGGAAATTAGCCCCCAACCCCCCCCCCACAAGTTTTCCATGTACAGAGTTCTAAAAGCGTATTGTCTGGGCTTAGGGGCATTATGCAGTGGAAGAATCTCTCTCTTTCCCCTCTTTTGGATGAAAATATCAACTCTACTATGAAATGTCTGGACTAGCCTTAGCACTGTGTTCTGTCTATACACCCAGTAATGAAGATGGATCATTCCTATTTTCACTGTACCTGTAAGCAATACAGTTCCTTTCACACCTTTAAAAACGTTTAATATAATGCAGTATTTAAAGTCAATTTAGAGAAGCTATAATACATAAATACTAAATATATCCAAAGGAATAACCATAGTAGCAACCTTTCAATTTCCATGGAAACCCTACTTAGAACACAAGATACAAATCCTAGACAAATGTTAATCTCTTAAACCTATATAAATTCAACACTTTGAAGATGCCATCTACAAACAAAAGAAGCTGCAGTATAAAGCACCAATATTAAAAAAATTTAGTAAGCAGCAGAACTGTTGGTGTTCCTGATGCACAGAACTCCTCAGAGTCAGCCTGTAAAGCATCCCTCACAGCAGGGGTGCTACGCTAACAGCAGCATCTAGAAAACAACACACCATGGCAGTGATGAAAATAACTTGGAAACGGACATCTTCCCATGCAATGTTTTTAAAAGATTAAAAATATACCCAAGTTATCAACAAAAAAAATCCTGTTTTCCAGCAAAAGACTTGCGCCCTGGGGTGGCAGTACAGAAAGGAATAGCTGTTATCCTAATTTTAAAAAAACAAACACACACACACAACTGAAGACAACCCCCAAAACAAAACACAGAAGAAGAAAACAAAACAAAAAAGTCAAACTGGGGACAAGTCAAGAGAAATTCTACCACCTCTTCAAGCTCATTCCCTACCAGAGGAGAGCTCTTGACCAAAGCTGAGGCTTCAGAAATGTACGCTCAACCAGACAGAGCATTAAAGAAACAATGTAGGACATAACATGTGGCTGCTGAATTTGTTGTTTCTCTCCTCCAACCAGGCATTAAAAACTATTACAAGGATAATTTCCTAGGGCTAAAAAATACCCTGACTATAACACCACATTAACCTGGCCTGACAGTCTTAGGTACTTTAAGACCTTTCCCAGAACCCCACAAAACCTCCAACCAAACAAAAAACCCCAAACAACAACAACAAAACACACAAAAAAACCCCCCAAAATAGAGGCGCCTAATTACTGGACAGTATCTGTACACCTTCAGCGTCCGAGCTGAAGAATCTAGTAATCTATTCTTTTTCCCACTGGAGAGACTTTGATTATTTGGAGAATATGAAGTAGGAGTTAGGCAAAGACCAGACCAGGCAGTGAAAACCACTTCGTGGCTAGTGACAATCAAATACAGCAGGACAGAAAAGACCTCACCTACTAGGGGTCATTACTTAGATGTCATTACTTAGAGATGCACAGCAAGGAACACCCCCATACTCCACAGGCTGAAGCAAAATTATGATGCAATTACTCTCCTAAACATTTCTACTGGAAGAAAAGCGACAACTGGGTCAAAATTTAATATCCTGGAAGAACATCACAAATGGCTAATGCCTATTCCAACAGTACAATCGATTGCTCAAATTACACTACACAGAAGACAGAAGTTTAAACAGATGCACATACAAGCAGTTTCACTGAAAATCTTTCACAATTTGAAATGACCATCCTAGATTTCTCAAGGAATGCAATACATAAACTCAGGGTTTCTTTCTTCCTCTTAACCATTTAACTAAATATTAACTAATTATTAGCTAATTACTATTAATATTAACTAAAGAAAAAGGGGAAAAACCAGATGGATAATCCTTGTTAATACTGGATTATTTAATACAAAATCTTACTGAATTATAAAATACAGATGTTTTGACTACTGATAATCTTTAAAAATTAATCAGCATTATCTTAAAAATGAGGCTGAGTGAAACAAACTGCCATTATTTGTTCTTTAAAAGACATCAAGTAAAGTGTGCTCATGACTGATAGTGCAGGAAGGATAGTAAGCATAGAATATACACAGTCCAAAATTCTCAAATATTGTGAGTATATAAAATATACTGCACAGTAGAAACTGTAACATGATTTTTAGAGGTGACAGCACTCATTTTAGGTCAAACATCATCTGGCTATCACCAAGCAGAGTAAATTTGGCTGAGATGTCCGTTCAGGCAGATGAATTTAGATAACTAGATCTTAATCAAGACAGACACATTAACATTCTCATTCTCATCCTTTAAAGATTCAAAGATTCCAAAACAAGTACTATAGCTTACCAGAAAATCAGAATAAAAACATGTTGATGTTTTGATATGACTGATGCAGATACTTAACATGAAAAAGGAAGTTTCACATACAAATTCTAATGTCCTAACTGAAAAATGAAATTACGCTTTGATACACACACACACACACCCTGCCACAATAACATTTTCAGAAACTTAACAGCAAGTTTTTAAAGATTACCTGGTAAAAATACCATCCACGATACCAATTGTTGACTCCTCTGCAGGAACGTAAGAGCCAATCTGTGCCATGACTGTGATCAATGCAACTTGCTTTATATAGGAGCTCTTTCCTCCCATGTTGGGTCCAGTTATTATCATGACCCTTTCACCATCTCCCTGCAAACACAAAATAGTGGTCAAATATGTTGTCCTGCACATGGTGCTTTCATAAGTCTAGTGTGTGTGCTTAGAGGGATACAGGACAAGTCCTTAGGATTAAAGTTTCAGTTTCTAGGTGAACAGCTACTTTAATTCTTGGAGTTCATCACATTCAGTTTTTAAGACATTATGAAATCTGAGACTGATAAACCTTTCTGAGATCTCTCCAGGCTGGTGAGAGAAAAGCATCATCATCAACTTCCATTACTTCTGAGCAAAAGGGACAGTGAGGGGGAACCTTCCCTTTTTCCACCAAGGAGCCATAAGAGCACTCCAAGAACTCTCTGTGTAGTTTTCTTTGGAGAAAGGTCAAAAATCGTCAGCTTTCAGCATAGCCAGTGCTGTCCTGATTTGGTTGTGATCTGGATTCCTCTCCAGCTAAAGAGTTCTCATTGCCAAATGGGAAGAAGATATGGCAGACAAAGAGCTGATCTACATTTTACACCCATTCATAACTGCTTGCCTTAGTACAACATAAGCACATTCAGACAGACTGGCTACAACACAAAATCAAGACATCGATGAGTTTGGCAATACCTGACTGCAACACAGATATTGTGAGCAGACTGTATCCAGTCTCTGATGGATCAGTGTGCATAACCCTGAAATCCTATGGAAAATGAAATCAGATGCAAGAGGTCATCTCGGCTGTAAGACTCTCTACAGTACTGATACGTGCCTATGGCTTCAGAATAAAACTGTCTTCCTCAGGCGTAAGACAATTGCTAATACAAAGTTAAAACTCATCAATGAATCTATAAAGCTTTCTCACAGTATGAATCAAGACCAAGATTCTTAGTCCTTAAATTACGCAAGGACTTCAGACAACTAGATTTTTCCCTTCTACTGGATGCACGTTATGAAATCCAACAACCAATGAATTAACCAAAAGTCAACATATTCCATTGCCCCATGGGAGGGACATGGAAGAAAGGACAAGCTGTGCATAAATGAACATTAGCCATGCTACTTAGGAAACTTGGAAATGATCAGGCACTGTGACAACAACAACGATGTCCACAGAATAAACTTCACAATCTTTACAGATCCAATTTTAAATCAGTAGTTCATTCTGTTAATAGGGAGGCAAGCAAAATTCAGATAGGACTGTCACTTAGGTCATACTCCAGATCACACAGAACATACATGCAATCAGTACTTATTATATGTAAAAAACTGTCTAGCTTTTGCAAAGAAAATCTATCCATAAGGAAGCTGCAGTGAAGTTAAAAACCAGAAAACGCCATTATCAGGAATAAAGGATGGATGTAATAAAATGCGTATGACATATGGGAACAAAACTCATAACATTCTAGTCTCCCAAGGTATCAGTTTCAATACTGCTACTAAAACTTTGTCAGGGACACCATTTCGCTCAACACAACACAATTTAGAGATACTTAAAACCAGAATGAGTTCATCTGTTAAAATCCACACATTTCTTGCATGTGTTTGGTAACCCTCCAGGGTCCCTCCAACCATGTTGTGAGACTGGTGAGCGGTTTGCAAAGCCAGCTTTCAGAAACAACATCTGCTCTAACATCAGACCAGAAAGCCCATCTGCCCTTACAATTGCATGCAACCATAAGCTAACATACTGGAATTTATGGCTGAAGTTAAAAGTACTAAAAGAATCCATGGATATTTGGGGAGGAGAGGGGGAACAGAAGAATACGATCTTTGTTTCAGGGCACTGTAAGAAAGCTTTTCCTAAAGTTAGATATTTGACATTTCAGCTGAAAACTTGACAGGAGATGCATTTTACTGCTAATTCAAAAACATCAGTTTAAAACTAGAGGCACTGTAATAAACTACGTTCCCACCCACCTCTCTCAGAGAGGAGAGGACTCAAACCAACAGCCGAGGGAAAAGCGATTCTACCACGATCACCTTATTTTGTAATATTCAGTATTTAGGAAGTCAACATAAGAATGGAACTAACAGGGGAAAGTGCATGGTGATTACTGAATGAAATGCTGTATTTTTGTGTAAATGCCATCTGTCACTTGTTTGGAGTTGACAAGTAATTTTGAAAACGTTCCCTGAAGTACTGTACAGTATCTGTATCATTTGTTCAGTACAGAGCAGCATTTAAAACTATTTCCTGAGAAATGCATATAAATTTGAATGGTGTTTATCACAGCAATGCTCAACCTGACATCTATTTCATACCTTTTCAGTATGTACTGTATGAAAAGGCAGTTACATGTTCAGAGTTAAGCTGCAAGCATAACTTTTTTATTCATTACAAACAGACATATAGTATGTCAAAAAAGGTAAGACAGGTAAATATTTACCAAAAATGTCAAAAGGACAAAGACAGATTTTAGGTTTTCAGCAAAAAAGAGGGAAAAAAAAATATGCTTATCAAACAGATACGTGAAATAAAATATGGCAATGCTTCCTACTTATTGTAAGTGCATATTTATAGCAATTTTAGTTGATTTAGGTTATACAATTTAAGAAACATTGCACAGAAAATGTTAAGTAGCAGGCCCCCCCTTCTTTGACCTACTGACAACAATACCAAGCAAGAAATAATCTTACTACTTCTCAGCATCATTCTCTATTGCAGAAAACAGCCAGAGGGAGACTTAATGGGCAACATACAGCCTGCAAGCTACACCTTGCCAGGGGGGATCTTTCTCACATGTTAATATGAAAGGCTTCTTACAACTAATAGGCAGTCTACAGAGCGTGTACTACGTAGTGAAGAGTCAGAGCTCAAAAGTCCGCTTGGTCAGATTGAGGAAAGCTGTATGAAATTAATACTTTCAGAAAGAAATTAAAACACATTGTAGAGAAATACCTAAAAAATATCTGACCTATCTGGGAATTAATTTCAGAAACATGTTATACAAAAACTTAAGTTGTTACTATTTAGTATATTAGAAGCTCCACAAATCTGAGATAAAAGTTATGACAAAATGTAGACTCCTTAAAACCCCCTGTAATTATTACTTTTTTTTTTCAAAAATAACCATTTGAAGCTTTTATTTTCCTAATTTTGAGATCGTGTTTCTTTTCTTTATGCCATTAAGACTGAACAAGGTTGGAGAGTGTCTAGCTGCAAGATACCAGAAAAAGGACAAACCAGATGTGGTCACATCTAGCAATATCTCTCTGAAATACAACCAAGCAGACAGTTGTATGATTAGATTATTTTTTTCTAACTTCCTGGCCAAGAAGCAGATCCCAGATACCTTCCCTTGAATGATTTGAAGCTCAAACAGTATCTCAGTACTTACTGAAAGGTTAGTGGTATTTGGAACATACTGATCCTGTTCTCCCAGTAGTACATCAATCACTGGGTGCCTCCCATTTTTTATAATTATTTCTCGACTATTATCTTGCACAGTTGGTCTGCAAAAAGGAAGAGACATTAATTTCAATGTTTATTGTAACATTATTTAGAACTACTGTAACTAAAGCCTGCAAGAGGCTCATCTATGATGCAGATTTTTTCTGGAAAAATACAAATTATAAAAATGAATTATTATCATCAAATATTTCTAAAAGACTTCCTTAGTTTCACAGTTCACAGTTATAAAAAATATTAGCAGATTAGCTAACAAAATTTTACAGTATTTTCTTCATTTTTTTCATTACTTAGGGAATGTTTTCAGTCATTTATGTGTATTCTAAAAAACTATTAAGAACTACAAAACAAAGAAGCAGTAACAAACCCCTCAAACTGGAGGACAAGCTGCTTTCTTCCCACCACTGCACCAACTTCTGCAAAGTGATACCTTTTGCAGATACATTTCATATTCTCAAAATGATCTTGCTGATGAACTGGTCCAGCCTGTTATGACATTAAGTCCTAACTGGAGTGTGGGGAGCAACAGAAGTTGTCCACTATGTATATTATGACTGATAACACATTAAACAATACAAACCAAAGACTACAGCACGATAGAGCTGTAGCTCTCCTATAAACACTGGCAGCTCTCATAATCTGACAGCAATTCCCAAATAGGTGTAACAGTCATCAAACACTAACCATCTATAGAACGAGCTATCTAAGCTGAAACACTGAAATGACAGTACCTTTTTAGAAACTAATATGCAAACCAGATCAATATTACTTACTTTTTTCTCTAATCTCCAATCCATGTAAAAAAAAAGCTTTCCTTCAAATGCTTCCACTTTAGCTACAAATTTGTCTACATGTGTACAAATACAACATGTATAAAATTCTACGTTACATACCTCCACGTCTGGTAATCTCCTTCTCCAAGAGCTGTGTGTTATTTACAGAACAAAAATGCAAAAGAAGCATGTCCCACTGAATTATGACTCTGATTTGTTCTCTGCAACCTAGGTTTACTTTTTCATTGTACATTGAATTGAAGCATTCAATGAAGAGTTAAGTGTGGTTGCATGTCTCAGCAACATTTTCCTACACTAGAAGTACAATCACTGTGAAATAAGAGGAGTAACTTAGGAAAGTGGCAGCAGCTGAGAAAAAAGAGAATACTGGAATAAAGCTACAGATTTTTTTGACTGGAAATTAACTAACAGTTTGGATGGAGTTTAGAGGGAAAACAAGATGTGGGGAGTGATTTTTCTTGGGTTGTAGAATGATGATGCAATTTGAAAGGAAAATGGAGATAAAATAAATGCCATTATTAGGAACGCAAAGCACTGGGGAAAGAGGTGCCAGCTGATAATGGTGTGGTGTTTTTAGCATAAAGGTATTTCCAGCAGTTGCATAGCTGAGATGAAACTAATACAGTCTTAGGTGTTGGGGACAAAGAAAGGAAATTTCACTCTCCATTTTCTGGATGGGTAGGTTGTTTGGAGCTGTAGTGTGGTGGTCTGAAAAGGGAGGAGCACATGCCTAGAAGCACTTCCTCCTGCACCTCTCCACTTTGCATTCAAGAGGGGGAGATGACAGCTAAATGATCCATTTGCCATTTTGAAATTCTGCCCTTGTCTTTGGAAATAATTCCCTTTAATTGCTCAAGCCTCCTTCTACATAACTGTGAGAAAGAACAGGGTTTCAGGAAGCCATAAGCCTTGCTGACTGCCTGTTCTGGTTTCATACAATGGGGCCTGCAGAAGTTGGGCCTCAACCACAGTCATTAAAAAAGTCTTCCCTGCCCTGTGTTCCCACAATCAGATAGCCACCTGTCATGCAGTAAGAGAAGGGAAAAAAAGAAAAAAGAGAGAAGAAGAAGAAAGAAAAAAAAGTAAATTGCTCTGGAATGTATAACATCCTTTAGTGGCGTACTACCTTTCCAACCACATTCCTTAGTTAAAAAAATTCATAACCTGCAGAGTGGAATACCTACACTATCATCTTTAGCTATCTAACTGCTGCCTGAGAGCCCTGATGTTGTACATAATCTGTGTAAAGGATGTAAAGGATGAGTCGCCCAACACAGGGGTCCTAAGACACCTCAAAACTGCATGAGGTTCTTACCTTCTCTCCAACAACAATGTGGAGCACCTGGCCTCCTGACTTCATAACTCATTTACATGCCTCAGGTAGGGTGATATGAAACAACCCTCACTTAATCAAAAAGCATTTCTCTGAAATACTTAAATTAGTTAATACAAAAGTCCCGTATTTCCCTCGGTAGTCCTCCAAAATTAATTACTGACACCTTCCCTGCAGCTGAAGTTTCACTAAGAAGACTCCTTCCTGACAGTTTATGAGCTTTAAGCCACTCTTAAATTCAGTGAATTATTTAGGCTCTGCACAGTGAATTAATCAGATTTCGGTTTGTTTTCTCATCTAAGTATACTGAACTAAGCAAGCAATTACTTTCAAAGAGATATCGATAGAGGCACACAAGATCCCAACAGTCCAGAAATGACCGATATTATCTTTAATGCTATGTTGACTTCCCTCCATCCACATACATTTAATACGCTATTTGCTCTGTTTCTGCAGGTCTCAAATATTACTAATTCATATGGTTATTCCTACACAATTGGCTGAGCGCTCAGCCCCACAATGACAACACTTACAAAGTTACACGTGTACTTTTCAGGAGTGAGTGTGGACTGTCTGGCAGAGGGAATGGCTGAGGACTGGAAACCAGCAGCCCTTGCACGGGTGTCTACAGTAATCAGTAAGTGCTGGTCTCTAGGACAGCACTCAGCAAGCTGAAGCAGTGGCTCCGTGAGCGTCCCATGCTCCTGGGGACAGAGACCTCATGGTATGGAAGAAGGCACCCCAGTGAGACTGACTGTCTCTGTGTGGCTGCAAGAGATGTGGGCTCATGAAGGGGAGGAAGACCGAAGTTGCAAAGTGTACAGGCTCAGGAGCCAGCTCTCGACCAACCTCTGGTGAAGCAGGACTTGGGGGTTCAGGTGTCCCCACCACGGAGAGCCTGGGGGACAGCCATGGCACCCCCAGAGTCCCAGGCTGTGGTGCCCGGTGTGCATGTGTGGGTCTTGGGCAGAGGAAGGAGCACAGCTCATCAGATCTAACACAGGATCCTAGGTGAGGCATCATCACGGCGCTGGAAGGTGGCACTAGTAGTTACCTTTTATCTGCTTGAAATACGTCTTTGAAACATACCCCCATATACATTAGAATCTTGGGAATCAGAAAGCCATTATAAATTCAGACTTTGCTGAGGGGGAAAACAGAGGGGGGGGAGGAGGTCAAGGACACAAAAATTTCCATGCAATATATTTATAGATATGTGAGTTATCACCTACTAGACTCAGGCCAAACAAAAGACAAACATGAGATGTCAAATTTGAACTGCAATGTTTACAGATTTGCATTAAGCCCAGAAGCGTTCTTTGTGAAATCAGATTAAGTTGAAACTACTGTAAACAATTTTAATAATACATTTTATTGCAGTACACATATTAAACCCAAATTTATTTTAAATGCTCTCTTATAATTCCTATAAAACCCTAAATAAAAATTAAAAATTGATTACCTGCAGTAGTCTCCTTGTTTAGCCACCTGGGCCAATGAGAACAGACAGTCGACAGTTGCTAGGTGACCAACTGCTTTAGACACAGGGTGATAATGTTCACTAAAATGGCTATATCAAATCAGGGAAAAATAACAGAACGAAAAGGGAAAAATTAATTCATACAGATACAAATGTACTGTCAAAATGTATCCCATGTATGCTTCTCATAGGGCTCCTATGGTCTTTAAATTACTCTGAATTCAAATCTCCCAGCAGTGTACTAAGTTATAATATGAGGACACAATCTTAATCAAGATGGACTTCATGCTCCAGTTGTAATAGTGAATTATTTTTAAGCACAAAAAAGGAGGCAAAATGAAATTTATTAGCTAGCATATAAAGGGTCTGCAGTTGATTCCTGTTGCCTAAATGAGGTCTACAAAAATGCCACTATTTATCACAGTGGCAACTGAATCCCAACTACCAATTCACTTCAGCCGTAAGTTAAGAGTCAAAAAAAATAAACTAGAAGTGCCTGAACACAGCAGTTGTCTACAATTTCAATAAAGTTTGGTATTTACAACAGAAGATTCATTAATTCTGCTTATGGTATTACTTCCCTTAGTACAATAACAATATTACCAGGAGAACACAGTTTTCAGTAGAATTCATTCTCTCTTAGAATTACTCGCCGCCCCCCTCCCCCCCCAGTCTCAAAGATACATGTGGAGTATAAAACCAGTAAGGAAGCAAAATTCAGTAAATAAATCAGTACGTAGATGGATGGGTGGGAAAGAAGAACACTTTCCTACACACAGGTCTTTCCTTGTTGTACGCTGCTATCATACAAGACTACTGGAGAAGACCAAAGTGAGCATGAAAAGCAGCTGATCTAAGCGAAGAAAGGTTAAAATAGGTCTACTCAAACTTACATGGCTAACAGAGTGACAATAAATTATGCATCAGAACCATTTTTACAGTATTTCAAAGGCAATGCATCTGGAGAAGAGTGAATTAGAATGTTTTTCTAGTTTCTACCAAATTTACGGAATTGCTGGGTTCCTGCTAGGAGGCAAACCTTGGCATCAGTTAGATTCAGTGAGACAACTTCAGAAGGTACTTGTTAAGTTTTTGCAGTGGCGAAAAAAGCACAGCTGAAAGTGAGCCAAATATCATTGCATGACATGAGGGACAAAAAAAAATTGCTAGCCAAACACCTGAAAAATTAAAGGCATTCACAAGTTTGAGAAATATTTTTTAAACACCCATTTTAAAGAAACTTTGGCTAAATAGCTAAACTAATGCACTCAGACTGATCTGAGACAAACAGATCTTCCGCGCCACTTGCAAGGGGCAACAACACTCCGATTACTTTCTAGCAAACAGACTCAGTCAGTCACAGGGCTACCATACAGAACCACACTCGATCAAGTAATGGCCCAAACACCCTGAACATTCCTAATTCAGAAACTCCAAGTAACACTGCAATGTAGTTATTATTTTTTTTTAGTAATGGCACACATAACATCAAAACCATACTCTATTTCAATTAATATTAAAAATGAATTTGGTTAGCTTGTATAACAGATTATTTTTTCATTTCACTTACACTGTAGTTCAATAACAAAACTACTAGATTCAGTTTCAGCCATTTGCTGTTAGTTACACTTTCAGGTTCTTAATGCTGTGATATCCATTTTGAAATTTTGAGAGCCACTATACATATTTAATAGTGTATTTTCATCAGAATTTGAAAATCTAAAGACAACACTGCTGGTCTCAGGACTCAGTCTGCATAGGCTTTGCCTTCAGATGCCTTAAACTGAAGAACAATAATTAATTATAGTTTTGTGGGCAATGTAATTGCATGATCAACTTTCTATTTTTAGATAAACACGGGGTTTTTTTTTCTGTTCTTACAGCAAAAGTAAAATAAAATAAAATACAATGATAAAAATTGACTATTTTGTGAACTCACTCTAAAAAATTTAGCCATTCAGCACTGCAGTCAAGGACTAACTGCTCCCGGAGCTGATTCAGATGTCTGTAATTTTCTATAATAAAAGGAGAGTGGAAACGGCTGACAGCTTTTGTGCTGGAAGAGAGAAAAAAGCCAAATAGGAAATCAAGGTCACTAAGCAATCAGTTACACCACCTACATGAAAAATTGGACTAGTTTTCCTACCCTCTGTGAGCCTGAGAAATGGATGTTAAAAAAAAAATCTTTTACTGTTTGTACCAAACTATTGATTCTAATGATATTTACTGTGCAGATTGGCTACTGCACCACTGACCATTCAGAAGGCTTTTGAAATGTCTTTCACAACATAGCATATAATACTGAAGTTTATATATATCACAAAATTATGTTGAGCAATACACTGTACAAATGAATGACTCTTACGACTGATTGCATATACAATGAACTCCAAGGAAAAAAAAAATCACTTTAAAAGATGAAAACTTCATGATAAGCTGGAAACAAACTTAGTAAATATCGTCTGTCTTGCTAGTTTCCATTTGGGGCACTTGCTATTTATTTATGCAGTTTCATTAAGGGCTCACTTTGGCATTCCCTGGCATTCTTTTACAAAATCCAGATTAGCTGTAATTTGTTCTTCAGCATCTTAGTTCAGTCTAATCTGTGCACTTTTAATACTGAATTCTTGCACAAGTGAATACAACATCACTTCAGAGTTGACCCCGATTATGCCTGTTTCTGGCGTGAGATGTCTATGCTCACACATTATACACTGGGCCTTGCAGAGAATTCAGGATTTACATTGACTCTACACATCCTAACATTGAGCTAACATTAAGGTATTCACGCCGTTTAAATAATAAAACAAATGACTGAAAAGAAAAAAGAGCCAACTACATAATTCACTCCATCTCTGTTTCACATACTGGAAAAAGTATACAGAGCTATCTAAAAATCATGCTTACATAACTGTGAGAACCAAAGAAAGCAAAGCTTGTCTGTATGAATAAGTAAAATGACATTTTAAATACACTGAGTTTACTGAGATGCACAAACAGCTACTTTTCACTGTTCTGAACAAAGTAAGAAAAGATCCACGTGTACAAACAGGCACAATTCAATCAAGATCATAGTTTTGACACCAGTACATGTAATTTGAAAGATTAAGCAACTAATATAGTGCACTAAGAATCTACAATGTAAACCCAAACATTTTAAGAACTCCATTTATTTTTCAGTTTGGTTTGCTTTTAAGCAAAACTTACTATGGCAATAAATTGACACAACAATTTTGCTTGGTTGGTTTTCAGTTTAAAAAACAAAACAGAAACACATGGAGCAATGAGAATGTGTACATAATTAATTGTAATACCAAAATACTGCTTTTTTTTCCTCATATATTAAAATAGAACAAACTTCAAAGACATTTCACGTACCTGCTAACCATAACCCAGTCAGATGGCACAGATGATTTATGGGTATTCTTGAATTCTATCAAAAACTAAAATAAACAGAAATGTAGTATTATACATCATGGGAAGTTAGGAAGACTACAGAGCCACAACTGTCATATATCAAGAAACCTGCATGCATCACAGCAAAAACATATTCAGCCTGAGCAGACCAGAAGCTAATGCTCTTTTTCGCCCAGAAGTGAGAGCTATGACATACACATTTTCTGCCAAAAAAGCAACTCCCATTCTGAGCTATTTTTGTGCCCTGAAATGTTGCTGCCACATCTCGGCCTTTCTATTCATTCGCTAACATGTTCCCTCCTCACCTCCTTCTTACCAAGCCAAAACCAGACTAAAGCTAGGAAACCTTGCTTACCTGGTCCTGACTGTCCCTTGTAGAGAATTCAACATTCACACGGACTCTACACTGCACACCATCTGTACTGAGGCTACTGCTGATCAGTGAGATGTGCCTTCCTGCCCAGGGATCCGTGACACAGTCACCACCTGCGACACCTCACAGACAAGAGCTCAAAATCTCAAATGCTAGCGCTGTACCTGCAGTACCGTGCTTCAAGTTCGGATCAACTCAGGGTCAGAAAGGGAAGGAACAGGGGAAACCAGCAGTGACGGCAAGAGGCTCAGTGCAGTGGAATTTACACCATGCATTTGCTGTAGTGTATCACATGACTCACATCAATTACCTTTGTAACAGGTAATATATAATTATTTATCTATAATTATTATATAAATATATATATAATTAATGTTTTTAATATAAATTATACCTATATATTGAGGCCCTGGACAGCAAAGAATTGAGGCATTCTCAAATAAAAGAATTCAGCCCGAAAATTAATTTCTAGCAGAGATTAGAGTAACGCAGAATCTGATCCCCTTTACAGAAAGCCATGACACTACCACCTGACAAAACTTTTCCATTACGCTTAGTATCATTTAGGTTAAAACTTCCATACCTCACCAGAACAGCCCTCAAGTGAGTCAATCAAGAATAATAATCCTAACATGAGTACAAAACTCCAGCAAGGACATAGTGCACTAATTCTTAATTCACCTAAGCCACTTCTAAAATACTTGGTAGAAACATGTATAAAACATGAAATTGCATAATACACACCAGATAAAGTGCCTGAAAATGGATAGAAACAGAGATCTGCAAAGGTTTGAAAATGAGCCAACTTCTGCCACTAGCAGCAACACTAGCAGTGTTGCTGATGTGCTGGTATCACAGTTTTTCCTGAAGTTGATCTCAAAACAATTAAACATGCTGTGTTTACAAAAGGAAAACAAAATAGTACCACATTTGTGTCTATGCTGGACACCTAACTGAACTCAAGAGTCTAAATTAACACAGTTAGTTCAATTTCCTAATTTGGGTTTGTGACTACTGAGAAACAAGCAGACGGGTTGCAATCTTCAAAACAACAAAAGCATTTGTTTTTTCATCCTTCAATTCTTAGCCCTGTTAGATAAGTAACTGCAGTATCAAATAAACTGGGCAAAGTGCTGCTTAAGCAATGCAAGAAGCAAATATTTGCCAAATGTAGCAATTTCTCTCTAAATCCTGCCTGAAATGAATAGCAGTGCTATCACTATTCACAGAGCTTTCTGTCCTGTTCAGTGCACGCCAGAAATTACACTAGAGGTCTGGAAACAAAAGATAAGATAGATACAGATAAAAGATAAGATAACTTTGGAAAAGTTATCTGTCAACTGGATCTTCATCAGAACTCTAACAAACTTACATATAAGTTAAACTGTGTGCTGACTCTGAAGATCTAAGCATGTATTCATAATCATGGGTTTGGGGGCATACATGAAGGAGCAAATAGTTTGGCTTTTTAATATTTTTTTCTCCAAAGCAGACTGTTCCCTGAAAAGTTTCCTGGCTTCTCTCTCTTCCAGAACTAGCAAACAATAAGCGCTGCTGTTGTGAAGCAGCATTTGAATACCTCTATTGGAGCAATACAAGAACACATGAAGAATATAATCACACAGATATGAGGAAAAAAAAGAGCTGAACTCCAAGAGACTCTTGCTATGCCTATGCTCTGCTCCTCCCAAAAAATTTCCTTTCCGTTACCTCCGTTCCTTTAGAGTCCTTCCTTTCCTCACTGACCATCTTCTCTAACGCTTCCTCTACTGCCTCTTTTGAAGTCTCTGAAACACCTACACCAGATGTAATTAAAGAGCAGCTATCCCCAACCTCTGCAGCTCCTTTTATGAATATACCAAGATAGATCTCTTTGTCTGCAACGGTTCCTGAGCTGTCCCCTGCTATAAAGACCTCCTCTCAAACATGTACATGGGGTCTGATGGTTTCTGAAGCTCTCCTGTCCAGTTCGCACCTGACTGCTCCCTCAGATGTCCTCCTCTCTTCAATCAATCCGTCACACGTGTCATCACCCACCTCTTAATGCAGCCTCTCTGACAGAAACCTTTCAAATCCTGGCTCTTCCCTTCCTCATACAATACTCAGACACGCTCTTTAATGTTTCCTCTTGGACTTCAACATCCATGCTGACAGCCTACCCAACACTTCAGCCATGTGTTTCCTCTTCTCAGCTTTACCATCAAAGGAAATCATAGAATCATAAAATCATTTACATTGGAAAAGACCTTTAAGATCATCAGGTCCAATTCTTAACACAGAACTGCCAAGTCCACCACGAATCCATGTCCCTAAGCACCACACCTACACCTGCAGGGATGGCGATTCCACCACCTCCCTGGGCAGCCTGGTCCAATGCTTGACCACCCTTCCCTGAAGAAATTTTTCCTAACATCCAATCTAAACCTCCCCTGACACAACTGGAGGCTGTTTCCTCTTGTCCTGTCACTTGTTACTTGGGACAAGAGACCAACACCCACCTTGCTACAGCCTACTTTCAGGCAGCTGTAGAGAGCAATACGGTCCCCCCTCAGCCTCCTCTTCTCCAGACTGAACGCCCCGGTTCCCTCAGCTGCTCCTCACAAGCCTTGTGCTCCACACCCTTCCCCAGCTTCATCACCTTTCTCTGGACACACTCCAGCACCTCAATGTCTTCCTTGTGGTGAGGGGTTCAAAACTCAATATCCACCCCAGGTCTTTATCAAATGCTGCTGTGTCTTACTCATCCCTTCTCACACCCTCTCTCAGCATTGCCTGCCTGCTCCCTGCTGTGTTCTCAGCTCCCTAGGTCCTCAGTGTGACGGGGGCTGCTTCCAGCCCCTTCCCTCACGGTCCTCACTGATTCATCTCTTCTACTCCCAACCCTCGTTCAGTTTTCTAACTCACTTCTTTTTCCAGTGTTCTGTGGAGTTTTCCCCAGCCTTCCTGCTCTCATTTCCCACAGGACAATGCTGAACAGTGCTCCCTCACTGCTCCTTTCAGTCACTCCCCTGCCCCAAATCTGGCAGTATCTGTCATCTCTCACTCTCTCCCTCTTTTGTTTGTTTTTTTTTTCACTGAACTCAGCCTGCTGTAGTAGGAGCATGGCCTACCCACACTTGCACATCATCTAGCAAACAAAAGCTCCTGTCCACCAGCATAATTTCTAAGAATTGAAATAAAATAACATTTGTTGTTCTTTAATACTGTTCTTCTTCTCTCCCATCTCTCAAATTACAGTCTTAATCAGTACTTACAAATCATCCTACCATTCCTCAAATTAACCTAATGTTATGCTTCCTGGTTATCTGAGAATGTTTCAGCACTTAATAGCCACATAATTAACCTTGGAAGTATGCAATTGTTTTTACATATACAGAAAAGCAAAGTATTACCGAACCAAATTCAGCTGCACTAATGTGTTTTTATTATTTAAATCACTAAAGTAATTAGCTTAAATTAAAAAGTGACACTGTCACAGAACGGTTCTTTAAAGTTGTACAAAAGGTTATAGTCAAATGACCTCATCAAGTCTCATACTAAATGAAGAGAGTTCTAGTTAAACCTAACCTTTAAGCTGTTTTCTAGACAAGCAAGGGTACAGTCATATATAATAGACACCATTATTACCTCTTGACCAGAAACGGTAACATACTCGGCAGAAGGATTTTTAATCAGTTTACGAATGTCCAGCAGATGCGATTGGATTTTAGAAAGCACATCCAGGATCTCCTCCTTTCTCTTTCTGATGACAGGGAAGTCTGTAAGGTCCTTGAACAGCTGGGTTTTATCTCCAATCCTATCCGTAAGAAGCATAAGATAAAACAAAATAATAGTAAAACCAAAAATAAGTTCCCCAATTCTACTGGCTGCATCCACATTTTTATATATTATCCTGGTTTGTTTTAATAATGCCTTTATTCCCCTCTAAATACAGCTTTTCTGTTACTTGGTCATGGTACAGCACACGTACCGCAAGGCGCCATACACACATATACCTAAATAGAAAGGCACCTTGTATACCGAATCTAAGAGGCTACACCAAGATACCTCCCGCCCACCAATGTATTCAAAACTAATCAATTCCTGTTCTTTCGACTCCATCACATTATGCTCATACTTCTACACTAAACCCTGCTGAGTGGGATTTTTTTCGTCATCTCTGAATGTGCATCCTGCAGCTTTCTCTTTGTTCTCCCTCAATCGACCAAAGGAAGAAAAGGAAGCACAAGGAATGTCATTCCCTTCTGTCTCAATCCATAACTCTGGAATGCAATTGCTGTCCCAACCTCGAGCATCCCAAGTGCCAACAACATCTTTATCATGACTACATGTGAAGCTTTAGATAACTTCTGTGTAACACAAACACAGATTTTTGATCAACTTGGCCACATTTGGGCAGATTTTCATGAGGATTGCAACAAAAAGTCCCTCCCAGAAGGCCTTCATCAAAGCAGAATGTCATCATAAGTTTCTCAGAGTAGCTTTCTTCTTTCCTCAAGAAAAGATTAACCACAGCATTTTCTAACACATGCAAAACAATGTTCTTTTCTAGTCTCAACGTCAGAAAATGACAGAATTGTTTGGGCTGCACTATCTCAGCTCAGAAAAGACAATGCCATTCAAATGTTTAAAATTGGGATGCCGAACAAGCTATTAAAAATATGGACGTCATCAAAAATAACAAAAATTTAACTCATCCTAATAAGTATCAGGCAAGCAATAACAAGTAGTGCAATCAGCCCTAAGTTAATTGGAATATACATTTGTATTTTAAAGCAAATACAAAACTGTACCAGTTAATTATGTAATAAGCCTGAAATCTAATATTTGGAGAGCAAGTAATTAGCAAACTGCAAGTAATAAAACATGAAAGTAATAAAAAGTCTAATATTCTACCTACTCCAATACTCCTTTGCCTGAGAATGAAGCCTCAACTGGAGTCAGTGACCAGACAGGTAACACAAAGCTGTGCTTTGATTTTGCATTACATGGACATAGTTATTATGTAAGTGACAGTAAAGATGCCATTTTAAAATACAATACTAATTTTTAGAAACACTTTTGTGCTAATTAGACCTGTTTCCATGGGAATGCAAGGAAATAAAGATTACTAGTAGCCAGCAGCTGACTGTGAAGCCTGTCACTGCTATGTAATGCCTACCAAAAAATTAATCGTTGACAGTTAAAGAAAAAAACACCTCAAACCCCAGAATCTTGAACTAGCCCTAAAAAGCCCTGGAGCAGCAGAATACTTTTGAAAATGACTACAGGAATTTACCCACACCACATGATAAAATTAACACATGATGCAGCATATACATCTGTGGGTGCAAGTGTGTATGTACATGTATCTATGTAAGTAATCATCATGATTTCAATGAAAGAAAGGGGTTTGAGTGTAAATAATTCTGCCACACAAGTCTGAGATATAATGAAGGCCAAAAGGTAAGTTATTTTAGTAATCTTGAATAAATGCAAACAAAATATATGCATTCTGCAGACCAATGATGGTATCTTCTACTTATTCTATTGTATCTTCATTTTGTATAGTATTCTAGCCATCATCCATAGTGACAGGAAAAAACCATATTTTAAACCTACCTACAGTAAATCTGGTATAATTAAGATACAGTCTGTGTTGTCATAATCTGTGACAACTATAATTGGATACAATGCATCAGTAGAAATCTTATAAACCCAGCTGTCCACCGGGCACAGCAAATACTGCTGCCCTTCTCGGCTTCTAAATTTATACACCTTGCATCTGTCTCCAACTCAGAAGCAAATAAGTTAAGTTCTATGCCTTAATTCTTAAAATTTCCTTAATTTTAAATCTCAGATGGAGAAAGAAAAAGATGATTTTGTAAATAAATTGGATGTTTATTTTCAAAGCAGACTAAAAATAAAAGACCAATACTATGCTGCCCCAATAAAACTACACATTAAACTGCACGCCACATCTTTCATCAAAGAATCTCTAGGTATATATTTTATCTTACAATATTACATAGGAGGAAATGTTCAAAGTTAGATGAAACTTGCTTATAGCTGAAAAGTTCAGGATGATCAGAATATAAAGCTGGGTGATACTCACGTGTCCAGAATATCCTCTCCATGTGGCGTAAATAAAAAATACACTGAAAGCAGACCAAAAACCTGCAAAGTCAAGTTGGCTGTGCAAGCCAGCCGGACTGCCTCTGTGCCTAGCATCATGAGATAACCTTTTTTTAGAAGATCTTACACTGCTTTTTTTCAGAAAGACTGTGATTTTGCTGGCCACAAGGTATTCCTCCTAAATCCTGTCCCCTGAGAGGTTTTTGCACATCCCCCCGTTACAGAACTGATGTTCTTGCTTTACTATTCTGCATCTTAAGACTCCTACCTTCTCCTTCTTGTGGTTAAAACTAGGATCTAGGGGTAACAATGGAGGCAGCAATTCTTCAGAAGAAACAGTACACAACAAATTATTTAAAGACACTCTCCCTTATAATGCATATTCATTCCAGTTTAGCATCTTCTCCCTTTGTCTACTTTTTTTTTTTTTTTTGAACAATGAGGTACAGAATTGAGACAAGAAAGGGCAGACAGCCTCCATACTTTCAGCTTACCTCTCCAAGACTGCAGGAAGGCAACTACAGGGAAAAGTGTAATCACATAAAAACAGAGCCTGAGGCTGAGGTAGGTGCTCGTTTAGTCAGTCTCTAGAGGGAGTCCACAAACAGGGCACTAACCCCAGAAATGCTCTGAGCGGGTACAAATCACACAGGCTACAATGAAATCTTCACAGCTATTAAACTTCGTATTTTCTGCCATCAGTGAGCATGCAAAGACGTTTTTAAAATAGGAAGGGGGGCATGCAAGGCTTTGAGTAATTTTCAAAAATAGTAAAAGGTATATTCCTGACAGCAGAGCGGCCACTTTGCTAAAGGTCAAGTCTCTCTTCAAAAGGAATACCTTCTCCATTTAAAAAAAAATAATTAAAAAGCTGTTAAACAAATTAACATGAGCAAAACATATTTTGCTCTAAATTCATTCCACAAAACAGCTGAAAAACTTTCAAAAAAATTATTCAGCCTGAGGCAGACACATCCTAGACAAAATACTTGCTCGCCTAGTTTAATTTTAAAAAAATATAAGCAGTAGAAAACAACCTGTGCTTTAACTATAAGCAACCTGTACATACATAAACAGAAAACCAAAAATATATAATTAAATTGTATTAAAACAGGATGCATAATTTGCACAACTGAATACATTGAGTCAGAAAGCCTGTAAGGCACAGAAGGTTCATCTATTTTATCTCTACTTACTTGGCTGCTTCTTCATTAAGGATCTTTAAATAATGTTTTACTGGGGAGAGAAGTTCTGGGATTTCCAACAGTGCCTTTTGTAATAAAGGAGTTTTCACATGAGAATGTATGACTGGAACTAGAGCTTGAATTTCCAAGTCCAGACGAGACAGGGTGCTGACTATCAAGAAGAACTCTTGGGTTGAACACTGAGAAGGGAAGCAATATCTAAATCATTACAATTTATTACTCTAAATCATTACAATATATTTTCATTAAATCCTAAAGGTTCTTTTGCTTTTTGAAAATGAGACAAAATACAATTATAATGTATGGACTATAACACCGCTGCATAATCTTATCACATTTCCCAATTAATAAAGTATACTAATTTTTCAACTGTTGTCATTAGGAAGAAGTTGAGAGCTGATCTCCATTTTTACTGTTGCTGGATGGAGATGTGCAACACATATGCAGCAGGCAATCAGCAGAAAAATGGGCCAACAATGCGCAAATGGCAAAAAAGCAGGTTGAGTAAGTGATGAGTACCACGATCTGTCCATATGGGGTTGTGCATCTGTGCGCTGTCACCTGAACCCCCAGGCTGCTGTTTCGGCAAGAGGGTTTGGAAAGACAAGGTCAGAGAGAGAGAGGGAGAGTCTTGGAAGAAGAACACAGAAAGGAAACGGGGGGGAAAAAAAACCACAGAAAGCCAGCAGTCACTATTTAAAGTGCTGCTTGTAGCTACTGCCAACTTCAGAGTCTAGCTGGTTACTCCGAGGTGTATGTGATGAGGAGACCAAGAACATACTAGCCCATCTTTGTCGTACACCCTCTCCTCACCACAGAGTTACTAAAGATTTTTCTATCTTTTTCAGGCAGTTAGCCAGGGTATCAGCAAATGGGAATCTCCCAGATCAGAGCCAACAGCACACAGCACTTTCAGAGTTGCTTCATGATATTCAGAGTAGGAGCATGTTGGTTCCCTTCAAGCAGCTTCTCACCAAAAGCAGTGACTTGTGCAAAAGATACTCCTCTCTCTCTTTTTTAACCATTAATATTACTTCTAATGCAGCTTAAATATTTTGCTGTTGGATTCTAGGTGCTCTTCGGTGTCAGCATAGTTTGCTACCTTTAGTGCATTTTCAAGAATTAGTGGTCAGGGTCAGGATTCTGCAGCAGTTAACAACTCATAACAAAACAATTAATCTCCTGCCACACTTCTAATCCCTGCCGCAGGCACACACACACCCTACATCACCATCCCCACCCCCACACCCCCCACCCCCTCCTCAGTTATCTAAGGTACTCTTATACCTCACCTATAAATGATGTAATACCAATTCTGAAATGGTCTTTACAGAAATAAGTTTGTATTTGTGGTACACCAAATGGAAACCTGGTCCTATGAGACACTTAATGCCTTCAAACCATGCTGAATTCAGTGGCGCTCCAGGACACTGCCATTTCAGAAGGTTTGGAAAAAAATGTCCATAAATAATTATGCTGATATATATTTTGTCGTATTTTGCTGATCTGTAGAAACATTCTTTCTTCAGTCTTTTGAACTCCTCCCACTGGTCAACCGACAACACTGAAAAAACAGGTTTTCGTCCTCATCTGAGGATGCAAGGAAGGGAACAGGATACACTGAATGCTCCTACTGTGATATTCTTTATATGCTGCATCTTTCTCTTCCTAGATACTTTCTTTCTCCTACCCAGGCAATATACAGTCTAGAATTAAATTTCTGGTCGGTATTTTGTGGTGACCAGTACAACACTGATTACAGAATGTGTAGGCTTCAATGAATCACTATTTCACAAAACACATCTGCATTTTTATTTCGTCATTTCTTCTATTTCAGTTTCTCCCCAGAGGTAAATTTTTCTTTCTCTTTCCTTCCCACACCCATATGCAAGAACTAAGGCAATTCTATCATCTATTACACTGTAGTTATTTCTCCCAAATAACTTCTGTACCCAAACACAGAAACAGGTATTAACAAAAATGCTGAACTGGAAAGGAATGTTTTCTCTCCCTCCCCATATATATAAACCCCAAAATAAGTTCACTCTGTAATGCCTACTAGTCCTTCAGAACATGAAGACCAACTGAAAGTAACCTTCTGAAAACCATAAATGATAAATTAAGGTATGCTCCAGTTACGGCCCTAGCCCTCTTCTCACTAAATACATGTCACTACTGTGACCGGTGACGGAAGAGTAGTCTCCATGCTGTATAAACACAGAATAAAGATAAATCTAAACCTGTGGCCTTGGAAATCTACTATGGACACTGGAAGTTCTAAGTGACTGACACCAATAAGGCCAGAAAGAAAGTAATTCATAAGGTTAATTGCTGTGTTTACTGATTTGCTTTATCATAAATGCTATATTAAACAAAAATCAAAGAAAAATCAGTCCTGGGTATTTAAAATCAATTCAATTGCAGATGTAAATGTAACTGAAGTTGTCATAAAGCCAGTACCTGATAGATACTCTCCAAGTAACCTGAAGCATGGCTGCGTGCTGAAGAACTGAACTTGCCATACCAAACAGGCAAGGTTGATAAGACACTTGACTAAAGTAATATGCAATTTAACCATGGTATTTCATGACATTCAGGAAGGCCAGAGAGATTACATTCTGAATGTTCCTGGAAAAGCTAAGTTCATCTTTGTTTCAGATCCATGAAAGTTAGGGACAGAAGAGACCCAATTAGGTGGTTTCCCTGCAACTGCTCAATTTTTCTGCATCAGTTTCTTTTTGTCTACTCTTGGGCCCTTCTATTCTAAGAAACTGTATTCCTACCAGTTCCTTTCAGAAACTAACCCATAAACTAGTAAGCATCATCAAGTAAAAGTTTTATCAGATAGCCTAAATTTCCATTCTATTAAGTCAATCCCAGTATCTCTTTTATCTCTTTTTATCTCTTTATTTTTGCTCTTTTGTATTACACTAACTCAACTCCTCCTTTGCTGTTAACACCCTTCAAATATCTCTAAACCTTCTGTTCTCCTTTGATTATTCATTTAAGCAAACTATACTCTTTTAATCTTTCTTAATAAACAATCCTTTATTCAGCCTCATGAAAACTTTGGTTCTCCCTGGCACTTGCTGCAATTTATCAGCATCTTTCTGATAATCTAGAATTTACTTATTCTATCTCGTAAAAGCTCTGACAACAAAATAAAACAAAATAATAAAGCAGTAAATCTGTCAATGCCATTTGAAGTCAAAGCACAAAGGAAGGGTCTGAAACACTTAACAAATGATAAATCCAGGCTTGGGCTCAATATCAAAGTAAAATACAGTATGACTGACTGCATCATCATCGTCAGCCTTGATGCAGATAAAGAATAAAATCCTGCAAGACTTCCCTTGACTACAAAACGTGCTCAGGAAGGCAAAGGCTGAAGCCCTGAGACATGAAATTGCAAAGCAGGTCCCTGACAGACAGCATTAAGTGATTCATAGGAGAAAATGCCCAGAAAAGAAGAATGAGCAAATATGGACCCTAAGAAATACATCAGTTGAACAAGTGGTGTTTGTTTGTTTTTTTAATTGTTCTTTTAAAAAAAGAACGAAATAGGGACTTAATTAATTAGTACACTATCTTTATGAGGCTGGAAAAAGGAAAAGATTTTAAGAATACATAAGAACACCTGACTGAGGTGTTCATCAATAATGGTGGTGAGACTGGTAAAGGTGAGGCTTCAGTTAGGGGAGGAAGTTAGATTTCAAGGCAGCATCACCTATAAAAGAATCAGCGGGATAAAAAAACTAAACAACTTTGGTTGTGTGCAAAAGATACAGTGAACAACCCTGAGATTATCATGAGATTTCTCAGAGGGTGCTTAATGAACATGCTGAAGCTTCTCACAGCAACTCTGATAGCCTACACATCATAACAGTCATTTAAGGAATTAAAACCTATTTGATTCCATTATAAGTTACAGTCTACAGCCCCTTTAAAGAATGGGAAATTCAGCATGCTTTACTGCAAACAACTTTGTTAAACACAGCATTCCCAAGAAAGAGGGCAAACATGCCCCTTCTGTGCTTACTCAGAGTATTACTGTTTCCCTGGCTTGATTTTAGCAACACTGCAGGACTTTGCGTCTAAAATGTCATGGCTCTACTGCAAAAATTATTTACTAAGCAAACAGATAACTTGGAACAGATGCATAAAAATGACTCTGAAAATCTGCCCTCCATTAAAGTGGGACTGATTCCATTTAAATCCTAATTAACCTTACAAAAGATATATAATTGTGGTATAAATTAGAAGCTTTTAAAATACAGCAAAAATGGTTTACATAAAGCAGGATCAGCAGTTGTGCATTCACAGAAGAGTCTCACAAGCTTATTCAATGCTATTTTTGAAGTCTAATTTTGAAATGCCGTCAATAGCTACAGCTTCTCTGGCACTAGAAAAATAACATCAGAATTGACAAACCTCAGAAGATGCCGAAAAATAGTTTCAACCACCAGTTTATCAAACTGTACTGAAAGCAGTATGGTTGCCACTGAGAAGTACGCATGAAAGATCACAGCAGTATGCCAGATCTAACACCCTTTGAACAACACTGAAAGCAATTTAGCCTTGTTTGCATTAGTGGAATTGTTTCCAACAGATCTAGAAGGGAGCCACAGAGACCTACAGCTGACAGCCATTGACCACTCCAAGTTAAAAGCATTTAAAATAAAAAAATTGGGACTTGAAATGTAGCATACATTTAGCACTCCTTTCTAAATTTAATAGATACCTTTAAGTTTTTAGTATAGCAAGCATACTATTTTTGCTTTAAGAAAAAATGAGGCTTTTAATTTTAAGGTACTATGTCCCCTCATTATGACATTAATCACCTTAACGGGGGACAAATCGCTCAAATCAGCATTTAGTATTGCAAATCTAAAAACACCTGTGATGTAAATTCTGTAAAAGATTAAAAGTATAGTTATGCAAGATGTGCCCACTGCTATCATAGATGAAAAAACTTTAAAAAAACCCAGGATGTGTTGGCTGAAGTCAACAATATATTATGCTATGGGGAGAATTTATTTTAAACACTCTATACAAACAGTAATTTCCTGAGCATATGTAAGAGGTATTGATTTAATAAGAGAGAGAAAAAATCAGAAGTACCGTATTTTTCTCTGAATCTTCTGAAAATTACATCATGTTCAATAAAGTATCAAATGTACCTTCCAGGGAAAGGCACAGTTCCAGCATCATTCTGGTTGACAAGCTTATGTAAAGATTTTAAACACTTAGCACCCAGCTAAGCGGCACCCTTCTCTGAGAAGTCTGAGCATGACAGTGAAGTAGTGAAGTATTCACTGGAAAACTGAAAGGAAAATCCCACAGGGAGCCTGCAGGTAACCAAGCAGCAAACATCTTCCTTGTAGCAACTGCCTGCTTTATTTTGCACAGGTGAGCAGCCCTGGTAAGTGGGCAAAGTTCCAGAGTGATTCAGAACTCATCTTCCCAACTGCAGCAATTTGCGAGGAACTCTGAACAACGGAGGACCCGTGGTTGAAGTTAGAAACAGAACAAACAGAAGTGACATTTCTCTACATGACCTGGTAAGGTTCCACTATTGACCTCACTCCTTGGTAGGAGCTCAGTGAAACAGCTTCACTTTAATCTGTTCTGTAAATTCAATGACCAATTGTTATGATTCCTGTCCACTTTGGTGACTAAGCTTTAGTCAAAAAATAACGTTTATTGAGCAAAGGGTACAAATAAGATAAACATTTATGGATCGAGCTTGTATAAACATTTGTCTTCTGAAACACACGGCATGAAACCAGGCACTAAAACAGCAAGCAACATCAGAATGGCCCTGTAGGACACATGTTTAGAAGTACTGATGGCATGTTTACTCTGTACTGGTTTTTAGACCTACTCAAGCATAGGTTTCTGACTCCTCTCTTGCCATTCTGCACACCAAGCCAAGGCAAGGCTAAAGAGTCATCACTAACTGAGACAAAGAAGCAGGGTCCTGCCATTCATATTTCTCGCTGTCCTGAGATGCAGATCACAAAAGGAAATGCATGTGGTCTAAATTTTGTTCTATTATTTGGTGGCTCTCTCCAAGCTAAAGGGCATAGTTGAAGTGGTGATGGACATCACTGAACCAATGTGTCTTTCAGCAAGACCTAATTCTGCATCAGCTCCAGGCACTGGAGGCAAAACTCTTGACAATTCCCTGTCTCTCAGTTTCCTTTTGAAGTCAAGTTCCGAACACCAGGAAGAAGTCTTCAAACAGTTCACCTCCAGCCATTCTTCTCTCGCCAGAGAGAAGGGTAAGACCATTCCGCTGTTGGCAATATTGTGCCTTGCAAAATGTCAGGTGCTGGAGCTGCAGGGAACTGAGAACCACCAGTCCTTGTATTAATTCCACTCTTCATAGCAACAGTAATATTTCTCTTGTCTCCATCATTCCCATAGACCCTTCACAGGCTGCAGCAAACTTGGAGCTGGTAACATGACTTCCAAGGTGACACCCAACTACCACTACAAAAATGCTGTTTTAATTCCAGATTGCTCATACCCGGGGATAGATCAGCAATGGTCTTTGGTGGTTTGGGTTTGGGCTAATGAGAACTTGTAGGGGCTCAGATTAACAATTGCTGATTTGAATGATGCTACCAGGTAAGAATCATAAGCAAACTTGTTAAAAAAAATAATTAGCAGTCAGACCAGGAAAATACACAATGATGTTATTTATCAGAATAGCTCCCCTGACTTCCATAGTTCCCAATAGTCCCATAGCTGTTTGCCCTGCAAAGCCGGTTCCAAACAGAGCATCGGTTTTGCCTTACAATTTTTTCTGTCTCCGCTACAGGTTACTAGGGCAAAGTGCATTGCACAATAAAAGTTCTTCAGTGGTTGATCTGAATGAAAGATGTTTGGAATGACTGAGGCAATCCAGTCATCTCTGTACAGTTTAGAGGTCTCCCTTCATGAAACGTATTTCCTCAAATACTAACATCAAAGCAGTCTAAAGGGCCTGGAGGATGAAATACTTGTCATTTTCACCTATTTTTCTTGCAATGGACACTGAATTAACAAGGATATTCCTTTATTGAAGCCATCAGTGCACTCCACCCAGAGTTCTGGAACCCTTAATGGGAATGAAATTACAGGGAACCTCATGTTGAACATGCGGGAGACAGACACCTGGAATTAACAGAACTGGAAAGGCTCCTACGGTGGGAACTGAAATGGCAGCATTCACTGGATATTCTGAAAAAAAAAAAAAATCTTGAAAATCACTTATCCATGTTCTTGAATATATATCTGGTTTGCAGAGACCTTTCTTTGGGCTCCATGTTCACCTGTCAGTGTAGAATGCAGAATCTGTTTCCCAAATCTGCTTTTGATTCTTTATTTAAAACAGACCCTGTCTTTCAGGAACACTGTCACCTCCTCAACTCCTAAAGACCTTCAGGGATTACTGAGTGCTTCAGGCACTCTCCACAGTGTTCTGCAATGGAGGACAACCAGACTTTTACCAAGGCAAGCTAATTCATCAAAGGGGAAATGTATGCTTGGAGATTTACCCCCTCATTTACCCTTCTTAAGGATTCTGCTGGAGCACTCCTCTCCTGCAGCTTCAACACCCAATTCACTAAACATACCATCAAACTACAGCAGCTGTTGTTAACACAAACTACATTGTCACCTTGTTCCAAAAATAACATGAAAATTCAGGGTCTCTGAATGGTTCCACCTAAATGCCAGCTTTAAACCTGAGAAGGGTCAGCAGTCCTACAACAGGAAGGGGCACTGGAAGAAGCGGATAGAGTAGTTAAAAATACCAAAACCCAAAACAAAACAAAAAAAACAAAAAAAAACCAAGCAGCAAACAAAAAAACCCTAACAACAACAACAGAAAGGGAAGCACAGGATAGCAGTGGAGGATTGTCTGGATGTTGTGAAATAGAGAAGTACCCCTACAAACTTTACTACTATCATTCGACCTGAAGTGAGTTAAACCATTAGAAAGTGAATTATCCAATTCCCGGACAGTTGTTTTGAAAAAACAATTGTATTATGTGGATACAGTACATTTTAGAGGATGGGGAAGTTGGTGCACACTCCCTCTTTTCATAAACTTCATTACAGTGGGACTTCTGTATCCATTCATTGAAATATGCAAGTCTTCCCATGTGCCTAGCACTGCAACACACTAGGGCTTTAAGAATTATAGAAGAACTGAGTTTTAGATTTTCAGGGAGAGGAAAACTTTGTGCTGTACCATCCAAAGAAATTACAACTTTGCTCTCCTTCTACCCACCTATTCCTAAATCTAAAACAAAGTGTCAAAACCTCTAAAATAAAGGTTTTGAAATAATGTGAAAATAAAGAACATCAAGTCCTGCACAGGTGCTATTAGCACATTAATCTGCTTCAACTAAGAACTGTCAGTGTCTCATTGCAAATGATTCTTATTAAAATGTGTGAGATTCAAATTACAGAATTTATAAACAAATTAACTTTAATTTGAAAACCGCTAATTACAGCCAAGTGGTTTCACTTCCAAATGTGATTTTAGATAAGCATAAAGAATGCAATGCTTTGTTTTAAAGGGAAATAATTCATGGCACAAGGACCTATTGTGCCATCCCATTTCACGGAATCTAGCCAATAAATCATGAGTACTATAGACGTTTTTCCTGTTAGTCCTAACAATACAACACTTTAGAACTCTACTCAGACATTTCTGCTATCAGCATATCACTGATAACAAGTAAAATAAGATTCTACCATAAGGCAAAAATAATTTTTGTAAACTTGCATCCCTTTATTATGTCAGCCTTGGTCTTCCTAAGAAGAAAATAATTTTAAACAAACATGCAAAACTATGAAGTACATTAAGATAGAACAATGCCATTTAGAAAATAATAAGTAAGGGTAATTATCGGTATACCTTTTTGTGAAAAATACTGCAGAGGCCTCTCTCTATATCTGGCAGCTTACAAAGAAGATTTTGAATCTGGCCAAACACACTGGATTCTGACAGCAGAATTTCAGACACAGCATCAAGTCGGGCATTTATTTCACTGTAAATGAATAAGCATAAGATCAATAAATAAAACTTGTGGTTTTCTTACGGGAAGGCATATACCTAGTGAACTTTTTCCTTTGTTTTCCTTTGTGGTGGTAGTGGTATTGTAAAAAACCCTTTAACTAAGGCCACATTTTCATGAGTAGGTAAGAAGAAGAATTAAGAAATGCAGAGAATCTTGGGCTTTCATTCAATATGCAAGATAGATCCTGGATATAAGTTCACTATCCCCTCTATGCTCAAAACAGTCAAATACACACTTCAGTGCCCATGTGTACATGCTCTTCTAGTGGTGCATGATATCAGCAACACTGAATCCTGAATATCTAACCCTAAATTTGGAGACAAGTACCTGGGGGAGGGGAAGGGGGAGTTTACATTTTAATTCTATGCAGCGTACTTTATTCCAACAGGATACAGAAATTGGTTACCATCTTGCCCCTCTACTCTTGATCCAGACCAGCAACTGGTAATTGCATGAATCGGAACCGTGTTGGGGTTTTGGCTTCCCCTCCTCCCCCCCCCCAAAAAAAAACCAAACCCAATCCTGTAATGCTAATCTCCATACTTCAGAACTTAAGTCAATCAGTGAGGAAAATCTTTTTATGTGAAGAAACAATTCTACAGTTATTTGCACCTTTCTTACAGCCACTGTCAGGGAAGAGTTTTTAAATGGACCACCTACTGTCAACATTCACCTTGATTTACACTGCTTCTAACAGCACAGCTACAGCTTCCAATATATCCACGAACTGGCTGTAGATCGCAGAGCTAAGGTAACTCCACTTGTGCTTTTTGTGCAACCAGATTGCCTCAGTGCTGCTTTTCTAGGAAAAGACTGAGATCAGGGGTACACGGGTGTATCCAAATCATACAGGTTAGGAGTTTATCTTTGGGAGCTAGTGAACCAAAGCACTGTTGGTGCATGCCGCCCCAAAGAAATAGAGCAAAACTAGCTAGCTCACTGTACGACAGCAGTGAAAGATGTGTTAGAGCTGAACAGCGCTGCACCTCTGAATGCAGCTTCTCCATGTCCAGACTTTGTCTCCGAGGTAACTGTGTGCACTACAAAATAGTTAAACAGGTGAAAGCTGTGCTAAGATTTGCTGAGGTTTCACAACAAAAAACATTGGTTCCAGATCATACATTTAAAAGACACATAGATGTGGCACTTAGGGACACAGTTTAGTGGTGGACTTGGCAGTGCTATGTTAATGGTTGGACTCAATGGTCTTAAAGGTCTTTTTCAACCTAAATGATTCTATGATTCCGCGTTTCCCTAGAGTCCCCCACGAATGTGCCCCTGGGCATGCTCTGTGGATACTGGCACACTGGAAGGCTTCAGCTGGCATTCAGGAAATTTCCGGCAAGTAAGGCTGAATCTGAAACATGATGTTCCAACAAATTTTAAAAGTCCTCAAGACATCCCAGTGCTTATTTTAAAATTCTTGTGTTTTCTTCCAGAATGACAACTAAGCCTTATCACAATATTCTCCTCCTGAGACAAGAAAGTTCAAAGATCCCCATGCTTCTCTGTGTGTGTCCTTCCACCCTTCAGATTGAGGAGAAAGCGGTCTTCTGATACTGACACTTCATGTACCGGTGAAACGCGTGCAAGACAAGTACAGCCCAGCCCACATCTGTTCCCATGGACCCACAAGATGCTTAAAGCTCAGCCAGCACAAAGGGATGAAAACTAAGGATGCAATCGAAATGTAGAATTTCAGGGAAGACTGCCCGTCTGGCCTACGGCTTTTATTGCAGAACTGCCGTGCCACTTGTCACTGTAGCTGCTAACAAATACTGTCCATGAGGAAATCTATGACATTAGGCAGCTCCACAGGTTGCAGACATTACAACAGACTGGCAGCAGAGGCCTCTGGCCCCAAAGACTGCTAAATCTAAGAGTCCTTGACATTTTATTACACTGTATGTGAAAGGCAGAACATCATGACTGGATGTGCATTCAGATACACATAAATCTAATGGCATTTAAGTGCCAGGATTTTTTCAGTGACATACTGCTTTGTACTAAAACAGTAAAACCATCCCCTTATCTGCCACAAATGACACACATTTATTGCCAGAGCAGCCTTGCTGTACAACGCCAGGATCTGCAGTGCCCCAGCTGCCACCATCAACCTGGAGCGCAGGTAGATGCACTCCTCCACAGCCACTGTATGAAACGGGGACAGACTCTCTGCTGTCTTCACCTTGAGCACCTTGGGAAACTCACTCTCATCTTTGAACTGGAAAGCAGACTCTCCGATCACACCACAGCACCCAAAATATTCCACTGCCCTGAAAGACTGCTTTTTCCTAGCCCTGAAGAAAACAGATATGTCAGACTTGGAGGCTCTGCTTAGCAGCCCTGCTGCAGGAATAAGGCTACCTTCTTCCCTACCATCGTTTCACTCCTCCAGCAATGACAAACACATGAAATTAAAATGTTTCTCCTGTTTCTCTGGGCAGCCAGGCAACCTGCAAGTAACAGCAGCAGGCAGCAGCTACCATCAGTGCAACTGCTCAGACCTACAGGGGCTGTTCTCAGCACAAAACACATCCGAGCTTCAAATCCAGCCCTTAAGAGCCACAATCACGTATCTGGTGTAGACTGGCAGGGTTACTAAAAGTTACGCAACCAAATAACCAAAGAGCAAGCTGTTGGCTTCCACACAGTGTATTTAAGACAGCTGAGATTTAAGCTTTGTACATCAATTAGTGAGGCGCTGTAAACTACAGCTGGATAATGGACAGGAAATTGAGACATGTTAATATCAGCGACAAACTAATAAAATACCCTGCATATGCAGCTTTGAAGCTAGCAAACAGTCACTGAAATTCTGAAAGGTCAGCATCATCAGCCAGAATTCCATTTTCAGGAAGAGTAATTAAAATTTGCTGTACTTGAGAAGCTGGAACGCTCCTTCCTGTGGAGAAGTACTGATCTGTTAAGTTAGAAAAGAAGAAAATAATCTGTATTTTTATTATAAAAGGCATGTATAAGCAGCAAATTCTGTTCCACAACACTGTCAATTTAAACAGCATGATTATATCTATGTGGCCCATCAAAAACATACAGTAATATGTAAAGTAGATGCAGATATTAAAAAACCTCGTCCCTTCAAAGCTTAATCTGCACTTTAATCATCCTCACATATGGCTATGTTACTGTAGCTCCAGTAATCTAAAACTAAGCATCCATACAGTTTTTCTACTTTAATCCTACAAATAAGAAAGGGTCAGGAAAAGGCATCCAGTATCAAATGACCCATTTTTTCCACCTGTAAACAAAATATAGTGGGCTTCCTATACCAAAAGCCAGTGAAGAATTACATACAACTCGATGTGCATGAGGAAGGGAAGAGATATGATAAAAACAGCCAGATGATTAATTTCAAAGCATGCTTTTAAACTTCTAAATATTTAACTCTACTAATAAACATTTTGTTGAGCACCAATATATTATACTGATCCGTTCTTAAACCACCTCAAAAGAAATTTACTCTGCACTGCACAGTTATTCAGTGTATCAGATGTACAGTTTGGGGTTTCTAATCTGCATGTGCTGAAATAAAATTCCACCACTAAAAATTTGAATCCAACAATACACAAAGAAACTCAACAGTTTATACTAAGAAACTGTCTCACATTTTATAAACTGGCTACTACTTTGTTCTCTGTTTAGGTGCATTATTAACCTATTCTTTCCCATCTGTGTAAACCATGTCAGCAATCTGAGCTTTATGCAATTTTCTAAACAATCTTCTGTGAAATAATGTAACAAGTCAGTTGACTAAAAGCAATAAGCTTACTTCTGCCATACTGTCCATCTAACAATGGCATCATTAATACAGTACTGAAATCACGCTGCAGTGTATTCAAACATAACAAAAATCTAACTGCAGAAATTTTTATTCTAGTCATTTAAAAGAACAACCTGAAATTAAATCCAGACATACTCCCCTGCAGTATTCTGCTAGAAGATACGTGAACAAGAAAATTAGCAACTATGAAGATATTTGAATCCTGAACTAAAAATTATTTTGACAAAGCAGAAGGCTGCAGATATGAATGTACTGCACTGAATTAACATCTGAAGATCTTAAGAATCTAAATAGGATTGCTGGTTGCTAGTGTGCTAACAGATCTGCTGATCCCTTGTTTAGTGAAGCACACCTAATATATTTAGATGTGATAACTTATCAATACATTTAAAGCAGACTGAAACTGATATTGGAATTGCTATTTAAGAACTGCACAAAATTTTCAGTCATATGAGGTTTTATTTTTATACAAGGTAAATAAATACAGATTCTACGGAAGTCTCTTAACTTACAATAAACACCTGAAGTATGAGTTCATTCATCATGGTAAGGACATAGCTCAAGTACAGTGAATGTATAAAATTGAAATTAATTTTATTAAATCCATTTAGAGACCACAGTGATATGTAAAAATATCAGAAGAATTCAACACCTTAAAAAATATAATGAAGGGTATGAAAAAATGAAACTTGCTTTCCTTTCCTAACTGTATTACCTAGACCAAAGCCTAGCAGCCTCCTGCCTAGCTACAGCATTTTAAAGAAATAAAATTTATTACTTAAACACTGGGAAAATGCAAGATACACAAGGCTATCACTTGTGTCTGAGGAATTCCCTGAACTTTGGAACCTGGGAGAGCGCTCCTGGGAGGTAACATCACCCAGTGCCCTGTCCTCATACTCTCCTCTGATACCGGCCACTTTCAAACACAGGACAAGGTGAAGTCCATTCTGACTTCTGCTGCTTTCTATTTTGTCTTACACATTTTGCTTTTTCCTTGACCTTCCTTCAGAACACAGTTTACAAAGACTGTATGTGAGCTGATTTAAGTTAAAGGCCATGTTAAAATAGTACAGAGTGTTTTCTGCTTTAGACCACTCATAACAAGCAATTAATGCCATCAAAAGCTAAAGCTGTGTTAGAATTACCGCTATGCAATCAATATTGTGTATCAACCATGCCATCAACTGTGCATGCCTTTTTAAAGCACAAGCACGCAAAAAAAACAGTCTATCTCTGGCTTTTTTACTTAGGTGGCTAACTTAGAATGTGGCTAACCTTATGGCATAAATCATGAATTGTTAAACTGTACTATGACTGCTGTAATTTTACGCATTAGCAATAATGAAAAAGTATAAACTAGGGTAATTATATCATGCTTACTAGGGTGAAATTTAAGTGAAACCTAGAAAAATTTAACATCCTTCTGGATCTGTTCACTTGTTTTTCTATATGAAGGAGAGAGTAATTTACTCTCAAAACTCCTAATGTCTCATACCCCTCGAGAGAGGTCCAACATTCCCCTAAATAAACACGCAGCCATAAGACGACAATATTCCTGAATGGATCTCAAATACTTAACAGAAATATACAAGCAGTATAAACTTTGTCTTTGCATCTGTTAAAAGAATGTGTAAGATATGCACTCGGTAATCAAACACTTTTGTTTATGTTCATATACAATATATTTCAGCTATTTGTGCCAAAAAAAGGGAACTGTAAGCTACTTCAGCCAATGAATGAATGCCTGATTACTACATTTATAAGGAGTTAGACACAGCATTCAATCATACCAAAACACAGCTAGCAAAAATGAATGAATCCATGTGATGATGCCGCAATTTTCTTCTTTACTACAACATTCTTGAGATCTCAGGCATATGCTGTAACCTGCATTTGTGCATTTTATATTGGCACTGATGCTATAAAATCTTTATTCTTAGGAGGAAAATTTAGCCCATGAAATTCTGTGGTAGGATGGATGGATTTTATTCTTAAATCACTGCTGTAAAAGAAGATTCTTTTACTGTTCTGGATGATGATGGTATCAAATGGCAAACAGTTTAACTCTGAATTAAGATGGGTTTCTTTGAAGACCTTTAGGTAGTTTGTTTTACTGCCGAGATATCTTATAATTATGGGAACAAAGACAAAGTCAAACTTGGAAGACTTTTCTTTAGGACTGTACTTTGTGTAGACATGTATAAATAAAACAGCACTTGATATACTCAAAGTGAGAGGATTTGGAACAAGTTATTTTTATATTAGGAAAGACATGTCATTGCCAACATCACTATAAAGGGACCCTCTTCTTCCCTGTTCTACAGTACACACCCACCAAATAAAAGTCACATTGCATTAGTAACGCCAATTTATACTCTTTCTCTTCTTTAGTGGTAGATAAGAAACTGCCTGCAGTTCTGAATTGTGCAGTTCTGAATTACCTAAAGCTACAGTCATTCTACGCTCTTGCAGGCAAAGTATATTCAGACTAATAGTAATTATTGTTACTATCCTACAAGGTTTTGATTCAGCCTCAATACAAGCATCATCTCATCCAGACCTGGAAGAAATAAGGCACAAAGGCCACTAGAATCACTGGAAAAAAAGTGGAAAACCTATTTTGAGACATAAGTAATAATTTGGTTTCTCTAGCCTGCAAAGCAAACACTAAAAAAATTTTTTGCTACTCTCTAAATACATACAATTTTTGTCCTTACTTTATTTATTGCGAGATTTAACATCAGCTTTAACTTTTAATTAGTACAAATTGACTACAATTAAATGCAGACAATCTACAGAGAGACTTCCAGCCACTGAAGTCCCATGTTCACCTCTGGCAAACAGTGTGCCTTGGAGCCAAGGACATGATGAACCATACCACAGTAAAGCTGAAATACAGTGATAGGTTGGGATGAGTCTGGGACCAAAAAAGTGAGCTCATTCCTAACAAGGCTATAAGCATTTGATTTGCTGATACTCCTTGTGGCACCCAAAAAGAGGCTTCATCCCTATGTACTCAGTGTGGTCTGGAATACTTCTTAACTAATTAATTCCATGCTTCTGAACTACTAATGATCTGGAAGAATTAAGAGCAAATTCTCTGTCCTGAGCGTTTTTCCACCACCCTAGCACCAGAGATACCAGCAGTATGCTGATCACAGCAGTACTGGGAATGCTGAGAAAACAAAGTCTTGTGCTGGCTACACCTCGCCACCAGCTCAGGGTCTGCGCAGAAATCAGGGAGAGGGACCTTGGGCCTCCAGGTGGGGTGGGCATTGCACAATTTTATCTCACAAGTTCTCTGTTACAGCAGAGGCCCAGGACGTTGATGAAACCTTTGATGACCACTCTTTTCCAGTGGCACACTGAGGCTCTTAATTTTTTGCTCTACATCTACTCCAGTACACTAAGCATATTCTCTGGCTTGCAGTACACCAGAACTGACACATTTATCCCCAAAACATAGTGCGAAGTTGTGTGCATGGGTGAGGGGGCTGGGTTTTTTTCCTACTTCAACACTGGCTGCCAAGGGCAAAGCCTAGTCAACGCAAAGCCTTAGGGAAGCTTTCCATGCTGGAAGTTGCATGACTTCTGAACTCTTATGTTTAGGGCATTTGTTCTCCATAATCTTATCATTAACCTCATTACATTAGCTTCCGTACATCATACATAACATACTAAAAAAAATAAGAGAGTCAACAGAATATTAAAGAAACAGTTTAGATACTTGTGGATCACTCAGTCTTTTAAAGCTCCTTCGAATCACAAACATCCTCAAAAAACAGTAGATACTACCCCAAAGAGAGAGAGCGCGCATCACACACACACAACAAACATTTTATCACTTCCAGTTACCCACCCCACCAGACCTAAGCTTTTAAAATTTTACACCAGATAGTCTTCTAACTCATAAACTAAGCACTTTTGCAACATAGGCAAACATCAGCATTTTCCAGGTTGTCTTCTACTTGAATAGCAACGTCTCTACCTTCTCCCTGGCTACAGTACTAGAAATGACACTTCATTAAGTCCACCCACTGATATCTGAAAGATATTCCACCTCTCCAGAAAAAGACTGGGGCGGGGGGTGAGGTGGGTGGAATCTCTCTTATGCAATGCTTTCTATACATACAGGCCACGGAGCTTTCTGCACAGGAATGGAACTCCACACATTCCCCTACAGCAGCTATAAATTGCTCAGCATGATACATCCATCACTTAAGTTCCGCTTCAAGCACCTAGTCACCGCTTTATTAGCTTTACAGCCTGATCTAATATGGAAACAATAGTATTCTCCACATAATTATGCTAGGCATCTGCCTTTGTCAGTTTTGAACTCTGTTCAATTCCAGCCAACCTTGAGAAGGTTGAGGAAAGTGTTTGTTTGATCTCAAGAAAACAAATTTCCCAAAAATTGTGCAAGAATCAACCACTAAGCAAGGCACAGATACAAATTAATAGTCAATGAGGAAAAGAATGCAGTATTGGTTCCACAGTTGTCTATTCTGTTTGGACTCCAGGCGGGGCAAGCAGCATTGCTCCCCACACAGAAGTTAGGCAAGAAAGGCACTGGATGGGACATATTTCAAGGGCAAGATAGGCTAGGCGAGACAGTGCTTCTGTAATCGACAAAGATATAACTCCTACAAAAAATGATTACTTTCCTGATTCCCCCTAAAAAGCCCAGTCCTCAGTGACTCACACATTTTTCATCATCTTTGTATACCTAGGTAAAGTGAGGATATTACACCTTTCTTTGTTAACCCTTTGCCCCCTCCCCCCAGTCCCATATATCTAACCTTTTCTTGCAAGTCTCTAAATGTATTACATCAACAATGATCTAACGGGTACCTTCAAGTTTGCCAAATGAGCTGTCTGTACACATTCTACCTTTATTCAACCTAGTGTATAGTTTCTCCCCTGGAAATTTAGTCATCAACCCAAGTAATTTTCAACTATAAGGCATAAAGCAGTAATTACACCCTCTCACTTTTTGATATGCCAAGGGAAACGCACCTATCCACTGACTGGAAAAGATGCAGTACAGAAATCTTACTTCCTCTGAAAATGTCACTCCAGGAGGTACAGGTGAATGAATTACAATCACAGACTGTTCTCTAAGTGCATTTGTATGCATTACTAGAAACAATACTGCCGAATGTCTGATGCACTAAGTATGTGAAATTACAACTTAAGAGTCTGAAAGGGAGAAATGCACAGAAACAAACTTTTTTAGCTTCAGCTGAGGTGTACTGCCATCTCCAACTGTGGAAATTCCTTCCATACTGAGAAAGAAGGCTGAAAAAGGGAAGTGTCAATCCTAAAAGCAGCAAAGAGCAGAGCAGAAAGAGAAGAAACCAAAACTGTAAAGCTGGTTCTGCACTGAGACAAAGGGAGAATTCAAACTAAAATTACTGGTTAAGATGGCCTGAAGTGCTCAGGCAAGCAGTTTTCTATCATCTGTGTCTGAATAAGATCTCTGCCTATTTTACTGCTGCATGGTATTTCACCTGCTGCATCACATACGGGATCATCTGGGAGCAAAATGGGTTCCAGGCACCCCTCCTCGGTGGGCCACCACACCAGACCAGAGCTGTGCTATGGCTCCCCCAGCTGACAGCTCTACCAACAATTCCCAAAAACCTTTAAGGCACTTAGGAACTAAGAAATAAAGTTATTTCACTTTTTTTCTATAAATTGGCGCAGATATTCTATCTATACACTTTTAAAGTGAACACAAGGTGCATAATTAACTTCTGTAATGTCTGACACTATTTAGGATGGTTACATCAAAAGTCTTCTTGAAGTGGGTAAGATCTATAGAAATCTATTATCAGAGGAATTTTTTTAAAACAGGCATATTGAAATCAACTTATTAAATCCTTGTCAGAAACCGCAGTGTGAAAAAGTCTAACCAGTATGGCTTCAACAAACAAAAAAGGTCTCCAATATTCTAAACCAAGAAAACAGGAGGGAAAAAGTAGTTATGCGCTTTTCTTACACTACTGGGAAAAGATCCTTACAAAAAGGCTAACAAGAAAATCAAGCAGCAGTACTTCATAAGTATAGTGCATAGTGCTTTAACATACTACATTTGACCAAGGGAAAAAAATGCTTCCATAGAAACATTTGTAAATTAACAGCAACAGCAAGACACTAGTACATTGGCAACCTCACTATTTAAAATTCTTAAAAAACTAATAAGCATTAAAAATGTTTAATATATTTACAGGTGTAAAACAGATGGAGAAATTTTAGATATCCAAACTAAAAGCAATTTCTGTATGCTATAGCTGAACAAAGTGACAATTAAGTAAACTCTACAGTGACAGTGCTCAGGGAATGCACAAAGGAATAGATCCAAAAAAACTTAAAATGTACGCAACAAACATTCCATGGACTCAATACTGTTATTTATTACATATTCAAGTACAACACTCCAATACAGCCTGCAAAGAGAAATCAGAAAAGATGGAATCCATTTCAAGACAGACACCAGTAAAGACAAGCATAATAGTATTGCAAAATAAAGCATTTATAAGGCATTAATTAATAAAGCAGAGCTCAACACACAAGAGTGACCAATCAATCATCACATATCAGAACTAATAAAAATAAATACTTTCATATGCAATACATTATATACAGGGATAACAGAAACATCCACAGCTACTTCAGAACAAATTAAATATATTAAGGATGCAAATACATGTGAAACAAGACAGACATCAAACATTCATTGGCAAGTTTAGGAATAAAACATCCTCCAATAGCAGGTAACCCTCACCCACTGTCTGAAAAAAGCAGCATTAGCATGGTATTCAATCTGGTATCCGCAGAGGAATTTCTAATTTGCTCCAGACCTACTACTCTGAATTACTCAGATGTTCTGTGCCCAAACAGAGCTGTGTAACTCTTTCAAACCTATATATAATGTCCACGTCTTCTATTGTACCATTTCCTGTGTAAACTCTACTATGGATCTCAGGTCTTCAGGAAAAACTAATATACTGGGCATACTCAACATCATAATTATAAAATACATACTTCGCCCAAGATAAAAAACTGTCTCACCTGGATTTCATGAGGGGCTGGGTTACCCATTTCTTCAATCTTCGACGTCCAAAGGAAGTTTTAGTATGATCCAAGACCCAGAGCAGACTTCCTTTTGTTTTCATATCAGTCTAAAACAATAAAGATAGCATAATCATTTTTAACTGACCAATCAATGATACAGTGGAAAGGATCTTCACCATCACATTGTTGTATTTAGGCTTGAAGATACGGCAACTGCATGTTTGTTTACCAATCTTGTTTACCAACAACACCTTGAAGTACCTCCAACAGTCATAAGACACTGAAGTATGTTTTTCCTTCAGCCAGAAAATCTTTAGACAAAGGTCTGTGCAGCAGCACAAAAGAAAAACCAAACCCTATTGCAGTCATACCCCTTGACCGCATTTGCTCAAGAACTCAAACTTTAGGTAAGTTCTTTGCTAGTCAAAGTGCAATAAGGTTCTTAACTCATGCTAAAAGCCAGTATAGATTAACTTTCATTTATGCCTCTGAAAAAATAATGCTCCTTCAGTTTGATCCCATTTAAAATAATTTAAACCCTCTTGGTGAGATTTGCGAACTAACTTAACTTCATTAGGAACAGTGTGTCACACAGCTGTGAAAATCTCAGCATTTATTAAAAAAACATTACATTTGCCCTTACCTGATTCTGTAAAATTTCAAGATTTTTCATTGTTGTCCCATTAATTGTCATGTATTCAGTTTCACTTGACAACCGTTTGAAATTGCTGGGGAGAGAAGTTTCATACATTATATTTTAAATTTGGGCACAGACATAAGAGTGAAACACTCTCAAGTTTCTCACATTAGAGAATTCATTAGTTAGGCAAAATAAAAAAAAAAATCCAAGTAAGAAATTAAAACCTATCCAAATAAATAAAAAACCTGAACATTTGTAACTTCTTTTAATTTACTGCTTGGGAAAACAAGATTTATGACTCACTTCCCAGTCTCCTACAATGACTCTGACAAAGCTCAAGAAAAAATCCAGCTCTTCTATCTAATCCTGATCCACTAAATGGCTAAAGGAAGTACCCCTTCGTAAGTTTATGATGAAATTGAAAAAGTAGGTGCTTCTGTTAGTGTTCTGTTATGATCACAGTAGTATTAGGGAAAGGCCTAAGAATTAATACTTCAAGAGTGGAACAGACTTTTAACGCAATTTATCGTCAAAACAGTGTATCAAAATACATTATTTTTTTTTTTACTACTACTACACATTTAAACAGGATGTTAGCAATTTTTTAGGAAAATACAAATAGGGTATATTTAAATCATTTGATTTTACTTTTAATACGAAATAACCATGACTACAATTACTTGACTTTTTGAAACACACTAACAGAACAGGATGAGACCAATCCAAAGGTTGTGTTGGTTTAGAATCAACGTTAATAAAATAATTGTATTAGATGTGTAATCATATTCAATATGAAAATTATTTCAGTTTTAAACATACACTTGTGGTAGTCAGGACCATGAAGTGACATGCAAGATACTCAGTAAATGCTTATAACAAATCAAGTCATGATTGTCTCTGTTAATCATACTGCTGACTGCCCCTTGCACAAAATACAGGACACACTTTATTGTTTTAGACTAAACAGAACGACTTGCTGGATAGGATTTAAAACTACTTTCTTGACTTTTCAGAATTTTTTTCAGTGCATTCAATTTTAAACTCTCTGGGGGAGTACTCAAATGCTCAAGCTTTTCTGTTGTATAGTACTACAACTTTAAGAAACATGAAATATTCAGAAACTAAAGTTACATATTTATGTTGTATGCAGGTGTTTGGGCCTGCTAGCAAATTTATTCCTAAAAAATGGGTCAAATCAGAAGTATTTTGCACAGAATACTAAAAAACAAAAAAGGTCAATTCAACTGAGCGTCCTCAAGAAATTCAACAATAGTTTGGAATTACAGCTGACTCGGAACTGAACCCATAGTCATAACTACTCTGCTCTAGTGTGCTATCCCAGAAACCAACAAAGTTGACCAGCAAAACAAAACCTTGGAGGCAAAAAGCAGCTGCACTTTCCAAAAGTACACAATTATTACAAGCAACAAAACAATACTTCCTTGTATTATCTTAAGTCACAACTGCTGATGCTGGCAAAACTTAAATACGAATGATTTCTGTATGGCTCCCAATTCCTATGATCAACGACAAATCCTACCCACTCTTCCAAAAACTCCTTTTCTGCATCTAGGATTTGCCTAAACTGCAGTTTCCCCATTTGCTGCATTTCAATTTCCCAGTACTCAAGCCTACGATCTGTTACACCCAGCTGGCTAAGACCTATGCCTTTCCACCTCTTTCCAAAAGCAAAAAGGATGCTTTTGGCTGTTTCCGTCAACCCTCAGTCACTCATTCACGGTTTCACTGTTGTGGATTTACTGATTCCAGTGTTTCCCCACTTCACCTGGCTTCACCGCACTAAACAGAGAGTGTATTCTGTTCACAGCAAGCTTGCTCTCCTATTGTTTAAAGACAACTAACTCTGCTCCACTGCAGAGTATATTTACTGTTCTTCTAGAATCTGATATGCTAAACTTGTTCTCACAGCATAAATTATATGTGTTTTATATTATCCAGGTGTTTTCTTTATCTGAGTTATTCCACCCTGCTATTAACCCTGGTAACTGAGAGCTGAGAGTATACGAATAATAGCCAAGATCAGCTGCAGTATATGCCCAACCAACAATTCCCGATGTCACAGCATAGCGTATGTTTTGCTTCCACCCCCTCATCTTCCTTCAGCTTGGGATCAGAACTTGATAAAAATGTGAACAAAGACTGCCTCTGTAGTGATTTTAAGGACCAAATGGCGTAAGAAGAAGGTTGTAAACAAATACTGTCAGTGCTGGTTTTGCACCAAGGGTGTTAACATATTCCTTGTGAGAAATTCTAATATGCTGCTATCAGCCACCTCCTACATCAGTAAAAATGACCCTTCAAAATCACTTCAACTGGATTACAATGCCGTAATTCCTTCTGCAGGTGACAGTGTGACCTGACTTTCAAAGAACAGACTTGCAACTGTCTCAAATACTTAAATAGCACAAAACACAAAGTGATGGAAATAGCTGACAAGTTCATTACTGGGAAGCAAGGCAAGGTAGGATCATGCTATCTGGACTCGGAAAATGAGAAGAAGAAACAAAAAGAAACACAAGCTTTTAGTAAGGTTTAGGAAATGTTTGAGGAACACTCATGAGAAACAGGTTTCTACTCATAAAATGACTTTTCCGAGTAGAACCACGCTTGATGAGTATTAAAGCGTTACTATGATTGCTTTAGGACAGTAATATACATCCTCATTCATGTTACCTGTGAAACTGGATCTCCTTGACAGTGTTATTTTTATGGTTGGACTCAATGATCTTAAAGGTCTTTTCCAGCCTGAATGATTCTGTGATTCTGCCTCCTAAGAAGCTTGCACTGAAGGACACTTTTTGTTCTTTGTCCTTTTCTCCACAGGATATATTATATATAACCTCGTACTCAGTAAACCAGCCCAAGTGAATGCATGTTATTCAGATCAGTAGTTTTCAACTACTTCACTTTTGCAAATCCGTAACAACTCCGAGCAAAGCCGCAAGGCACTGTATCGAAAACCTACTAAGCAGCATATTTTCTTTGCCTAATTACCTTTTACAGACCTCTAGAGTCCATGTCTTTGGGACTTCTAAGGGTGAATAAACCACAAAACAAACCTACATATGTAGACAAGATTTAGAGGAACCCCTATTCAGCTTTAAGGAGTAAAACCAGGTTTCTTTATTTCTCAGAAGCATTAGCTTTCTTTAGGTATGAAAAACATTTACCACAGTCTCAGTAGCAAGGGACATAAAACCCTGACTATATTGTGTATTTGATTAACCAATTTCAAATTCATTAGCGAATATTGCCACAGGGCTAGAACTTCTGATCTGGATCCCTGATGTGATAGGAGCCCAGCAAGTTCTGGTTAAACCTGCCAACAAAATAAAACACACACACACACACACGGAACAAAACTGAGAAATACAAACCAAAGAACATGAACAGAAATGAGAGGCCCTGGGAAGGTTTACAAAAACCAGAAATAACCTCCATCGTTTTTATCCTGAATTTGCCATCTTTTTCTCCACTGAACTCACTCCAAAGAGTGGGCCTGCAACCTCATTCTACCCAGATGTCTGCCCTCTCAGCCTGCCCTCCTTGCTCCACTCCTACAAGCTCCAGATGTCCAGGGTGCAAGAGGTCACCTGCTGCCCTTCTTCTGCTGTCTCAAAAGAGATGGTAAATCCTTCGCTAAGCACCTCTTCTTAGTGCCTGAAAGCCATGCCTTTCCTTTTCAGTCCCTTATGCTCCTGAGCTGACTTTGAAACCTCTCCAAAACATTTCAGTACTCCCTTTCTCATAGCTGGAGTGCATAAATAAGCCTATGTGTTGTCTTGTATACATTAGGTTTCTGACATCATCAGCACCGAAGAGATATGAAAGCCTTACAAACACCATACTCTCAATTTCTGTAACATTTCCTCTGAAAATTCAAGGATGTCCACCATTTTAAGTGGAAGAACTTACATTTTGACTTCTCGCTTAATTTATCTTGCCAATTCCTTTCCACCCCTACCATAAGTTACAATCAAGCGCTTCTCCTCTTCTTGAATTCTTTCTCTTTCCCATTCTCCCTCAAAGCTATTTTAACCTTTCCCTGTCCTCTTTCACTTCTACCTCTTCTATCTTCACTGCTGGTAGTACTCCAATCCCAAAGCTATCCCCTCCTTCAGAAAGATACCTGGCTCTCCCATTCCCTGCAATTTCTTGAAGTTCATCTATCACTACTCCTAATTTCATCTATCACAACATTTGAGAACTACAGCCTCTTCTGTCCCAAATATGCTGGAAAACATGTAAGTAAAATTAAAACACACTGAGACATTTCCTCAGCAACTGCTATGCAAATGGTGATTTTTCAAGCAAAACTGTGTACTCAGCTGTATTTGAAAACCTCTCCTAGATGTCTACAGACTTGTCAAAAGCCAATAAAGCGCTCTCAGTGTGTAAAGGTATGAGAAAACATCAATTAAAAAAAGCTTGTATCACTCTTTCTTAATTCCATTTTTACTTGCTGCTAGTGCTCTAAAGCAGTCTGGCCATATCCCAGGTCCTGCTGTGGCAGAATTCCTTTTTTCTTTTTAATATTTTGCTTTATTTAGGATCTTAAAGAGTGGATTAAAAACCTTCATCTAAATATTACAACTTGTTTCTGCCCCCCACTAATGATGATCTCTCATAACTTAGGCGACGTTTCATGACTCTTACAATTAAATTGAGCTGCAGTTTTCAGCTGGGAGAATAGTGTTTATCCAAAGAAGGTACAGTGGTGTGAGGAATTTTTTGGTCATTCTTCCTATCAAATAGGTCTTTTTCATCCAGATCTGTGTCACATTAATAAGTGAAAACTGTCTCACAACTCCAACTTCATGCTCACTGACTCACCAGTATATGCTCACTGGCCTGAATTCTCCGGGGAATTTTAAGTTGCTTTACAGCACTATGGAAGTGTTTCGTCTCTGTTTCCTGCAGAATTGCAGAAGATCCATGAGCCTCCGACAGCCTTTGCCTGGCACACCTCTCACATGGTCCATGAGCCTGACATACATCTCACAACAGGATTTCTCTAGCCAGCCAAGCATTAAAAAAAAAAAAAAAAAACAAACCAAAAACAAACCACAAACCAAAACTACTCAAAAAACAAAGGGGAAGAAAAAGCTGACCAACGGTGATGGGTGGCCACACCACAGATCAGAGCACTCCTTGATGGATGAGGCAGGGGAGACAGCTCACAAGATGTCAAAGGAATTCTTTCCTCATTAGGCCTCTAAGTCCAGAAAACTTTCTGTTGACATTCTAATGGTACTTGGAGAGGGGAAGGGCAACTTAATGAAGAAATCCATTCCAGAATCCGGCAAACCCAGGCATATATAATTATCAAATATTTCAGCAGATACCTGAAAAATGTTTAAAGCTGACATCTGCAGTCAATTTTTTTTAAATGCAGCTGCATTTTGAAAATCTGCTAATGTATGGAGCTCTTCAAAATAAGACTTGAAACTTTAAGAATCTCACACATGAAGATCTGCAACTGACATGACATATTTCTAAGTTTCCAGTTTGCAGCCAGACTTTGTAAAATCCTGCCCACTTACCAGACAGAGGAATACTGAGACAAACAAGAGAACATTTGGCACAGGATCTATGACAGATAAAGCTGTTTTAATAAAATATTTAATAAGCCTCAATGATATTTTCAAACCTAAGCCAGGTAGGATAGCAATCTTTTATACTTTTGCAAGACAGCATAAAAAAGACACCTGAGTGGCAGTATCTTTTAATTTTCATTTGATTCCACTTGCATAACCCTGTTAGAAATTTTGAGTACTCATTTGAGCATATCTAATAAGCCTAGGTTTTGGGACTACTTAAGGGAAGAAAAATTATTTCCATGTCTGTGTGTTTCTGTAGTAACTTGGCAGAAATGGTGATGGTCTATCAACAAGGTTTTGCATGATTGTTCCCCTACCCCTAGCTACCACTGAGCCAACTCAAGGGATTTTTAAGAAAGCCAAGGTGTGTTGAAGGTGAATCTAGTTATTGATTATAAAGAAAACACCAACTCAAACATACCTGCAAAGCTCTGCCTAAACGTTACAACACAAAAGTATTTATACCTGCTTCCAGAATTATAGCAAGAGACAATTATTTACACACCTCTGGCAAAAAACATCTGCAAAGCTAAATTAGAGCTTTAAAACAAAAACAACCTGCCAAAAAAGCTCCCAATTTTGTTCACAAAATAAAACTGATGGTGAGATATGATCGCTGATATTGATTAACAAACTTTAAAATCTTCCCCTAGTATCTACCAGTTTTTGCACCTTGTTTTCAGTAACACTTGGCAGCAGTTCATGGCGATTTACATTACTGATAGTGATGTCTATACAAACATACCTCATAAAGATTTTCATTAAAAAAACTTAAAAAAGAAATCACTTGATTCTTTCAGTTCTAATTAGGAGCTTAAATGTAAAGTATAATTTTTACAAGGACTATGTTTATCACTGTAGCAGGTGGCTTCATTACATTTAGGGAAAGTTGTCTGCTAAAACTTTTAAGATAACACTGGTACGTATATTGGTGGTTTGAATTGGAAGTTTACATAAGGCAACTTACCTTGGATTGTAAAGCATCCTTTCCAAATTAAATTCTTTGAGGTATGCAATTACTGCTGCCAGAGAACAAATAACAGGCTTATCCAAGCTTAGTATTAAAGATAGTTTTTGAGGACCTAAAAAAATAGATGTCATTTTCTTGTTAACTCACTGCTTACTACTTGCGTTTTTTAGAAAAAGTATAATCTATTTTGCAACTTAATCAAAATGGAAATCTGTAATATATGTACAGTGTTCTATGATATCTATAAATCAACATAAAGTGAGGTTCCAAAATAACATTTATGGTTCCAAAGAATGTAGAACACTACAATAACGTAAACACATTATGAAACATAAAACATTTGACTCCACAGGGTTTTCTTCATAAAAATGACTGTTGGCATAGAAAACTTCTAAATATACAAACTAAAAATTCTGAAATCTCCATTACTGCAGGCAACATTGTGCAAGTTAAATAGAATGAAAAGGCCTTGGCACACATGCCTATGATTTGCCTGCCTCGGCCAGTCTGCAGAATATGGTTCCATCTCTGTGAGACAGCTATTCGTATGTGATACTGTTCTACTACAGTCTCCGTTCCAGCTGCAATAATAGGAGAATTCACTCTATATCTTAACATAAAACGGCATTTTTGTAAACCTTATTAAGTTTTTTCAGAGATTTTTTTTTAAAGCTGTTCTCCTGTTCCTAGTGTGTTAACACACACAAGAACTTGAAGAAACATTTCAGATGTTGAATAATTTCCCTTAGTTGCTAAATATGTGTGAATTTAAATCTGTCTAAACATACATCTTCAAGCTATGAGAGAAAACAACAAAAAAAAAAAGGATGCTAGCCCTGTATTCACTTCTATTTAAATAATGTTCGTTTTCATTTTCAAGGTTCACTTCCTCCAAGCTCTTAAGATCCCAATGTGCAGAAAATTAAGCAAAGGTGACAGAAGGCTTTAATGGATAAACAAGATGCTCCTGATTTAACCCAACATTAAAAAGGAGGAGTATGAGAGGTGGAAGCAGGGACAGGTGACACAGGAAGAATATAGAAACATTGTTTGAGCTTGCAGGGATGGACTTAGGAAAACCAGAGCCCACCTGGAGTTGAGACCGGCAAGGTACCTGAAGGACAACAAGAGCTTCTAGAAGTACATCAGCAGCAATAGTAAGACAAGGGACAATGTGGGCCACTGCTTAATGGGGAAGCAGAGCTGCTGACACAGGGCATGGAAGAGGCTGAGAAACTCAGTGCTTTCTTTGTCTTGGTCTTTACTGGTAAGATGTGCCTTGAGGAATCCGAGGCCTCTCAGACCAGTGGGAAATTCTGCAGCAATGAAGATTTCTCCTTAACAAAGGAGGACAAGTTAGGGAACACTTCAACAAGTTGGACATAGACAAGTCCATGAGACCTGATGGGATGCACCCACATGTATTCCTTATCTATGTAAAGGATAAAAGGATGCATGCTTCACAGACATTCTGAATTACATACCTGTAGTATCAGGCACTTCTTTTGCATAAAAATCAGTAATCAGCTGGAACGCATGGCTGTATTCAAAATGGAGGTTTTCCATCCTTTCTATCCTAATTCTGTCATCCCATAACCTGCAAAGAGAAAATAGTGACTTTCAGTACCTATGTTCTCTTTGTGAGGAATATTTAAGTAGGTTACAAAAGTGCATTTTCTTTCATGCTCCCTTTTTCAATTGAATAGGTAGAGAATGAAGAGATGAGCTACTTAAGTAAGTTAAGAACATTTCTAAGAGTGTGGTGTTTTCATTAAAACATTTCTTCTTTCTATTGTAAAAGTGCAAACAAATAAAACCCAAACAGCAACAGCAAGCAAGTTGAAAAGAGACTTCAGGAGGTTGTCTAGTATACCTGCAGAGTAATGTAAATTCATTTTCATCAATCATAAGTATTTGCTTTATCTGTTCTCAAAGACTTAAAATGACTAAATAATGAAGCAGTACCCCTATGCTATCGATTACCCTATTTAATTACCCCTTATCTTTGAAGGCTTTGTTCTACGCTGTACAACTTGTTGTAATATTAACCTATTGCATCTTTTCCTATATGCAGCTGAAATAAAGTATTCCTGTGCTTTATTTGGTAACTGTTTGAAGACTTCTCCGTTCCTTGTGCTAAAGGACTTGACTTCTTTCAATCTCATTGCATTTGGTTTCCAAGGATGTTATTAATGATAACTCAGTCCTCCCAACAGGCCAGCAGTTCCTCCCAGTTTAACAGTGCCAGTAAACATAGCAAACTTACTCTTTTCCACCATTAAGTCAAATGAGATCTCTTCCATGAATCCTTCTCTACTGCCACCAAGTAATTGAGAATTAGAGCAGTACAGGATTTCAACCCGTTTTGCAACCCATGAGAAATTAATCTAGCTTGTTCCCTGTGACCCTTGCTGCCATAGGCCCCTTACGTAAGACAGCGGCAAAAGAATTTATTCATTGCAATGTGCATAAGATCAAAGTTACTTGGTACCTGCGCTTGAGTGTCAAGCTAAAATGACGAAATCTGAGATGCCATAATCTGACTCAGAGAAGAGTATGTGTGTGGTATTTACAAGTTACAATCTTTCTAACCGGTTGCTTTTATAACTGCTCACTGAAATAAAAATTAGATGCTGTATTACTCATTAAATTTGTACAGCTATTAATACAGCATTAAACAGATATGCTGGTTAAAAACCAAAACAAAAATCGCACACACTCCCCCTGCAACCTTTGAGCATAATTACACATCTACAGAATGAGCACTGAAGAAGCAGCCAGTAGAAAGCTGCCAGTAAAAGACATATATAAAACCTGTTTGGCCTCAGAGTATCCAGTCTCATACTGCCATGGGACACGAATTAACCAAATACTTCTAGTGTATTAGAATTATGCCAATGAGAGCGATTGTGTAGGTGTTATAGGAAAGAAATTAATCAATACCCTTTTTGCAGAGCTTTTCAAATTCACAGGAAAAAACAGACAGACAGGGTTTCTGCATCGCATTGTACATATTCCCATCTGAAAGGATCAATATGTCTGAGGCTCAACTCTTAAAAATGAGAGTTATTTTCCTATAATACATGTCAAACTAACTGCGTCTCAGAGGTCTGACTTTCTCAGCACATCCTAGATGATCCCTTGCTTACTTCCAGTGACTTAGTTTTAATGGACTGATCCAATTAAGATTTCAGTCTTCATGCCCTCTGGGACTCCCCTCTGTCCCAACTCTACTCAGAATGAGAAAACATTTTTAAAGCAAATGGATTTCTGTGAAAGACAATTAGTCTGTGTTCCTCAACCTCTGATAGCAATCAGCTCTTTTCTTCCTTGTGTTTCTCACTTGCTCCAACCTTCAGTAATAATCTGCTCTAACATATCCATCCATTTTGCTAAATTAGCATGGATACTCACTACAGGCTTTTGCAAGACCACCACTTCAGCATGAAACTTTTTAAAATGTGTTGTACGGTATCTGGAGGTTAGCAGAGTACAAGCCTTTGGATCAGTCCTGCAATACAGCAGGGCTTTTCTGTTGACCATATGTGAGCAGGGACTTAGAGAAATCATTTTAAAACAGAATTTTACTGTCCATTTCTACTTCTCAGGTTTTTGTAACGCCACCTTCAGAAAAGCAAGGCTTAGCAAGGTCTGCAGAGCTTATTTTTAGAACTGAAGTCAAAACAGGAGGCTTCGGGGGTAATTAAATGGATGATACATGCCACACCTGCTTGTTTTTAAAGTAATGGTTAAAAACTAACTGTTGTCATTTTCATCAATGCATTCGTGATTTTCTTTCATTTCAGAACCAAGTTTATCCGACCCCTTAGCATAAACTTTGGCACATGATAGTGGCAGACAATGTAACTTGAGTGACTTACAATGGTACTTAACGTTCATCAACTGTATTGATAGGAAATAGTTCACATTAGGATTAGACAACTCTGATTTGTAAAAGTCATGGCATATTTCAATATTTATATTCTAGATATGGCATCATCAAACAAGTATCTGACACTTCACCTATCTGAAAGTATGCATCTGATATTCTAGATAAAGTAAAAAAGCTGGAAGGTTATAGATACCTATTAAACATGTGGAAAAATCTGAATTTTTATCAAGATGTATGAAAACTAAATCTGCTGCAGAAGGTTTTCATGTCTGTCCTTTCTTTAGCCAGATGATCACCCATAGGCCATTTTTTCTGATTATAGCCAGAATGATGTGTTGATGCTTTATCGCTCCAGCTACCAATGCTTATTTAAATCAAAAGTCAATTTGCCATCAACTTCTGTAAACATCATTCTTGTCAGAACATCTACAACAAACTGCTGTGCAACTCATGCAGTATTTTATTGATACTGATGTAGTGTGAACTAACTTTAGGATAGAATTAAAGAATAACCATTATAATGATTGTTAACCACTGTAACAATTCTAGATATCATGTACCGCCATATGTTACTCATCGACCTTCGGTGTCTGTTCTGTTATCCTTTGTTAGACATCCGCCTATCTGCTGACCTTCTATGCTAAAACTTTAGCAGAACACTCCAGCAGGAGAGGACAGATAAGGGTAAAAGAAACAATTAAGCAAGAAAAGCAGATGGCCAGCAAGGGCATAAATTACCTCAGACTGATTAAGAACACTGCAAATGTGCAAGACCATCACATAACGAGCAAGAGGTGAAAAGTACACCATGAGGAAGACCTACGGCCTTCCTCCTAGAGACCACTGCCCCCGTCTCTGAGACCCCTGCCCACAACTCTTGGAAGAATTTGTGCAAGCACGAAGGACTGATAAGCTAATTAACATACGAAGCGAGGGTAGGCAGGATTAGATAATGAATATGTATAGATATTAGTTGAATAATCATTATTTCATTGTATAAATATCGAATTATTAGCTACCTTAAACATGCACGTTTGGTGGAAGGATGCCCCGTGCATTCAGCGCTGCCAATAAAGGATACTTAGTCACTAAGAAATCTGGACTTTGTTCTTTAAATCAATACCCTTTCCTGTACTTCTGAAAACAAGAAATTCTCATAGTCCCAAAGACACTGGTAGGGTTACTTAACGATGAAACTCAACTTTTCAAAGCTTGTTTACCTTCCTTGCACAAGTTCCTTTGCTACCACCCTTAACCGGATACTGAGCAGACAGAGATGTTTCAGGCTTTCAGTCAACTGAACGGTGTACATGAACCTGTGGTGCCCCCTATTAACATTCCCTGCTTTCTAAGCACACTGGGCTTTCATGCAGAACTGTTTTTTCCTCATGAGATCCATTACAGAAGTTGCTTGAAGAGATGATTATTTACCACATTTAAGAATAGGAAATCAACTTGTCCACAAAATACATGCATAAAGGATGAGATCCTAAGATACACAGATTTACACAGATACACATACACACGCTTTTGTGTATATAATGTAATATGTAAGTCCATTCAAATCTATATTGTTCTATGAATCTGTTACTACAGGGACTAATTTATCTGTCACCCTACTGGGAAAATGAAAAAGGATCAACATTGCTGGGGTTTATCCCTGAATTACTGCTTACCAAATGCTGCAGGAAAAATACTCAAAAGAGATCACTAAAGGGGGGGGGGTGGGCGGGCGGGTGCGTGCGTGTAATCTCTTCAAGACAAAAAAATGCTAGAAGAATATAAACTAACATAAATCAAACTAATTCACAGATACTGACTCAAAATATTTACAAAAAATAATGAAATCTGTTATTGTTAGAATGACCTTGCATATAAGCACAACAGCTCACTGCAGTGTGCTGAATAAAACAGGAGTCACTTCATTACTGCTCTACAATTTACAATTAAATAGGTATAAAGGGCATAAAGACTTCCTGAAAAACAAACACATGCAAACCAAGTTTTCTTGAAGCTCAGAAAGCCTTCCTAAGAAAAGCAAATAACTCCAGAATTTTACCTTCCAACTACTATCCCGCCCTGCCTGTTCTGCTTTAGGACTACTCAAATGAAGGGCTGCAGGCACTGGTAAGAACTGTACATTCATATGTCACAACACAAATTCATAAATGATACAGAATTTTAGAAGGGAGATCTCTGCTTCTAAAATTTAGTTTTTATTTCTGATGCTAAGCACAGATATATAAAGCGCAAGTAACTGATTTAATTTTTCCTATACATTTTATTCAAACTGCTATTTTCTCTGCACTTATCACAGTGCACTCTGCTAGAATGACCAGTTGGTCACTGAAGGGAAAAAATGCCTACACTGCCCAGTAGAGCAAGGTAACCTGAATGCATTACTCCTTTCAGAAATCCAGGCATACTGTGTCATCTTCCCTTATTAGCATGCTTAGCAGAAATTTCCTTTATTTGTCATCATTGTGTTACCTTTGTCATACAATTGCTTCTACCTCAGGGGCTCTAGGTTTGAATTGTCTGTGAGAACTCCAGAACAACCATCCTTCCCTTTTCGGTAAATCTTGACACGGAGCTTCAGTAGCTTCTCTGGCAAAGCCCCTGTAACATTTCCAAGCAGCTATTCTTTTGGCACTGAACACATATATTTTTATAAGCACAGCTTTTTTTGTCCTGCCAGACTAATGTCCTTTCCCACATTTGCTCTGAACAACCTTCAGGTATCAGAGATTGAGATAAATGTTGTTACAAGGAAAATGGCAGCACAGTCACCTTCTCTAAGTATCTGTCACTCTCAGAATGGTTTAAATCACTTCTGCCTGTAATAACCAAACAATAATTACCACATGTATGCTATCAATATACTACATACAACACGTTACCCCACAAGACCTCCAACTTTTCAAATATCCCATCCCAAAATGCTCACTTATGCTAGAAGCTGCTGAAAAGCCTAGAAGCAACTCTGACACACTGTAATATATATATATGTACACACATATATATACACACACAGTATATTTTACATATATAGATTCACATACATATATATACAGAAAAACCTGGGGAAAACTTTTTGCTTGCCTTTTACTATCCAAATTATTAATATTCCTCAACATGTACATCCCGATTTCCTTCTAGTCACCTCAGCAGAACTACAGCTGAAAAGAACTCCAACCCTATCTACAAACTAAGAGTCTAGATGCAAGAAATTTGAAGAAAACATTCTTCTAACTTTAGGAACTCAAGAGACAGGAGCTGTCAAGGAAGTAGAGCAAAGAAGCTATCAGAAAAGGACAGGGCAGAGAGGCTCTGTAGGCACTGTATGACACTGTCTTCTGTGAGAACAGAATTAAGGACTACAGGACAAAACACAACACAGTTGCACTCCAGCAGCTACCACATCCATAAACAAGACATAAAACTTTTTCAGGCTCCTTCCATCTGCCTGTCTGATGAATGGGATGAGACACACTACACTTGTTTCACAGAAACCTAGTAGAAAAGATCACAAACTGCTAGGAAATTATTTCTAAGCACCTAGAAGAAAGCAAGATGTGCAACAGCCGGCACAGATTTGTCAAGAAAAATAAAATCCCACCAAATCAATTTAATTTCCTTCAGTGGGAGAGGAACAGATTCTGTGGACAGAGAAAAAGAAGATTTACTACATGCTCGATTTTAGTGAGGTTATTTTATATCGTTTCACACATCCTCATAACTGATCTAGGGAAGCATGATTTACATGAAAGTACTTATTAGAGAATGGGTACAAAACTGGCTGGAGAACAATACTCAGGACAGCGTCAGGGGTTCACCATCAAAATGGAACAACGTGTTTTGCAAAGTTCCATAAAACTCAATACAGCATCTGGTAGCCCTCAATACTTTACTTACAACTTGGACAATGAAACAGAGGGCAACTCTAGTCAACTTTCAGAGGGTATGAAGTGACTGCAAAGAATATCAGAAAACCTGCCTTGAACTCAAAACATGGTGGAGAAATTACCTAAAAAAGTACAAGTTCTCTCCATCGTCTATACCTGTAAACAAACAACACATGCAAGCAGAATGGGGGATAAATGAGTAGAAGCTAACTTACAGCACAGTTCTTTCCATTAGACATCCAAAGCAAATACAGTTTACTTGCGAAATGACAACACAGAGCAGTTCATATCCAACGGACAGCACTATTTAAAGTGATCTTCAGTGCCTTGTGCAGTCGTGTATCAGCTCATACAATTGCTCTTCAGAAGCCAGCACAGTACCTTCTCCAAGGTTCCAGCAGTATTTCCCTCTGCGTTTAGCAGGTGCCACACATACATGAGACTGAGAGGATGTGGCTCACTGATTTCGTCTCATCAGGAGACTGAGCACACTGGACTAATTTGCCACGTGCTTGTTCTCCTGTTACCGTCCACCTCCGATGTGCTAGAGACAGCTTCGTGAACCAGCTGTGCAAGTTTGCCCCCAGAATCCCCACAGGCACCACGAGTCCTTCATTCAGCATTATGCCAATCAGCAAAAATCTCTCTTCTTGCAGGGATTCAAGCAAATTAAACAAAAAAAAAAAAAAGTGAAGCAGCAACACCACCACCACAAAACAAAATATATGAACAGTATGCCTAGTATCTGCCATACTACATTAACACCAAAATGAAATAATGCTCCCCCAGTTACACCCTACCATGGAAAATACTTCTGAATGAAGTGTGAGTGAGGAGAGAGTGAAGACATAGGTCCAGACACACGCTTGTGATAGCTTGGGATCACCCCTGTGGCTTGCCTCTCTTTTCTGCACACTATCGAGTCTCCCACGGCAGGGCGTATTTGGTGGCTTTGTTTAACTGGTCTGTGGCTATTTCTGCCCTGAATTTTCTGACACCAGTTACACAGTTTTAAGGTTGGAAGTTTCCAGCAGAATTAGCACACTTTTTTGAAAAAAAATTTTCACAAAGATGATTTCACCATGGTGCCTTTCTGTAGAGAACAGTTCAGGAAATTCCAAACACATGCTATTCTGCACTCCTTTAAAACACTCAGGGTTCAAATACACAGCAATATGCCAAAGAGTTTACTTGCTAATAGTCACCACAAGTTTCTCCAAAAGGACACCACTAACATGACCCTAACACAACCCATAGAGCTTGTAAGATCTTTTTCTTAGGATACAGAAGAACATGATGAACTGCTGCATCGTGCCAGAGCAACACAGCATGCCAGCCTTAACGATTTTGAAGGGACAGAGTGCTTTGGTGCTTGCTACTTAGCTTCAAGCTAACCTTAACTCTAGCCAGGGAGGGGGGAAGGACAGGTAATGTAAAAGCAAATGCAAGTATTTCTAAAATCCCAAACAGACAATACAGTTACAAAGATGAAAAATGCAGTGTCAGCAGAAATTAATGAAACTCCCCATTTATGTCATATATCCTAAAATCAGATGCGTAAGACTTTTTCATGTCTCCTTCTCCACACCTAGCTGACAGGCTATTAAACACCTCAGAACCACATGTGCTTTTGGGATGATTTTCAAATTCTGAACTCGCCTCTCTCCCCTTTTTCCTCAAGAATGGATCATTTTACATCTCTGTATTTGCCAAAGTTTTTGCCCAGTACTAAATAAAATGTTAATTAGCTGTGTTCTCTCCCATCAGACAGGGTCATTTTCTGTATTTTCTCCTCACATGTGGTCTTAAACTTCATACAACATATAGCTGAACAAGCATACTTTTGTATGAAGAGGATAAATACTCAGCACCAGCTCTTATTATTGTGTATTATCTCAATGACATGGCAGCTGTAGTTCTGTGCATGTCTACATCAATGTACCTGCTGACTGTCATGGTACCACTCTCCCCACCCCATTCATCCCTGGCTCCTTATTCCCATTGCTTCTTCTGCAATAGCTGTACAGCTTTCCTGACCCCGCACCAAGCACTTGGAGCATGCTACAACAGAAAAAATCCACAGTGCGGGGAAGGGAAAAAAAGCTTTTTTCTAGCTAGCATGGTTAAATGGCTCACCAAAAATGAAGTGAAAAGACAATGACAGGACCAGACCATCCAGCTCTGATCACTATTACTAAGGGAAATTGTTGCAAAAGCTGGCCACCAGAAAGCTTTAGCAGCACCGGTGATTTTCTAAGGATTGTATGACAGTCCTTTTCCAATCCTCCCTAGAGCCACAAGCTTCATTTCACTATTTGTAGTTGGTCAGCAAAATGACTCACCCTTTAGAGACTTTCACTGCCTGACACTTCTGCCCCCTCCACCTCCAAGTTTTCCTATTTTCACTGCTCAAAAACAATTCTGAATGTCAACAATGATCACAGCGAGCAGAGCAGGAACATGTATCCTGCCTCTAGAAGCGCAAAGATCACTGAGAGATCCCTACAGGTCATGCTGTCCAGCCCTCCACTTAGAGCAGCACCATCACCAACATCAGACAGATCATTTCACTAAACGATACAAGCTTCTGTCACTGGTATAACAAAAGAGCCAACATAGGAGCAAGCAGGTTGTCAGAGCAAGTCCAAGGACAGACTGTGGTGGGGCGTCCCCCCCTCCCCTGGGCTGCCCTGCGGTCTCGGGAAGCCCTGTGAGGGCTCAGCCCTCTGCACCCAGTCAGGCCGCACCAGCAGCTCTTGCACAGCCCAGGTGGGGAGCGGCACTGGCCGCACCAGGAGCTCCTGTCGCCTGGCCAAGGTGGGCAACGGCAGCCGGAACCATCAGTCACCCCCCGACGGCCTTGGAACGTTCCTGACCTGAATCGTAGCCCGAGTGGAATGGTACCGTTGTTACTGGAACTTTGAAAAATTACTGACCCAGATTGTGGCCAGAATGGAAATTTATGGATGACTACAGCCTACCATCTTGTGCCCCTATAAAAAGCAGTCCTTAGTGAGACCCTGTGAGCCCTCCTGGACAGCAGTAAACTTCTAGCAGCATCTCCCTCCCAGTGGGACACCTCTCAGAGCCTGCAAACTCCCAAGCTTCCAAATTTCAGAGGACCATCACCAAAAGCTAACAACAGGGCACGGGATGAAACCCTCCACTCCTCGAGGCTCAACTCTCTGCCCATTGAGAAGTACCAAGATGTTTGAAGTGAGTACTTCACTTGAGGAGAACTTTTAACAGGTATAGCTTTATATATTTAAATGCATATATCTTTATACCTTTATCTCATTGCATCTGTGTGCATCCGTGTGTGAACTGATTTAGATATCCCATCTATAATTAAGTCTCTGTTGTGAGAGTAATAAATCCTATTAAGCTCATCTCATAAATGTTACATTAGTCCATAATTATGGGCTGCTAAGACCTTGTGATGCATCTTGAAAGTTGAATAAACCTTAGACATCCTTTAGACATAAACCACTGACCAAGCCAGAGACTAAGATTGGACCTAGCTGTACCTAAGCACTATCAGGAGTTTAGAAAGCAAGAGGGTCTGCTCTGAACCTCATGACTCAATAGGAGGGTCTCCTTTTGCATATCCTGCCTCTGTAATAATTCTAGCTCAATTTTCCTTTGTTTGTTTCACTGATGTAATAAGTAATAGAGTGAAGCTTGCCATCAAACTTTGTTAAGACGCACTCCCAAAAATTCACATTAAAAGTATTTTGCTGATACCTTTGATGGTGATTCTTCCAGTGTCCGAAACCATTCATTGGTGACACAGACCAAAGTGCATTTTAAAACGTAGCTCAAAAGGGAAGACTGCAGGATGCAGTGGCCACAGCTGCAGGGGCTACACCCTTGCCCACAGAAAACAGCACAGGACAACAGCACATCTATCTGCTAATACAGCTGCACACTAAAGGGTAAGACTGCAGCACAAAAAGAAAAACAGTTGTAACTGCTTCTTACTGAAAACATGACTGGAAGCTGAGCGCCAAAATTTTCTCGTACATGACGTGCTAGAAACAAGTAGAGAAGTGCTGATCTCTGGGAAGTACAACAAAACTGACTGTTAGGGAAAAGAGATTTAACTTAGAGAAGCAATGTCAGGGTCAAAATTAAGAGTCTGATCTATACAACTATTTGGAAAAGAAAGAAGAAATCTAATCCAGGAAATACATCAACATTTTAATCTGCTTTTGATATATTTGCTCCAGAAGCCAGCTACAGTCCATCCTGAAAAATTTTTACAAGACAGTGCCCTACTGCAAAACACTGTTGAATCTGCTCATATAAAGAAATACTTTAGATAACTTCATGCTTGACCATAGGACCTACAGCAACCACTTAATGTTTAAATTATCCTCTAACATAGTCAAAATTGATTCTCAAAACTCCCCCTAAATTACCATGTTATTTTACCAAAAGGGACTTTTAAAAGAATGTCTACACCTCAACAGGACAGCGGACAGAAAAATTGAGCTCTGTACTACGTATTATGTAACTAGAAATGTTACAACTTTACCTTGCATCATTAAAAAAAAAGCCTTCAAGTGCTTCATAAACTTTGGCAATAAATTAAACCATAGGAAGAGGGTTACTACAGCTAAAAGACACCAAAAATTCTGGACAGGTAGACTGAAGGAAAAGATGACAAAACCCTGAAATAAAATGAATTTTGAAACTCTAATACGAATGTGTATAGTGAATTTTGGACTATCACCTGGTTTTAAATGGCAGCTTTTCTACTACCCCCCTCATAACTTAACACCTCTTTCAATGTATTATACATCTTCCAAAAGCGAGTGTAGTGGTCTTTGCTTCAAAAGGTCACATGTTGTCTGATCATAGTTTTATTGACTGACAGGAACTCGAAGCTTTCCCATTTTGAGTAACAAAAACATTTAAGCACAAAGCACTTTTCTTTGTTTCTCTTCTAACCTTTTTGGAAAGGCTTCCCACCTACCAGATCTTGCAGTGAAGTCATAACCATTGTGCTTCTGTCAAATCACTGCCTACTGTCTCACCATACTAAAACTCACCATTACAACTCCATTCCAGGATCAAGCTGACAGAGAAAAATTCAGTAGAGTACATTTATTTAAAGACATATGTTCCCTAGCAGCATAAGTAATGGCCCAAATTCAGCTTCAACAAAGTCAAACTCAATGCTTAACAATATTTCCCACCCATTTCAATTATCTCCTTTTCCCCTTTATGCTGTGCCTGAGCAAAAATCTTAGGCATTCTTAGTTTGACATATCCAAAATACCCTTGGCCTTCAAAACATTCAAAGTTATCTGGATCCTATACATACATATGCAAAACATTTAGTACTTTATCCAAGAAAAGGGAAAGTGTTACTTAGGTGAGGCTGTTAAAACAAGTAAAAATTAAAAACAGATGGCTACAATACAACATACTTCTGGAAACGATCTTAAATTCAAGTTAGTGACGTCTTCACAGTATTAAAAACAGCCCCAAATCAAATCTGAATGTTACAGAATGCATCAGCCACAGAAAATCCACTGTGGTTCTGAGGAATGTTGCTAAAGCATGAACCATACATTTGCCCAGGTGATGGATAAGAGGATATTTTGCCAGCACAGACAGACAGCATAAATAGGAGGTCAGAATGGAAGTCATCATTGTTGAAACGTATTTTCCAATGATTATATAGGAAACAATGGAGATGGTGACAGAGGGAGTCCATTCATCTGCTATAAATCAATCTGAACTAACCTCCCACACTACTACCACAACCGTACCTGCCAAGAACTTTTGAAAACATAAATCCTGTTCTTTAACCAGCGTAAGAATTGCTGTGGACATTTACTAGAAGCACTAAACATGCAGTATGAACCACGCTGAGAAAGTATATTGCTTCTGCGAGCAGGAAGGCCATGCCTGGATTTTCCACCCACCACTGCATTGAAACCATTTCAGTTAATGGCTCCGAAGAAGAGATCTGGGTACTGCTCCGGCTCTTACACACCTTCCTGTGGTCTGTAACAACACTGAATACCCACTGCTTGGTTTTCAATTTTCTGTAAGGGAAGCTAAGAACCTTTTATACACTAAATAAGCACCTACATATACACTAACAACAGAGAAAAAGAGAACCTGAATGAGAAGACAGTCTAGCAGTTTTGTTGGGCTAGAATGCTTTACCAGAGGAAGAGGGAAAATGTGGAGGTACCCCAGGGAAAGCCTGAAGGAGGGAAAGGGCCAGAGAGCAGATGGCTGTACTTTCCACACAGATGTCATGTGGGAAGGACAGAGCTGAAAGGCCTCCAGGAAGAATCTATCTATGCCTTGTCTGCATTGCAGAAAGTAATATTCTGACCCCTGTCTGGAAACTGATCAGCAGTCAAAATTAGCTACATGTAACTAATTCTGTCCTCTGATCCACAGATCTGTGTTCACAGCTGGAGCGCCTCATACTGCAAATAAACGAGCGGAAACTGGAAGTTTTCTTCTTTCAGTTTACTAGGAGCGCTGATCACAGTTCAGAACAGAAACAATGGCCTAACATTTCTCCCATGCATTCCTCAGCCAAGTCCCGTCTGAGAACCAGTGAGTTTCTTCTAGGTGACAGATGTCAACTAGCAACACATATCCGAAAGAAGTCTCCCATAAAAAAAAACAAAAACAAAAACACAACAGAAATGCTGAATCCTCTTGATAAATATTTTGCGCAACAGTGTAGGATTACAGACCACCTTTAAAAATCAAGCAGAAAAAAAAAAATGAAAATTGAAATTCAGCCCGTAACATCTCACTTGAAATTTTAAAGGAAAGTATACACATTACTGTGTTTTCAAACTACGCTGACGGGTCATTACAGTGGTACTCGGGCAGAAAACCTTCCATGGTTCTTGAATTCTTTACTTAAAACACCACATTATTCTAACAGGTTATAATAAAAAGGAGAAAAATTCCAAAATAAGTCTTCAGGATTTGGATACTTTTCTCCAAATATTTCTGTAAAAGACTTGAAATTCTTAATTAATATTTTTGATTATTAACTATCTACAAAACAAGTATCTGATCTATATCCAGACCTGAAACTTTTGGGTAGCCATTCCTCCAGGTATTACCCATCATTAAAAAAACAGGTGGGAAATACATTCATCCAAGCTGCAGAGGAAAAACAACCAACAGCATGGTGTTTATACATATACCACACAAGACTTCACACTCAGATTAACATAAAATAGGTTTAAATGACCCATCTGCAGTAACAGTAGGCTACACTGTACTAATCATAATTCAGCTAGCAGAGGTAAGAGTAGCATGAAGCACAAAGCTTCACAGCTACTGGTATCAGTGCTAACAAACTGGTGCTCATTCACTTATTTCCTTTACAATCACATCGCAATTATTCTTGTCACTTGGACTTGATTTTTCCACACAGGTAGGACAGTAAGGGTTATTGGTATGAATTTTGTGAAAAGAAAAAGCAGGGAAACATACCGGGATAAAGTAATTTGAGTACCATGAAGTCAAATCATTCTTGCGGCAGTGAAGGCTAACTCACACTGGGCCATGGTAGCACAAGGATGGTGAGATCAAGAGGAGTGATTATTCCACTGTTCCTGGTATTCTAAGACCCTACCTAAAGTACTGAGTCCGGTTTGGGCCCCCAGTACAAGACACCTATCAGAAATCTAGAGGGAATCCATGGCCTCTAAGACAACTAGGGGACTAAAGCATATGGCAAATGAGGACACACTACGGACACTGAACTTGTCCGGTATGGAGAAAGATGAGGGGCATCTTCTACTAAAGGGCAGTCAGGAAAGCCTGGAGCAGATTCTCGTCAGAGGTGCACAATGAAAGGATAAAACCAAGCAGTTGGCAAGCTGCAAATTATTCACAATTCTGTACAGACTAGGAAAAAAATATCTTCCCCACAAGACCAATTAAGCACATAATCAGGTGGTGTAGAGAGGCTGGGGACTGCACTTCCTTGAGGATTTTCTAAACTGGAAAATCTGCATGAAACCTAACTGAAGACAGCCCCCTGCTTTGAGCAAGAGGTTGAACAAAATTACATCCAGAAATCCCACTCGAGCCAAAATTTTTCCTGATTTGATTTTGAGAAACAAATGATTCTAAGAAACTGAAAGTTATTAAATACAGTACAGACCAGTTGTAGCTTAATTGCACTAATAAGAATGAACAAGAACATATAGACTGGCTTTTTTGCCTTTTCACACCTCTCTTGCCTTACAGCACTGTTCTACCAAGCAGCTTCTTCTGTGCTGTAGAAAAGAGATGAGCATATGATGTTTAATTTACTGTTTACAAGTCTACTGATGAGATCAGAAATGGATCTGATGAAGGAATAGTTATGGTTCCAGAGTTGGTTCATGACCACATCATAGTCTTAGGTGATTGGCTTCAACGAAGTCCTCACACATCTCAGAAACTCGAGATTTGTGCTCTCAGCAGTGGATGCTCTTTGGAAAACTAAGGAATCTTCCATGCAGGAATTCTCTTAGTATGTCTTCATGTAGAGGACTTCAACCATCCAGTAGTCAGAAGATGAAGAGATATGCTCTTCCTTTTTCTATCAGCAAACTTCATACGCAACAAAGACAGGACATACCATTTAAGGTCATTATCTAACCACATTTCACAGCTGAGACTGTGACATAAAGTCTCTTTTTTTTTTTATTTCTGGCATGCCTAACTTGCATTCTCCAGTCACATCACTTGAACAGACTGAACTGAAATTGATTGAAAGTTAAGTTATGCTGAATTAAAGAAAAAAAAAAAATGGAGCAGGAACCTTTACTGTTACAGGTCATAATTTGAGAATGAATACCAAAAACAAAAGAAGTTTCGGCGGTTTGGTCACATACACCAATGATAAATGGGAATTTTACTGTTAGTAATTCTAACTCAAACAGAAATTTGACTCTCATACATGAAAAAAAATCTTGCAAATAAACAGTAGACAAATGTTCAGAGAAGTCTTCAGACTCTGAGAGATCTGTGTTAATTTCCAGGAAAGCCAAACTCTGGTTTCCAGAAAGAGATAGACAACTGCTGAGTTTGGTCACAATTTGTCTTGCACTGTCCCAATGGAAAGTGCAGTATCAACACAAAAGCAGGCTAGTTACATCCTCACTGTTAACTGGGCATGTCCAGTTAAAAGAGCAACACAGATTCTCCACGATCAAGGGCACCTTTCCGGTTCCCAACTATCTCACAGAAGTAAAACTCAAAATAAGAAATGGTTCAGCTGAGGCTGTTCTTGTACCTGGGGAGAATAATTTCCAAACTTGGGAATGAACACTGTAAACCTAATGGACAAAGCATATTCTACCCATGTAGAAAAGACCTGTACATTTTATGCTGCTGAAGTATGTCAATTCAGCAAGCAGAACTCATCCTCAGTACGTGCCTATTTACTGCTCTCAGTATAGCAGCCTAGCCTGAGAACTGAACTGATAGTAGAGAATTTCTGGTGCATAGTGAGGAAAATGCAGCCACACATTCAGCTTTAGCCATGCAGTGCTCCCCTCCAGGAAGCAAGCATTCTGGTGTGCTAACCATCTATGTCATGTTTTAAAAGGGGTTTCTCCACAAGTTGTTAACATAACCTGCCCCTATACAAAGGAGTACACGCCTATAGACAGTGGTCACCCAACACACACTGAAATAAGAAACTATCAATTAAGTCTCACTGCTTGAGCGCAATTTGGCACGGGGAACTTCTCGTCTCCCTCAGATAAAGCGCTTTACATGTTTTGTAATGTTTTTAGTAGAGGCTGCTGGACAGAAAACAGGGAACAGCTGGCTAGTCAATTACACTTTTAATTAATGGTTTCTTTGATAAGCTGATACAGATTTAAGAATCCATTAAATGTGATGAAATGAACTTGTTAATTTTTCAACAAATTATTTCAGGCTTTCCTGTGAGATGTACAAAGATGCTTAAACACAGTGACATTTCTAATGTAATAAATACAAAGAGTGTTAATAATTATGCCCTCTATATACAAAATTTTCTTTTCACTGCCATATTCCTGTAATTAAGAGTGGCACATTTTAATCACAAATGGCTACGTACCTCGATTTCACATTCTATGAAAAGTTAATACAAGTGAAAAAGCAGGGGAGCTATCTTTCACACAGCTTAATTTAGTATGTAACATACAGGTGCTATACTCTGTGTTTTTCATACTACTGCTTTGCTAGGATTCATGAATGAGTCAACAGCAAAAAGCTATGAAATTATTTTACAAATAGAAAACATTTGAAGGAAACAGATGAAGGCAGCGTAGGCTTAATGGTATGCTTTTTAAGGAAAAAAAAATGAAAAAGCAGATCAGGATTCAAAATTGAAACTCAATTTAATCTCATGTTTACACTTTGAAGGCCTTGATATCAGTGAATGCTCTCTTTGGCAATGGTTCAGTCCAAAACATGGTTTTCCATTCTGTAAGACTGCAAATCATCTCTGGTGCATAGAACTGAACTGAAAACAAAAGTGGCAGAGTTTTGTTGTGATTTTTTTTTTAAATAATACAAAAATGGGAAAAAAAAAACCACAGCACCTTAATTCTACTGGCAACTGACATTATTCTAACTTACTAGATTTTGTATGTCAAGACTTAAGGAAACTGAAAAATAAAACTATTGCCACCAACAAATGAAATGCTTATAATATTTGAGGGAATAGAGGGATAAAGCTACTAAGTGAAACTATTAATTTTTGTGAGATCAACTGTTTTCACACACAAGATATATTGCAGTTATTTTGCATACAAAAGATACTTTTGTGCAGTTCCTGTATTTTAAAATATGCAAAGTTGCTGGCACAACATACTGATGTCTGTCTATAATGAATGTTTATAACAGAACTACAAGAATTCCCCTCACCCAGCTTAATATAAAAGGTACAAAGTATTAGTCTACATTCTACTCATGGTAAATGATGAGACAAGCATCTGAAAAGATATCCCTACTAATACACAACCGTTTTTTAATGTAATATTTCATATGCAATTCATATATGTATGGACTGCAATAAAGCTACTTCAGTTCCATGCCAAGTCCTCTCTCAACAGCCAACCTGAAGTTGTACATCTGCCAACATAACCATGCTTCAAGACAGATTTTCTCTTTTTTTTTTTTTTTTTAAGAGGAATTACATTAAAAGATATCTTTGGTTTAGGTTGGGTTCTTCTTTTAATTTATCACATAATGGACCCTGTCTACAGTACAGCACTCGCTAAACCAAGAGTACAGCCTGACTATCAATTCAAACAGAGATAAACACAGCCACTAAACACAACATCCCTGGCACTCCCAACATCTTCATTCTTCTCTTTCCTTTTGCTCTGGCATAAAAGCTTGGACAACCATATACTGAACTGAAACAAGAATCCTAACCAGTTCAAAAATTTACCCAGAAAAGAACAAATGACTGTAGTGGTTCTTCACTTGTCCCAGTTCCCCGTGAAGGCACAAAAACTTCTGTACTAAACATGAAAGGGGTTGTGGGATAGGAATGATTGCTTAACCCACCAATTCCACTGAAAAGCTACTGATGAAACTCCATTCTGATGTTCCTTTCTACAGTAGGTTAAAAATCAAAGATATTACTTTTTAATCAATAACATTTGATAATATGCTAATTATATATCACAGGATGATTAAACTAACATGGGAATTTCAATAGACTTTTGTAACATCAAAAAGCTACACAACAATTTGTTAGTTTGGCTGAAGGCCCAGCTTTTCCTTTAAACCTTTCAGAGACATACCAAGAGTCAAGTATACCTCCTCTGTGATCAGTACCCTTTATTTGCCTAGTGATGCCTAAAACTGATGTACGCACCTTGACTGGTTAGCCATGGGATCCTTCTCTTACAACTACTGCTTTCCCCTCAATCCTTCCCCTTCATTTTGGGGCATGACACCACGAGAAGTTATCTTTGAATCTACAATATGAGCAAGCTACAACAATTCTAGAAGTATAATATGCAGTGATACTAGAAACGTAACGATTAGTCCTTTCACATCAGAGCTGAGGTGGTGTCTTGTCACAGCCCTTACCTATTTATATCACTTTTGTGTTCAGGATGATCCAATCATATTTCAAAGGCCTTACACCCACACAAAGTTACAGTGCTCTTTTTTGCCCGTCTTCTATATGTACATTCTTCCATCTTGCATCCAGATTAGGTAACTAAATGCTTACTACTGCGTTCTCTATTTTCAGTCCTTTTCAACTTAGCTTCAAGAATGTCCTATACACCTTGATGCCTCTGTACACTTGAAGTTAGCGAGCATTATACATCCCCTAGCAGCTGAGAAGGACCCCTCCTCACAGCTTTCACTCTGCGAACCTGTGTAAGAAATCTAGCAAAAAGGAGCAGCACCCTTGGCTTGCGCTGGCTACAGTGCTCCCAACATCATGTTCAACTCCTGCTCTTCAAACTCCAGGGTTGGCCTAAACAGACAAGTCATTAGGTGAACCTGGTACTGTTTCATATCTTCATCAATGGCATAGAAAGTGGGGTCGAGTGCATCCTCAGCAAGTTTGCAGAGGACACAAAGTTGAGTGGTGCAGGTGACACACCTGATGGACAGGACGCCATATACAGGAACCTGGATGAGCTTGAGAAGTGGGCGCACGTAAACTTCACGACATTCAACAAGGCCAAGTGCAAGGCCCTGCACATCGGTCGGGGCAGCCCCCAGTATCAATACAGGCAGGGGGACGAAGGGATTGAGAGCAGCCCTACCAAGAAGGGCTTAGGGGTACTAGTGGATGAAAAGCTGGACGTAAGCCAGCAATGTGTGCTCATGGCCCAGAAGGCCAACCACATCCCAGGCTTTATAACAAGAAGTGTGGCCAGCAGGTTGAGGGACGTGATTCTCCCCCTCTACTCTGATCTCGTGAGACCCCACCTGCACTACTGGGTCCAGCTCTGGAGTCCTCAGTACAGGAAAGACATGGAGCTGTTGGGAGTGGGTCCAGAGGAGGGTCACAAAAACGATCAGAGAGCTGAAGCCCCTCTCCTATGAAGACAGGCTGGAAGAGTTGGGGTTGTTCAGCCTGGAGAAGAGAAGGCTCCAGGGAGACCTTAAAGCAGCCTCTCAATATTTAAAGGGGGGGCTTATAAGAAAGACAGGGACAGACCTTTTAGTAGGGCCTGTTGCAGTAGGACAAGATTAACAGTTTTAAATCAAAAGACGATAGATTCAGACTCGATGCAAGGAAGCAATTTTTACCATGAGGGCAGTGAGACACCGGAAAAGCTTGCCCAGAGATGTTGCAGATCCCCCATCCCTGGTAACATTCAATGTCAAGCTGAACCGGACACTGAGCAACCTGATCTAGCTGAAGATGTCCCTGCTCACTGTGGGAAGGGTTGGACTAGATTAACTTAAAGGTTCCTTCCAACCCAAACTATTCCATGACTCTATGAATACTGCCTTTCTCTTTAGTGTGTTCTCTTGGTTCTTCCTGAAATCCTAGGAAAAGGTGTTCAGTAAAAAGGGAAATACATAGCCCAAAAGCAGTAAAAGACACGCAGCAAGAGCATCTGAAGTACAAAAAACCCAGTGAAGGTCTCCAGGAAAGTTATTCTTCCTTCTCAGAACCCTGTACCTCACCAACATTTGTGAAAAATTAAGAAAGGTAGAAGGGTCTGACTTATGTCCTCCTTAGGATGTTATCCGGGGAGCTGCTGCTTCTTTCTCCACAAGTTCTTTGTCAGCCATGACTTTTTATAGGGGTATGTAGAGGTAAAGAACAGTGCCAAGCAGTCTGTTGCAAGGAGTGCCTGAAATCTTGCTGGAGATGGGGACAAGGGCACCCTAGATACAGGAAATACGAGAGCAGAGACATGAAGAGGTGGCAGAGACTCAAAAAAGCAGGTAGCAAGCATTGTAAAAAAATAGGCAGAAGGCATGGAGGGGCAGGCAGTTACCTTCCACCTGACAAGAAGCAAGAGACAGGCATTAACATAAAATAGGAAGCAGAACAGATTCAAGTATATTTGCATTAAATTATTTTTAAGTACATCCATCTGCCTCTGCAGGAAGATTATTTTTTGGAAATGGAAAGCAAATATACATACATGAAACCTTTTTACATTAAAAAATACTGTATTACTAAGTTTTGTACTGGAAGAGTTAATTACTATAGCAATGATTTTGATTTTGTTATGAAGAACTCAGAAAATATTCATGTAAACTTAGAAGCAAACTTAAGTACCAATTTCTAACAATCATTTTTACTATTTCAAATTCCCAGAGGAAGAGTTCATCCTTCAAGCACACTCTTCATGACTCCTATTTACTGATAGCCTGTTCCCTATACCATAGATCAAAAAGAACATCTGTTAGAGACAAATGTTGCAAGCCAGTCAAGTACAAAACTAAACTGTAAAGATAGTCTGAAAGATAAAGCTTGTTCCTTTTGCAGTTCAGTAGATTGATGGCACATAAAAATCCATTTTAGTTTCATTTTCTTCAAAATAAAAAAAATTAATATATTCTAGTTTTATGAAAAATAAATACATTCATGGCCTTTCTCTTCCCTAACTCAGGAGAGTTGGGAACCACCATGACAAGAGCCGTATTCTTCTCCCCACTCTAGTATCACTGCTATCAGCATGTCAAACATGCAGGCAGTTTCAGTCTTTCTCCCCCCCATACTCATCTCATTTACATCATTATATTCTTTTGATTAAAACTGCTGAATTTCTAACTCCTAGCACTAACAATAAGGGTAGGAAATGTGGGAAGAAGTAACATCTGAGAAATTAACACATCCAAGATGTCCATGATGCCACTGTTTCACAGGGAAAGATTCATGCCCCAAGTCAGTTTCCAAGAAGAATAAATTACAAAAAAAGATTATGTTATTAAAATCAGAAAAAAGCAAGCGAGGATTTTAACAAATATGCCAATAAACATTCATAGGCTGTTAAAAAATTTTAAAATACCACACCAGCTTTAAGAGCTTAAGAGTCCTTCTCCATTTGAATGTGCGCGCTCCAGCTGCAGGTTACTGCAATTTTCACCAATACGTGGAACAAAGGAAAGCATGCAGCTCCTCTCTGGTTGTAAGAGCAAGTAGCTCCTCCACGATACAGCATACTGTGCACACACACATTTATCCTTACAAAGGTCCAGTTAGATTTCCTCTTGATGAAAGAGATAAGTTGCCTTCACATTGAAAACACAGAACATGCACCCTGGAAGTTACCATAGACCAACCAACACGCAGGACAGCCTAGAGTATGGGGTTACAACAGGAAAATACTGATGTAACTGGATCTGATATAACTGTAAAGACCTGAGCGCTCCCTAGTATCTGTACAGTTAAGAGTTACTGGAATATTCAACACTTCTGAAAGTCATTTATATTTATACTTTAATACACTTGAGACAACTCCCACTTTTACGCGTGTGCAACGCATGCTCCCCTTCCCTCCCACCTCCATACACTATACAGTTGCTATACTGACAAGAGTTGTACAGCCCTCCAGTTTACACAAGTCTGTAACATATAATCACCTGCTCTATCATGAAAATCTCCAATACGTATAACACCTATACTAGCCTACCAGCAAAGCAAACATCCATTAGTAAATGTTCACTTCTTTGAACGATAACTGCATTATCTGAAAACTGGAAATTAAATTACTAATACAAATCACATCAGAATAATAATGCCATTTGGGTATTTGGGTTATTTGAATTTTATCAGAGTAATGATCTCTATCTCAAGTTAAAAGAATTTCAAGTGTAAATGAAAACTGTTCCTTCAAATTAGGATTACTGAACTTGGAAATGTATTACCATTCTCTACCAAGTCACCTAATGCACCACAATTACTTTCCTCGCAGATATGTAGGGAAAATTAGCTATTACTAATTGGTTGCTTTCATCTCCTCCCTCCCTAGGACCAGCAGCGCTCCTGCATGGTTGGTGCCACCTCCTGGGGAACAGCAGTGTAGAATGCCAATCTTCCATCTGGGTTTGTAATTAGGAGCTTCAGCATCCATCCCTGGCTGAGAAACTTTGACAGCTGCTGTGAAAAATCAACAGTAGATAAATATACTGAAGAAATAAGCAAGTAATAACGATCAGAGAGGACAACAAAAAGCAGAATTACTTAAATGTCACGTCCTGCAGTTTCTGATCAATCCTATAATAATAAATCAAATAGGTGCCGAAAGATGAAAACAAATGCTTTCAAGTTTTAATTTTCCTGCTTCTTTCAATAAGGTGTTTTTTCCAAATTAAAAATTTAAATTTTTTTTACAGTAAGAAATTGCACAAACATCAAGATCAATTTAATCATTCTTCATTCAATGATTTTTGGGTCAAACACTGAGGGGAAAAAGAAGCCAAAACCATATCACTAATCAGTGCAAAAATGCCACAAATACAGCTCCTGAACACAGCATGTTTTCCACACTGCTTGCAATCACATGAAAAATAATGCACCTTTGAACCAGGTATGAGTTGCTGGGGAAGCTGATCAGGACCACACATCTTTGCTTTTGCATAGAGGAATTTACAAAAACACATGGGCTGGGCAAGGCCTGCAAAGGCCAGCTGTTATTGTAACAAGCAATGTTAACATGTTTTATTTAATGCATTATCCAGGTTAAGAGCAGTGCTCTGCACTGCATTCAGACATGGTGCTTTGCAACTACCCTCCCATGTTTTTCTTGTCACAACTCTGCACACATAATGGACTAGTAATTTCATCTAAAGGATGCTGTATGCCTATGCTGTGTCCCAAACCATGAAGGGCAGTAAGGCAGCCAACGGTAAAGAAGCAGTCTTTACACGTATGCAATTTGTCAAAAGAGATTTAAGCCCCATGCTTCCCTCACTTGCAATGCCACAGAAAACAATAATGAACTAAATACTGAGAACAGCATGTTTCATAACTGCAACAAGATTAAATTGCAAAAAAACCTGTCCAACAATTCTCTCAGGTCATTACATGATCTGATAATACTGTTGTGGTGGGGTTTTTTTCCCCTGTCTGTTCAAAATAAGCAAGCTCTGACACGACCAATATGCTTCAAGCAGCTCTCCACACAGCTGAGCTGCCCAGGACATGAATTGGATTATTAGTGGTGCAAAAAGCCTCTTTAGTCAGTAAATATCTGTTCAGTGATGCATTTGTTTTTTGTATTTACAGAAAATAAGCTCACACACTGTTTTTGTACTTTACTTGCTTTCTTCCTGCTGCAAATTCAACTGCTTTCGCTTCCATTTATACAAAACATTCTCAAGATGTTTGTCACAGCTTGCCTTTCACTTAAAAATCCATGGGAATACTACAAGCTATACAAACAATGAAACCAGTAGTTTTTGTGATTACCAATCCCCCTTTAGATACTTTTCACTCTTCTATTCAGCTATTTCATTTGCAGTACTGTTTACTCTCACTGTAACCATTTGGTGTCTTGTTTTCACCAGTACAAGCCTTCCCATCCTTGTTCACCCACAAACTTCACAAACTGAGCTACATAAATATATAAGCATGTAACTGCTCCCATGTAAAAAAAAAAAAAATTCCTCAGTATTAACTATATGAAAGCATCCTCTGATCTGAGCAACCAACCAGCCACATATGAAGATCCACAAAATTAAAAGCATTTTATATTAATTTACAAAACTTCACTGAGTTCATTCCAACTGAGTTTCTGCTCCTTCATGGATGACATAAATCCACAACTCTGTCCCTGAGAGCAATTAGCAATCAATATCACTATTGACCAATGCATGTAATACACTGGCCATAGCTCACTTCTATATCCTTTACAAGTTAACTTATAAAGACAGTTGCACTCCCCATTCCAAGGAACCCAAAGCACTGCCGTATTCTACTATGGCATCACACATATTGAAACAAAAAAGTCAAAAGACATCTCCTATTCTTGATTTCAGATGAACTACAAATGGGCAGGATGACGAGAAACAACCAGCAGTCAACTATCACCACCACCTATGTCACAGGTAATGCTTTGGGCTGGTAAGAGATCACAAACAGGGCTGACGTTAGAGATAACACACCTGTGGAGTAAGGCAGGTACCTGGGTGACCACAACCAATACAAAGCTAAAGTAACTGCTAAAACAGAGGGTGTATCAGCCCTGCACTGTTTAAGCAGAAAAAGTTGGAAACACAAAGAAGAAAGGCCTGCATTCCATGTAAAGATGGAGGATCAATTACTTGAGAGATCTGGCCCAGGAGTAATTCAATCATTCCAGTGAGCAAGGAGGATGATTTTAGTTCTCAATGGGTTTGAAAGAGAAGGGAATTCAAGGGAGCAAACTCCAAGCCAAAGACAATACTGCAATTCAAGCAAAAACAGAAACTTGAATGCCATAATCAGAAGAAAAAATTTCTTAGACATACTACAGAGAAGCAAGTAGCAGATTTACCTGCAGCTTAGGCTGCAGTGCGTGATGGAAGTTGTGTCAAAACTTCCTCCCATATTACAGGCCCAAGCTAGCAGGAGGAAGACACTATGCTCTGCAAGCAGAATAGTGTGAAAAATTAGTGGGCAAAGACAAGAGGTTAGTTACCATATCATCCTAACTTTAGACTGCTGGCCTGTCATGAAACAAGACACATGAAAAAACCAAAACATTGCAGACTTGGGTGAAATAATGCTTTGGATGACCTTGTGACCAGTGTGTTTTTCCATAGTGTCAAAGAATGCTACAGAATAAAACATTACATAAAAAAGGGCAAATGGAAAAAACTACGAGGACCACTGGGGCACTCTTTTTAAGATGTGCTGGATTTTTCAATGAAACAAAAATCAGGGCACATGAGAAAAGCAAGAACAAGCAAAATGGAAAGGAGCCTCAAAAATTATTTCAAGACGACCAGTACAGCCCAACTTTTAAAGCAGCCGATATGTTAAGGCAGATGGGTACTGATGCTTGACTAGGAAGAGCCTGGAGTACAAAACACACTGTTCTCCTGTAAAAACATATGCATTTTTTGAAAGCAAGTATATTTTCCTGGTTTTCTAGAAAGAAAGAAACTAAAAATGTTACAAGATTTTCCTCCAGCGAGGCCAGCACTTGCAACAGATGTTACTAATGGTTTGGGAATGGAACAGTTTGTTCTGAAGCAGTTTCCATAACCTACTTTTAACTTAGGCTTTGCTTTTGAAGGAAGGCTCTCCACCAAAACTGACCTCCAGTTCAGTGTCCTTGAATAATACTTTCTAGTCATTAAAACTGTCCTTGAATAGTACTTTCTAGTTATTAATTTTATGGACAATGTCTGTCATAACACTGGCAATAGAAGCACTTCATTTACCACCTGAAACAGCAAAATGCTAGTAGCAAATGGAACTATGCCACACATTTCAATACATTTGCTTCCATTTTTTTGCTTCTAAATTACCAAAGGGGAAATTTTGTAACTTGCAACACAAATTTACACCACAAGTTAAACTAACTTTTTAAAGCTTACACAGGTTGGCAAACACCAGAGTTTAATCCAAATGGTTAAGCAAAATCTTTATTAAAAGATGGTTGAGTCTAACTTCATTTAAATCAGTGGTAAAATACCTATTGACGAAAGCTAGGATTCCTGCCCCCCTGCCCAAGTACGCAATTTAACTAAACTGGCTTCACACTAACTGAATTGAAACTCCATTGTATGAACAAATCATGCAGCCAGCCAAGTAATCTTACTACAGCAGCATTTAGCTTTGCTTACTGTTCATTACATTGATGTCCATGCAGAACTTGAACATTGAGAACTTCAAAATCAGGACCAAACCTTCCACTTACGTTGCAAACTGCTTTCTTGGGCACAGCTGAAACAGCTTAAGTTGTTCTCAAAACAGCTCTACTGCTGCTTCAGTCATTTATTAACTTACTGTAAAATTTTCTTCATTCTTCATTTTGCAAGACCCTGTTTACAGCCACACAGAAATGTGTGAAACTGTTTTTGCCACTAATCTGCAGGATAAGCAAGCTTTCCACTAACACTGTACAAACAAAAAGTGACGAGGCCACTTTCCATTGTGTGTTTTATCTGCACTTCCACTTCTGACTCATAACTCTTTACAACTATTTTACATTAATCCACAGAAATAATTTCTATCATAATTAAGTTCTCCTTAAGTAGTAGCTCTTTGTGATTGTAAACCAAACCACTAAAAACTTTCTGGCGACTTATTTGACCCTTGTTCCTGACAAAAACAAAATTTAGAATCGCAGAACCCTGCCACTCAGCTGTTTTTTCCTTCTGTGATGAGTGTTCCTTTGATGTAAATTTGGCTGTGACAGTGCACACAATAATAGAAGTACCAATAAATAGTGTGAATAACATAGTTAAGCCTGGACATAGCTTTGGTGGCAATGAGAATAGGAAGAGGGAACCACAGCATTACATGAAGAGGTACGTACATTATGTATGTTTTGGTTTTATAGAATAAAGGCAGATAGACACATACACTGGTATATCATATTTGCATTTGGTCTTCATGTACTTGAAAGAACCACAGAAAGTGAAGGAAAGCACACAGATACTTTGAACTCTGTCAATACAGCCAGACATTGAATGAAATTATGACTGCTCTCATAAAACTGCAGTGGTTTACCTGGACTAAATATTTAAAAAAAAAAAAAAGTAGCCATCAGCACACCCTTTGTGCTGGAAAAGACCTAGGCTACATCATCTTGGTCGCTCAGTGTGAAGTTCTAATATGCAACATCCAAAACTAAATTATACCAAGTTACACAGGCAAACCCTGGTGCAATTCTTACACAACATGGGCATGCAGCGAGCAGAAAAACCCTTCTCTTCTCTGCTTTTAACCACTCCAAACTGCACACCTCCTGGGACTATTTTTCTCTGCCATCCATACTCTGGTCTTATAAATTCAGTGGTTCTCCACTGCATCACAAATACACTGAGATGAGGAGCCTTATTGAAACACAAGATCTAGTTCCCATGGCTTTAGTCTGAAAGGTCTTAAAAAAATTATAAAACGAAACCTCCCCCAGCTAACTGATCATTCTCAGCAGGAGTTATTAGAAAACAGCAGACAAAGAATAAAATTAGCAGGTAATGAAAAATAATCAAAACCGAATACTTTAGACCATTCAATAGGCATTAAAATAAAATTACTGCCTGCATAAAAACCGTTACAGAAAAACCAGAGCCTAATTAAAAGCACAAGAAAGCAGCAAACTGGAACCACTTAAATTACGGACTTCAGGGCCCTCTAGTGGTTAAAACATCGATACGAGAAAATCCATGAACTTTTTCCTATAAGGCTACTGAAGTCTACTGAAGTAATGCATTTTATTTTTACAATTCCCATGTAATTAGGAACACTTAGGCTGGAGAGCTGCCGAGTAAATTGCCAGAAAGGGGAAAAAAATACAAGGTAATATCTGTTCACAAAATCAGCTAATGCGTGGTATTTTTTTGTTCTTAATAGAAATGAGAAGTTACTAACATTCTCAGCTGTGCACAACCCAAAAAAAAACCCCATATAATCACTCTTTCAAACCTGCATCAGAATTACCTTGTTTCTGAAAAATTCACTTGCTTTGCTGGCTTATTACATCATTTCACCTTCCTCTGGCACCCACAAAACTGTCAGTGCACAGCACCAGCAACAAAAAAAGCCAAAACAAACAAAAATAGGAATTGATAGGAATTGTTAATCTTCACCATGGTGTAGTGAGAAATATTTTGGGCATACTCCTATATAATTGATTCACAAAGGAGGGAGTTACAAAAGTAATCCTTTTTTGCACTAACCACAGAAGTCCATCTGCTGGCAACTAGAGAAGGTTTGTTACTTCCTCCTAATCGGGTATTTTATCTGCCCAAGTCTTAACAAGCCACTTCACTGCAAGGAAATGCATTGATATTGCTTTCTTAGTAATTAGAGTAGACTTTCAGCTCATTATGGCTTTGCAGTCCATACATGAGCTGAGGGAATGAAAGAGCCTAGTATGACAAGAGCACACTTCACTACAAGTGTAAGCACCACACCACCACTGAATGATGATGAATAACACTTTCCCAAGCCACATTCTCTTAAGATGCCTAACACCAAATCAGACATTTTCAGCCCCTCATCCCAATCTTGCCTCTCATGTACATGTGCCCTTGAAAGTTTGATAGCTGAGTACAGCAACATCTGTGCAAGTTCTATAATGTGCCACAAAAATCAGCTTTTCCCAATGAGATGATGCCTACCGACCACTTCATGTCAACTTTTTATTCTTTTTTCTAAAAGGGGGTAAATAAGGATTACACTGGCAGAGGTGGGGAACAGAATGCAGACTGATTCAGCAGCTCAGTCATCTGGAGCATTACAGCAAGCTACAAAATGATGACTTGGGTGGAATTTAAGTGAGGTAGTCAAGGTACAGAGTTGACTGTCAGGTAGGTACCATTCACGTGACTGTGATGAATTTTCTTTACAATATGGAAGGGTGATAATACTTGTATCTTCTCCGCAGTACAAAACTCTGCCTATGTAATACATCCCTTTTTCTTTGGCCTTCTGTAGCTTTGTTAACACACAGAAGAAAAATATGATACTTTGTAACTAGTTCATTCAAAACAGAAATGCCAAACTCAAAGCTAGTTCTCTACAGCACAGAGCTGCACAGTTAAAAAAGAAACAAAGTGAAAAAGCTGGTATTTTCTCACAAAAAATTACATCTGCAAGATTTCACAAGTTCACCACATATGTTCATAGGATGGCTTTATCCTTCATCTGTCATCCTACAAATTAGATCCTATTCTGGCTTTATTCTACAGTAAAATTGATATAGAAAACATGTAATGAATTTACCCTTGAAATACACAGAGAAATCAAAACATAAACAGATCATCAGTCACGATATTTGCAAGTTTGTATCCCAGTTCAAGATAGTATACAAGGACAAACAGAATGAAAATACCAGTTGCAAAGGTTTTCTATACCTATCCACATGAACAGAAAATAAGTTTCATGCCTTTTAGAGATCTTAAAACTATGACAAATAAGAAAAACAGCCACACAACACCACTTTCACATCCCAAAGAGAAGTGTTTGAGCACTGAAATAAATCCAGTGGATCACATGACCAGAAATGTGGAAGCAAGATGGTCTAAATGAAAACAACAAATGTTTAGGCACACAAATCTTTCATAGGTCGGACACAGAAGCCATGAATTACAGTCTAAATACAATTTTCAGAATGGCCACCCAAAACTTAGTTGGAATTAGGTAATTTTCAACCTAGTAGCAAACTATTTGGGATTTGGGGAATTTTCAGCCCAGACATTCCAAAACAGGCCATTACAGAACTGCACGTACATACTTGCTTCTAGATCTAAATTCCATCAACAGCTATGCTGTAATTAAAAAAAAAAAAAAAAAGGCAAAAAAAAAACCCACAACAAAATCCCCATAGAACATACCTCATGGAAGTTATACTGTTGATGAGCTTTTCAGATTGATCTGACAAGGTAGACGGAAGTATTATTTCAACTGGCTGCAGACGCAAAACCCGACTCTCTAATTCTAAGCGAGATGCACAGTCCCGAAAACTATCAAAAATTACTTCTCCGGTAGTTGGTTGGATTGCCTGTCGAATAATAATAACAACATCATATGCATTGAATATTTAAATTTTCAGGAAGTGTTTCAGTAACTCAAACTGTTAAGCCAGAAATGAAATTTATGGCATGTAGCACAAAATTATATAGCACCCACATGCTTATTAACAGTGGCAGATCAAAAAATCATGTTTTTCAAATCTATGATACGATAGTAACTTCAAACAACTATCACAATTTTATCTTAGTAAATGATAGCAATACCTTAACAGTGTAAATGTGTTCCTGTTATCAATCCAACATTGCTTGACTTTTATTACTATTTATGTAATTGGAAGTCTACAGAAGGTACATGCAATTCAGCCTGTCATAATAGCACCTGCTTTTGTTGTTCTCTCCCAGCTGCAGTGTGGCAAACACAAGCACAATCAAGACACTTTTAAATTAATGAATTACCAGCAGACTAGGCTTTTGTTATCACTGTGTTTTGCCAGTTAAACAATCCTGATTTTAATCTTCACCATAAAAGAGAATACAAATCTGAAGAGGAAACAATAAAAGTATTAAGACTCTTCCTCTAAATAACATTTTGTAAAGGAAAAAAGTGCTCACAAGCTTTAAAACATTGACCCTAAAAACATCTAAAGTTACTAAAGCATCTGAACTAATGATTTCCCTATATTTGGTTAAAACACTGTTACGTTTTCAAGTGGTATGGCAGCAATAACAGTGTTAGGAATATTCAACTATCAACTTCAGACCTTTTCTGCAGTTTTCAAATGTAAGGCGCTCACGATTCACACACAGATGATATCCTATCTAAACTGCACCTTGTTACAAAATAAACAAAACCCAAAAAATTCTAAAAAACAGGACAACTGTAAATTACCACCCACCTTTCAGAAAAACCCCAACAAAACAACGCCCCAAAAAACCCCACATAAACCCTAAAATATCAGTTCCCCTGTGAAACTAACTTACCATAATGCCTATAACAATGTCACCTTTCTTCCTGTCAAATTTTTCTCCGTTTTCACAGACACAGAGGAGGTAGTTATCAGGGACCTCTGTTGTTACCTCTTCAACATCTACAGAATCATCTAGCTTCAGCAAAGGGTTCACATGTAACAAATGTTAAAAAAAACACCAGGCAATACACAGATTTTGGTGCATTATTCACAGGTCCTTCTGGATTTCAGTCCTTCTCAACTAGATTTTGTGTTAGGTCTTCTGGACTAAAGGTCTAATTTGACTTTCATTAGCTTGACTCCTATGACAATTTTGGTGAACTCAGATGACTGTCAGCACCGAGGACTGAAGTCAGTGCGTGGCACGCAAAGGCCATCTTTGAGTGTCTTGTGGGTCTCCTCATTCAAGCAAGAGCAGCTATTTCAAAAGTTAAACCAGCAGCTGATTCTGCACACGGGCTGCTATACCTTGCCATTTTGACTTCATATCCACACCACATGCACCTAACAGAAAAAACAGAATGCACCAGGTACAAAGCACCTGAAAAGCAGGCAATGCTTTACAAAAGTATACATCTTAGCAGGAGCATTAGGTTAGTTGCATTCAAAACTTGTAGCATACCTGTCCACCAGGTTGGGTTATACTGCTGCACCTGCTTTCACTGAGTTTGCCAACCACTGCGATAGAGTCTGTAAGTACACTAGAAGTTTTCCAACAAAATCTCAGGACTTCTATCTGCTTCCCTGACCTACTCCTTAAATGCAACCTCACAGGCATTAATCTAGCAATCTTTTTAGCTCTTGGTATCTAGTAAGTACTAGTTTGAGATACTAAAGGAAAAAACATGATGTAGATAATGCAGAAGATATGAAAACAAAAACCAGAAGAAAAGAAATTAAGACAATTTCACTGGTTGAAATTTTCACTATCTCATTTTCACATTTCCTTTGTTTTAACAGTCAGGGGTCAGTTACCCAGCTAGATTTTCAATAGTCCATTGATTTTATCACCTTCTTTTCACTTAAACCAAACCAATCAATTCTTCCTTCACACCCTCTTGAATCACTATTGTTATGCATTCTCAGTTTGGTCAAACAGGTAGCTGAAGACAAGATCTACAGAACACTGTAGACTTGGGAAGTCCACTCTCTGACTTCAGAAAGCAACTACAGTAAACACAGGCCCTGCTGTTTCACAACAAACCTAGAGCCCTGAAGAGATTAAATTCTTTATAAACCCAGCACCACGGTTTACCACAACTTAAAATTAAAGGAACTTTATTTCCTGCTGCCACTCTTATGTCAACCGCTAGCTACTCATGTTTCATCTAGCTGGTAATACTAGAATTACAGCCTCTCATACATGGAAGATTATAGTCCAAAACCAAACTTGTTTGAAAAGGATATCTTCTCCAATAAGTGTAGACTTAGTGTAGAGAGCAGTCAGTTTCCGGCTGAAGAGAGAGCTTTTATTTTCTCCAGCAGCCTTCAGTGCTGCAGTTTCCATTTGTTTTACCACTCCAACCTACAGGCACACAGCAAGAAACAAAATTACCTCTTTGATTAATAACAAATAATTTATTTAAACAAGTAATTTTTTATTATTCTTCTGTAAATTTGGAGATCTTTTAAAACGTACAAACAGCAAATGCATCATTAAAGCTGAGCAGCAAGGGCAAAGGCTAGCATTGATCCTGCTACTGAGGATATAAGGCACCGCTTGTTCTTATGTTCTATCCACTTCTAACTGCCCTCTCAACTTCTCCCATCCTATTTTGAAATAATTTTGCTAGAGTTCACCACTTGCCAGAGAACGGTTGCTGCTATCAATTTAGATTCAACAGGCCCTTTTCTCATAAGCAGAAAAAAAAAAGAGGTATCACAGAAAGTCAAAATTACAGGGATCAACAACAGGAAGGAAAAGAAAGAAAAAACATCTGGGCTAGGATAAGAAAAACAAGGATGTGAGGAAGAATGAGACAGAGAGAGAGAGGATATATAAGTATTTCTATCAAATGCAAAGGCTTGATAAAAACCAAGAGAAAGAACTGTTCTAGAAAACACAAAGATACCTTTTGTAAAATGAAATAAGATTGAATCTACTTAAATTTTGTGATGCTCATCACAACAGCAAAATTGAAACAGTTAGCCATTTTAACTGCAAAAACAGCCGATGAGTTTCCCACTCCTCAGCTGAAACAAGACTAGTACAGTAAATTATTTCACTGCTATTCTGTCCTTAACACCATTTAATAAAAGCCAGGGATAACCTTATATCCTTTTGCTACAAGTCGCCGCACATGGACAAACAGTCTGTGAGTCGGTATACTGGCAGTCATAAAGTTATGATCCTGATGACAATAAATGTTTAGTTCTTTAGCTGCAATCTGCAAAGTACAAGAAGAAGAGTCAGACGATAGTTTAAATTGTGACATTTTGAAGGAAAGGAGCTCATCTCTGTGACAACACTGATGCACAACTACAAATAGAATTCCAGTGTCAAAAGGAAAATGTTACAGGAAAAAGCCCAGAGAGCTGGGCCTCTCCACCTTCTGTCCCAGCACATGGTCACAAACAGGGGCCTCAGTACCACAGACTTCACGTGCCAGATTACTACGCTGCATGTTTATCTTTACCACCATGACGTAAACCACCTACACCACACACACAGATTCTGCAACACAGTTCAACAAAGGGTCAAGTAATTTTCACAACACTAAAAATGCAAAAAGAATGGAGGTATTTTAATTGTGGTTATACAGATGGTATTAAGCTAGCTAATCAATTAAAATACTGAAAAATCAGTATCAAACAGCAGTGGAAACTACATACTTCACAGAAAAAGAGTAACAACACTTGTTAAAATGTGACATTACAATGTACGCTCTCTAATTGCTTTTTTGCCCAATGACTAGGGAGAGTGGTCTTGAACAGGAACTGCAGACAAACACTGAATTCTGTACCTGGATAGTGTATTTCTGTTTCTGGACTGTGAGTGCACCAGTAAGCAAGTAGACAAATTACAGAGTACAAATTTGATTATCATAAGTAATTCCCAGTAACTAAGCAAAGTTTCTCACTGGTCTCAAGTGTAGAAATAGCACAGATCAAAGGCTGGTAGCAATGACTTTGGGACAGATCATGAAAAAAAAATATCATTATGAACCATTTATGAGCCATCACTTTAAAATAATGTTTGTTGCAAAGTACTTTCCAGTTCCTACAGATCTGGCACATACAGGTGCTGCATCTGAACATGCATACAAGATGGTCTCTGCACTCAGGCTATACCAGCTATATGCATCTACTTTTACAGCACTCACTCCACTGTCTTCCAAACTGAAATACTCCTAGTAGAGTTTTAGGCCACGATAGAAAATTCACCTCTGAAAGTTTTTCAGTTTTAACTCTGACAAATAATTACCCTATGACCTCATCTTAATTTCCCCATATGCAGGACAGCAAGCACTAGCATATGATTACAAAATCGTAAATGCTATTGTGGTAGAAAGCATATGCACAGTGGATAGTCTTCAACTTAAGCATGCAGATTTTTTGTCTTGATTTTGAGTACTAAAAACAACCTACGAAATTTATGCCCCACAAAAACCTTACTTCTGGGAATCGCCACAGACCCTAGTACGACACCAACACAACACAAGTGTCTTTCCATAACCCTGGCAAAAATTACCTCTGCATCTTCTCCAAAGAATCGATATTTGTATCCACATTCCACACACAAAACAGCATCCTTATAGCGTTTCTTCATTTCTATGAATTGAAGTTCTAGTGGAGTGTAAATACTTTTGGTTCTCTTATTAAGGTTTGTATCTGAAGTATATTGGGTATTTTCATAAGACTTCAGAGATGCAGAAAACTGACTAAGATCACAATGTAACTCCTCCTGTAAATAAAAGATGGAAAAGTATAGTTAGGAATCATCAAATAAATCCATCGCCCCTGCAGACCTTGACTCACATAGACCATAGAGCTAGGCTGTTCTTGCATCAAATAGCCCCAAGAACTGCAGCCAAACTATTAAAGTAGGATATACAGAATACAGTTTAATTGGAATTAAAAGTCATGGAAGTCAAAGATATTACATCAATTAGTCAACTTCAACACAGTGCTCACACATCTCAGCTGAAATCAGATCCCTGTGGTATCATGAGCTCTCAAAACAGACCAAGAGGCACACAGGCTGCAAAGACCGGGCAGTCAAAACCGGTCAGATATAAAAATAAGGATGAATTACTACTCCAATTTACAGATGAGAAACTGCACCACAGAGAGATTAATGGTGTTCCAAAACGCCACAGTAAATCAAGAAATAACCCAATTCAGTATGAGTCTCAGTTGATCGTCTCAAGCACCAAAACTGTATTTCTTCTCCAGTCTACCCTTCCTTCATAAGCTCAGCAAACCTCCCAAAATAATTTATTCTTAACCACACGAAATCTATATAACAGTTTCTAAAATGCTTAACAGTTAAGGCTTTGAGCCCACTCTCTTGGAATTTATCATTTACAGTGACATTGTGTAGCCTATGTTAGCCAAGCAACTTTAGCTCTGCAACTTTGTTTTGTTCGTTATTGTAAGCAGGGTGATGGATTCAGTCTTTTAGAAGTGCAGTGAACAACACTGATAAGATGCGCTTCACTTACAGCAAAATTCCTCCTCACTTGTATCAACACCAAGTACTCATAAAAGTGATTTAAAAAGATGAAATACAAAGACAATACTCTCCACAAGTTTTTAAAGTGTATGACTACACAAAACACAATTGAGCAGGTTGTGCTGTGAGTTTCTGTATCTGCAATTAAATATGGTAAACTTCCATTTCTAACAATTGTCCCATCTAGATTACAAGGAACGAAGTCAACAGACTGTTTAGGAGCAATGGTAGCTCAGAAGAAGAAACACAGAGGTAGTGCAAATCATATACTTTGAGTCATGGGAATGTACAAAGAATGCAGGTAGAAGACAATGGGGAAAAAAAGACGACTTATCTGTACTGTTAACTGCAAATTGTGAAATTCCCAGAATTGCACAGAATCAAGGGACGACCTATTTGACAAGCAGACACCATAGACAACATAGCCGAATACAAACAAAGCTGTACCATGCCTAGAACTCAGATGGCCCCAAAAGCTTAAATGTCTCAGCTGCAGAATCCTCAGCCTAAGGATTCAGCTGTCTTCAATCCAAGCTCTGTGCCAGCCAAGCAGCGTGACCGCATCTCATTTTACAGACAAAACTCTTGTGAAAAAGCATGTGAAATAAGGTCACAAAAGTAAAAGTAGTAAAAACACACAAGGAAGTTGAATGGCTGTAAGTTAGCTGCTTAAGGAATTTAGATGAAAATTAGTCACATAAAAAGGCTGTAACTCAGAAAAAAGCAAGACACAAACACCTAAGATAAGCCACTCCAAGGATGGCAGGCCAGCCCTTCCTCACCTGATTGCCTGGCCAGCCCACTCAGTAAGTGTCCTATAAAGATGCTAGCAATGCTCTGTCAAGTATGTCATGAATCCTCACTACCTACTGAGCATATTAAGTACGGAATAATTGCTCTTTACTTTTACTTTCATAGTATCATAGAATGGTTTGGGTTGGAGGGGACCTTTAAAGGTCATCTAGTCCCACCCCCCCTGCATGGACAGGGACACCCCCCCCCAGCCCAGGCTGCCCCCAGCCCCGTCCAGCCTGGCCTTGCGCCCTGCCAGGGATGGGGCACCCACAGCTGCTCTAGGCAGCCTGAGCCAGTGTTTCACCACCCACTTCACACACACCTTGCCTGCAGAATCTCTCTGCACACGCTTAAAGCCAACCTTCCTCATGATCTAGGAAGGGAGAGTTAACAGCTGCCATCATCTCACAGACAACGTGTGATCAACTGGACCCAAGTGCTCTTTGGCAACAAGCACCTAAGCATATGAATATGCAGTGGCAATACTGCTATAAAAAGCACACCAGTGTTAGTGCACTGGAAACCAACTTTGGAATAGGAAGGCATAAACACTGCACCAGCTGATACCTGGAAAATCAACACACACATCTGTTCAAAGCAAAAGAGAACCCTGAATTCTGCAGAAACAACCAACCATCTTAGGCCCACAGCCTGGTGGATGGAGAGTTGCACATTCCTTTGCTCACCGAATGTGCACTTCTGCTGTGCTTACTTTAACACACCCATTTTTAACCGACAGCCTATACCAGCCACGTGCTGTCTCCAGTGTTACAGAAAAGAAAGTCACCAAATACTTCCCATGCGTTTTGCAAATACGTACATGTGTTAGAACACACACATGTCATAATTTCAGCATCTAGAACTGGTTCTCAAACACCTGTGAGACACACCGAAGTATGATTTACAGGTTAAACTAGCAGGGACAGCATCTGATGTCAATGTAATTGCACGGACAAAGGATCAGAAATCAAGAAGTTCCAGACAGACAAGGGTTTGAAAGAGGGACAGAGAAGGAATTAGTTTTCTGTGTTCTCCAACTGACCACATCTACATATCCTCAATCCCTTATAACAACAGAAATCTCTTGCCACAAGCTGTTGAATTCATTATTCTTATATTGATCTCATGTTCACACAACTCAAACAACTCAGTTTAAGGTCATGACCTTCAGACACGGAAAGTCAAATCAACTTTTACAACCTTTCACACAACTTCCTTCCTTCAAAAAGCCAGATGTAAAGCTTTGTTAAAGAGCAGTTGAGTCCCAACACACCGCCACCACAGTAAGCCAAGAGACGCCTTTTAGGACCTGAATACTTCAAAATGAGCAAGCTGGCCCAAACCAAACCAATTAACTAATGTTAATTAGCCCCATAATTAAATGGGAAACAAAGCACTACTACACTGTTATTGATGTGTATCATAGGTATAATGATAATTTTCAAGGGAGCTATCCATACCTTCTGCAGATGGAAAAAAAAAAGTGGTATCTTTAGTAGTAAGGTTTTTTATAAACAAGGGGATTAAGCTACATTTCAGTAATAATTCTGAATCATATATTTGCAAAGAAAGCCTGTTAGGAATTTTACAGCCCATATCAAAACTCATACAACTTGAAAGAAAGCTGAGCAAAGGGACACACTGAACATTTGTTATTACGATATTATAGGTTCGTTCACAGTAACAAGATACACTGCCAGCATTTCTGCTCATTACTGATTTTTTTCAGTGGTATCACAGAAGAGCTGTAAGATGCATTCTGCTCACTGTGCTAAGACTGCCAGGAAAACATCTGTATACAAACACCGGTCTACTGGGTCGTGCTGCATTATTTCATGACAGAATACAAAAACACAAAAGGAATCTTGTGCCAAAGCTTGCTTTCCTTAAGCCATAAGAAGTAATCTACACAGCACTGGATCAAAGCTCTACATACCTTCTGAGCAACCTTTGGGCTACTGTCCCAAGATTGCAGATGGTTTTTCAGTTCTGAACTTCTCCCAATAATAGCAGGACATTTTTCCAAACTCAGAGATTCCTTTTCCTGAGAACTATCCTTCTGGACTCTGTTACACTGCTGGTCTGAATCACTGCAGAATTCTCTCAGTCTGTCTAGAGTTTGCAAACATATACGAGGCTTTTCACACTTCAGAGGTTCTTCTTCAGTAAAAACACACAACAAAAACATATTAGCAACTTATTTGCTGAAACAGAATGTCTACCAGAATGACATCAGTAAGCAGAGAACACAATCAGCTTGCTCCGTCTCTCTCTTCCCTGCATTCCCTCTCCTCTCCTCTCCCATTGCACTATTTCTGCCAGCCTGATCGAACCATGCATGTAATCAGCTTAGTTACTTCCCTGGAAAGTCAATACTCCTCACTTAAATGCTTCTTCATACATGGGAGAAGCAGTACAATTATTTTCTGGACTGATAATTGTAAAGCCACAAAATTAGCTAAGAATATTGGCAGACATGGTATTTTTTTCAGCAGTTTTTAAGGAGTAGTATTGCTAGTTGATGGTGTCTGAGTGATACTTCATCATATCCACAAAACTGCATATAGCACCCTCTTTAAAAAAATTATAGCGGCTAATTCTTTTCAATGAATTATAAGTGTAATGAACTTTATATTCAGTGATTACTTTTTTTCTACTAGCACCATTAACTTTTTTAATTCATGGTTCAAAGCCAAATAGAGCATGGGCATTTTCACTGTAATTAAGTGGTTGCCATTTCGCAGTTAAGAGCACTGCATTAGAAGTATTTACTCTAAGGTAGTCTTTAGGTATCCCAGTCAAAGGGCAGACTCTACAGAGCTGTCAGGTGTCAGTAAGCTTCAGCCTGAGACTAAAAGACAGATTGTATAATTAACACAGAAAGGGAAGTTACAGCATTTCTGCGTGGGCATCCAGACTTCACTGACTGAACAACCTGTTAAAGCTGAGTCAGCTGAAGGGGATTTGCAGAGTAATTTTGGAGCAAGGCTCAAATACCTAGCTTCTGAGCCACAGACAGGTGCTTTAGAAGTGTAGCTATTATGCTCATAATGGCTCTTCAGAGATGTCTGCTATACTCAAGAGATACTTCCTAAAGTATCCAACATTTTTTTTTTACATTTGACAATGAAAAACTATTTATTGGGTATAAATGCTTGAAGGTTTGTTTACAGTCAACTCACTTTTATCCTGAGTCTTCAATGGATTACAGATGTCTTCTAGAGTAATCTGTTGTGCCTTGGTCTTCTTCTCACAGGGTTCATTGCTTTCAGTTGATTTTCTCCTTTTTGTGCCAAATTCAGAAGCCTGAAACATAAATTAAACAAAGTAGTTCTTTGCCATCCTCCACAAAGGAAAATAACGCACCCATCATTACATAAAGAGGTAACGTAAAATGACTTTACAATATATTAAATCCCTAACTATTTTACCTATCTACATTTTTTTCTAATAAAATAGTTCCTCTAACATTCAAGGCTACAACACGAAAAGAGATAGTGCATTCTGTGAAGAAATTGGCTGTTGCACTAGAGAAGAAACACCTGCAGCTACCACACCTTCAAAAGGCAGCTTAGAGCTAGAGAACTGAACCAGCACTTAACAGACTCTCCCATCATACCACACACTACTGCCCTGTGTCTGAATCAGATCTCTTCTGCAAATCCTCATTTCCACAGTTCAGAGCCCTCCTCTTGCCAGATACTGGCTATTCACCTCTGAAAAGCACGGCTTCCTATAGCCTACATCCCAATGATGGAAGAGTGTCTTCTCCACACCGTCCCCAAAGCGTTAAAAGATTTTCCTAAACTATCTGTAAACACCTAGCTAGCATCATCCTGAGTTTGGATAGAATACAGTACTTTTGACTAGTGCTCCTTAGATGGCTTTTGACACATGTACTTTTAACACTTCATAAACAGAAAATTCATCAATTTATGTTGTTTCATCACTGATGTTTTCTGTTTGACAGAATGTAAGAAATATGACTAAATATAAAGAAGTAACTTGCAACTGCAATAACGTATAAACACACTACCATTTCACTCTGCAGACAAACACAACTGGTGCTTTTAGCAGCTTGCATGCACGATTCATATGGTAATCTCAAGATGTTTTAAGTGTATTACTGGGAAATTCAATCTCCTTGTAACTAAGCAGGAACTCTATCCTCAGTCAATAAGCTGGTAACCTCTACATAATGCATCCATATGCACAGCCCACAGGAATGGCAATGTTTCCCTTCCACATCCACTATTACATACCACCAGATCAACACTAATTACAAAGCAATTTTTCTGCATGGACAGAAAGGGACAATCACACCTTTTGTAATGTATTTGGACCAAAAGTAACAAAAAAGGTTGATTTGAAACACAACTGAGAAAAGCATGCGTTCCCAGGGGCTAGAAAGGGCTAGAAACACAAACTACTGGGAGACTGGAGAATATGAACTCAGAATGAAATCCAGTTGCTGAGACAGCAATTTTTTCCCAGCAGCAGCATGGAGAAGCTGCCGTATTGCTGCAGGCTCCCTCAGCCCTGCACCTAACAGTGCAGGCAGAGTTGCCCGAGCTCCACCACGACCTGGGCCATGAGCTTAACCCGCTGCACGCCGGGCGGCAGAACCTGTGCCAGAGGGTCCAACACGACTGCAAAGGCGCTAAGGCCCGTGACCCAAACTTGCACGCCAAACCCCTACCAAGCCTCAGTTCCAACAAGGCGGGCATGTCCTAGCTGTTTCCGAAGAACGAGGTATCGCTACCGTGTTACACAAGGCAACGATGCTACAGCAAGCACCGGTGACTGGAAGGCCCCGTCTGTTGGTGGGGCCACCGCAGGGCACCTGGCGCGGCGGGGCCGTGGCCAGCTCGGGCCACCCTTTCAGACACGACTTAGTGACACGAGGTAACCAGACAGGCCCGAGGGCCCTTCGCCACCATCAAGAGGTGACAGGACCTGAGGGCCCCTGCGGCCCGGCCCCTCGCCCTTCAGGCGCCCTGAGCCCCAACCGCCACCGCCCCGGGCGCACCGTCTGCCGGGCGGCACCCTGCTCCCCGCCGCTCCCCGCCGCTCCGAAGAACCTGCTCAGCACCAGCTGCTGCCCCCCGCCGCCGCGTTCCCGCCGCCGCCCCCGCGGCATGGCAATGGCGGCAGCGATGGCGGAGCCCGGCCGCGGGCACTGGCACCACCTTCCCCGCCGGATGCGACAGCAGGCGCAGGGCGGGGCCGCAGGAGAGGGGAGGAGCTATGCCACCGCCCCGCCCCGCCCCGCCGCTGCTGCGCGCTGCTTGCTGGCTCGCTGCTCGCTCGCTCCCCAGGCTGCCGCGGCGGGAAGCGGCGGCGGGGCGGCATGGTGCGCTCGCTGAACTCCATCGTGGCCGTGTGCCAGAACATGGGCATCGGGAAGGACGGCCGCCTGCCCTGGCCGTCGCTGAGGTACCGCGGGTCTGGCGGCGTTCTCCCCGCCGGGGCGGCGGGGGCGCGGGTGGACCACAGCTCCCAGCGCGCAACGCGCGGCGCTCGACAGGGCGGGAAAGTGCCCGCGGTGGCGGGGGGGTGGGGCGGCGGCGGCGACCGGGCCGCGGAGCTCCCCCGGGGGTCGGGCCGGCAGGCTCCTGGCTGCAGGGTGGCCCTCATGTAAGCAGGGCCGGAACCGAAGGGCTGGCCTCAGGCGTGGTACCGGTCCGGCCTCTCCCCCTACTCGGGTTAGGATTTTCTTTTCACATCTAGAAAAATGCACCTTATCCCTAAACCACGTTGTAATGCGCTCCATGTTTTCTTGCCAGGAATGAGTACAGGTACTTCCAAAGAATGACTAGCACATCCCACGTGGAAGGTAATGTACTTGTTGCCCAGGTGTGCCTCTACATATTATGTTACTTCGTGTGGCATCAGTCACGGAAAAGTCTGGTAATTTTACCTTTCCCTGACTTAAAAGCCCTGCTTCTGCCAACAGCCTGCCCTTCCCCACACTCCCAAGCCTCACAAGTCTGCAGGTTGTTTTGATTAGATAAAGAAACAGGACATGAGGCAGATATTTTAGGGCTGCAGGTGATGTGTAAAAAAAAAGAATGCCAAAGTCCTGTTTCCCCAACAGGGCAGAAAACTTCATGTACCTGTCCTAACCCACAACTCCAACACTGAATAAGTTAAAAATGGAAATCAGTTTATATGCTAACCAGAGTTTTTTTCAGGCTGTATTAGCTTATCTAACTTGTTTGCTGTCGCTCAGCCTTGGCCATTTGTTCCACCCCTCTGACCTTTCTGACAGTAATTTTGCTTTTCTGATTGCTGAGCCATCGCAGTACACCAGAAAACCCAAACTGTACTGATAGTATACAGCAAGAAAAGTGAAAACGTATGCAGTATATCTGTACACAGCAATACCCAACTGTACTGATAGTGTGCAGCACTAACGTTCAGGGCCAGCAGCAAAGTAATATTATAGACTATAGATTTGGTGAGATAAAACAAGTTACTGTGGGGTGGAAAAAAAATGTGAAAATCGGCACAAACACACAAGAAGGTGAAAACAGCTAATTTGTTCTCATCAGGTACTTCGCATACTTGTCTTTGCCAGAAGAGACAAGCCTTGCCACATGGCTCCCATTCCTCTTTCTTACCGACTCTGGTGCTGGATTGACATTTCCTTAAGCTGTTCTACTTCTCTAACTCAGTAGGCTAGGCCGCTGGGTGTCTGCAGGGCCTGGGAGTACAAGGTGCATGGTAGAATCAGGAAAGAGGCATCGGGAGAGGAGGAATAGGACCTCCCTGAGCCATGCAACTGGCTCACTGTGTTTGATGGAATCAGAGCCATGAGAGACAACAGGTTTATCCTCCCATTTCTGCTGCTTCTCTCTTTGCCAGCATCATCACTCTCTTTTCTGTGTTTCTTTTTTCATGCTCCAGTTAAAACTGCTGACTAGCAAAACTCACTTACTTGCTAAAACTTCTTGGCAGCCTAACTTGCCCTTTTTTTGATTAAGTGACCTGTTCCATATTCTGATTGAAGGTCTACCTATCCATGTTTTACAAGGAATGTCTAGTCTCATTCTGCAGCAGTCTTAAGTGATTTTACTTATGTTTTGGAGACGTGATTCAGCCTCTTGCAACCTCACATACAAAAAAGACAGAACACAAGTCTTTTTATATGTCTGCAAGTTGCATCTTACCTGGCACAGATAACCCATAATCAAAAAACAGTGTTTCAAATACAACTAAAAAGAAACATCTAGTTAAATCCTGCCTGCAGATCTTCTGATAAACTGTGATGCTGGATGCTAGGCAGTTCAGTTGTGTCATAACCAGACCTCTTAATGGGTTATGCTGCCATAAATCTTCACACCATTGACTTAAGAAAGTCAGAGAGTCACTGATTTTTGAAAGTGAGAAGCACCACCTAAACTTGCATTTAGTCTGCATGCTTACCTGCACTGTCCATGGCTTTAAATTAGCTATTGTCTAGACAATTCTTTGTTCTGACGCCACAGGCATCCCTTTGTGATCCTTTAGTCAGAAAATATGCTTGTTTTTCAGAACTTTTACATTTCCTTCAGCAGTGGTGCCAGTGGTCTGTGCTAACATACCTAAATTGACACTGCACTATGTCTCTTGGAAACTTGCTCATGAAGCTTATCTGCCAGAGAAGGGTCTTTAGATATCGCTAATAAACAACTGGAGCATCCATTCTCTGGTGTGGTCTCTCAGATCAAGAAGCAGGGAGGAAAGCTGTGAACATACACTATTTTATTTTTTCTAAAATCTCTCCTGCTGATGAGACATTTTGTGCGTCTCAACATCTGTTTATTTCTTTGATAACTCAATTTCCTCATAAAGAGAAACCCTCTTCTTAGGGTATTTGTAAGAGATGATCAGGTTATGAATGTTTGGTCAGAAATGATACTTAGAGTGAAATCTAGAATATGATTGAACACCTATCGCACTTCTGCTTTGGATTTAATTAGGCTGGTTCATCTCCTAAAAGTTACCCTTTCACCTGGCCTTTTTTTTTTTTTTTTTTAATTAGATAATGCTCGAAGTTGGCAATTATTCCTGATTGTATAACTGGAACGATGGAACATGAAAAGACAAAGTCGATTACTGTACACTGCTCAGATTTATAAAGAGAACAATGACATTGTTAGTGGGAAAAAACACTAAAAGAACTCTTTTGAGGGTATGAGTTGCTCTGACACACAGAGATTAATTTGGTCCTGTAGCTATAGCAGAGCTAGTGTCCGTGTAATGCATGTCATGGGCAGTGACATGCCTTTTTTTATTTTCTTTTATCTGTGTGCATGAGGCTACATTCGTGTCAACTGACTGACAAGACTTTGAGGCCACAAACAAGTTCTTCTACGGATGTGACTAATTTGAGAATCAGGGCCTAAGCTTGTACCTTTTTTAACTGCTGAAATGAAGTTCGGAACAGGGAGGGCAAGTCCAGCCATATCACTAAACAACCAAACCAAATTTAGGACGGAGCAAAACCACCCTTTAATAAGTGTTTTCTCTCTTACTCAGGTAAACAGAATGCAGTGATCATGGGTAGAAAAACCTGGTTCTCCATTCCTGAGAAGAATCGTCCTTTAAAAGACAGAATTAATATCGTGCTCAGCAGGGAGCTCAAGTATGTATGATGACTAATAGGCCTTTAAAACAAATGAGAAGTCTGCACCTAAAAATATGTGTAGCAATAGATGTAACACAAGTAATGCTAAATGTAACATACTCGGGCATTGTGGGTTACATGAGTGGACAGCAGGGTGGGTTGAGCTGGCTGAATGGCAGAGCTCCGAGGGCTGTGACCAGCAGCACAGAGCCTGGCTGGAGGGGTCAGTGCTGGGTCCAGCCCTGTTCAACTTGCCCATCGGTGACCTGGGTGAAGGGACAGAGGCACCCTCAGCAGGTTCCTGATGACACAGATCTGGAGGAGCAGCTGACACACCAGGGGCCTGCGCTGCCATTCAGCGAGACCTGGGCGGGCTGGAGAGTTGGGTGGGGAGGAACCTCATGATGTTCAACAAAGGCAAGTGAGGGATCCTGCTCCTGGGGAGGGACAGCCCCGTGCACCAGCACAGGCTGGGGGTGACCTGCTGGGGGGCAGCTCTGCAGAGCAGGACCCGGGAGTGCTGGTGGGCAGCAAGTTGCCCATGAGCCAGCAGTGTGCCCGTGTGGCCAAGGTGGCCAGTGGGATCCTGGGGGGCACGAGGAGGAGCGGGGCCAGCAGGTGGAGGGAGGTGACCCTCCCCCTCTGCTCCGCCCTGGTGAGGCCGCATCTGGAGCGTGTGCCCAGTGCTGGGCTGCCCAGTTCACCAGAGACATGGAACTGCTGGAGAGGGTCCAGCAGAAGCTACGAAGCTGATGAGGGGCCAGAGCATCTCCCTTACGAGGACAGGCTGAGAGAGCTGGGCCTGTGTAGCCTGGAGGAGACCGAGAGGGAATCTCATCAATGTCTATGAATGTCTTCAAGAGAATGGGGCCAGGCTCTTTTTCAGTGGTGCCCAGCGACAGGACAAGGGGCAATGGGCACAAGCTACAACACAGGAGAATTCCTTCTGAATATGAGGAAGAACTTCCTTACCTTGGTGGTGGCAGAGCACTGGCACAGGCTGCCCAGAGAGCTGGTGGAGTCTCCTCTGGAGATATTCAAAACCAGACTGGACATGGTTCTGTGCAGCCTGCTTTAGGTGGACCTGCTCTAGCAGATGATCTGCAGAAGCCCCTTCTAACCGTGACTATTCAGTGATTCTGTGATTTTTTCGATGTCTAGTTAGGAAGCATCTCTACTGTTGGTTCCGAGGGATATCACTCGTGTACCTGTAAATTTTTAATTATTATTTTTATTTCTTTTATTTTGTAATTAATTCACAAGATACAATGGTTGTTACTTTGTGTAATGAATACTAGTCCTAGCTCTACACCAAACAATCTGACAATTGTCAGCAGTCTTTCTGACAGGTGTATTTAACTGTATTTCTCTAGATCCTGCTTAGACTGGTGGCTCTTAAATCCCTTTTTTTAAGTTTATTTTTATTAGCATTTAGGGAAGAGCTGTCCTTTTTCAGAGCTCTCTTCTTGAATCCATCACCCACAGTCATCCAAATATTCTTAAACAAAAATGTCCACTTAAAATGGTTTTGGAGGATGTTGCTGTGTTCTGGGCTAAATATGGGGGGCTTGGGAGATAGGGACATTTTTGACTAGTTCGATTGAGTGAAATATTAATGTTCTGGAATTCAGGTAGAAATCTATATTTAATTTTATAAACCTCTACATTTCTCATTTACACTTTTTTAAAAAACATGATATAAAATTTCAGATCTGTAATTTATGCCTTTTAAGTCACAGTTGTGATTAAACTGTGATTTATTAAACAGTCCTGCAGTCAGATGAGAATTCTAACATAGTTTAGCAATAATAGGCATTTCAAAATAATTAACTAATGTGAAACATTTAGTTATTTGTGAATTCAGCAAAACATACTGTATGTCTAGATTGTATTGATTATCATGATGAATGGTCCTTTAATTATTTAGTAATAAAACTTTGCTTTTTCTAGGGAAACCCCAAAAGGAGCGCATTATCTTTCCAAAAGTCTGGATGATGCTTTAACTCTTTTGGATTCACCAGAGTTAAGAAGTAAAGTAGACATGGTTTGGATCATCGGAGGCACTTCAGTTTACAAGGTATCTTCAGAGTACTCCTAAATCACTCATTTTCTGCAGTGGGATGAGGATGGCTCAAGTTCCTATTACTTGCCCTTTAGGAAGTGCTTTTCCTTCATGTCACCCAGCACCCTCCAGTGATTCCAGCAGAACAAGTCTTGGAGAGTAAGATTTCAAGTCATAAGTTTAAAATGCCTGTCCAAGTAACCAGGTGGTGCTCTTGCTAATGGTCCAGTGTCATGCAGTTACTGTGCTTTTGAGAGCTTTTCTTAAATATCTAAATTGCTAGTTTTTCAACCAAAACCCATCCCGTAACAGTTATTTTACTGAGATAGTAGACTGGCTCTGCAGAGGATGTGGAAAGAAAGGAAAATTGATCTGGCATTTTTAGCCAGAGTATGACACTATACAGGTGTACAGGTGAGAAAAGAGGACTTAGAGAGAGCTGGCAGGTGGTGGTATCAGCAATAACAGGAGATAATCATACAAGAAAAGGAAGCACTCACTGTTTTGCCATCCAGCAACCAGACATCCCTACCGTTCCTGCTCCCCAGGTTTCTCTTGGTGTCTAAGGTGTCTTGGTATTCAGGTGTCTGTTCAAGTGCCAGGATGACTGCATGTGCCACTTTCTAATCAGGACCATCTCTGCACTGACAAAGCCCTGTATAAACTCTCCTGTTTTCCCACAAATGTAACAGTCTTCCTGTCCTTAGAACTAAGAATTAGCTCTGTAGCAGGGAAGTCTGGCATAAAATGCGTCTCGTGTTTCCCTATGTTTGCTCAGCCATCTTTCTCCCTTTCCGCAAACCTTCCCATTTTCCATTAATATGGATGTAAAGATTAGTCAACTCTGTGCCTCCACCCACATCACTAGAGTAGTCCTTTCAGCCCCTACACAGTCAAAGTTCTGCCCTTTAACTCTCAGTTGATTTTGTCTTCTTTTGTTAGGTTCTTATATAATTTGTATTTATTAGCAAACAGTACCACAAAAGGGATTATGGCCGTCAACCCTAGTTCCCTTCATATAAATCAGAAGAATATGGAATAAGGACAGCAGTAAGCATTCTTTCTTCTGAATAAAAAAAAAAATCTTAATTAAGACTTGTAAAGCAATTTCTTTAATTTTTTATTTATTTATTTATTTACAATAAAGGAAGCAGTTCTGCTGTCCTTTAGTCATCATGACTATGCTGGAAAATATATTCCACTTCTTGTTTGGCACTTGGACTTCAGGTGTGTGATGAAAACGCCATCATGCTCCTGGTAGCAAATTAGGGCTGATAATATGTATATGAGGTGGGAAAATACTTTTTATGATATGTCTTGCCTTTGTTTGCAGTTTGTGCCTTTCATGAACCTCTTCTCTGTGTCTTAGGGAATGCATCTTTTACAGTAAAAAAAATAAAGTAGTTAGATATTTTTAAGGTTGTAAAAAAAATAATATGCATATGTAAATAGCCTGTAAAACACTCTTGTTCCTCTTTTTTTTTAATTTATGTTTTATAATCATTATCGCATGTGGTGAAGTCCACTATATTTGATGTCCCAATGCATTCAGTCTATTAAGTATTATCATACAGAAATAACCTGTCCTTCACTCTCAGCCTTTAAAATGCCTGCTTCCAGGCAGTAAGATTTCTGGAGCCATTCTCTTCAGATTGGGCATATCTGCCTGACATAAGTAAGAGACCGGGTCTGGCTTCTGCTTGTAATTCTGCAGGATTCATAGTGTATGCAAAAGCATTTACTCCTTCCATATAATGGCCTTGTTCTCATCTAGTGCTGCAAAGACTGATTATTTTTGCTTGTTCTTCCAGAAGTGTCTGTGTTGTAGACTTCCAATTCAACTATTTTTCCAGTGTCTGGCTGTATTTAGTAGAAAACAATGCCATTTTGTAAACTATTACCAATAATTATAAATAGGCAGTTTTGATCAAGGGTTTTTTTGCAACATACTACTTGTGCTGATCAGCATATAGGAGTATGACTTGAAATTTCAACTTTTTCCCCCTTTCATCTACTTGGGCCATTTCAAAGGAATTTTTAATTCATTAGGAAGAAATCTGACAGTTTTATACAGATTTCTGCAATCAAACTAGGTTTGTGATCTTGATTAAAAGGGTTTGATGGAAACCATACATCTCTATCAAACTGCAGGTAATATTTTTAGTGCCTGTATTAAAGATGCACAGAGGATTACAGGATTATTTCCCTTATACCATGAAGAAATGTGTGGGAAGTAAAATAGCGGTTGGTAATTGAAGCAAATAATGTTTGTTCAGTCCTTGTAGGTATTTGCTTTTAAAGCATTATTTTGTTTGGATGGCTCAAAGGTTTAGAACTGATTGTCCTTATTAGTATAGGCCTGTGATAGAGAAATTACCTGTAACTACTTCAGCAATTAAACGCAACAGGAGTGGTGTGAAACAGGTAGTACTGAGGACACGTCGTTTCCACTTTTAGCACCTTGGGGAGTTTAACCCAAATTTTGGATCTTTCAGACTGGGTAGACCTTTATGAAGACAGACCTTGATGAGGACAGCAGGCCATTCTGGAAAGTGCCATACTGATTGCTGCAGATGATGGTCCCATCCACCATCAACACTTTTCTATTCCTTATCTTACACCTGGCTTCTCCTACTCATTTACAATTAACAGTACTGTGTCTGCTGGGTAACTCCTCTTCTGCATCTCAGCATAGCCAAACAACAGTGCAGTAGAGAGTTGTTTTGCACTAGGAAGAGCTAATCCATTATGATCCTGTTAAGAAGAGCACCCAGACTCTGTCAAGTGTCATTTAAAATGCAACTTATTGGAGCTAACAAAGGACAAAATAGTGTAAGTAATCTTACATCCCTGCAACTCCAGGTTGTGTGGCATGGAATGAGCGTCCAAGCCACATGCAGCATGCTGCACAGACCCTGTCTGTAGAAAGGGCTGCCTCATTTTGGTCACTGAGACTATTACAGGGCTTTCTTACAAGAAAACAAGTCTATTTGTCATTTTGGCTGTCAAAAAAGGATGTTAACATGAGAACTTCTTGCCGTTCTTTTAGATAAAGGCAAGGACATGCAGGCAGCATAGTTGTCAGTATGAAGTAGGAGCAGCCTGCTGGCTCCTTTGTTGCCATTTTCTGGCTGAGCTTATCCCGTGGCCAAGGAATATGCACAGCACAGTACAGGCCTGGGTCTGTTCAGGTTAATTGTTTTGTGGATCGCTGAATCCTTAGTGTACAGTGATCTTTCAATCAGGATCACTACAAAAGGGAACGGTAAACTCATGCATGCACCCATTGCACTTACTTCAGGTAGGCTGCTTTGACAGCCTGTCATAGGCTGTTTTGGATGTCTTGGAGGATGAGTAGGAAGACTGGGGTGTAATAGCATTCTTGGAGTCTTCACTGTATCTGCTCTGCCCTGGTTGATCCTCAGCCCTTGTCACAGGGGTCAAGCTTAGGCTGGAGGCATAGGGATTCCCCAGAATAGAGGCAGAACGTATTGAATGTGAGGGCGCATAACTGAGGCCATCTGTCAAGAGCTACTACAACAGCTTTGCCATTGCCAGATAACAATTCCAGAGTCTGTATCATTAAAGAGCATGGTTTATTGTCCTGTGGAGCCTTTTAACATAGCTGCTAACTGTAGCAACTTCTGATCAGTTAATCAGTTTGGGATGGGGGGGTCCACCATGATCAGGATTGTTGTCACTGCGCTCCTTGAAGCAATCCTCCAAGCTGTGTTTCTGTAGATGGTATGGTGTGGCAGTGTTTGCGTGATCTTCCAAGCCTTTGCTCTCTTTGGTTTCCCACACCCACGTCCCAGCCAGATTCCAGACACAGGGTAGCAAGCCAGAAAGTTTAACAAGGGTGGCCTGTGAATTGAGGCAGATTCACACATGTTTTCAGAGGTTTCCAAAGAACCTCAGACTAAAAATGGGTGCTGGCACCTGTTTTCTGCAAAGGGTAGTTCAAGACGTTTGAATGCCTGCCTTATTTGAAATACTGCATCACCTCTGTGCCTCATGCTGCCCTGCCAGATACCATGCTGAAACACAAGCCTGGCTTATCCTCATCCAGAGAGTTATGCTGAGATAGAACATCTGCCCAGTTGCCTGAGTGCAGAAGAGCATTCTTCGGGACATGTGTCCACCCTGTCTCTCAGTCTTATGTACAGATGGCTGCTATACCCTGCCCAGCCCCTAAGAACTGAGGCAAGCAAAGGTGCTAGAGCGTGTGTTCCTGGATGGTATTTCAGAACAGGATGGTGCCTTCAGCAACAGCAGGGCGAGGAATGGGATGGAGGCAAGAGACTGCTATTGTTACAACCTCTTCTTTGTAGGACTGCAAAAGAGAGAGGAGCAAGACTGACAGCTTCTGAACATGTATAAGGACACAGTGCAGGGGTCTGTTGCTTATGGCCATCTTGCCTACTGCCCCTAGCCTCTCAAGGACACAGTACACTCAAGGGTCATAGGAGTGTTGGCATAAGCTGCCTCCAGTCCTGTGAAGAACAGAGAAAGGTGAGTCCTGAACAGGGTGGCCATCCAAGACCTCATGTAGGACATAATTCATGCTGTAGAACACATTCATGCTGTGTTCAACAGCATACTCTGGGAAACTGTCTCTTCTGAGCCTTGACCTCTGCAACAGGAAAAGGCAGAGCAGCTAGACATAGTAAGCGTTTTGGCAGGGATGGGGAGAGCTGAGTAGTGTACTGGTATGATAATTGGATGTGAGAGCAGACAAGGTTTAAAACAGCTCCCACGGTCCACGGAGAGTTCAAAGCCATGTGCAGCCTTCATCTTCTTAAATTTGACTTGACAGTGATCACCTCATCAGGTTTATGATCTCCTGATACAACCACAAGGTAGTACTGTTGCCTCCAGGGAAGCTTTTGGACTTCTCACAGCACAGGTGTACAAGTTTCATTTCTTTGGATCTCAGTGTGATGCTGTACTGGATCTTCTGCACTATTCTGGATCTCCTAAGTTCCAGAAGTAATTGGTGTTGCTGTTGATGGTATGGATGAGGAAGGAGTATAACAGCCCAGCAGTGGCCAGTAGGTCACAGCATTTATGAAGCCATTATGTGTCATGAGAGGCACTCCATGATTTTGTGTGAGCACTTGATGTTTTGAGTCTCCTGTCTCATAAGTGTTTGTTGTGTGCAGGAAAACTTGTGGTGGTGACTCACTCATTGATTCTGGCCCTTGAGTCCCTATTAGCTATTAGAGCTTATTGGACATGTTCCTGCAGCAGGTTTTCTGCCTTGGTTTTACCCCCAAGAAGTTTAGTACGTGCATGCCAAGATTGCTGCCCAGTACAACTAAAGCACGGTGAATGGGGACATTTGGAAGATTCACTTCAAAACCACATTTCTGTTCTGAGTTAAGACACTAATACAGATGCACTCTTTGTGGAGGTATTGTCTCTTAATTGAGGAGTTCACGTCTTAGCTCTGACTCTAAAAAATAGCACTACTTGGACATCCTAAGGGGGTCTGCTCAGTATAAATTATGTTAGTCTCTTTTAACTGGATTCAAACTGTGTCTTTTAGACTGATTTAAAACAACATTCAGATTTTACTAGGAATAGGAACTGTAAGTCCAGCACATCCCCAAATATTAAACAACGACTTAAAAAAAAATGTAGATTTATTTATGTGGATGGTATGATCTTATGATATGTTGTTTGTAAAGTGTTTGATATAAATCTGTCTTTGTAAAAATAAGCAAGCACAAGTGCCTAACAGTGAACCTACCGGGGAAGGGGGGGGGGGGGGGTGTGTGGAGGTGTGGGGATGGACGGACACGACACCCAAATTAGCAACAAAACTTAAAAAAAAAAGAAAAATTTATGACTCAGGTCCTCATAACCAAGGCCTCTTTAGTAACACCAGAATAGGCTATATGTCAAATGGGTTTTCACCTTGATAAAACAGTTTTTCCTACAGCATCTCAAACATTTAGAATTGTCTCTTCTAATTTATATGTTCCTGCTCACCTTGTTGCTTTCTCAATGCCACAGAAGTAAACAATGACACTCAAGGTCACATTGCTGAAGTACAGAATTGTATTCATGTATTAAATTTGGAGAAGAAACTTGTAATTTCATAACAGAACAAAAAGTTCTTTCATAAGAAGTTTTGTTTGTTTTGCTGTTTAGTTAATATCTATGCTGGCCATAACAGAAAATGGATGCTGGTGATAAATAGCATTTGGGGATTTTCTTCAACAAAGAGGCTTGAGCTGGAAAATTAAATTTCCAGTGGTCTCCAAGGGAAAGTTTTATCTAATATTCATGTTCAGGTGTCTTTCTGTGTATTAGTATTTGACATATTGTTTGGTAATCTACCCTCTTTCATTCTTCAAAATTACTGAATTATGAAGTTGGTGTTCATATTTAGTGTGGCAAGTCTCTTGCAGATGATTAATTACCCTCTTAAACAGAGTTTCTTGACTAAGCATATAAGCTTCACTGGGTTCTGAATGCCCTGAGTGGGTTGTGAATGCCACATTTGCTAAGCTTCAGATCTTTGCTGGACCATAAGGATCACTTCTTTAGAAGAGAGAAGTAATAACAATTTGAGTCACTAGTTTTATCATGATTTTTTTTAAGCCTGCTGAAACTTCACTAGCTAATACTGATACACTAGAACATACATTATAAAGATTACATTTTAGTATGTCTGAATTTCTTGTAGACTATAAAAGATTTAATAGTAAATTTTCTACCTTGCCTGCATGTAAGACAAAATGATTTTGAGCTGCATACCTAGTCTCCATTCCAACAGTCACACAACTTAATATCATTCCACTAACATGTATGCTACCATGTTTTTGAAGTGTTGCATTCAGCCTAAGATGTGACTGAGGATTGAGATTCACTTACAAGGGAGCTCTGCAGTCAGCTCATTTTTCCATGCTCACATGCTCCACTCTTGCAGGTTGCAGTGGTGTTGCACCCTTTCAAAGACTGTTCTCAAAGAACATGCTGCAAGGAGCAGGCTCCTCTGAGCTACGTGATGCTGTTGACATGGTGGGGCATCACGCTGCAGGCTTGAAGCATTATTCCACTCTGGGGGCAACTAGTGCAAAAAGCTGAGCATTACATTGGCTTCTCCACTAGTTCTGTTTCAGAGTGAAGTAATTAGTATGGCTTAATCCTAACTTTACCTTATGTAAAGTGAAGACTGAAGGTCTGGTTGCATCTGTACCACTAGGCTTATGATAATGTTATTTGCTTGTGCATGTTTATGGTCCTGAGCAGTTGTTTCCAAGGAAGGTTACTGTCTTCTTGGCATATATGCAAACTAACTCTCTTATTTCATTACTATAATGTCACAGCACCATTCTTTATGGAAGATTTTCCCCATGTGTAGTTGTCTGAACAAAAAGATAGGAATGAGAAGGCAGTTTTCCTGTGTTACTGTGGTCTTCTAGGTGTTTTTTTAGAAAGGGTTTGAGCACTCTGCGTGCAGTTCCCTAATGCCTGTTTTATATACGTGGCAGGGTCACAGCATTACAGCTGACAGCACTGTCCTCCCATAGAGATTTATGTTTTGTAAAAGTATGTCTGTGACTACTGTAGTCATGCTTCTGGTGGCCAATACTTCTTGTTCTTACCTAGTTATAAATAAACTTAGAGGAAACAGAACTCCAATATTAGCCATGGACTAGTGGATTAACTAATAATTTCCTTTAAAAGTTTAAAAAACTTTAATTCAGCATCTTTATACTTTCACAGACTTGAGAGGGACATATCCAGCTTTTCCAGTAGAACCTTCAAAGTAAACTCTCAGGATTTTTAATGTGGAAACAAAGGTGTAATTACTCCTTACTGCTCTTACTCCTTAACAAGCTTTTTGTGTGCTCATTCTTGTGAGCAAACATATTGATTTGACATTCTTCTGGGAAAAAATAATGACTAAAAGAGGTTAATATGTGAGTCAGTTGCAGACACAAATCATGCAGCTATGAAAGGTTGTTGCTTTTCAAGTTCTTTTTCAAAGATACTTGCAGAGATCATAGAGGAAAAGATTTAAAAGACCCTCTTTTGAGACCAGCTCGTGGAAAGGTCTAGTGACTAAAGTGTATCTGTTTATGCAAGGGTAAAACAGTCAGGCATTTTGGTAACAGTCATAGCAGAATTTTGTTGTACTTGCCTTTGTTCCTGGCAGAGAACTGGTCATGCAGTGTCTCCTGCCTCACTAGGCAGTGTTGGTGGGAAGAAAGGATTTTTGAAGGTGTTGATTCTCTTGGTTATCACCACAACTCTCCTAATAGCCAAAGTTTGACTTAAGCAAGTCCTTTTACCTAGGTAAGGTCTAAAACTTTGTGACATTTTCAGCTGTGAGGGGTTTTTTTTTAGTGTGTAAAGTATATTTCTTTAATACTCTTGTGGCTTCAGAATAATCCAATACATTTTAAGGGCTGAAAAAAAGAATGTAAATAAACAGAATGTTTAATTTGAAATTTTCTCTTTTATAGAGTTCTCATACTTTGTTTGGATTGACAATGTTGTTGTCCAGAAAGACACCTGAAAAATAAGTGCCTCATGTAGTTACTTTGGCTGATTTACTTATTTTATGTAATCAGTAGAAGATGGAAAAGCAGAAGCAGTGTGTGTGTGTGTCCTAAAACCTGTGAATCTTTAAATGAGTAGGAATAATTGGTCCCTTCTACAGCAATTGGTTGCTATGTCCACTAGTGTACAGTGGTTTGGTGATTAGGTCTAAAGAAGATTAATTTTCCATATAATACTTCTGAAACTACGTGTAATACACAGCTATTATTTGTTCTAGAGTTTCAGGGCTGTTTTAACGTGTGCTCTACCAAGAGGAACTAATTCAAGGCAATGGTCCTACACATGCAGATATAATCTAATCTTACATGGCGGTCAGTTCAATGCAGCTGGAAATTACAGGGAAGGTGGTCTTTACATCAGGCTGAGGATTTCCTGGAAGTGAGCAAAAAGATGAGGGTACGCTAAATGTTTCACAGGGTTATGAAGATAATGTGTGAGTAATACAAGACTGGTTCACATATAGAGTTGACATACCTGGGACAACATGAGGGATCCTGACAGCTCTCTTGTCCTCCCTCTTCTGAAAAGTAATCTCTGCTTGAGGAGTAGTTTTGGTGATTCTGAAAGATAAACAGTCATGGTTTTAATAGGCTGTGCTTTAACGTGAACCAGAAATCAGCACTGCTTTTCCCTGTTGTGTCAGGAGGTGATATCTTAAAATGTTCAGTAGCTGTTACACAACTTGGTGAGCCTGTGTGGAGAGCAAATACATATGCAACAAAAGGAGAACCAGTCCAGGTACAAGTACAGGCCAAAGATAACTGAATGGATTATGAGGGAAAAACACAGTAAATGAAAACCATACCAAGAGTGACTTTGAGACCCAGTGTGGCAATGGAGTGTGGGTAACATAATGACCATGGAGTGAGGAGGCAGATTTTTCAAAGTTACAGAACCATGAGCTCAGACACATCATCATTTTGTTTTAAAAATCCCCTCCTCTTGCCCTGGTACAATTATTTTTCACAAGTTCTCTCTTACTGCCTTTTCCATCATGTACATTATCCTCACATTTACAATATACACAAAACCAAAAAAGGTAGTACTGATCTCGTATTATTGGAAATGTTTTGTCCATTGAATATTGTGCTAACTTCCCACAGTATCGCCTGATCACTAGACATATATTCAGTTGTTGCACATTCTGTTTAAATATTCAAGATTATTTACATCTGTACCTTTGTATTTTGTGTATGTTACATTAAAACAAAGTCATATTCACCCTGTTCTGTTCATTAGAGTAAATATGCATAATGGGTATCTCCTTGATTAAATTCAAAGTATATCAACATTCTATCAAATCAGCACTATACATCCTCTAACTTGTCTTCTGTACCAAAAAAGGTGGTGAAACTGGGAAGAGCGGCCTGGACAGGGCAAGAGTGAACTGAATGTCTGTGAGGAACTAATTTAATCCTCATGAAAATGCCAGTGTTGTGATAAAGCTCCTTTCCCATCCTGCCAGGTCCATAGCAGTAGTTTACAGAGGCAGTGTCAGAGTCCAGTCCTCTCTGAATAGGTTCTTTTAGAGACTCCATACATGGAAAGTTTCATGTTTGACACAAAATTTACCTATGTGAAGTTTTTTGAAATTACTGTCAGGGAACATGGAGGACCAGGTGCTCCCAAAGGAACAGGAGCTGGAACCCATGGGCAATAACCTGACTGGCATGACAGGGACGTCACCAGCCAGGGCTCGTGGTGGTGAGGTAGGTCCACAGGGCAGGATCAGGCCTCATGAAAGTAACCAGAGTCAGACATAGCCCTGGAACAGCCAAGGCTAGGTGTCAGGGTGTCATCCCACGACATGATTCAGCTATGTATTTAAATCCCAATATAAGTGAAACTTAGACTTAGCAGAGCAGAGCAACTGAAATACAAAGTCAAATCACTTTACAAATGTGTTTCTTCTTGCCCATCTCTGTAGTATACTCCACTGTCATGGCATGGGGCATTCCCAGCTGCTGAGAAGGAGTATGTCGGTTGAAGCCAGCTTGAGCCTGTTGCTCTTCTCCCAAGTTCCTTTTGTGTGTTGTGTAGTATTCATGGGCCGTGTGCACACGCAGACCCCCAGAGCTGGTCTGACTAACTCAGGAAGTATCTGCACTTTTTTTTTTTTTTTTAATAACTTGGGGACAAAACAGTTACACAGCTGATCAGTTCACTCAACTCATGCAACCATTTATCTAGAACAGTGGTCACCCTCCAGTCCCTGTCATGCTTCAGCTTTCTTTGCAGTATCTGCGGTCAGTCACTCTGTATGCTCCTCCTAGGCCTGTCTTGGTGGTACAGAGTTCTTGCTGAAGCTGAAATCCCATAGAGCTGTGTAGGAAGTTGATTTATTCTTCTACTACAAAAGTATTTCTGTTTACAGAACACGGTATGTTTTTATTTGCGAAGCAGATTATTGTTCTTCTGTCAGTCTCCAGGTGTATGTTTCTCCTTCCACCCTTATTTAAAGAAAGAAGAAATGTGGTATTTATATACAAACTGGATGAACACCAGTGCAATGTTGGATGCTGCTGTGCTGTGACTTCACCTTCCATTTTAAGCCATTCTGTAGTAATAGAGCAGCTTTTCTAGAAACTAACTTCTCAGCAGTGATACCAATTAGTTTTATTGGATTATATTTGCTATTACTTAGTTCCTGTACTTGTGGAAGTAGTACCTAATAGCATGCTGCATGGTGAATCACCTTTAACAAAGATCATTGCTCATTGCCAATTTAAGGGAAAGGGAGGAGCAGCTATAAGCTTTTCAAATATGCATTATAATAAGCACCAGTATAGCTTTTAATAGGATGTTTTAAATGCCAGAAAGTCTTGAAGCGGTCACTTTTCAGTCTGATCTGGAGACAAAATGTACTTTTTCAACTCCTGAGTTTGTATGAATTTGTAAGTCAGGAGCTCACTTAACAGGTGTCTCCCTTCATAACTATTTTCATCCAAGGAGCTTGGAAATTTTCTTTGTTGTTGTTGTTATGTTACTTTCAACACATATTATCACTTTGCCATAATCCAGAGATCAAACTCTGAAGTTAATTTGATCACTGGAATTGCAAACTAATGCAGACTAAAAATACATTATAAATCCTTAGCAGTGTTATTAATGAAACATCGGAACAAGTTACCTTGAGGTATGGGCCTCTCCCACTGCTCAAAGCGGTGTGATTCAGAAACTGCATGTTGACATGAGCCCATAATGCTCCTTCTTCTCACAGGACTACTCAAAATTTTTTCTTAATTTCTATGAGATGCCCCAAGCTCTGAGAATAGGTATTGCTGCCACTTACCAGGTAGAACTTGCACAAGATTAAATTACCCTTTTAGAATACTTTTGAGCAGAGTCCAAAATAGGAGATTTAGAGTTCAATTTTCACTGCTTTGCTTAAATCCCATAATACATAAAATAGAATAACTGAGTTTCAGTTTTAGATAACGTATTTGGTGTGCAATCTACAAGTAGAAAATGTTGATGCCAGGGAAGTTCCGAATAAATGACTCAATAGCCAGAGTGACTGTTAAGCAGGTATTTGTTTATTCAGCACTGGGTGCTTGGGGGATCGCTCCTCCTAACACACACACACACTGCACACTTTGCTAGGAATTTATACAGCATAAACATCCATATTCGTGGGAAGGACAGACATAGTTATAGGGGTAGAATATTTCTCGGAACACAGCCATTCCTTCTTGGGCCTGTGCACTGTCTCCTGGTGGTCTTCACTGAGGGTCTTAAAGATGAAGGCTTAAAGTCTTCCTCTGTGTTGAACTTTTTACCTCGTTCCTCAAAGCATGTGCAGTGTCTTTGCCGTCGTTCAAACCAAAAAGCCATTCTAACCAGTACACTTTCTTACCTGAACTGCAGCACTAATTCCTATTGGCTATGTCTGTTCAGGCAAGGACAAGTTTATCAAGACACATAATTTCATTAATATTTTGCTGACTTATTGTTTCCCTCTTAACTCTTTACTTGACTTTTTCAGTATCAATGTGCCAAGACTCTTACCCCTTGGTTCTTTTTGAATGCTGCCATGGTGATGGCTGGTGCAGGCGGAACAAGAATTTGGAGAGTTCGTAAAGAATGCTAGTGTTCCAAATAAGAATTTACAGTCTTACGGACTTCAAATAGTGTTATAAAACAAGGATAATAAAAATTTTAATAAACATCACTATTTCATGCAAGGTTGAGCTGTTTTGCAGAGGAACAGCTCAATTTTAATTGTTTCTATTGTTTCTAAAGGCAGCAATGGAAAAGCCAATTAATCATCGACTGTTCATGACAAGAATTTTGCAGGAATTTGAAAGTGACACATTTTTTCCAGAAATCGACTACAAAGACTACAAACTTATCAAAGAGTAAGTATCAAGATGCCTTCTAGCTTGTGTTCAGATGGGAGACTTAATAATCAAATTTGAATGTGTGAGAGTCCTATTAAGGCCATGTTTTGTTCAGAGTTACAGGCGCTTTTCACTGTATTTTTTCCCCAGAGTCATATTTTATTTAGAACCTGGAATTGCACCACAATCAGCGCAGAGGTTTTATTGGAACTTGTTGTGTTCTGCAACCTCCCCATAATCTTTACAGTAAAGAATTGTATCTGTTGGTTTGCTTGAAAAATAACTTTCTTACTGTTTCTTATTTTAGAGCTACTCAGATATTTACTAAGCTTTGCAACTCTCAGTACGTTGTTAGTCAATGGTATTTAGTTTCTCAGTGTCTTTGATAAATTGCCAAATTAAATGGGTTTGAGCAGGGAGGGTTGAGCCTTTATAGATTTCTAAGGTTATTCCTTTCTCTTGAGAAAATTACTTCTTCCTAACAAACTTAGTAGGAACAAGTATTGAACTGCAAGTTTCTGCCATTCACTGTGGTTTCTTCCATGTTACCCTTGTCATATTCCAGTCATACTTCTGTGTCCTCTCCAACAAGTTTACATCCAACAGGCAGTAAGGAGGTGGCAAAAATTCAGATGTTTGCCTCAAGAACCAGCAAGGAAAGGACCTCTTCTTCATCGTCGTCTTCATCTTCTGCTGCTTCTTCTTCTTCTGCTTCTTGCTACTCTCGTCTTGGTTCTCAGCTGGTTACAGACAGTAGTGGAAGAAATAGCAAGTCAAGCTGTCTGCACAGGGCACAGGAATGGGTTAGCACTGAAGTGGGGAAGAATAGGTAGGGTCAGGGAAGAAAGGTGTGGGAGAGACAGACAAGGTGAGTAGAGAGGGTAAGTCACCTTGTTCAACTGTTGACACATCCTGAATTGCACTGTGCCATATCATGAGCCTGCTTTAGTATACTGATGTCAGACACAAAGCTCCCCTTCCTACCTCTTGGCTGTCTCTCAGGTATTGGTTTTGGCCAGCGTACTGAAATCAGAATTTGGCCTTGAAACATGAATGTATAAAATAGCAGGTAGTTGCCTCGCTAAAGCGGAAACCTGACAGAGTAAACATAGCAAACAAAATTTCAAATTTCTTTCTCCTTCAGTGTTACTCATACAAAATCCTTATTCTGTCACAGGGAACTGAAGAGATTTTTGAGAGTGTCTGTTAATAAAAACTGGTTTAGTAAAACTGGAGTGTAGAGGAACACTTTGCATGGTAGCAGTCAGCTACTTTAAAAAGCTGTCATAGAGTTCTAAGAAATGCTTTACTCATATGAAAATCAAAGCAAAAAAATCCAAAAGTGTTATATATCTCTTCTATATTTGCAGACATTTTAAGTAACATGTTGGAGACTTTAACAAGAATGTGGAGTTTTTTGATTAAGCCGAAAAGGAGGGTTTTTTTTGCATCAGAGTGTGCTTTAATGATTTAAAAAGATATGCATACAAGTTGCTGATAGTAGTTAACATGATTTTTAAAAATAGTTTGTACTTAGTATACCTGTTGTAAGGGTGGTATTTTTGTCTCCTTCTCAAACAACTCTTCTAATTGATTGGATAAATTACAGGTCATTTGTAATAATGACACTTTTATCTACTTGTTGGCTTTTACTTTTTCTTCTCCTCTTTCTCCAGATACCCAGGTGTTCCTGCTGATATCCAAGAAGAGAATGGCATCCAGTACAGATTTGAAGTGTATGAAAAAGTTATCTTGGCACAGTAAATGAGGCTTTCTGTACTTTCATGTGAGAGCAGGCATTTTAAATCATGAGTCTTTATTGAGTGCAAATACATGCTAAATTATTGAGAGAAAATCCTGCCTGATGGTACAGTATCTCAGTAGTGAACGCTTCCAAAAACACACCCGTGCTTTGAGTATACACCCTGCAGTGGAAACATGAGGGTGGTCAGCAGCATGAAAGAGATAGCAGTAAGGAACACCACGGCTAAGGTGGCATGAGACCTTGCACTGATCATTACAGTCCGTGGCGGCATCCCTAACAATTCCACAGGTAATGAAACTCATTAGACTGCATCTGAACTTTTCTCCCTAAACAAAGAGTTAGAGTATCTCCTGATTCAAAACATCCAACAGTGAGAAAGCATCACAACTCCTGAGTTTGACTGGAATGGTATATACATTTATAATAATCTTTAAAATGTAATGGTGTAGAGGAAAACGTAAGCAAGCATAACAAGAGAAATAGTCTGGAAGTCTCGGGCAGCAGCTGAGGGATCCATCGATCCCTTATGGAAGCCTTCTTGGCATCCTAAGCAACCAGGGCACACAGTCAACTTCAAGCCTTTTCGCTGAAAACACTAACTTAAAAATTAACCTGTGTGGCGGCGCCCCCCGCGCGGTGCCGGGCAGAGCCCCTGTAACCCCCGGCTGGTGGGGCGAGGCCCGGGCAGGGAGAGCGCTCGGCAGTTCCCTCCCGGCACAGCGGGCTCCGCCGGGGGAAGCCGGGGGCCTTTGGGGCCGGCCACAGCAGGGCAGGGCGGGGAGAGATCCCCCCGGCCCTGACACACACCGTGTGCTGCCCTGCCCCGCGGGGCCCTCCCCGGGCGGGGGGCACGGCCTGCCCGGCCCTGGGCTGCCCGCGGGCTGCCCTGCCCGGCCCTGCCCGGCCCTGCCCTGCCCTGCCGGGGGGGCTCTGCTCCGGGCCGGTCCCCCCCGGCCTCCCCCTGCCCGGCCCTGCCCGGCCCTGCCCTGCCGGGGGGGCTCTGCTCCGGGCCGGTCCCCCCCGGCCTCCCCCTGCCCGGCCCTGCCCTGCCCTGCCGGGGGGGCTCTGCTCCGGGCCGGTCCCCCCCGGCCTCCCCCTGCCCGGCCCTGCCCGGCCCTGCCCTGCCCTGCCGGGGGGGCTCTGCTCCGGGCCGGTCCCCCCCGGCCTCCCCCTGCCCGGCCCTGCCCGGCCCTGCCCTGCCGGGGGGGCTCTGCTCCGGGCCGGTCCCCCCCGGCCTCCCCCTGCCCGGCCCGGCCCTGCCCTGCCGGGGGGGCTCTGCTCCGGGCCGGTCCCCCCCGGCCTCCCCCTGCCCGGCCCGGCCCTGCCCTGCCCTGCCGGGGGGGCTCTGCTCCGGGCCCGTCCCCCCCGGCCTCCCCCTGCCCGGCCCTGCCCTGCCCTGCCCTGCCGGGGGGGCTCTGCTCCGGGCCGGTCCCCCCCCGGCCTCCCCCTGCCCGGCCCTGCCCTGCCCTGCCGGGGGGGCTCTGCTCCGGGCCGGTCCCCCCCGGCCTCCCCCTGCCCGGCCCGGGGGCTGCAGGGCCGCTGCTCTCAGGCAGGCTCTCTGCTCTCTCCCGCAGCTCCGTGGGCCATTTCCCCCCTCCTCAGCCGCGCTGCCCCCCAGGGGCTCCCGCCGGGGCTGCTGGGCCGGGCAGCCACCCACACCTCGCCGCGCAGTACAATCTGATAAAGAATTTTTAACATTGCCATTAACTTTACACCACTGTAAAGACCTGTCGCTCTTGCAAGAAGTTGCTATGTCAGTTTGACCATGGCCACTTGCAGTGTAAGAACATAAACATTGCTTTCTTAACAGAATCTGTGTCCCAGCATCCATTCTAAACGCTATCAGTGCAGATGCAGAGCGTTAATTTGTCAGTGTAATTTTGTGTGGCTTAAAAATATGGATTATAAGCAGATAGTGAAGTCCTGTTTCCTCTTTCAGTAAATAGAGCTAGTATAATAATGTTTTTTGTTACTGTTCCCTAAAAGTAGTGAGCAATATACTGGTACTATAGTAACACTGTGATTCTAATGATATGATGCCAAGTGCTGACCAGAGCTGGTAATTGCCAGTATTACCACAACATCGTCAGTGGTATCAGCCCATTGCAGTGTTCTGGCTGTGGGGAGTTCATCAGACAGCACAAGACTCCCTGTACGAAGTGCGAGGGACAGAAGCTGGGGTGTACCGTGCCCATCTGGGCTCCCTACTGCTGCAGCTGCCACCCTGAGAGTGAGAAGCCTATGGGGGGGATCCCTGTGCCACTTCCATTGCAGCTCAATCTGAGAACAAAGAGTAGGGGAAAAAGTTACAAAAAAATAATAACCCTCAGGGCTCTGCTGACTGCTTCCCGAAAGCATTTTAAAAGCATCATGTCTGAAGCAGTATTGTGGGAGATTTAAATAATAATTTTCATCCTTTAATGTCACCCTGAGACCCAGTTGTAACATCAGGAGAGTAGCACTGGCCATTGGCAGGTTTTAGATGTTGCAAGTGTACAGAGGAACGTAACAGTACCCAGTTTTCTAAGAAGATTGAACCTTGATTTTGCTTGCTTTTAAAAAACCAAACCTCATTGATAAGAACACTTAGAATATCAGCTGTGAACACCTCTTGAATTTTTTCATGGCAATATACGGTATTAGCTAATAAAAAACTTCTGCAGCATATGTTCTGGGTTGTCTCAGTTTTCTCTGTGTTCCTTTTGCATAATTAAAAATGTAAGTACTTTCCTGTGTTGATCTTCTTGCTCCACGTGTGCCAATGTGACATCGGTTGATAAGGGTTAAAACGACAAAGTTATATGCTTGCATAATACAGCAGAAGTCTCTCCAGAGTTTTAATTTGCCAGACATTGTTAAAGGGAAGGAAAAAGACTGTTACCAAGGGGATTTTTTTTTTTTTTTTCAAATAATAGGTCACAGTGACCCTGACAAGAAAAAAAAGCCTCCCAGAAGTGTTTAGTGTGTACCAGTTAGTATCAAAAAACAGGTCACCTTTGAAAGCTCTGCACAGCTAGTCTGAAAAGTACTTTGTTTATGGCAAGTGACATTTATTGGAAGTGGAAGCAAAGAATTCATACTACGTTGGATTACACTGTGATACTGATGCGAACCTGTGTTAGAAAATTTCTGCCTAAGCATACATTGCAGGAGATACAGTTCACTGAGACCAAAATCTTACTTGTTTGGCTGCAAAGAACTTGGATGCAAACAAGCCTACTGGGAACATAAATAGTTACTCTGACTCTTTGTGGACTTTCTTAGTCTTCTCCATATTTGACTATGTTCATTTGACAAATTCTACAACAAATTAAGACTCTTTATGATTCACAGAAATGCAAACTTTTGAAATAACACAGCAGTTTCCTACCTAAAACTTTTCAGAACCTATTAATGATGCAGTATCTTCAGTATGCCACACTGCCAAAAAGATGGATTTTTGTTTTTTGTTTTAATAAGAACATTGCACTGGGACAGCACCTTTTACGTTAGAGCTTTTCAATATGCCATACAGATTCCAATCAAGAATTAGGAATATGCATTTGATTGCAGTGAAGTTGGGTCCAAAAGAAGTATCCAAGTGGCAGACGTACTATCTACTACAAGGTTAGATGCTTACTGTTTCAAGAAAATGGATAGGCAGAAAGGTGCAAGTCCATGTGTTCAGGAAGCACATGCAAAGACTGTTTGCTGACAGGTGTATTATTTCCAGAGGATGGCTACTTTGCACTTTTTTTAAATCTGTGTCCTTTTAAAGATGCCTTAGATTGTTCGTGCAAAAACTGAGACAGGAAAAATGGTTGCTCTCTTCATCTAAAGGACAGTTACTTGCTGGAATTTCTGTGGCACCTTTTTCAAATATATTTCACTGGGTGACAGGTTGGTTGAAAAAGGGACACATAGAATAAGTGTTTGCTGTTCACCTAAACTGGGCATTGCTCCTGTTACCTCCCCATTTATATTTCCCTTGGGAAATATAAATATTTTATACTATGGCTTGAAGAAAAAATTCCTTTGTTCCAAATACAACTTTCCCACGTTTTGTTTACTCCTGTACCTTAGTGATGTATGATTCTGTGAAAAGCCATAGATTCTCATTATGTCTAATAGAGGGGGAAATGTCATGTTTTTCCCCAGTTCCATGCAGCTAAGTGCAATGAATAGCATCATAAGTGACAATATAATTACCAATCACCAAGAAAAGTATAGTACAGATATAATTTAATCCCCCTCATTCATGCTTTCCCAGGAACAAACTGTTCTAAACAGATTAAAAATTTAATTTTTAAGGATAATACTAGTTTTAACAAGATAACTAAAACCAGAGGGTCTGCATAAGAGGTGAAAAAACAAACCATTAATGTTTCTGTTGCTTGTCTATTGCTCATTAATTCTCTTATTTGTGGACAGCAATTTCCATTTGGCAGCAGAGAGATGGTGTTCTCAGTAGGTCACCAGTAGCGTTACAACTGCAGTGTACTCAAGGACAGAACTGGGAACATTCCAACAACAAACCTCTGTCATGGAGAGCAATCCATGAAGAAGAAAGGTACACTCTAAATAATACGAGTTTCCTAATTTAGCAAACAGTATTATTAGTATATATCCAGAACACCAGAGGAAAAACAGGAAGGGGAAAATGACAGTGATTAGCTTATGCATGTTATCTAAGGAGAGCATCAGGAGCACTTAACATGAGATCTTAACGGGGACCAGATAACCATGTTGTGTTCATCAAACTACAGCTAGTTTGCCAAAGGTTTAACCCTAAACCCAAACTAATTCTGAGTAGTTTAAAAGCTTTGCTAACAGAGGAAGATATGAGCAGGTAGCAGCTCATTTGGGGAGGCAAGATGCTGTGGGAAAGGTTGTTCGTTAATCAGTGCAGAAAATGAGGTGACTAGAGGTGACAAAGCTTGGTTAAGTATGAAACTAGGAGATACTTCCCTCATTATTCAGTTGTGCATTAACTGTCTCTGCTTGCCCGGGAGGGCTGTAGGAATGAAACTTAACAAGTCAAGGTAGGCTGACTAAAAAAAAATCACAAAAATCTTTTGAAGAGGCAGGTCCTGAAACAAAAGAAATGGGGAAAGAGAGGTGAGAAGAGGAAATTGAGGTTTCCTAGAAGGATTACACTGTTTCTTACATTAATTTGCCCTGCAACTATAATTACTAAGGAAATGCTTTCAACCTGCGCTGGGTTCAGCACTTGCAAGATGCTGCGACAAACAGATTCATTAGTGAAGGATTTTCAGGATTTCGGTGGCTGTGTGACTGCCTTTGTCAGCTACGCAGAAATCCTGAACAATTCCTGTTCTGAAGTGCCTGCATTAAATCTGAAAGCAAGAGTCCCATCCCAGAGCACGAGTAGCCCAGGGGCTAGCAATGTGCTTAGGCTGATCATCTGCTTCCCTTGGTGGACAGCACATGCTTCTGGGACTGCATATGGGAAACCTGCCGATTTTTCTTGGTCTTCAACTATAAGGATTTGCTTTCTGCTGGCTCTGGGATGATCCTTGGTTATTCTTTCTGTTTTCTGTCTGCAGATCGTTCCATTGCCTTTCACATAACATCAGAGGAAAATTTGTACAAGAAGTCTTTTATTAGATTAATTGACTTTTTTGGAAAAAGAATAGACAAACTCTCAGGCAGAGTCCTATTCAGGTTACATTCTCAAGACTTTTCTCAGGTGACTTAAACAAGGATGTACATGCCCAAACTTTCCTGTTTATACCCAATTAAATTGGGTGGTTTAATATAGAGGATTATCTTGCCATGTGAATATCTTGTTTTGCTCACATCTTTTAATGGTCTCAGTTACAGCATTTGTCTACCATCTTCAGTCCTTAAGCTGTAGTTCTCTCTGTTCTGTCCTTTATCTCTTCAGCTATCCTGTTTGATTGGAAATCCAGATAATTTTTCTAATAAAGAAAAGTAGGTATTTCAAATAGAGCACTCTTAAGTATGTGCTTATATCTGCTTAAGTGGTAGTGTTTTTCCTGAAACTGAGCCATATATTTGCCTGATTAAGGAAAGCTTTCAGTATGAAATTAAATATTTTGCTAAATGATGTCTACTATGAAAAAACAGACAGAAAAAGAAGTTAATGCAGAACCTGAGAGGACAGGAAATTGATGGTACACCATTACTCATGGAAGCCTAAATCAATGTCTTTTCCTACAGCAGCTCAGTTTAATGAGCTCCTAATACCAAGCAGAATCTTTTTCAATAAACAAGCCATTATATAGGAGTCACTTTGGCTATAAATTGCATCATTGATTTAATTGAGAAGGACACTTGCACAAAACCAGAGCATTTGTTCCTTAGAAATAACATGCTTTTAATGTTCATCCTTCCTCTGAACTCAGTTTTCCACATAAAACCCTGCTGGGAACACTCACACTCATTTCAGACAGCTGTACTGGTTAATGAATTACCAGTCCTTTGCTGGAGATCCCCGCTCCACCTCTCAGCTGGCTGGAGGGATTATGCCTAATACACTTCCAGCAGAGCCAAATCGGTACATGTAAATATCCAGTGAAGAGCAATTTCAGCTGAACAAAGTGAGTTGGCCTGAAAGGAAAAGGAAAAGCTCAAGTGATCCTTCATACTGATACCAGTGGGGCCAGTAACTCCTGGTGACAGATGGTGGTGAGCAAGCAGGAGCAGCAGTGGCACTTGCTCCAGCTGGATCTAGGACCTGGAATAATTTGACATGAGCTGTCTGTGGACAAGCGCCACAGAGGAGCACACCTCGTGGACCCCAGGACATGTGCTTGGAGGATGCCTGCTCTAAACCGTCAGCAGAACATCTCACTGGGTTACGACATCCCATTCCTGTTCTTGCAGTAATTGAAAACAGAAAAGAGGAAAATATTAAATACACCCCTAATGTAAAAAAAGATTGGGCCACTGAATTCCACTGAAGCTTGTGCAGTTGTACTAAGTTGTACTAAGGAGCATTTTAGAAGCTTTTGAACTTTTTAATGCTGTATCAGTAGGTTATTAAACATTGCAAAAAAGCTCCTGAAAACTAATTCTTGTGAAATCAGCTTGAAAGAGACCTTCATTTTCACAAGTACAAGAAGGGAGTTTTAATCACTATACCTCATCTTGTTAGGTTTTGTTCAGAAAGATTAGCACTTAGATTTGTGCCTGTCAAGAGTCTAGGTGGAAGCCCTCATCAATTTAACATAACTAATTTTAGAAAGAATTAATTTTCCTTATTACTTGTAAATTAAATTTTTCTCAGGTTTGTTCTGAGGTTATATAAAAAGGCAATCCATTCTTCCAGAGCTCTTTACTCCCTAAGTATATCTACGCTTATTGCTGTTTCAGGCAGTCAAAATTGATTTCTTCAGAGTACTGAATCTCAGTGTCCTTCATAAAGTTATGGATCTCTTTCAAACAGAATCATGTAGATTCTCTGCCTTTTGTCACACAGCAGTTACACCATTGTTACTGCACAATTCCCTATATACTCTTTTCTATTATGTAATTCAAATTCCTGTAGCAACTACTACAGGGCACGAAAGGTACTGACAACTTTCTGCTGTAATAATGATTGCTTTGAGTGTATTTTTTATATCCTTCAATTTACAGCAGAATAACAGTTTGGCCTGTCAAAAAATAAAAAAAAAAATAATCTGTCAGCATGATACTGAAAAATCAGAGACAAAACTCTAATACCAAGGCTGGAGCGTTAGAAAGCAGGCATCCTTTATTTTCAGCGCCGGATGCAAGGGGGGTAAGTTCTGCCCAATATGCATACTGGCTTCATTCTCTGTTCATCATTATATGGCTGATCTATACCTATTAGTGACATTTCTGAGTATTAGAGTATTCATTACAGTTCTATGAATTACTTGTCCTATCTACTACGCCTAATGTGTCCTAATGTGTGGCCTAATGGGTCAGGGGTCCTCTGGTGGTTGTTTGGGACTTCTTCACCTCATCCTTTTCATGACCTTTTCTTCTTCTGGCCCTGTTCCATCACTCTTAGCTCTGTCTTGGTTTCAGACCAGTTCTTATCTACTTAGTAGCTAAACAACATAACACAGTGTTGTACAGCTTAGCCATGTCATGGATATGTAGTTGCAACATTTACTGTTAAGCACACTGGTAACATTCTTCCAGTACCAAGTGAGGAGAAAGAGGAAAAAAAAAAAAAAAGAAAAAGCAGCTTTGTAACAAAACTGCGAGTACATTTCTCTTCTCGGTAGCACGAAAGATTCATCTGGTATTGACCATCACTAGTATATGAATTTCAAACAAGCCTGTAAGCAGAGAAAGTAGTAGTTGATGTGTTGAACTACTATATGATTTTTCATCCTAATTATCAAACAAGTGCTCTGATCAGGAATCACTATATTGACGCAAGTCCTTGTTGTATGGCAAAGAGCATGCTTTGCTACCCTTTTACTTCACCAATATGCCTAACACTGTAGTGTCAAATAATGCTTTAAATAACTTTTCACAATCTATTTTCAATTTTTCTGAGCACATTTATGAGAAATATTTTACTTACAGGTGTTCACATACCACTTTAGTAATACTTGATTCACTGAAGAGGAAATAAAAACACTGGCAAAAGAGAGTTATCCCATGAGCCTGCTGGTCTACAACACTTAGGAAAGTAGCACTTGTGTGTTGCAGCACTGTACATGGTTGTGTCCATAGAACAAGACATTTTAGTGCAACATATTCTCTAAAATTGTTTGAAGAACTCCTATTCCCTCACCAATCATAATTATTCCTGCAACTATCACAAGAGCAATTCCCACGCACAGTCAATTTTTTTAATTGAAGTAATTGGTAAAAATACACCAAACACTTCAGAGCATATTGTTCCAGAAAGAATACTCCATGTCATAACTAGATGATTAAAACATGCCTGACAGAAATTAGAAAGAATGTCGCGGCACTCTCCAAACTATCAAGCTGCAACAAGGTCTTTTACCATCTCATACCAACATACTCGTCATGTCGGTCCCTCTGCTGCCTCCTCCTCACCTCATCCAGGGCATGTGTTCTCTCTCCTCTCTGCTTCTTCCTCTCTCCACTTCTTCCTCAGCTGCTCTCTCCATTGGCTCTCAACCACTTAACAGAACCAGCCACAGCTGCACCTTACCTACATGGGCCAACCCGCCGCCCCTGAAGCCAACCCACAGCTGTATATTATCAATGATAATTAACCCAGCTTCATTCCTCTACAGAAGAAAACTCAGCTTTGGCATTACTGAAGCCAAAGGGGTGCTACCAGACTAAGTGTCAAATGGATCTGTGTCAGTGCTCTTACCCGACATGTTTGACCCAACAGAATGTGTTAGCAAAAACAGTGCAATATCAGATATACCTCAAAATCAGAATTATCTACAAGTAAACAAAACAATCAAGTAATAAAGTGTTACTCTAGATTTTATCCTGCATGCAGACTTGTGGCTTGTTGTGAGACTTGCAATGGAGTCCTGATTTCTTCTGTTTGTTTCTGCTTATTATTTTTGAAACAAAACATAGTGCTTCTCTGTACTCTGCCTACTGCCTCTGTCTTTTCTCTTCTATTTTAGACCTCTCTGGTGATGTCTGTAGATCACCAGCATAATCTCACTTCATTATTTTAAACAAGCAAGCAGCTGTACCTGTTACGTTTAATAAAAGTATTTTTAAGAAACACTGTTGTTTACAATGTGTTATTGCATTCCTCTCAGCAAATAGCTGTAGCACAGCTCTAAACATCTGCCTCTGTACATGTTTTAAAAAGTATTTTTATGGTATCAAAGTAGTATATAATAATATTAATTTCAGGTTGTTTTTTTCAGTCACCACAACTAAACCAAGTTAATTATGCTTCTGTGTTTTTCTGCTTGTTCACAGTTTTTAAAAAAATTCTATGCACCAATACTTAGTGAATTAATAGAATGACTAGAATGACCTATATTACATTATACTATGTTCAACAATTTACACACTAATGCATTAATATATACATAATTATATACAGTGAGCAATCATTACTCCTCCTTCATTTTAATCCATTTTTGCTAGTGTAGGCTAAGGCTGACCAGTACCAAACAGGCATGACAACCAAAGCATTTACAAATTCCCATGGAGAGCAAAATCCAAAACCAGTTTTGTTTCAGATCAAATCAAAATATTTCCAGATAACTTAGTTGATTCCCATGATCCCCAAGTCCCCTGCTGTGATGGATAGCAGTCAGAAACCCAGGTAGCCAGGAGAGGCAGGGCTGTCCGGTGTGCCCACACTCCCAGCTGCAAAGCCTGGGGTTTAAGCTCTGAAACCACCTTCCCAAAAAAGGCTCCTGGGCTCAAGGTCTGCAGGCCAGCTCTGGGCTTCCAGCAGCTTCTTGGCTACCAGAAAACTAAGTATGTTTCTTTACTTTTACTGCCTGTCTGCTTGTATTTGGACAAAAGTTTATCAGGAATCAGTGCAGTGGAACATTTTAGTCAATTAAAATGAATATTAGTATTCTGCAACCATAATACTTTCCCCTGGTAGCTATCTAGCTAGCCTAACTGTCAGTGACATAGGGGAGAGAGCTGGGCTGATAGAGATCCTGAGAGGGATACCAAGAATTATGATAAACTAATATGCATATGTGCATGTAAACTAATGTGCATATGCAAACATCTTCTGTATTTTAGAATAAACATTGCAATACAGAGTAGTATTCCCTACTCTGTTTTTGCACTCTTCTTCACTGTCAACATAAAAATTAACTCTTGATACCAAAAGTTGTTTCTATATCCAATTAAAAGTAGCCAAAAGGGAGGATATTGTGACATTTATAAAAAAACTAATTATCTTCCTAAAAGTGCTTTTCTAAGAAATGGTGTGATGCACTCTTTTTTTTTTTTTTTTTTCATTTTCAGATTTATGTTGGCTATCATAAGCACAACAGTACAATGCAGGCAAGGACGGAAGGCGGAATAAGAAAGTGTACATGAGAGCCACAGAAACGGCAGAAGTGAAGATGCTCCAGCAGCAGAATTGATGAACCATACACAAGTGTACACCGCCTCCGTATCTTATATAATTCAAACAACAACAGGTCTGAGAAGAGCAGTAACCTTCCTGAAGAGTGGGTGTTCAATACACATGCCTTTCCAAGACTGTTCTGCAAAGACAGAGTATTAACAATGTGGGTGAGGTGCTGAGAGTCAAAGAAAACAAAGATAATTAGAATCATGCCACAGTAAAAAAAAAAAAAAGGCTGAGGACATTCTCCCAACTTAGTGTTTGAAAGACAAGTTTAAAGAGTAACTGAAGAACCTGCCCTTGGGATGTTGTTTGTCTTAGTGGCTTATTCATACAGTTCATCCAGCTCTTAGTCATGCTGGTATCTAACCAATCCTGTTGTGTACTTTTTAAAAGCAGAACGGCACAAATCTCCTTCACATTCCTCCTGGAAATTTCTTTCTCCTGTGATGCCTAAAAAAGCCCTTCACAGCACCAAGAATGCTGGTGCCCTGTGACTGCACCTTATTATATTGAGCATGGTGGGATGTTTTGCTGTTACTCTGCCCTCACCTCCCCTATTTATTTGCTGCATTCAACTATTGTCTTTTATTATGTGCTGGGAGAACAACATCTTTGAGGCAGCAGTTGCCTTTTGAAATAGATGACTACAGGACCTTGCACAATAACAATGCTACAGCCCCCAAAATTAACAGTGTGTGCGTGAGGGAGACAAGACAGTTGCTGCAGGTTCCATGTCTACCTATGGTATTATCCACATGTCGCCACCACAAAAAAGTTAGCATGACAAAAGGCAGTCAAAACTTCTGCAAAATACTGTGTAGAACTCTTACAGCATGCTTTTGTGGGAATCAGCATTCCAGGAGAATATCCTTGGAATATTGGGGATATCAGCAGGAAGTCCTGTTATTTGCAGGTGTGCTTAAGAATGCTCCATAAGCATCCCCAGAGGTGCCAAGCACCTAAACACGACTCCAGCACACTAAGGTGATTGAAAGTACTCAGCCTGGCCTCACCAAGAGGAAGTCATGCTTGAGCAACCTGATGACCTTCTACACAGAAATGACTAGGCTGCTAAATGAGGGGAGAGCAGTGGATATTGTTTATCTCCTGTATGATACAGGTTGTATATCTAAGTTATGAAGGGACTTCAGTAGGGCCCTTGACACTGTCTCCCAGAAGATCCTCATAGAGAAGCTGCTGACATACGGGCTGGATAAACAGGCAGTGAGGTGCACTGAAAATGCGCTGAACAACCAGGCCCAAAGGGTGGTGATCAGTGGCACAAAGTCTAATGGAGGTCACTAACAACAGGTGTACCCGAGGGGCCAACACTGCATCCAGTCGTGTTTAACATCTTCATTAATGATTTGGATCATGGGGCAGAATGTACCTTTAGCAAGTCTGCAGATGATGCAGAAGTGGGGGGACTGCTGATATCACCAGAGGGCCTTGCTGCCATCCAAAGGGACCTGGACAAGCTGGAAAATGGGCTGACAGGAACCTCAACAGTTCAGCCAGGGCAAGTGCCAAGTCCTGCACCTGAGGAGGGACAACCGCAGGCACCAGGGCATGCTGGGGCCACCCAGCTGAAAAGCAGCTTTGCAGAAAAGTACCCGTTTGTCCTGGTGGATACCAAGAAGAACACGAACCAGCAATGTGTCTTTGCCACAAAGGTGGCAAACAGTAGCCTGGCCTGCATTAGGCAAAGTATTGCCAGCAGGTTGAGGGAGGTGATCCTTCCCCTCTGCTAAGTGCTGGTGAGGCCACATGTGGAGTACCATGTCCAGTTCTAGGCGCCTTACTACTACAAAAGACATGGACGTACTGGAGAGCGTCCAACAAAGGGCCATGAAGATGATGAAGGGACTGGAGCATCTCACCTATGAGGAGAGGCTGACAGAGCTGGGAGGCTGATCGGCCTGGAGAAGAGGAGGCTCAGGGGGATCTTATCAATGTCTACAAATACCTGAAAGGAGGATGCAAAGAAGACAGAGACAGGCTCTTTCTAGTAGTGCTCAGTGACAGGACTAGAGGCAATGGGCACAAACTGAAACAATAGATTCCTTCCGAACATCAGGAAATGCTTTTTCACTGTGAGGGTGACCAAGAGCAGGCACAGGTTGCCCATAGAGGTTGGGGGGGTCTCCATCCTTGCAGACATTAAAAAAATGTCTGGACATGGTTCTGGGCAAGTGTCTTTAGGTGATCCTGGTTGATAGGGTAGCTGGACCAGACGACCTGCAGAGGTCACTACCAATCCCACCCATTCTGTTGAGTCTGTGAAGTTGTCCTAAACTTGCATGAAAATCAAGAAGGCTATTTCACCATACTTCAAAGTTTCATAGGATTTTAGTAGTAACATGAAAGCCCCAGTAGGAACAGAAGTCCTATGAGACAAAAAGCTTAGAAAAATTGGACCCAAGGAGCTAAGATAACCTCAGAGAAATACTATGTGGAAGCCATGAAAAGAGATTGTTTCTAGCATTTGACGGGAACTTTTTGTTTCCAGTTATTTTTCTGATTTTGTGGTGGTTTGACCATGGTTAGTCCCCAGATGCCTCGCAGGGCTGCCGGCCGCCGGCGCCCCCCGCGCGGTGCCGGGCAGAGCCCCTGTAACCCCCGGCTGGTGGGGCGAGGCCCGGGCAGGGAGAGCGCTCGGCAGTTCCCTCCCGGCACAGCGGGCTCCGCCGGGGGAAGCCGGGGGCCTTTGGGGCCGGCCACAGCAGGGCAGGGCGGGGAGAGATCCCCCCGGCCCTGACACACACCGTGTGCTGCCCTGCCCCGCGGGGCCCTCCCCGGGCGGGGGGCACGGCCTGCCCGGCCCTGGGCTGCCCGCGGGCTGCCCTGCCCGGCCCTGCCCGGCCCTGCCCTGCCCTGCCGGGGGGGCTCTGCTCCGGGCCGGTCCCCCCCGGCCTCCCCCTGCCCGGCCCTGCCCTGCCCTGCCCTGCCGGGGGGGCTCTGCTCCGGGCCGGTCCCCCCCGGCCTCCCCCTGCCCGGCCCTGCCCTGCCCTGCCGGGGGGGCTCTGCTCCGGGCCGGTCCCCCCCGGCCTCCCCCTGCCCGGCCCTGCCCTGCCCTGCCCTGCCGGGGGGGCTCTGCTCCGGGCCGGTCCCCCCCGGCCTCCCCCTGCCCGGCCCTGCCCTGCCCTGCCCTGCCGGGGGGGCTCTGCTCCGGGCCGGTCCCCCCCGGCCTCCCCCTGCCCGGCCCGGGGGCTGCAGGGCCGCTGCTCTCAGGCAGGCTCTCTGCTCTCTCCCGCAGCTCCGTGGGCCATTTCCCCCCCTCCTCAGCCGCGCTGCCCCCCAGGGGCTCCCGCCGGGGCTGCTGGGCCGGGCCGTGGCCAGCGCCGGGCCCGTCTGGCAGCCGGCAGCCACGGGCTCCACCGGGCACGGGGGCAGCGCCCGGCAGCCACCCACACCTCGCTGCGCACAACCAGTATAGCTTTGTTAGAATAATTTTTTCTTATTGAAGCTTGTTGGGTGCTGTGGCCAATTCCAGGACACTCTGGAAAACATAAAATAACCTAATTCTCAAGAAACAAATCCATGTAAAGTGATGTTGCATTAAAGCGGTATTGCAGATGAAGTTTTCACATGCTTGCCGTGCAAGAAAAATGTAGGAACTGGGGCTTATTAGTTACGAGGTTTGTTTGGTGGTGGGCAACATCCAGTATCAAGAAAGAAGAAAACATCTTTCCCAGCAGGCTTTGACCAGATTGCTTCTGGCATGGAGGGAACATGGGAGAGACACTTCACAGCATCTGCTAATCCCGTGCTGACACGGGGGCCTTCATCTCCCAACATGTCCATGACTGCTCCTGCAGGAGAGAAAGCGCCTGCGAAGCAGCCGGGTGGACGCAGGACTGGCGCAAGACGAGGCGAGAGAACTGGGGCCGCTTCACCCCCCCGCAAGCCCACAGGCCCCAACTCCCTTCCTGCTCTGGCGCCAAGGTAGCGGGGGGTTCACGGCGCAGCCAGGCCGGGGCGGTGCGGGGGGGCGCTGTGTGCGGGCGGCGGCGGGGGGCGCGGGGGTTGCGGGGGCGCGGGTGTGGCGGCAGCCCCGCCCCGCCTCGCCCCGCCCCTGGGCCCCCTCGGCCGCCCGCCGCGCCCCCGCGGGCCAGGCGCTGCCCGGGCGCGACTCAGCCCCGGCGGGGGCCCCGCCCCGCCCCGCCCCGCCCGCCCCGCCCCGCCCGCCCCGCCCCGCCCCGCCCCGCCCCGCCCCGCCCCGCCCCGCCCCGCCCCGCCCCGCCGGTGAGCCCCGGGGGCGGCCGCGCCTCGCCTCCCCTCAGCGCCGCTCGGGGCGGGACGGAGCGCGCTATTCCCGCCCGTCCCCTCAGGCGGCGGCTGCTGTGGCCGCGCCGGTGGCTGCTGGGCGGGAGCCGCCGGCGGCGCGGGCTGGGGCTGCGGGCTCCCGGCGTGCCGCTGGCGGGGCTGGTGCCGTGGGCGGGCAGAGCGCTTCCCGCGGCCGGCGCTGCCCCGGCACCCGCCGGTGCCTCCCCTCCCGCCCGGCGAGCCGTGAACGCGGGAGCAGACGCTGCCGACGGCGACAGGTAAAATCGGTCCCCTCACCGTCCCCCGGACACCGCCGCCCGGTGCGGCGCCGCCTGGCCTCTGCCTGCCCCCTCGGGGGGGGGGTGGCGCGGGCTCCTCGCGTTGTGGGGCGCGGCGCCGCGGCCGGAGCGCTGAGGGAGGGTCAGGCCGGAGCGGGGCGGTCGGTCTGTCCGTGCAGGTTTGTCGTGCAGGCCGCCCCCGGGGCGCTCGGCAGCCGGAGCCCGGCCCTGCGCGGCGGGTGCCCGAGGGAAGAGCCCGTGCCCGTGCTCCCTTGCCTAGCCTGCGCTTCAGTTTCTCAGGTGTGCTCTCTGTAACTCCTCTGCAGAGAAGTTGCCCGTCCCTGTTTTTACAGGTCTCCCTCAGGAAAAACGTGAGCCGTTAGGTTACAAGTCAGGATGCTGTGAAACAGGAGTGAGCAACAGCATGGACTTTAACGTAGAGAGCCCCAGCAAAAACTTCCCTACCATGCTGCAGTAATTGGTACCATAGGAAACGCCTCCAAGTGAGAGAACACTCGGAAGGATGATGCTGTGACAGGAAAAAAGTACTTGTTGAGCTGGCTGGACTGCTCCAAACTTTCTTCAGAACTGCAAACACGGGAGATCCTGAGTGAGAAACGTACAGATCCCCACTGTCCTGCAGTTAACCTCGCAAAACAGCAAGGCTGAAGAGACAGGTGCTTCGCTGTGGGAAGTTGCACTTTACAGGCTAGCTTTCCAAAACTGACCTTGATTCTGGCAACTTTGGCTCAGGGGCAGGGCAGGTGTTAGAACAGTAATTTTAAAATCAAGTTACTCTCATGTTAAATTTCAGCATGTTTATAACAGTGTAGGAAATCAGAGTTCTTGCTATAGTGAGTGAAGGAATTCACAGGGTTAATGTGGACATGAAGAATCACAAAAATATTTGAAGGATTGTTAGGCTCTTTAAACATGTAAGCACATCTTATTTCGGAGATGAGAATCTGTGACTTAATTTTACTGGAATGATTCTAGAATCTCTAAACACTACTGTGAAAGCCTATTTGTGTAACTCCAAGAGTGCCAAGGCACAGAGGGCAGAAAATCTGCCTTTCACATTGAAAAAGCAAGCAATACCTTGCAAGAACATTTATTCGTAGCACTCCTTTAGTCAGTGAAAATGCTGGTTATGTTTGTGATTGTTTATATATTATAACATCAGTGAGCTTTGCCCCCCACAGTTTTGTGAGTATTTACACAGTTAGATTAATGAAACACTGTAGGAGTTTTTCTTGGTAGTTAAAATCTGTTTACAAATCAAGAAGCAAGAGCTGGAGGAAGAAGTGCTAAAACTTTGAAGTTTTAGTGGCTTTTCCTATGGTGATGGCAGCAGAATTTGTACCAGAATAGGACACTATGTTATTACTGCTATATTTGTCAGCCTGACCTCAGTATAAGACCCAGCACAAATCCACAATAGCAGCTATCTACTTCTTGGAAACAAATCGTCATTGGCTTCAAAAAACAATTTTCATACTATGAGGTGCTTTGTGCTACTTCATCTCAGAGCACTTTCCAGGACAGAACTGCTTTTTGAAAATAAAGTGAAGCTCTTCATAGACTCAAAGAGTGTTCCAGCAATATGATTTGTACAAGAACACCAGAAATGTTGTTGATGATCTGAAAGACCAGTTCATGATTTGGTGTCACACACTAGGTTGCATAGGCCCTCATTCCTTAAACTGCTATCTTGGCACAAGTTTACCTCCGCAGCTGAAAAGCAGCTCTGTCAGTCCTTGCATCTCAATTACACATGTAGTGTTTCTGACATTGCAGTTAATTAGATTTAGGAATGTTTTATAATCCCAATCTGTCCAGCATTAATCTGTCATGAGTTACTAAACTAACTACCGTTCTAGGGAATCTGCTTGAACTGTGGTCTTTCACCTCAGAATACCTAGCTGTGGTGGTTTTGGACCAGGTTGTACCTAGTCCAGGTGTGGCATGTGTTTCCACTGAGCCAGTGTCAGTGTGTGCCTTATGGAAGTCCAGCTGCACATTGTTGCCACGGTGGCAGTTTTAGGATGATGCAGCCCCAAGCACATTCTCCTGTAATTAACAGATTCTCCAGATGAAATCACGGTTATCTTCATCCAGCATTCAGGAATGTATTCTGCATAATATTGTTCCAGTTGCAAATCTGTAATGCTTCCTTAGGATCGTATAGTGTCTGATTCTGAAGTATTTGTGGATTTTTAGTCCCCAGTTTCTATTTCTCCACTTTCCTTTGCAGTGCAAAGTGTTATTACATGGCTGGATCCTAGCAGCGCTGGTACCTGTGCTCTTTCTTTCTGGGGTTAGCCAGCCTTTGCAGACCTGACAGTCCGTCCCCACCTGCACCTGCATATATAATGATGAATAGGGTTTCTGAAATTAAATATATTAGTACCCTACAAGCCCTGGTGAGATCTTAGGCACACTGAAACTGCTGACCTGCTTGCACAAAAACATCTTGGGCTTTCTCTACGGCAGGTTCATACACCATCCTGGCAACCCAATCTACTCCAGACTTCTAACTATTGGCTTAGACTAGCCTTCCTCTACCCTCACTCACGTTAACAGTCTTGGTAAAGTCTACGGAGACATCGAATTTAAGAAATTGGAGGCATTTGATCAGATGTCAGAAAAAATCTCATTTTTAGCACTGAGCCGCTGCATGACTTCAAGTAGTGTTATTCTCTTTCTGTGCCTGTTTAATGTTCTTTTGGCCTTGGCCTTAAAAGGTATTGCTGCAGGTGAAAAGGCTCATGTAAGGAGCACTGTATGCCCTCACTTAAGTAAAGAAAGCAATTTAAGTATCAAAAGAGCTTTAGATAAATATGAAAGAAATGCAATCACTGGTGACTTCCAGGTAGGTCAGAACCAAGGGAGAACACAATCAGAATTCGAGCATCTGTGCTAGCTGTTCTTTAGTTTGTTTCTGGAAACCTAAACGCACAAATGAATTTTCTTTAGTTTGTTTCTGGAAACCTAAATGCACAAATTAATTTTATACTTTTTATAAAAGACTTGATAAAGGTCTTGAATATATTACTTGTCAAAAATATGCATTTCATAATAATGATTTGCACATGAATGAAAGCTGAGATAGACACTACTGAATCATGTACTTGCAGTATAATGGAATGAATCCTTAAAGTAATTTCAACGCAACTACTTCTAAAAAATACTTTGTCAAGACAGAGGGGGGAAACCAAGAACCGGTCAAAAGACGATGATAGTACCACAGTGGTGCTGTTGTTCTTAGCAGTGATCAGAAGTGGGATGTTTACTGCTATGGACAAACAAAGAAGTTCTGGCCCTCTTCCATCCTCCTTTAGTGCTCGGAACAGGACTGCAGTCATACACTGACAGCCAAGCTTTAAGCATCTATGAAGTTTATAATTTTATCCAGATATTATTTTAAGTATTTAATGTGTTTCTTGAAGCCTAGGTGGGACAACCTTTTTTTTTTTTTTTTTTCCCCTTCACTGTGCTCACACACAGTGAGCAGTCTTTGTGAGGGCTATAAGCCCAGGAGTAAAATGCCACCAAAGGAGAACTGGTTCATCTCACACATTTGTCTCATGAGTTTTTTTTCCTCACGTTCCAAATACTGTGAGATGTCTTACGCAAACACATGCTATGTGTGACCATTATTACGCCATGTCTCCGAATGACTATATTGAATAATAGTTACATACTTTGTTAACCCAGTGCAAGTATGAAGCCCCCTACCTAACTGTTCTTAGTGACTGATGAGCCACGGGGTGTCACTGCTTAGTAAAAGCACCTGTAAGCTGCAGAGCGTGATGCCATGGAGTGAAATAAATGGAGGGATGGAATCTGTGACAAAAATGTCTTGTGTATTTCAACCAACATTTTTTTGTTTCTTTGTTGGACTTTGTTTAGAACAAACTACATTCTTTGATTTTGGAATTCGAAGTAAAACTCCAATATCAAAGACAGTAAAATTAACTGCTCTTCAGTTATTCACCAGAACATTACTAGTGCTTTCAGTGGTAAATAAAAATGAGTCTCTGTTAATTTCCTTTGCAGTTAAATGAATTAAACACTTTTCTTTCTCTAGAAATATACTGTAAATAACCCCCCCTGTAATTTTCTTAGTCTGATTTTCTCTTGGAATTACATTGCTCTGCCAACTGTTAAATATTGGTATTTTTTTCTTTTAAAGATTTTCCCTACGCATGCATAAGCACATAAAAGACATAAATAAAAGTAATTTAATTGTATTAGTTGCAGGTATACATTTGTACAAGACCTTTTGTTATTTATACCGCATTAAGCTCTTAATTTTTTTGAGTGATAACTTCAGATTTTCTTTGATACTGTCAAATGTTTCTTTTGTTTTAGAGCTGATACAGTCTGCTCAGGTACAGGACTCCCTCTCAGTCGACTGATCCCCATGATGAGTGGGACAAGCTGTGCATCACTTCACTTACACTATTTCACTCAAACTAGTATGTTTTCAAAGCAACATAAGGAAGGTAGTGTACTTCCACAAATGCGATTGCTTTTTATTTGTTTTCCAGCCACTTAATAGTTTCTTCTTAGATAAAAAATATTTTACTATGCTTGCTTTCCTTAAGACCTGTGAACTTTATTTTTCTCATTAATTTCTAGATGTTTAGCATTGTAATTTTATGAGAAAGAATAAGTGAATGTGACACTGTCTCACATTAATGAAAAAACTTTTACAGGATTCATTCAGTTCTTGCTTCTTGCACTGGTGAAAATCAGGAGTGGTACAACTACTACAGCTGCTTGAGTGCAGTCAGTATAAAGCCATTAGCATGTGAAGGATTAAGACTTTTTTTTGCAGCTTATTTGGCAAAGTGTGATGAAAGGGGGAACAGTAAAAAAACACAAACCAGAACTGACAGCCAAGCTTTAAGCATCTATGAAGGTTATAATTTTATACAGATATTATTTTAAGTTTTTAATGTGTTTCTTGAAGCTTAGGTGGGACTACCTTTTTTCTTTTTTTTTTTTTTTCTTCCCCTTCAGAGTCTTTTCACAAAATACAGAGGTGTTTATAGAAGCAATTTGTGCAGTTAAATCCTCTATTTCGTTTTTTCTGGAGGGCCTTTTTGCTTTCTCTGAAAACCAGGTGTTCTTCCCAGCTACTAGGAAGGTGTGAGACAAGTGCGATGATGGAAATGGCAGAGTTGCCAGCAGAGGGAAATTCCCTGATAAGAGCAGTCTATCAAAGCCGGCTTCGCCTCACCAGACTGTTACTCGAGGGTGGCGCCTACATCAACGAGAGCAATGACAGAGGTGAAACCCCTTTAATGATTGCTTGTAGGACAAAACACCTGGACTCCCAGAGTGCCAGCAAGGCAAAGATGGTTAAATACCTACTAGAAAACAAGGCTGATCCGAACATACAGGACAAATCTGGAAAGACAGCCTTGATGCATGCTTGTTTGGAAAAAGCAGGCCCTGAAGTGGTATCTCTGCTACTGAAAAGTGGAGCTGACCCAAGCCTGCAAGATCATTCCAATTGCTCTGCACTTGTGTATGCAATAAACTCTGAAGACAAAGAGACCCTGAAAGTTCTTCTTAATGCCTGCAGGGCACAAGGAAAAGAAGTCATCATCATCACGATGGACAAGTCCCCATCAGGAAGGCAGAAAACAAAGCAGTACCTAAACATGCCTCCTGCAGACCTGGAGGAATGGCATTCCCCCGCTGCTTGCACTTCCCCATCAGAAATAGAACTGAAAACATCTCCCTCCCCACTTTCAAGTTCAAATGAAACTAAAAAAGCACTTTTCAGCTTTAAAGAGCTGGATCATCTACGAAGTGTGGACAACTCATCTCAGACAGTTTCACTGATGAGAAAATCCAGCTCAACAAAAGTAGGGTCCAAGCTGGCACAAGTGCAGCGGCTGCAGTCTGAGCCTTGGATAAAGAGTTCTCCGTCACTGTTCCACCAGAATAAAACTGCCTGTTTACAAGAACTTCATGATATTAGTCCAGAAGAAGAGGTCTCTTTTAAAATTAGTGGCCTTGACTTATCAAAGAGATTCATTACCAGGCACCAAAGTATTGACATAAAAGACACTGCTCATTTGTTGACAACCTTCAATCAAACTGGATCGAGGAAATTATCATATGATGAGCTAAACTGTCAGGTTCCTTATGTTGAAGGGAAGCATATCTCCAGTGGGATTCCTATGGGTAGGGATGTCAGTTCAGCACAAACCAGCTTTATTTCAAACCTCAGTAGTATTATCCGGAAAAGAAATTCAGGAGCAAATCACTACAGCTCTGATTCTCAGTTAACTAACAGTCTAAGTCCTGCTGCTGCAGAAGACAGTAAGTCAGTGATAGAAAAGAAAAAGATTTTTTCTCCATCTCGCTCTTTGTTACCAAGTTCTAGAGAAGTAGTGGACACCATGCCGCCTCTTACTTTGAGCAGGAGAAACCAAGCTTTTCTGGAAAGAGAGAGTCCAGGAGCCGTATTGTTGGATCATATTGCTCAGACAAGACCAGGTTTTCTCCCACCACTGAATGTGAATCCTCACCCCCCAATTCCAGACACTGCTTTCATAAACCGGGTTTCTGGCATGATTTCTTGTGGACAAAAACACTTAGTACCAGCAGCACCTGCTTTCCCTGGGGAGACCAAAAATATGAAAATGCTACTAAGGAGGCAGTCATTACAGACTGAGCAGATTAAGCAATTAGTGAATTTTTAACAAGGGAGTAAAGGATTACAAAATCTTTATGATACGTGCATATTCACTGCAGTACCTCACTGTAATGATACATACCACAAAACAGCAGGGCGGTGATACAAAGCTTTCTCAAGTTAAATAGCTTTGAGACCACATGAAGAGTTAAATAGCTTTGAGACCACATTAACTAATGATGCTGCTTTCTGCAAACTGAGGAATATTTATTACACTGTTTTCTTAATGTTTTCAGCTTCAGCATTGAAATCTTACCCATGACAGGCTGAACCCACAATGGGTCTCGGGCACTGCAATTCTCATTTTAGGTTGGAAATACTATCCCTCCTAGGTTTTCCCAAATGCCTACTCTTTCTGCACCCAGAAAGGTGGTACACATGGAACTTAGAAACCTGAAAATTTTGACTGTGATGCTGGACATCTGACTCTGTCCAAGTTGTGCAATGTGCAGAAATTCTAGACACAGCCAGCATGCACGAGGGGTGGACAGTGGCAGGTGTACGTAGGCAGCGTCTTCTGGCTTCAATGGCTTTACTGCACATGAACAGACAATAACAGAGTCAATAAAATTCATGTTGTAGAGGTGTGTTGTATGCATAGCTATGCCTAGGGAATGCCAGCTAAAGACCGGGGAGCCTTTCGACGCCTTGCTGCCCACTGGAAGTCAGTCTGATACACAGCGCACCGGAGGGCTGAAGTTCAGCACACGATGCCTGGGAGCCAAGTCAAGAAGCCAGCACAGCGGCAAAAAGTCCAGAATGATCTCACGTAGAAGACCAAATCCTGCTTGCACTGTCAGGCACATGAATTGACTTGGGCTTCTCAAGCTATTGGATTGCTGGAATCTGCTCATTTAAAAAGAGGAAGGGTGGGGGGAGGCAGAGGCTGTATCTAAACCAGGGCCCATTACTTTCTGTAGTTCCAGACTTAATTAAAAAAAAAAAAATATCTCTACATCATGCAGGAGCTCTTTCTCCAGTCGCAGGCTGGGGTTTCTTTTCAAGACAGGATACAGATGGTGGGGCAGATGTAGATGCTATCTTGAGCAGTGCTGATGCTTCACACACGTGCTTGGGAGCAAGGAAGAGTTCTGTCCTCCTGCTCCACTCTTAAAAAAAGAAATCCAACAGCTACGATACTCACCTGAGAAATGGAAGTTTTCATTTTGCCTAATTTGAAGCAGAGAACTGAATTTCTTACAGATGAGGAATACTCCTTTGCCTCCAAGCTACTGTGCATTTTTAAGTATCTCTATCTAAAATCTGTTTTTCCTTCCTATTTAAGTGTTCTGCAATTCCAAACATCTACCTTGTCTTTGTGCGTGTTCCACAGATGCTTAATTTCTGGTATTGCATTTGGCATTTTATAATTTGTCTTCTAAAGATTGAGAAATACTGGATGTGTTCTGTTTTGTCATAATTCACAGAAATTAATTGTATTGAAATTGTGTCTGTATAATGTGATTTTCTGTACACCGAAATGAAGTACTTTTATTCTGAAGCTACACAAGTGGATACTATCTGCCTTCTTGCAGCTTCAGTCAAAGTTCACCCAGTCTGACGTTGCCTAACAAAAAATCTTAATGTTACTTAGCTTTGCCCTTAGTGTAAGGCAATTTGTCTTAGGTTTTGGCTGGGATAGAGTTAATTTTTTTCTCAGTGGCTGACACAGTGCTGTGTTTTGGATCTAGTATCAGAATAACGTTGATAACACGCTGATGTTCTAGTTGTTGCTAAGTAGTGGTTACTCTAAATCAAGAAGTTTTCAAGTTTCCTATGCTCTGCCAGGGGGCAGGTGCACAAGAAGTTGGGAGGGAGCAGAGCCAGGACAGCTGACCCAAACTAGCCAGAAGGATAGCCCAGGTTTTATTTAATTAAAAATATAAAAATACCCATAAGTTCGTAAAATGCGTATTTCAAAGAAGGGCACATTTGACACTGGAAAGTAAAGGAGTATGGTTTGTATCTCTACACAAGAGTTGCCTATCAAGTGCTGATCTGAAACTGCAAATATAAATCTTAAATCAATTTTGCAACAAAATCCCTGGTGACAATTGCTAGGAGGCGGATGATCTTACCACTGATTCTCTGGCCAAGTGCTCAGAGGGAGCTGGGATAAACAAAGATGCAAATCTGTATTGCAGTTGTCAAAACTAATTCTCCACAAAATACGGGTCTTGAAATCTGTAGTGTCCTTTGTCCTCCTCCAGCCCCAGCTCTGCCACCTTGGGATGTGTAGCGCTCTGGAGGCAGCTGGGAAGGCCTGCAGTGAGCTGCGCCACATTATCACATTTGACCTACTCGGGTATGATTGTCACACTTGTTTAGTTTCTTCACTCCTCAAGACCAATCAGTACCAGTCATAAATGCATTGTTTTTTTTAGAGATGGATTATTCATCCACTGAAAGGCTCTTGGTAATTTATGGATTGGCTGGCACACTCTAGTTTCTGCACATACACAAACAAGAACTGTTCACTGTGCTAAAACAAACAAACAGCTACCTGAGTGTACACATTAAGCATGCAAAAACGGGCAAGTTCCAAAATAAAATTGCGTACAAGAGCTATTAAATACCAATGGAAACATAGGGAAGGTGATGGGAATATTTGGTTCCATTCAGGTTCTGCCTCTTCAGGAGACGTTGCCACATCAGCATCTGCATATACCAGGTAGAAACAAGGATTACGTGGAAATCTTTCTATGGCAGAGGAACTATGTACGAAAACATATCAATATTAAATTATTAACTGGGTAGAAATTGGTCCCTACAAACACCACATACAGACACAGTATACTTTTCAAATTATTTTTATGATGTAAATGGAAATGTCTGTTAATGTCATTAACCATGAAGTTAAAATATTTGAAGCTAAAAAGTACATTAAAAAAAAACCAAATTCTTTTTTTAGGAAAAAACCTAACAGATGAGATGTTCTAACTGGTATCTTTGCTGGAGGTATAAAGCCCAATTTCTGCTGTATTGATTTTTAAATTATTTATGTATGTGAGATTACTGCTCCCTCAACTGAAAGTTTTTTTATAAAACGCTCAGCCAATGGAGGAAAATGGCAAATGTCTTGAGAACTGAAGTTCTGCTGTAGTATTGCCAGTATTTTGTGCTTAATTTTGATGCAGAAGTAGTGTGAAAGTTAGTATTTATTGTTGCATCAATGATACAAGGAGCCTTCAAAGGAAAAACAACTCAGTTTTGTTCTGTGTATGTTGTTACAATGCATAAATAAAAGTTATCTTTTTCCCTCTTCAGGGAATATGGAAATAGACACATCCTTTGTTCACCACTTAGGAGATGCTGAGTCACTACCAAAGGTACTTGCTCTTAAGCATTTCTCAGGCTGCCTCTGTATAGAAAAACTGGAAGTGTTAATTAGGTTTAATCCAACATAGCTACATTTGTACAAAGCACTGTGTGACAGAGGCTCTGTCTGTCTGTCAGTTGTTTACTGTGGTTCTACTTCAGCGGAGACACACTTCTGCCATTTTCAAGTCCTAATCCTTGTCATCTTTGTCATCCATAAGGCGTCCACTAGGCAAAGAATGGGAAGCAAGACCAGAATTTCTAATGTTAAGTTTTCCCCTGAAACACGAAAGCTTAGAAACAACAAAATACCTTTCAGGTGTTCTTTATGCATCTTGATAAAGAAAAGACCACGAGCTGAAACATTTTCCTTGCTAGTTGTAAGAGCTGTGGCTTCCCATCCAAAGAGAACCACCTGCACTAGTTCTCAGACCTTACAGTGAACAATTCAGTTAAGCTCATCCACTCCAACGTACAGAAAGAGACCAATGGCATCAAATCCTTAAACATTCAAGCTATATAAAATGACAGTGACGTTTCTGGCACCAGGCATTCCTGTCAACATAAGTCACGGCTTTCAGTAAAAGCTGTATTTCACTTCCTGTGAGATTACTAATTTCAAATCTACGTGGTAAGTTTAGAAAGGTGAAAGACTTTTTTGTTTTTACTTTTGGTTTTCATTTTCTCTGCAAAACGCTGTGAAACAATACAATGAAAGTGACTTCTAGACAACTAGTGGCCTCAAAAGACAGTGATCATTAAAAAACTTATTTTTGTTCAAGAAATTTTAAAACGGAAACCCACTACGCAGGAACACTGTAAAAAAAGTTTTCAAGGTTTTCTTTAAGGCATGGTGTTGAAAGTACATTTCAAAAAAGCCCTCCCTGCACTTTCTTTTTGCTTTGAGGAGAAAGGCATTTAAAGTTGCTTTTTTTTGACTTTTGTCTTTTACAGATATGCAGTATATATGTATGTATAATATACGTTATACAATGCTCCATAAGAACATTGCCATAACTCAATGCAATTACACAAGAAAAACACTAAAATAAACCAATCATTAAGTTAATCTTTTCTTCTCAATTCTAACCTTCATCTTTCTGCGCCTGTTACACAATGCAACTAATTAATTTCCCAATTAATATCAAGTATTTATATATAAATTGATTCTTACATTAGTAAATCATTATTCCATTAGTTTGCTCTTTTGTTCGTGTAACAGGCACATAGCTTGTTATAGAAAGGCTAACATCAGCCACAAATAGCCATCCTACGAAAAGCATGCATACTGTATTCATAAAAGAACACGCTTTTTTCCTTAAATTCATGTCCAAATCCAGAATTTGAGGAATGCCTGTTGTAAAATATTTTCCGGTATCTCCCAGCCACACACTTTCACCTTCAAGTATTACTGGCACAGCAATACCTTCAAGGTACCGCAAACCAAATCATGTTTGGTCAAGGATACATCTTAAGAAAACTCAGGGTGGTTTGTTGTTTTTTTTTTTTCCACAGCAGAAGGGATAAAATTCCAATTTTTGTGACGAATTGTTCTGATAAAATACCCAGCTACTAACGCTTTTTAAAAGACAATAGGTCTTACACTCCTTTACACAAGTTAAACTTATTTTAAAATATATACATATGCAAAATCCCTGTTCTTCAGAGAAGGACACCCGTTACCTGAGCAGGCATCTCCTTTGCCAATGACGCATGTGGCTGGCTGAAAGCAAGCACAGACCTCTCAGGAATATCCCTGGCTGTGGCTTTTCATACAATTAAAATATAAGCTGCTCCTTTTTGCAGAATGGGCAACAGAACCCAAGGACTTTGATGAAGGGACCAAGGCACTCTGGTGATAGAGGCAAGTTAAGTTACTTTGTACAAATTCTTTACTTAAAATTCCTTGCAAACAGAATGTTAAAGCAGAACAAAGATGAAAGTTTGTAATAACCAAATTATAGGAATTACAGAATAATTACTTAAAACTCCTTCTGCATCCATGTGAATCCTCTGTGGTACTATGTGTCACGTAGCAGCCTGAACGAACTATTTTAAATTTAATCACAAATACGGCATTGCTTGTGCAAGCACCACGCTGTAGATACAATGTTAATTCAGCGGTTTAGTCCCAAGCAGAAAAAAGTTAATTTATGTTCAGCCTTTTACAAAACATACTAAGATCTTAAACTGAACAGTGAGGTATTTTTCTTAGGATTATATACAGTCCAGTTTATTCTCAATTTTCTGAAATGCAGATGCATGCTCATCAACTGTAATTAATTCCTGTATTTTTTCCCTGAAGGCATCAGCTAGCAATTCTGAACATTTTCACAAACTGACACAGATGGCATGAGTTACAGCCTTCTCTCTCAAAAGCTAGTCCATTTTAAAATATAAACTTGACCTGTACATGCAATTTAAAAGCACAATAATGAGAACACCTTTTAAAAACACATTTTAATTCTGCTTGGGCAGATGCCCATTGAGATTATGAATTCACACATGCAATTTTTTTTCTGCTACAGCAATGAAAGGAATCACAATTAGGCAGTGAGAACAACAGCTATAATGACAAAAGCATCACTGTAAAATTCACGGGAACCAAGGTAAGTATAAGGATATTAAACAGCAACATACAATTGCTGCAAAAATTTAGATGTTCAAAATTCAGAAGATGATAGAGTACGATACTTTGAATTTTACTGGAAGCACAGTAAAAAAGTAATGCTTTATATTATTATGGGTTTTAATGAATTAGCTCTGCTGTGGCAGTCTAAGATGCTATCCTCAGCTGCTTATTGCACTGACCTGCCAGAAAATTACTGCTCCTGCATGAGGGAACACCTATGCCTAATGCCCCAGTGCAACTCGGAGTGACTACAGCATGGAGTGGCTACGTTTTTCAGCCATGCTACTAAAAGGGTGAGAATAGAACAGTTACAGTAATTTGCAGTAAAGACGTATCAGAAGTAATTGTAGCTAGAAGGTAGTTAGATCTTACTTCACTACGAAGACATATGCCAAAACTCATCTAGCAAAGCCCTAGAAAAGAGGCCAAGAACCAAAGAATAATGCAACAGCCGGTGTGGATGTTGTCTAGCAACCCGTATTTTTCCATATAGGTTAGCGTAACATTGATAGATAAAAATCTTAGTAAAACTGACAGAAAATATATGAAGCTAATACACAGAAGATAAGCCTATGCATCAGGGAATCACACTGCATAGGCAAACAGATACTCTGGCAACAACAACAAAAAAGAACAACTAAATAATAAATGTCTGTGAGCATCAAAACACCACAAAAAAAACCTGTTTTTCAATTAAGATTTCAAGACATGGAATCGTTTCATGGTAGAAAATGGTTTCTAATTAACAGAAAACTTACGGAAAACTTGTTTCCTTAAAAAATTATCCAAACACTTCCTAAACTCTTTTATTAGTAGTTTTATCCTTATTAAAAGAAAAACTCTCTGAAAATTGAAAGAAATCTGAACTCATGCAAAAGAAATTTTAGAACATTGAAATCCACGGGAAAGCTCCGCAGACTCTTGGATACAATGCAGGATGCCGTTCATAATAATATAATAGGTTTTCCCTAACCTTTAAAAAACAATAAAACCCCAAACCAGTCCAAACATTTTTAATTTCCCACTGCTGTAATTTCTGGTTTTTATTAAAGAATAGGAAGGACAAGGCCATTTCATCACCGAACTATTAAATGAGTTATCAAGACTTTCTGTGTAATTCCCTAGCTGTGTCTTTTTAATCACCAGTAACACAAAAGCCTGACGGTGGGCTGCAGGAGCGGAGGTTTATGTAAACCTGCCCCTGCACAAGGGGACATGGAAGGTTCAAACACGGCTTCCTGGGGCTGCTGCAGAAAAGACAGCACATGCCAGGTGCTGCAATCAAAATTCTTCAGTATCCAAACAAAGCACAATAAAAATCACAAGTGAAAGCTTTACAGTGCTCAGACTCAAACATTTAACAGGGTTTAACAGCGCAAAGTCTGTAGTAACATTAGCAAACGGCCCAATACAGACAGCTGGCTGGTAAGTAAAACATAAAAAGCTTTAATCTGAAGGTTTTAATAGAAGAAAAATACTCTGGGTTTTTTTGCAGAGTAGGCCAAAACTGAGTAGTTCTTCAAATGAATGCTGGTGACGGAGATGCGAAGAATGGCTTTTAAAAAATGTGTCTCTGGGGGCACTTTCTTCAATTCCACAGCACGTTTAAACAATACAAACCTCAGAAAATCAGGGGCTGTTTTGCTTCCATCAGTATACATGTTACTGCAGGATTACTGAGTAATTATGCAGGACTAATGATGTCAACTCTCTACTGTAACATTATTTTATCTATTTAGTAAGTTCCATCAAATTCACAGAAAAATACAAAGCTTGAACACCATCTGGAGTAAATTAAGAGATGTTTTATTAATCAATTAACTCACCTGGACATCACAAAAAATACCTAATTCCACTAAAGATTTTTCACGTAACAAGGACAATTAAGTCCAAAAAACTGTCTGAAAGATTTCAACAAACATGAAGCAACACTGACAGAGAAAATTATTCCATTCCACAGTTCAGTACAAGGAATCGATCCCTGCCAGAAAGTGAAAAAACCCACCCAGACAGAAGCAGCTAGAGTAACATCAACATGCCACAGATCTGTTTCCAACAGAGTAAATAACTGGCTTTTATCTCACCTTTATTATCTTACTGCCAGCCCCACAGCTAACACACCTTATTTTAGGACAGCATTTGTATGAACACTGACATGAAAACAGAGAAACAAATTCAAATTAATTTTATTTATGTGCAACTCAGACCAGACGGGCATAAACAACTCCACAGGGAAGAGATCCACGGGTAAAAAATATAGACAGAAATTCAGGCATATAGGATAATCCACACAGAATAATCAAATTCACCATACAGTCAAACTCTTCTGTCACTGCAAGAATGCTTCATGGAATTCCTTTCTAGTCTTTTGTTTAATCTAGTTTTACATATCTTGTTACCTTAACTGATTTTTCTGTTAATCCAGATCATGTCTTCTTTTATCTCAATATCCCTGTCTACTCATATCCATGCATATTACTCATATGTGGTATTTCTTCCATACCGTCTGCACCCTTAAAAATACTTCTGGCTATTGCTGATGGTTTTTATGTAATAGTTTAACCAGTTTTAACAAATCTTAATACTTCAGGTTGGAATTTCTAAGTGGGGGAAAAGGTTTCTAAAGAACAGAAAAGTTTGTCAGTGTGGATGCAAAAAGGCCTCCTAGCCAACTAACTGAAAGACAAAGTCCCTTTAACCAATAAATGTAACTGCCTGCAAGAAGGAGGTGAAAAAAGTAGTCCATCCTAATCCTAAACGTTTATATAAACTGTGGAATGAAAGGACAACATGATACTTGTCTTTAAATCTATTAGAAATAAATGTATGGCTAGAAAGTATTGCTGCTTCTCAATAACCAGCAATACTTTGAAAAAAACCCCAGACTAAGCCTAGAACTAGTAAAGTGTGCAGTAAGAAAAAACTCAATGCTCTTTAATGGCACCTTTCATGCAATAAATGAACACGGCTACAGCTATGTGTCATCAAGCTATTTCCTTTATGGCCCTCAAAAGGAAATTCTGTTATGAGACACCTGCCCAAGTCATTCTGGATAATGCAGCTATGATGCATTTGATTCCAAAAGCTGCCTGATGTCCCCTAAGTGCTTCCCGTTCAATGGTATTCCCCAGAAAATAAAAACCTCTGAGCTATACCATTTCCTACTAGTCCATTTTATGTACTACAGAGACAAAACAATGTCTGTAACTCCGGTTTAATTGAAGCTTTGGTCATTCATACATCCTGTTCTCCCTGAAGGGGAGTCAGGGGCAACGGTCTTCATCCAGGAAAGGACACCACATGATCAGAGCTGCTAGCACACCTGCTCATGCCATAGCTCCTGAACCTGTTTTAGTCAAAATGATCTGGCTTAGAAAAGGGTCTCTCAAGTGTTTAAAATATTTTCCATAGTTATTATGATCAGGTAGGAAACAGTTAATCTCTCTTCCTCCCACGGTATAGCAAAGTATGCATGCAAAGCTCAAAGAAACGGATGCTATAAAGGATTGAGAAGTTACATCTGTTCAGATCAGATCATGTTGTCACAGTGAACTGAAAAATAAATAATTGCTCTCAATTAATTAAAAGGAATCACGCTGCCAAATTTGACCTTGTGTGTAATTAAATTCAGTACTTTGTTTAACAACTGCAAGTACAACTAGACAGTTTTCTTCCTTATTTGGAAAAATATTTCCTAATTTTATCCAAGTATATCTTAGTAAGTAACAAAAATGATGAAAGCTCTACCCCTCAGTAATGTAAAACAATTAATAGGTAAATCTGGCAAAGGAGCTGTAGGTAACCAGGAAGCTTGAATTTTAATGACTGCATGAAATCACCATATTTCAAGATTCAGGATTAATAAATATAATATAATTATAATGAATAAATATAACTTTTCTATCACAGTTGTACTAACGCGATGTAAGAACCAAAAATTGCTGTAATTTAACACTTTAGTACTAACAGCCTGTCCAGCATTCTGTAAAATGCCAAAGTTAACACAATTCCTGTGGGAAACATGTGAAAGGAATAGGAAGAGGAGGGCAAGAAGATGACAGGGTAATGACTCTTCATGGAATCAGCTTTCATTTAGAAATCAGAATCTCCTGTCATTGCAAAAAACAGCCTGTAATGTTTGGCAGAAGGCAACAACACATAGCTTGTGTCTCAGTCTGCATAGATTTCAGTGTATGTGTTAAGGGATGCAGAAGCAAACGAGGCAAAAAAAGCTTAAAATGAAGTAAGTTAGACACATCCTGCAGGTGTAAGGAGGGTTGCAATGGTTTTAGTTTTTCTCAGAGGGAAGTTCAACTTCTGAAAATTTGTGAAGTTGTATTCTGAGAGTTAAAAAGACACATAAACCAGAGGAATGCAGAAAATAACTGTGCTATCACAGAAATGTACAGTTTTTGCTGTAAGCACTAATCGCTGTGCAGCTATTTCATTCTTGGAGCCTCTGGCTTTCAGAAAGCCTGCAACAGAATATTTTAACGTAACTCCTGTTATACTTAAAACTTAGTTTCAAGGTCTTGAAAGAACCACCAGCACTTCTCTCTTACAAAACACTATAGGTCTTATGATGCTGTGTGCACTTCACTGCAATCCATCTTTGTGCTCTATGTAGAGGACAGGATTATTCTTCATTCTAGGGCTTCTGCTTGCCCCAGCGCCTCCCGCAGTGCAGCTGTAACTCCAGCTTGCAGTGATGACATCTGAATGTATGTTCCGTACTGTATCATATATAGTTTTCTCATTAAGTATATGAGTTACACTGTACTGTAACTCCAACTCAGCCTTCTCACAATCCAAGGAGTATGTTGCTGATGGCTCAGAAAGCATGGAGGCAAGCCATGGGCGGAATGCACAGTTGCCACATTACAGAGGAATCGATTAGTATTAATTCAGTAAAAATAACTATTCTTTCTCCCTGGAACGTGTAGCATCACAGATCCCACTCTTCACAGCTAGCAAACAGAATCTTCTGTTGACTAGGAGTAAGAACATTATCAATTGCAATGGCAGTAAAAATGGAGCGTACCAAGACGAGCTACAAAATAATCCCTTTGGGACCTGCCTAGTTCCATACTCACAGTTCCGACTCTTCTTCCCCCCTGTAAAATCAAGAACAGGCTTTACTAGACATTGAGTGTCCCACAGACCTTGGCCTACACAAAAGCAATAAGCAGCAAATTGCCTTGGTCCGCAGCTATCAGCTGGGGCCACTCTGCCCTTTATGTGCTTGCAGGGAAGAACCACAGGATCACAGAATGGTTCGGGCTGGAAGGGACCTTAAATTAGATGATCTAGTTCCAACCCCTACTAGAATATTTAGGTAATGTGAGTAGCCTTTACTACACCCTAGTGGGTGAAGGAGATGGAACATACATATGAGTAACGAACTATTAAGAAGGCATTGCATTTTTGTTTGAGAAGCCTTTCAATGAAGTGTTACACAGTAACTCCTCCAAAAACCACAGATGCTTTCTATACAATCCTTTTGGTAAGGGAAGTGCATTTCTCTGAACAAGAAGGTCAGACATTGCTTGCTTTGTATTTACAATTCTACTCCTATGGCTTTTTTGAATTCAGAATTCTGTGGCTCCAAAATGTCATAATAAACCCTACTTTTATCAAAGTTTTCTCGGATGTAAAGCAAATCTTCTACAGAATACACATCTTCCTTTCCTGTCCAAACAGTGAGGCTGTATCTATATCAAAAGGAGGAGAAAAAAAAGGAGAGAGAAAAGAGAAAAAAAAGAGTATGTTATTATCATAAAATGAAAAATGCAAGACAGAAAGACATTGCACTAATAAGATCCTAAAAATATTCAGGACTGTGGTGTCTTAATTTTAGGAATGTAATTAAATATCAAAAACTTAATCTCCTTTAGATTTCAAAGTTAAGCAACCACAATCTGTGAACTATGGGAATTAACAATGTTATACGTCCCTGCCTTCTTCACCCCTCTACATCCAGGCAAGTCATCACCCTGCATTTGTGCTCCAACTGACAGCACTGAGTCTCTCCAATCTTGTGATCACAGTGACTTCAAATTACTGGGAAAAGCAACTGCTGTATCAAAACGCTACCCCAGAAACAGGCATGCTCAAACACATCCTAGCTTGCACCCAGGGCTCACGGAATGCTTGGTACAGATATACCTGCTGAAGAATATAACTAATAGTCTTTAATTAAACATTTGATACATGGAAACTACACTTTGCAGAGGTCTATTTCTGTGCCACTTTCCCCCCCCCCCCCCCCCCCCCCCCCCTTATGGAGTTAAGTCACATAATTTGGCTCCAGTCAAACTTCAAGTTCTGGCTCCTAAAGCTAAACTTGCTAGAAATTCCAAAGAAAATTCCTAAGGAGGACTGCAAAACTTTTTTCAGGTGGACAATCCTGCACCACCCAGAACAATTTATCTGTAGCCTGGTCCTTGTGTGAACTTTTGTGCCAAATCTAGCAAAGAGTAAAATAAAAAACTTGGGCAGATATCCAGCAAAGAAACAAGCATTTAAAGTTTGACAGAGTAGGAGTTACAAGCAGAGAGCATCAGAACAGAAAATATGAGGAAATCTCATATTCATGGTTTTTCACCTGATATATACCAATGCCATCTGATTAACTGAATGCTGTACGTATTTTCTGTACTGTATCACATACACTATTCTCATTAATTGCACAGACTTTATTTAAAAAAAAAACACTCAAAAATTTCAAAGTATCATTTAAAGTTAAAAGCATTACCCTCCACAATCTCCACATGACAAATACTTCATTTTTGCCTTTTTAAATTAAAACTGTATTAATCTAAAATACAACTAAATCCTAATTTACGTGTATGTCTGTAAAACTGGCTCAGGAATTTCTGTCCTCTGATCAGGCCACTAAAGAAAAACTCAGAATTTTATGCTGAGGTAAAAGAGAAAACCCTAATATTTCAGTGGGAATAATGCTTGTATCCAGTGAGGATATTATCTGAGAATGGGACACTTCACAAGACATATTCTTAACATAACAATATTTTGAAATTAATTTCCCAGTTTAAAATGTTTAATTCTAACTTGTCTCTTGATTCTGCACTGTAAGTGAGAATAACAGCACTTTATTTGTCTATGCTATTGTTTCTCATTACTTAGAAATCTTCCAGGCAGGTGACCTACTTAAATTTTCTGTCCTAGGCTTTGACATTGGTTGGTGCTTAAGGAACAACTTTATTAAAGTGTAGGTAGGCAGGGTGGGTGGAAAAGATGAGTAAAGGATAGTATGTATGCATCCAGATTTATTCTCATTCTATCACATGTAAATAATTTTAAACATTAAATTGTTATGGGTTTGCATGGAGAATTCTTGAAAGAAAATACAAGTCAGTGTTTGGAAGCCACTGCATGTATTTCAAATACCTGAGCAAAATCAATTTGCTTTGTAGCAAACTCACTGACTTCCAATCTAAAAATCACCTCTGATGTTTTTAAGTGACATTACTACAGAAAATACAAATAATGAATATAAAAAAAAAAGTAGAGATAAAATGTAAGTATTTGAACTGAATTAATTCCAAATTGCAGCATCAAACTAGTCTATTTAACTATACTGGTCTTATGAAAGGTTTATAGTGGAACTGGATTACAAACCTACACAAGGTGTAAAATTACTTATTACAGGTAATGGAAGAGGCTTTTTCGAATTTTATTATTTTAAAGAAATTAATAGGGACCTATTTTATATGAGGAAACAATTTAAGAACTGAAAGAATTAAAGAGCTGAAAGGTTAAATGAATAGAAAAATATTTTCAACGTAATTGGGATAGGTATGTCCACATTAACGTGCTATATTTAATATAATCAAATACATGCCTTTATTATCAAGACAGCTGAAGGCAAAGGCCCTCAAACTTACCTATCTGACTGCTGGATTAACCAACGCAGCTCAGATATTGACTGTCGTACTAATGCCGCTCTTACAGGGAAAGTTACAGGCTGGGAAAGCGTACTGCATATCTGAGCCATTTCCTTCACCATCACCCAATCATAGCCTACAGTAAAGACCATGTGGTTAAGAAGAATTCTTCACAAATACAATCTCTACCTAATTAAAGACACAATGGTTTATAGAATGGTTAGGTTCTAAGACAAAACGAGAGCAAATATGAATTTTGTGAAAATCACATAATTCTAAAATGAAATCACCATGATTATAAATGAAAAATGTCCTTGTCCCAGAGGACAAAAGAAAAACTAACATGGAAAAATAACCTTCTTTTGAAAATATGTAATTCCGGTAACTAAAGTGTTATTTTACATACAGCTATAGAATGTGACACCTTTTAACGTCCAGGAAATTGTATCTTTGTCCTTTCTCTAAAATTTAAACACTGCTGCCACTGACTTCAAGACAGCCTAGTTTTAACTTGACAGTGAGCCATTAGAAACAAAGGATTATGAAAAATTTAGAAAAAAATTTGAATTAAGCCAGTAGGACTGAGTTATACACAAATGAAGCAGGTGAAATGTTTTGTGCTTAAAAATGCTACAATCAAATAATCTAACACGCTTGAGGTTCATGCCATTGAGATTTTTACAAGCACTGGAGCTCTTTAAAATGGCATTTAATTGTTCTTTTATTTCTACATGCTATGAAAACCTTAATTTCAATAACAACAGCTGATAATTTTTTTCTCAATTACTCATGCAATGTAGTGACTGGAGAGACTAAAAAAGCACCAAAACTTAAAGAAAAGGTCTTGCTGGGCAAATGGCAACTTTCAGTTGAAACCAGTCAAATAAGCTGGTTTTCTCATGTCTTACAGTATACCCTTAATTAGTATCACTATGAACTGCAATTTAGAATAGAGATAAGGTTACATTTATTAAAAAAGGCTGCTCGGTACAGTATTTCCATTACATATTTCCAGCAACTGTTTACTGCACTGAAAATACCTTGCAGAAAGTAGCATACAATTCAGTAAAATTGCTGCGTAACATACAACAAAATCCTCACAACACGATGCTAAATCTTTCTAATGATCAATTAGCAATTGGAGCAGTGTATAATTCTGCTGTTGTGGTAACAGACGATATTGATGGGGACTATGCTACTGCACACAAATGCATGTGCCCTGGAGTAAAACACCCTAACAAAGCAGCTATGAGAATCACGAGAGGAAGCCTGTGAAAAGTACCCTAAAATAATGGCCAGCTGGAAAATTAATTGCAAAAAAATCCATTATTCCACAGAAATGAAATGTTAAAATCAGTGTTTTCCTGCAAAAACACACTGATAGGGTTTTAAATTTCCAGCTGACCGATTTTTCTTTGGGAAACATGCCAGAATACCTACTAAGAAACCAGTCCTCCTAGGATTTATGCAAAAGACTATGTGGAACAGGGCTTAAGCCACCTATACCCTGGAATTCCTCAGTTTGTGAGAATGAGTTGAAGAACAAAACAGTTTAACAAAAATACCAGATTTTTAAACAGTTCTGTTGCAACTCAAACACTGAACTAATTGCTACGTAAGACATTATCAAACATGTATCAACAAAGAAAATAATTCTTCTTTCATTTATGACTATTTTCAAACTGAGAAGATGGCATATAGCTTATTTTTGATCAATTAGGGAATGAAGAAAATAGACTATTGCAGTGTAAACACTAAATTTTCTGTCTTTACCTTTATTGTGTTTATCTGGGTGCCAGCCAGTTGTCCATCCCAGCGATAAGGTTACATCTGGGAAATATGAAGTGACAGTGTTGAGGAACTCTTTTGCATCCACTACAGCATCATTCCCGTTAGGACCTGGTAGGATGTCTGCATTGATCCAAACAGGTCGTTTCAAATGCTGCTTCACATGTTTAAGAAGTTCCAAGGAAGGCCGTACAGCTTCTAGACTGTAACAATAATACATGGGTGAGATGAAACACCTCACTTGGACCAAGGACAGGAAATTTACAGCACATCTATAGATGCATATGTTAATGACACTGTCCCTGTAAGCCAGAGAGTAAATGCTGAGGACCCTTTCTGCCATCAGGTGACTCTCGCTGCTAGTAAAGTACTGTCTCTTGTCTCCCTGCTGCCCAAGATGAACTGCTTCATGGCTCTGAGGGCTCCTCTACCTTGCAACCTGTTAAGACTTGGATGCTATTGAACGCTTGCGAACAATTTTAATGAAGGAAGCCACTGCAGGCTCTAACATTTTTGTTTAGATTAGACCACTGGGCTGACAGCCACAAATACCGTGATGAATTTAAATATATTTATTCTGCTTAGATATATCCCTGAAGTTTATATACTGTCCACAGGGGTAAAAATAATCTGTCCCAACCTTAACAGCACTTTAAGTGGTAAGGCTTTTATTGCTATTTCAGATCCAGTTAACAGACTGAAAGTTACCTTTGCATCTGTGCAAGATGACGCACCCACACGAGGAGAATAAAAAGCCCCAAACTGAGCATTTTCAGCAACGAACAGAGGGAAAGGGCACCCATCCGAACATTTTATCACCGGTAGTAGCTGTTCCCATAGCTTTAAAGTGTGGCATAGTAGCGTCAGCATGAAGCCTGCTCATCAGACGTTCATCCTACAGCTAATTGTTAAACATGAAAGTATTGTCACTTGAGCAACCAGTGCAGCACCACTTGTAAGCATCTAACTAAATATCTGAAGTCACATATTCTCATTTGTCTCTCAAATCAAAAGAAAAAGTGTTAACTGGAAAGCAAACAATAACATTCATACTATCCTACCAAAACAGCAGTATTGTGGAAGGAAAGGAAATGTGGAATAACGGAAAAAAGGAATGAATGCCAAGAAAATACATATTTTTCTCTCACAATGAATGAATACTTTGTATATCAATCAGGAATTTACAATTATTATTGGTCAGAGTTGTGATTTCCTAATAGCAAGGACCTGGGTTTTCTCCTACAAGTTGTGAAAACCTCTGAATATGCCACCTTCTAGCTTTTCCTCAAAATCTTGCAGTGACCTTATACAATGCTCAGCCAACACAGAATTATTCAAGCTGTTCTGCAGCATTAGTTTCCCTGTTCAACATCCTGAACTGGTCTCTCTGTGAGTCACAGCAGCACCAGTGAGACAAAGGGGGAGAGAAGGCACTGTGAAGAGCAAGGAGAGGATCACAACCGCTCCAGCTTATAACAAATATAAACTACAAGCTACATGCTGCACAGATGCCTGTTTCAGCAACACAGATGGGTACCTGCTGCCCTATCTTCCCAATTCCTAGCTGCCTACCTCCAGACTCTTACACCAGTTCTGATGCTTGCCTTAGCAGCAGTGTGTGAGTTCAGTGAAGTGGTAAACAGCTATTCTCAGCGTTTTGTAGGAATGGTTCTGTACCAAGTTATTCCCTAGCCTAGCTCATGATGACGTCAGATGAATTATACCAGGATGTGCAGCCCAAAATGGGAATGGCAGCTACATACTGTATTAGGTTAGCTCTAAAGCCAAAAACTGTCCCCTGAAATGCCTGTCTTTTTTCCTGTTAAGTCATTTTGTACATTTTAACTTTCATATTGTTCAGAAAGCTGCATAGTGGCTGGCAGGAATTGCAGTCAAAACTTCCAGTCAGTATTAGCTCAAATGTTCTTAAAGAAGAGCTAGTGACGGCTTGAGTTAACACCGTTGGCCTAAGTTTCTCTAACACAGTCCAAGGCCAAAACAGCTCACATTTTCCCACACACAAGGGATTGTCAAAGTGGAATGCCTTCCGTTTTACTACAAAGTACAAGCTAATGTAAAAAGAAAAAAGTCTAAAGCAGCATCCCTTGAAATAATAATAAAAAAAAACAACAGCAGTACTTTTTTATTGCACAGTGTTTGGAAAATTCAAATGTACTGCTGACTCCGTGTTGAATGACTGGCATTTCTCAAGTGGGACTCTGAAAACCTTTTGCAGAATACATTTATTCCTGTAGATAAAGCCAGCAGGAAATATGATTACGTGGTCAATCAAGCTGAAAGGTAGAAATATAAAAGCATATGCTTTTAAGTGCTATTGAAATAATCCTCAAAACTTCAGCAATGGTATCCAGAGAAACAGTGTCCAAAAGAACACCGAATTCTGTATCACTCATTTGATTGTATCTGCACTGCATCCATGTATTTTTTTAAATGCTTTTATATAATTAGGCTTCTATAATGCAACAATGGATATTTTAAAAGATTTTAAATCATGGCACTTGGCTAAAAATTCTTTACAGAAAAATAAGACGTGAATGTTTTAGAATTAAACAATAATTAAAAAAGCCCAACAACACAACAAAAAACCCCACCCTGACCCAATAAACAAACACAAACACCTATTTTCTTGTCCTTTCCCTTCTCTGTCTAGGCAGACACTTACAGATTCTGTAATAATAAAAGGATTTAGGGTGTCCACATTGTTTGTGTCTTCTTGAACATTCACATGAAAACTGACTGCACTGAACAGAACCACAGGTACAAATCCTATTTTACAACTATCTACCATTTTTTTCCACTTCTACAGCATACTTGCGAGCTTTTCACAAGCTCCTTGAGAGACACTTTCGTTCCCCTTCCACAGTGGAGAATGAAACCAAGAAAGCTGGAGGCCAGAGGGAGAGACCCATGTGCTACCAGGCAGAAAGACCCAGGGGCCTCAGCCCCATCTGCAGCCTGCGAGCCACTGTCTGACTTCCCAGTCAGAAGGTTCTCTTTCCCAATTTCTCTGCGCAAGCACAAAACTGAAAAGATCTTTCTAGATAGATGCTATCATTTCTGTTTTCCCTTTGCTCTGCAAAAAATGTTGCTCAATAGCAACTTGGTAACTAATTCACAGAATATGAAATCTTGATTTTCAGTTCAAAACACCTCTAAAGCTTTTATTCTTGCAATGCATTTAGCAATGCTGATCACGTTTCCTCATTTTCTGGTCAGCAAGGAATGTGATACACTAAATTGCACGGTAAGAAAGCGTGTGGTCTGCTGATGCCGAAAAACAGCTAGCGCTACTGTTAATTAGCAAGAATGCAAGCCGTATAAAAATACCTCTTAAAATCCAACTTGATGCCTTTATTGGTGTTGACAATCTCTTGCAGCCATTCCTGCAGCGTGATGTCACTGTCTGTTTCTGGCGGATGAGCCATGATAGGGTCTCTGCTTCCTCCCTTGGCACCACGAAGAAGAACATCTGCTTCTATCATGTGAACATCACCTGCTGGTTTAACAAACAAACACTCCAACAGCCGCAACCCCCCCCCAGTTTCAGTATCTGCTCAAGAGTAACAATTACAGGGCAAGTCTAGAACTTCTGCACTGGACTGGGCGCACAAAGATCACCCCCTGTAAGCTGCTGCTATCTGCAAAGCAACAGAGTCTTATTCCTCTAGGTATTTTAGTCACGAAACTGTTTAGAAATCCAGAGGCATGTGAAAATGGATTTTTGCAGATGCATTTGACCAAGTAACCCCATTTCCTCCCTCCCTGAGGAACAGCAAAAATGAATATCCAAAGCTTGAATCCACTCTTGCTGAATTTCAGACCTTTTCCTCCTAAAACAGGGTTCCAGACAGAAGATTTTAACACTGGCAGTGACCGAGTACTCCCCTTGTCTCATTCTCAAGCCTGACGGACCCACCTCAGCCAAAACGTCAAGAAAAAGTCAGTCAGCCAGCAAAACCTGCCAGGAAAATGGCAGAAATGGCAGGAAAAACACAAGAGTGAGTGGGAATCTTAGGGACGCCACAAGCTCCTGAAGACATGAGAGGCATCCGAGAGTCTGTGTGGAGCTACCAGCTTTGCAGAGAATTCAACACATACTGCGACTCAGACTAGAAGAATAATAGCAAAGATAGTTACTCAGTCAAGAGAAAGCAGATTGCATACAAAAGCACATAAATAAATCATGTCTTTCCCCAACAGTCACGTAAGTTAGAGTAATATTCGTTGAAATATAGCGCTCCAAATTCAGTCACCTTCAGCGGGCGGGCGGGCGGAGAGGAGGCAGCAGGGCTGCCCTGTAAAACGCGGGACACCCCACGCGGTGTCACAGCACCACCGGGCCTCGGGCCACCCGCAGGCCCTAGGAGACGACCCACGGCCAGAAGTGCCTGGGCACCCCCGACGGGTCCGGAGGCCGGGCCGGGTCCCGCGCGGGGCTCAGCCAGCCCGGCGTGCCGCCCCGCCGAACCGCACGGCAGGCCCCGGCCGCCTCCCCGGGCCCAAGCGGCGGCGGCAGGGGGAAGGGAGACCCGCCGAGACCGGAGCGCGGCGCCAACGCGAGCCGGCCGCGGGGCTCCCCCGGCCGCAGGGCGGGCCTGCCGGCTGGGACCCGAGGCCTCGGCTGACGCCCGGCCTGACCCGAGCGAGGCCCCGCCGGCCTGGGCGCCGGCAGCCGTTCCGTTCGCCCGGCCGAAGGGTGCCGGCCCGGCGGCTCGCAGGCGGCCGGGCCCCGTCCCCGGCGGCTCCCACTTACTTCGCGCGGCCTCCCCGGCTCGGGCCTTGCTGTTCGCGGCGTGGAACCACCCGACGGCCGCCCCGTCTCTCGCGCCGACGCGCTGCGGCCTCGCGAAGTGATCCACCGCCGCCTCGCTCCAGGCGCCTGCCCCGGGGACGTGGCCTCAGCACCGCCGCTCGGCGGCCCCGGCCCCGCGGGCCGCTCCCCGCCGCCCGGCTCTTACCCTGCGCCTCGTCCGCCATCGCCTCGGCGGCGCGGGGGACACCGCCCCGCCTGCCGAGGCGCCGCCGGGCTGCGCCGAGCCCCCGCCGGGCTGCGCCGAGCCCCGCCGCCGCGCTGGGCCCCCGCGGGCGCGGCCAGTGCTTCCGCAGGAAGCGGAACCGGTCCCCGCCGGGGAGGGGCGGCAGGCTGGAGCCGGAGCCCGGCAGCCGCCCAGGCGCCGTCCCGCCTTTGAGGAGCTTCGCCGGCGGTTACCCGCAGGGAGCCGCCACCGGCCGGCCGCAGCCGGGGCACAGACCTGGGCCGCCCCCCGCGCCCGCTGCTCCGTCTCCGCCGTGCGGGCAGGCGGGGGCGCGTCCCGCCGGCGCTGCGGGGCTGCCGCAGCCAGCCGAACCCCGCGGCCGCACCCCCCCAGGGCAAGACCCGCAACCGGAACCGGCCATTGAAAGCAGAGGTGACAGCAGAGCAGGACAGCTTAAGTTACACGTTGTTTTTGATACAAAGCCAGAAAATATCCCCTTTTAACATCCAGAAGGCATTAGCGTTTTAATACTCGTTACAGAACTGCGCCAGCATCTCTACTGAAAACAATATGCACCTTGCACATACTTCAGTTTGGATTCTGTTCTCGACCGTTGCCTGACAGTTACCAGAGCCCTGCTGCGGTGCACCCAACCCTCAGTACAAATCGCATACATTGCCAATACCTAAATAGATCTTAATGACCCGGTATCAAAAATACTACCGTGCAAGAACCTCATGTTTACCAAAAAACCGTCGATAAAAAATTTGAAAAAAAAAATATAATCAATGCATTCATGAAAATTCACACTTAATACATTGGTTCTCCCTGAAAGTAGAGGTGGCTACCAAGAAGTGCCAAAAGCAGCAGACTGGAGCAGAAAAGATACTGCAGAACCTGGTCTGATGTACAGCTACATGTAGATTGCCTCAGGGATAATCTGGTTCTTTGTTTAACCCTCGAGAGGTCAAACTGCATCAGGACTTCAAAAACAGTAAGGAAAAAGTTGCAGTTATTTATAAAAATAGCATCTGTTTAAGTTAGGTAAGTAAGAAAGAAATCAGTTACTCTAGAAAAGAAATTAACTCTGGGCATGTGTTCCTGAAGCACCAGTGGAATATCCTAATGCTAAGCATTTCCAAGTCTTCACAAACAAGTAAAATTCTTCCTCGTGCCAGTCATAAACAAGTGCCAGAAGGCATGCACTTGTATTTTGCAGCGACACGGGAAGCCTGCTGTCAGCTATACAGGATCTCGCATTTGAATCTCAAATGGCAAGAAAAAGTTTTGTGCCCCAGCTTCTGCCCCAGTGTTTTGCTCATCTGCACACGGAAAACACATGCTGCAGAGATCAGATCTAACCGCAGGCGATGTTTCGTAATGCATTTAACCAAGGCTGAGAGGAAAGATAGTATGGCTTACAGTCACACCACTACATGCAGTAAATGCTATGAGTGTGTAAAGAGATCACAGAACCTGCCCTCTTTGGCACCTGTATTAAGTGTCAACTTCCAGAACTTCAGGAAACAAGATAAACTGCACAAACTCTTCTGTGGTAAAGAAACCAGAGAGAATTTGAGGGCTTTGAAAAACAGCCTGAAAACCTACTAAAACCTAACCGGTTTAGAAACCTTAACACTTTTAGTGTTTGTAGCTTTGTAACTTTGGTGTTCAGATCTAGCAAATCAGTATGTTGCCTGTAATCAGCCTCATCAATACAGGTGTTCTATGATGAAAAATATTAATTCCATTTTCAACGGCAGACTGGTAGGATCTGACATTCCACTGTGGATCACAGGAATCAAAGCATTGTCTAAGTCGTTCAGATAGTTTGGTGGAAGAAGGTGGCCTCCAGATCCAGCCAAGTACTCAACCTACAAGGAAAACATACAAAAGCTGGTATTAACACCTTCTGTTTGAACAAGACAACACAAGTGCAGTACCTCTGTAAGAGTATTTCAGTTAGCACCAAGTGACAAACTTTAACATTCAGACACGGGCAACTGGATAGGTTTTGAGGTCAGTCATGACCAATTCAGGCTTGCCACCGAGAGGCATGCAACACTCTCCTGGGTTTTCAGGGCCACACATCCTCTGCATCCCAGACTGCTTCAGTCTGATGTCCAGAGGAGTGATCCCATCATATCCTGGCATCACAGTTACCGTTAAATTAATTTCAAAAGATATTACTGAAAAGTAGATTTTCAGGACTGTATTTTCAGCTTCTCTCAAGAAACATAAGGCAGTAACAAAGAACTCCTGGAGAGGCAAAGAACTGAACTGTTTGACAGTTTTGTAATCTTCCTAGAAGCATCACGTGCTAGGGAGCCTTGCCTTCCCCCTCTTCCATCCTCACCTAGGCAGACCTGTCCTTTCCTGCTGTACAGACTTCTGTGCAAACATCCCTTCCTGAACATCTGGGAGCAAAACCAGCAGAAAACTGCCTACTTTTGAGAAAAGCATCAGAAAATTGGCTCCATGCTTCTCTAAACTGACTCACCTTGGAGGCATATGAGTGCCAGAGAGACTGAAAACTAGGCAAGGACTGATGGCTTACTGCAAGCAGCTAGCTATTAGGGCATTTGGGGCAGAGTAAGACTGCAAGCAGCTAGCTATTAGGGCATTTGGGGCAGAGTAAGGAGACTTTTAAGACAAACTAGTCATTAAGACAGCTGCTTCACAAAATTTCATTCTCAGCCTGCATCTGGGCTAGGGCAAAAAACTCAAAAACATTCAGAAAGAGATCCAAGATCTCTCAAATATCCAAGGATATTTCAGCTGAAATGGAGTGTCTGCAACAAAAGTCAACAGATTACCGTATCTGAGTCAATGGCAACCCGCAGGCCTATCTTAGTCATCCCATTATTTTTCAAGGTTTTAAGGTGTGGGCAAAGAGCAGTACTGCAGGCAAGAGCAATCTCTTCAGCAAACTGATGAGGAGGAACAGGACTGGATAGTTCATGGTTCTTCAGAAAATAGTATACCTGAAATTACGGAAAGGATAAGGACAGTCAGCAGCCTGGTTCTATGAGTAAAGAAGGAGAAGAGTAATTCAATAGACATATAATGCAGAGCAGAGCAAGCTATAGTGCTTGTTTGCTGGCAAAGTGTTCTTGTCTTTCATCTATTCAATCAAACCACTGAAGTGACCAGGGGAGCACCTACCTGTCTCTAGAGCTGTCAATGCCAACAGACTTTTTAGTTTTTTGCAGAGGAGAAAAATGAAAAGTACGTAAACTTACCAAAGACCTATGCGGAATGTTCTGCCTATCAGAATGGGTTATACATCAGGTTAGTTAGTTTCTTTAGTAGTATCGTTTAGCATGAGCATTTTACCACCTAACTATTCTAAAAAGTACCAAAAAGGCTCAAGAACAATGTAATATACTAACTTGGGTACACTTCATAACCTTCCCCTCTTTTTCGAAGTCTCTGCCTTGTATTACTTTTTCACTCCAAGTTCCTTCCATTGATTTTCCATCGACTGGGCTTAAAATTCTATGGAAGACAGCAGTACAGTTAATAACTGAAACAACATTTTATCATTCAGATTATTACTTCATACCAGTTATTCAATGTTTAGTCATCCTTAAAGGCTATTGAAGCAGCTTTACCACAAAATGTAATACAGGTCTTGTATCATGGAAATACTGATGCTACAAAAAAGAAAAATCCAAAATAGGGAACTAACAACACTGCATAAACACCTGATCTTACAGGTTTAAGAAGATATAGACCATCTTCGGTAAAGCCACTGTTTGTTTGAATTGGTCAGAGAAGCCACAGAAAAAGGCAAACTCATGGCCTGAGAAACAACTTGACATGAGGCAAGCCTGGAATTAGCGATGCGTAATTAAAGTTTGAAGCCACATAAACAAGCATTCAAATCTCATCCAATACAGATGTCTTGCATCTCCTTTTGCTTTTTTGAACACTGGCACTCCAAGCAGTGACTGGCCAAGGGCCAGTAGTAGGCAAGTACTTCCGAGCCCCTCCCTCACAAGGAAGCTTAAAGGGATTAACTGCATCCTCACACAAACTGGTTGCTGATTTGATAGAGGACTTTCAAAGGAAATGGAGGGTCCACTTGCTTTTCCAGTCAACCTCCCGAACAGAGACAAGGATTTTAAGTTTTGGTGAACCAAAAGCAAAATTGTTCCATTAGTGACATCTAGAGGACTGCAGGTAGTTTACCATTCTATCCCCTTTTGGGTTTTAGTATTAAGTGCCTTCTTTCAATAGAAATATCTTAATATCAAGAAATTAAAGGTGGATATTTGAAAGTTGGGAACAAAATTTCTCTCAGATGTTTTGCTTTGTTAATACATTTACCCTTTGTTTGTTTTTTCTTCATTTTCTACCCAGCAAATATCTACATATTCTTTTATGTCTCCTGCATCCGTTTTGCCACAAGTTATTTTAAAGTCCTTCTTGTCTCGCAATGCCTGACGTAGGCTTTCCATCGTTTCTGGCGTTATTTGTACCATTAGTCCATCTAGAAGAAAACCAGTTAAGATTCCAACTTTTCTACAGAAAGAGTAGCACAGCTTTTTAGTAGAAACTTGGCTTAAATTCTAGTGGGACCAACCCTCTCCTACAGCTCGTTACTAAATGCACATTCACATGGACTCCATTCCCCAATTATAGCATTAAATGTTATGTGAAAGAGGAAGTAATGAAAAACTTTCTGGTCAACAGAACTAATAGCAAAAGGTCAATCTAAGACTAATCTCACAAGTTTTTTGCATTTCTGCGTCAATATATGTATTTCATCAATAGGGCAATGAAAATTGTCCTAGCTATAGGCGACTGTACAGGAAAGACTTGCATGGACTAAAGCAAGTAGGTAAACTAACGTGTTCTTTCTACAGCATTTGTCTGCAGTAGGTTTTCTACAAAGGGAAAAATCCTGAAAAGGAAAAGTTTCACTTACTGAGAAATAAACATCTTATGCAAGACTGCTGCTTTTTTCATTTTTCCCCTTCCCCGCCCCCCCCCAAAAAAAACCCCAACAAAACCCCAAACTCTTACAAGGAAACCACACAGGAGAAAATTCTCACCTTCAACTATACTGCATTTAGCTAAAAATCCTGAAGATGTTTTTAAGGCTCCATTAAACACCACAAAACTTGCACCTGTAACTATAAAACGTAGGAAGAAAGTGAGTACCCACTTCATATCACTCACGTTTGTCATTACTAATGTTTAACTTGCATTCCTTTTTAAAAAGACAGGCAAAAAAGGTACTTCTACACTGAAACTGCTAACTGAAATCCCTTACTGACAGGACACCACACTCTGTAAGGAAAGAAGAATTTTTCCTAGTCAGACCTTGGCAAAACAGACCAGCTTTGTTGATTTATTCTGTAAGCGCATACAGCATCCTTCTAAGATATCAGCAGTGAGCCAACACAGGCAAGCCAGAAAAAGCTCTGTATACAAAGAGGAGACATGGTTGAAGAAACAGTGGTGCAGGTTTTTGCTTGGTCTGCTGGTTGGTTGGCGTTTGGTTCTTTCTGTCCTTTAAAACAGACAGGCTACTTGGCTTGTAAATTTAGTTTATTTACAGAAGATATTCCTTAAGTTTAGCTCATTTTCAGCAGTACTGAAAGCAACTGAAATAAAAGATGACACAAGTGAATTCCCATGCTATGGACCTTCGCATTCACATGTTAGTTGCACCTCTCTCTTAGGTACCTGTCTCCACTCCTCTCTATAAAGGTGGTCATTACCAGTTTGCTAGGTGTTGTACAGAAAAACTCACTGTTACCTCCATGTTACTTCCATGCACTCAGTTATGGAGACTATTTGTTTACTTACGTAAAATACAGCACACAATTCATGCTAATATTAAATTTAGATTTTGAATTACGTAAGGAGTCTCTGTCTGAAAGCGTAAAAGCTGTATTAGTAGCATTCTGGAAACAATGAGGAAGAAAGTATTAATCTCCATTTAATACAGCAGCTGTAAAAAGCAGCTAAGTGTTGACAGAAACCAGCAACACTTTATTTGGCATTTAAATTACTGTGGTGCTTGAATACTGAACCTTTGCTCTCAACAACTGACTTGGAATACTTATTTTCCTTGCAGGCTAGAAGTGAACTTACAGTTCTGCTCTAAAAATACAGTTTTTCTCCACAGGTCAAACAAGACAGCTTACCTTTCCTAGGATGTCCAGTAGCGCTGACTGCTTGTGTGTGATAAAGGCCATGCACGTTCTGCACACAGACTAAGTGAGAGTCTGCTTCAGTATTAAAACATGCTCCAATACTAATTACATGTTCATTAGAAGAACTGATGACCTTCATTACCTGTCAACACAAAATCTGACATTAAATGGACAAATCTCACTTTGCGGTACTCATTTTAAAGACAAAACACTGGAAAAACCCCAAGAACAAAACAAAGCTCAAGAACTATGCACTTAAGTTAGTTCCAGGGAGTTTGAACAATGCAGTTTGCCATGACTAGCTGGAGGAACACTAAGCACGCTCAAAAATGCTACTTCAGTTGACAGGGATTAAGTCAGAGTACCACTGGACAGTACAGAGTATCACTTGTAGGAATTCCATTGGCCTTAAGGCTAAAATGTGCATTAAGACTCACACAGTTTATTATTCAGGTTTTTTTTTTCCTGTTAAAGCTGGAGTGAGTAATTTGTAGTAAAAATCACACTGGCAAGATTTTTTCATTTTTTCTTTCCGAGTTAAGCAAAACACCATCAGCAGGAAATGTGTCAGAGAGAATCCTTGACAATACATGCTAAAAGACTTCATAGAAACCGCTGATTTGTCTGCATTTAACACTGATCCTAAAGCTCAACTTTTCGCTTATCATTACCCACCTTCCAACATATCCAGGAAGATGGAAATGTCTGCTCAGACAATTTCATGCCACCCCCTCCCCCCATCACATGCTTCTATCAGCTCAAACTTCAAAGAGTCCTCTGCACAGCAAATAGCAAACTAATCCAGAGAGCTGCTATCAAGTGGAGAACTCACTTGCCAGACTGCTGGAAACTCACTGCAGAATAAAAAGTTCACTACCATCTAGAAGAACCACTCCCAATCCCTTTTTATTTTCTTTTTTTTCCCCTCCCACTTTTTTACAGTTCACATTAAAGACGTGACTGGTATTGTATGGAAAATAAAGACTAAAGCAGTTTGGATTAGAAAGATTGTTTTACTCACCTCATTATACTTCCTTAGGGGTATTTTAATACAGCTTCGACCCATTTCCACATGAACAAACAGGTTGTCTATGGTATGCAAAGTATACCGATAATTTCTAAGGTCCTGTAACAGGCAAAGTTTTTACGCTAGCAGACAATCAAGTATAATTTTCTTACCTTTTACAACAAATATCACCTAGATAAAAGTACTTTAAATACATTACATCTCTAAGACTTCTAAAACAGTAAGGACATTCAGGGTGGCTAAAGACTTGGTGATCACGTTTTTCCTGCTGGGGTGTACATGAAGGGTACCTTAGTGAACACATTAATGAATCTACAGCACTGACCAAGGTTGCTGTACTTACCAGTGGGTTATTTAGACTATGGCCACTTCATGCACATTAGGGTCTTAAGAGTGTTTTAGGGAACACAATACTTCAACACCCTCACTCTGATGGAAAAGCAAAAGCATGGAAGCCACCATCTAGGTTAGTTTGCTTCCAGGCTCACACCCTGACACCTACAGCTCTAACTTGTGTGGTTATAGCTCAAGTACCGCACTGTTCCTTACACTTTTCTCTGACAGCCATTAACATCCATCATCTCAGCCTCTTCTGCAACATTTCCCTACCCTGTTCTATCCCTGAAGAATGACAAGAGGTATAAAATGGTTTCATGTGCCTTTACTAGCTCAGCTGAGAAGAGGTTAGCAAAGGCTCTTGTTATCACCTGAGCCAGGTTATCAGTACCTTCCTCAATCAGCTCTGCTTTACCAAGAAGGGTATTTATGAACATACCTCACTGCACTGGAAGTTTCAATTGAATGGGCATTGTGTTGGCAATCTTAAGGATCTACATCACAGGTGCCCCCTCCTCCATCATTTGCCACTCCTCGGTCGCTTGCATGGTACAAGATTTTACACAATCCTTCACTGAGGATTTGCACCACCGCTAGTTAACTACGCAACACCAAGAACACTCTGCAGTCACCTTATGATTAACACTCCTACTGTGTCAAAAGAAGTAGTTCTGCCAAGAAGCACCTAATCCCACCGCCTGCTTCAAGCTGGCACTACAGACACAGCTATGTAGAACCAGAGTAACTCCAATCCAGCTGAACATAAACTCCAAAGAAGTCCCTTTCACCAGCAGCACAACAGCAAGATTCCTTGAAGACTGCAGATGCAATTCCACATTGGTACTAGTGCTTCACCAGTTGGCAAGGGAGCTGGCTCACGGAACCAAAATATAAGATTCCTCCACTGAGGAGAAAGATGCTGTTTTTTAGATGGTGCAACTCCTCTGATTGATGCCCTATGTAATTATATGGACAGCAGCAAGAAGGAAAGAGGGGCCAAAGACTGCAGTGTCATCGCAGCTGCAAATGGTCCTTCATCACAGCTGCAAATAGTCCTGGAACCCTTAGGAGAGGACTTGGTGATTACCTAAACAATACAGGCAATTCTTGCCATAGCCTTACAGCACTTTTCATCATAGCATTAAGGACAAGTTCTATGTAAGTATCCGAAGAGGAAGGTTACTGGTCAGGAAATAAAAGCTTACTGGAAGTTTAAACCAAATTATTCAGGTAACAGGGGAAAAACTTCCCTCAGGGAACGGCATAAACTCCAGACTTTGTGTACTTGGCTCATTTTGCCAAAAACTTCTACACATATGACAGTCACACTTGTTAACTGTGATAAGAGTAATTACTTTGTCACACAAACTTACCATCACAGTGAGACCACAGCACCTGCCTGCCAAGCCCTTCTTCACATTTAAAAAAAAAAAAAAAAGTTGGACTTAAGACTACAATTCGTGCACCACACCAACGCCTGGAAGTGGAAAATGCAACCAGATGATGATTGCTACCAGCTTCAGCGTGAATTCTTCTCGTTCATTGAAAGCTATTTCTTACTACCAGAACTGATGTGCAACAACATAACGTGAAAGATAAAGCTCTCCTAACTTGCTCACCCTCTCTGGTAAGGAAGTTTCAAGTCAGGTCTGAAGGACAAAAATATTACTCCTGTATCTTTGCCAAAAATAACTCTGCTTTCAAGAATTGGAGTTTTGAGGGTATTTTACATCACCTAGAGTTACAACTGGAAGGGAAGAGAATAAAACATTTACTCACAACAAGTAGGTTCATAATTGTGTGTCCAATCTCTCCAAAGAGTGGCTTCCGGTGCCTGTAACTTACTACAGGAGTTGGATACACTATGGTCGGGGTGAAAGAGAAAAGAAAAGGTCACATCCACCTACGAACAACTGTAGAACTTGCTAATCCAAGTATTTATTTTCAGCTGCAGCTGATGTTTCTTAAGCTCAGTATCTGACCAGCCAAAGGAACTAGTCACCACCTGATCCTCTGTCAGACTGTGCTTCAGCCCACTGCATGGCTTCCCCACCTATAGTCAAATCCTACTGCAATGTCATTGCACAGAATCACTCTCCTAGTGGCAGTTATTTTGTGGCAGACTTATGGCTGTTTCATGTGATTTTTCAGCTACGTTTCTTGCAATAGGTGGTCTGGACAGAAACATCCTCAGCTCAGGCTTGGGGTCAACAGCTGCGGGAGGGGTTGCAAGGCTTCGTAGTTGCTTGAACAAGAACACCACACAGATTAATATCCTATAATACAAAGTGAAGTACCACTTCATATCAATAAGCAAAAATAGAGTGAGCGAGGATGTTCATACAAAGCAACAGGCTTTAAAGTCCCATCGCTTCAATGGGAAACACACGCAGATGGAAACAAGGGAATGCAATGAGATGCAGACCACAGTATGAAGCCATTTGAAAAGAAAACAAATAACATAGCAAAGTCAGGCCTGTAAGGTCAAAGATGCAAAATGGGTTAAAGAGGGGGAAAAGAAAAAGAAAAAAAAAAAGACAAGTAGTTTGGTAAGAGAAAGAAGAGTGAAAGAAGCCACCAGCCTTGTCAACACACAGACAGAAGCCTGGCCAGCAGAAATCTGCTATTGACTCAAAAAAAATCTATAAATGAACAAGTGATACCTATTTATGGACTTGCAGCTTCTAGCATGGTAGGCTTATTAATCACAAATGTCTTCAGGTCAGGAAAGCTGTGTATGACACATTTTAGAAATCCATTCCACTTAAGCAACTGCTGTACGCTGCACCTTCTCTGAACTCCTGCTCTCTACACCATAAGCAGCAGTGCAACAACAAACAAAACAGCACCTACATCACTAAATTAAATGTCTGCATTATTCAAGCAACTCCACAAGCAACTCTAGAAGGCATTCAGGACAGTATCCTCTTTCAGGTCTGGCTCCACCTAGCTTTATCTGTTCTTCAAGGCAAGGGGAATCTGCATAAACACTCCTCCTCCGGTGAGCCTGGAGCATTCAATGTAAATCTCGTTGGGAGAGCCTGCAACAGACTGTGGAGGGTTAATTCCCACATGGAGGCTGTGTCACTGCACAACCTCTGGTGGTGCACATTTACATGCTCTCTATCCACCTCACTTTGAAAGAATGCCTTGTGCATTTTTACAGGCCTGGAGATTCCAAATGTATTAATGAGTAAGTTACCCTTATAAGCAACAAATACCTTTATTCTGTTCATGAAGCAGTATTGTTTTGCCAGCATACACCATCTCAGTAACAATTTAAAAAATCAATTTGTCAGAGTTGTAAACTGGCCTTGTGAACTTCCTTCAAATCCTTCTATGACAACAGAAGTCAGGCATTCTGATACTTTACGACTGTCAGTTTTGGTTACTTAGCTTTCTCATCAGCTGAGGCAAAAAACCAAATCCAATCAAGGAAGTCTAGCAGGACAGTGTAAATTCCCAAGTGTCTGAACAGGTAGCTTCACATGTATGGAACACCAGCCTTACACAAGCGTAACATACAAACACTGCAATGGTGATTTTAAATATCTTGCGTGTCTGAGAAAACCAGTATTTTCCAAGGGGAATTTTACATTTATCCAGCTACTTCAAGCATTAAAACTTACCCCCATACTCTGCTCCCAATCTCAACATTAAACGGATGGGAAAAACTTTTGCCCAGGGTATTTCCAGCTTATGGATGAGAATGCCACAAAGGAAAGGGTTATCTGGTAGAATCTGGTCATCAAGTTTCTGAAACGTTGGGGAAACAAACAGGAATCCTCCATGCTCTTTGTTGCCGAGAAAGTTTTCAGTACAAGTTATGTTTTCCATGTTTCTTATTAGCCTTCCTGTAGGAAGAGAGACAGAGGAGAGTCTTTGCACATCTGGAGAAGTAGTACACTACCATCAAGGAAACTGTCCTAACTAGCCGTCTCCTAAAGGCTTGCAAGTCCTATGGTACATCTCACATTTTTCAGAATGTCTGCAGACATCTAAACCCACAGACTGAGTGCTCCATATCTGCTAACTAAAAAAGTAGGTTTTCCCAAACAAATGCCAAAACCCCCGAAGTGTGCAATGCTCCAGCACATACTAACTGATGACCTTTGATTAACAGACCTCAACTATTTATGTACGTAAGAGCGTTTGGACGTCTACAGATGAAGTTCCAGATGTCCTAAACCACAGACTCAAGGACTTACACCCAGAATCTCCAACATACTATCAGTAAATAACGACAAAAATCCTGTGAACAAGACACTTAAAGAAGTGTATGAAACAAAAAAATTTCAATTTTTTTCTTCCTGTCATTTGTTTAAAACCCAAGGCTAATACTGCAGGGTTTTTCAGCAGGATCATTACATACAAATACTTCAAGAAAAGTTACATGTCAACTTCCAGCTTTAAAGATCAGCAAGAACATACTATAAAATAAAGAACTAATATGTTGAAGTTACATACCTTTCATTGCATCCTTATAGATGCCAATAAATAATTTAAATATTTCTCTAGGAAAAATCTCTTCATCTGGCAAACACTTCAACACAATGACAATTTCTGCCTGACCCAAACCATGTAGTCCATTTGTTGAGAAGTACCAGCACTTTTCTGAAGAATCTTTAATTAAAAAGACAGACACCATACTAATGCTGTTTTACAGACAGAAAAAGAAAGCTGGATTTAATGGAAAAGAAAATGTGCATGACTTACAAGTTATTAGCTTGACATTCACAAGAAAGTTTGCATTTAGGATAAAAGTTAATGGATGGGGACCTCCCTCCACAAGAAGCAAGGTGACCTTTTGGTGAGATGGACGTTCTTCTACTAGAGGATCTAAATAAATTAACACCCAAATTAGTTCAACATGTCAGCCAACCACTTAAAACACAAATTAAAGATCATAGTGCATCAAAGACTGTCCCATCCTCCTATCTCAGTGTGCAACAATGATTCTCAAACAGAGAACAGCTACAGATCAACAATGAACAGCTTACCCTAAGACTCAAGGAGCATGTGAAAATAAAGCAGTAACTTGTAACAAAGGTGCAAACTCGGGCTACCACTCCTTTGGTAATTACTGACGAACTGTGGATGCTGTCTCCTCGTCCATATGCTGGTACTGTCAGTTACCATCAATGAGCACAGTTGCTACTATAATGCATTTAAATGATGAAGTGTTCTTTTCAGAACATATTGACCTTTTTAGTAACGCATGCTCATTACCCAACAATCCAACAGGCAGCAAATAAATGAAAGATTAGAACTGTATTAAAATACAAGTGATACACACAAGCTCCTATTTAGAAATCTTGCATCAAGTGATGAAATATTAATAATTTTCTCATATTTTACCTTTTCCTTTTTTACCCACTGCAAGCAAAAGTGGAGGCAGTGTATCTCCATCAGGAACAAGGCTTGTCTCTTTACGGACACAGTTTTCAAGACCACATAGGGCTCTGTAACTCAAAGGACTAGCAGGCATATCACTTGTAGTCTGATCAACTGAACTGCAGCTAGTCTTCTCAGCCTCTGCCACAGAAGAACTTTCTTCTGTTGCTAGAGGCACAGATGAACAACTCTGTACCACCTCATTCTGGCCTGGAACAGCCTGCTGTGCATCATCTGAAGGAACAGGAAGACACAATCCCTCTATTCTTGTAGTAGTATCAATTTCTTCCTTAGGTTTTGGATTTACATCAGTTAACATGTCACCTTCCTCTGGGTTTGCAGCCTATGAAGAAGAAATAAAATAAAAAAGGTATCTACACTCTTGTCTCACAACAAGCTAAACTTTCATTACCAGCCTTCTAGAAGCAAAGAGAGAAAGAAATCCATCACAAATACTGAGAATGCATTTCCCTCTAAACAAGAAGAAAGCCACCATGTTTCTCCTGGATCTTCCTTCCCGCCCCCTGCACTCCCACACACCTCCCTCCCCCCTCACTTCTTCAGAAGTTACATTAGGTGAAGATATGTAATTGATTTCTACACCAGGTATCAACAGCTAACTTTAGCATTTCACACCCTGATTCAGTTCTAGTTTGGAGTTAAAACCATGCCGCTTCCCCAGTGAAATGGATATGACAAGCTATGAGCATAGGCACATCCGGATATGAGCTGTCATAAAAAAACCTCAGACCAAACACATCAGTAGGTGCACTGCAATCTCTGAAGTATGTCAGAGCTGCATCCTATCTCAAGAGAGAAGAGTTTTCCATTGCAACAAGAAGAAAAACAAACAACTCTAACTTGTCCTGTTAACAGTTCTTCTGCTATGGCATCCACTTCCAGCAAATCCTCTGCTTAGAAAACACACATGCCAGAAAAATAAAAATGAAGGATACAAAATAAAAAAAGACACTCCAAAAATTACACTCCACAAACACACAGACAAAACCATGACTAAACTGGCCTCTAACAGAATTCTTCCCTATGAATTTGCTTGCTGGCATTTCCTATCACTTTATACTTTTGACCTTCTTCATATCATCCTGTGGCAGCACACTCAAGATTCTGTGCTACCTGGTAAAGTACCTCCTTTGCTTTTGGGCTGTTTTGTTTGAGCTCCTGAAGATGCATACAAAAACCATCAACTAATTGTTTCCCACTCACTTTGTCCTGGCTGCTTTTAATTTTAGACATTGTTCATCTTTTGCAAATGAAAGGATCCTACTCTTCCCCCAAAATGGAAAACAGGTTATACCTTTGGATTACTGCAACTTACTGGAGTCCTTCCTTGCTCAAATGAGGTCACATTTACTATTACCCACTCTTCATGAACTAAGGTTGATTTACCTGCTATACACCTAGCAACTGCTCAGATCCTCCATATACAAATAGTAATGATCTGGTCTGGTTGTCAGCTTTACTAATTTTCTGCCACACTTCAAGTTCACATACACCCCAAAACAAACATGGTTTCCTGTGATGTACTGTCTACAGAATATTTCAACCCAAAGACTTCACAGTCACACACCACACCCCCCCAAAAAGTCAAATACTGGCTCAGATTCCAAAAGGTCTGAAGAAAAAGTCATATTATTGTAAGTAAGGGGTCCCCTCAGTAGCAAGGAAAGGTGTTTCAAGAGGTATTTGTGCACCCAGAGATACTTCTTAATACATACCATATGCATCTCTCCCAAGTCAGGGTTTCCTAGACTTAAGTCCTGTGATGATCTCTTTGCTCCAGATGAAAGCTTTGTCGTATCTGCCACTTCACCATTTGGCAAAAGGCCATCTGCAAACCAAACTCTCCTCTGTTCTTTCTGGCTCAGCCCTAGGACAGGTTAAAAAAACAATACTGACTTTATATTATTGTACTGTTCTAACAGCTGCAAGGGATAAAAATGAAGCTCCTTCTCTGCCCAGAGACCATGTTTACTGGAACCAAGCACAAGTAGGGAGTCTGACATCAGCCAGTCTCCTGTCACACAAATACAGGCAAGAAAAATCTCGTACTTGCAGATGAAGCTGCCACACTATAGTCAAATCTATCAATTCCTATCTAACGCAGGCTACTTTCTCAATCTTCCCTCTGTAGTAAAGTAAGAATGAAGTGCGTATGACAACTAAAAGATGAAACACACTGTAAAAGGTTAGCTTACTCCTATTTTTCATTGAAGGAGATCAGATGTTGAAGTGGAATAAAGTCACTACTCAGTCACTAATCATTTGTATTTAAATGGAGAATGAACTCCTACTGCTCCCTAGCAACTCTGATCTAAACAACTACTTTTTGGTTTTACTATAAGCTTGGCAGTTGCAACACAAGCCAGAGACCTCCTAGGCTCTATAAAAATGACAATAATATCTATCCACACACACACAAAAATTACAATATCAACAGAAAACAATGACAAAACCCCGTAACATCCACATTTAATAAACAGAGACTTAAGACAGACTTGGTCGAACTCCTACACCGCATCAGAACTGGGTACTACAAGTAACTTCCCCATGTCCCAGATCACAGAGTTTCCATTTCCCACAAAAAAATATCACTACACCAAGTCTGCATCCATGATGCCATAAACAACTCTTTCCAAAGAGATCCAGAAAGTGTTAGACATATTCTACTACATTTAGCATACCTTCAATACCAGGTTGTTTAAGTGCTGAGACAGGTAACAATGCAGAAAGTGAAGGAGAGCTAACACTACCAGATATCTGGGCTTCCTCCAAACGTGGATCAGTAGAATACTCTGGGAAGGTACTGGAACTGGGGACAGGACCAGCTGGACTCATCATCCTTTCAAGTGCCTGGGCTAAAAAAATGTGGTTAGTTTTTAAGACTTCAGAACTGATTAAATTTCCTTTGCAGTGCAGTATTATGGGTGGCTTTGGTTTGTTGGGTTTTTTTTTGCAAGAGCAGTGCACAATTTGTGAGCTAGCTATGAAAAATGAACACTCAAGCTACTGTGCAAAAGAAAAGTCACATTTTCTTAATTTTGACTTGCACATTTGCCTAATTCCTTCCTAACGCAGAAACAGACCTCCTTGTACATCTTGCTACTGTTGCAGTGACCACACTGAACCATATGATCCCTGGACCCTGGTGCAAATACATGTATCACATTTATCAAGTCAAAGTCCATCCAGGTGGCATATTAAAAATCTGGTATGTTTGCAACTTGTTATTTAAACATCAATAATCAGGAGTTCTGTTTTTTCTCCTGATGTTTCAATAAGCATCCATGCTTAAAGCTTTCAGTTAAGAAAAGCTTACCTTACGATTCAACTCCTGTAGTACTTTTAAGTGACTTGTGAAAATACCAGGACAGAAAGCTACATGGAATGGGCAAACAACATGTGAAAATATGCAGAAGCATGGCCCTGAAACACACAGAAGGCTACTGTGGAGAGATGGTCCTTTGCTATACTCCTGCTACAGACGACCAAATAGCGTAACTTTATATTTAGTCCTCCAGAATTCAAACCTACTTTTTTTTTTCTTAAATAAAAAACAATCAGCTTGCTATTCTAAGTTTAAAAGAACTGAAATCCAACTAAGGTACAATTATTCTCTTCCTTCTTCCATCTCAGGAATAGGACAATATACACCAATTAAAGTAGTGAAGCTCCCCCAAAAGAGCAAAGGTTAAAGAGACACTAGCCATACCTATTCTTTAATGATTACTTCAATTACTCAAAAGAAAGTTTTACCCTTATTAATATCATCAAAACAGCCTGTACAGACTCTTGCTTCCTTCTCCATGTACTGTAGCTTGCACTTCCGTTTGCAACAGCTGCCACAAAAAACCTGAACCAGAAAGAGATTGAATAAAATGTTATAGACAAAATCCCAGTATTTCCTGAATTAAGTTCCTGTTATTATTTACTCCTTTTACTAAAACAGATTGCATTATATTAAGCATGCATGCGCTTTTCTGGAAGTAGGCAAGGAGAAAACCAGCTGTAGCACACGTATCTTACAATCCTGTCTGGGGAGAGGGGAAAGCACTAGACTAAAAAGGTTTTTATTAAAAAGCCTTTTTAATACCTTTTTAATACTTTAAAAAAAGTCCAGCTCCGGGGCCCTTGGCACAGGACTGACATGGACCTGGAGCAGGTCTACAGCAGGGCCACAAGGATGACCAGAGGGCTGGAGCACCTCTCCTGTGAAGACAGGCTGAGAGGGCTGGCGTTGTTCAGCCTGCAAAAGAGAAGGCTGCAGGGAGAACTCCTTGCAACCTCTCGATATATAAAGGGGGTTTACAAGAAATATGGAGAGAGATCTTTTACCAGGGCCTACAATGACAGGACAAGGGGCAATGGTTATAAACTGAAAGCTGGTGGATTTCAACTGGATGTAAAGAAGAAACTTTTCACTATGATGGTGGTGAGACACAGACACAGGTTGCCTGCCCAGAGAGGCTATGGACATGCCCCGTCATGGGCTGCGTTCTAGGCCAGGTTTGGACAGGGCTCTGAGTAACCTGGCCTAGTGAGAGATGTCCCTGCCCACAGCAGGGAAGTTGGACTAGATGATTTTTAAAGGTCTCTTCCAACCCAAACCATTCTATGCTGCTATGATTAGGAATCTCCACAATTTGGGCCAAGCCACAAAGTCTGCCAAGCCTGCTTTTGATCAGGCGTTCTTCCTATCCTGTTCCAAAAACTGTACCACAACCTATGCGTACCATAAGCTTTTGAAATTTGTTAGGTATTTCTGCTGGACCCAAGCAATCCTTAGATGTCTACAAATCAACCTTCCACATGTCACCAGGAACACGCACACCATATGGCTAAGCACTTTGGTCTAGCCAATACTCTCTCCGATGCAGTTATGAAACAGAACAGCACCTAAAATTTCTTGCTGTGAGCACATCTAATCACATAAGGCCAGAAGCACTCAAAATAGTAGGTAAAACTGGTATTTAAAAAAAATTCTTTGAAGTTTGCAGCTTGAAGCAGTTGGTATACAATTGCACAGGGATTAGAAAACTCCCAAGAAATAACTGTTTGATTCAAAACACTCTGCAGCCTAATATTCAAGTCTCGCAGCTTAACCTGTGCCAGGCTGTCCCAGCCGCCCGCGGTGCCCGGCGCTGCCGCCCGCCGGCGCCCCCCGCGCGGTGCCGGGCAGAGCCCCTGTAACCCCCGGCTGGTGGGGCGAGGCCCGGGCAGGGAGAGCGCTCGGCAGTTCCCTCCCGGCACAGCGGGCTCCGCCGGGGGAAGCCGGGGGCCTTTGGGGCCGGCCACAGCAGGGCAGGGCGGGGAGAGATCCCCCCGGCCCTGACACACACCGTGTGCTGCCCTGCCCCGCGGGGCCCTCCCCGGGCGGGGGGCACGGCCTGCCCGGCCCTGGGCTGCCCGCGGGCTGCCCTGCCCGGCCCTGCCCGGCCCTGCCCTGCCCTGCCGGGGGGGCTCTGCTCCGGGCCGGTCCCCCCCGGCCTCCCCCTGCCCGGCCCTGCCCTGCCCTGCCGGGGGGGCTCTGCTCCGGGCCGGTCCCCCCCGGCCTCCCCCTGCCCGGCCCTGCCCTGCCCTGCCCTGCCGGGGGGGCTCTGCTCCGGGCCGGTCCCCCCCGGCCTCCCCCTGCCCGGCCCTGCCCTGCCCTGCCGGGGGGGCTCTGCTCCGGGCCGGTCCCCCCCGGCCTCCCCCTGCCCGGCCCTGCCCGGCCCTGCCCTGCCGGGGGGGCTCTGCTCCGGGCCGGTCCCCCCCGGCCTCCCCCTGCCCGGCCCTGCCCTGCCCTGCCGGGGGGGCTCTGCTCCGGGCCGGTCCCCCCCGGCCTCCCCCTGCCCGGCCCTGCCCTGCCCGGCCCTGCCGGGGGGGCTCTGCTCCGGGCCGGTCCCCCCCGGCCTCCCCCTGCCCTGCCCTGCCCTGCCCTGCCGGGGGGGCTCTGCTCCGGGCCGGTCCCCCCCGGCCTCCCCCTGCCCGGCCCGGCCCTGCCCTGCCCTGCCGGGGGGGCTCTGCTCCGGGCCGGTCCCCCCCGGCCTCCCCCTGCCCGGCCCTGCCCTGCCCTGCCGGGGGGGCTCTGCTCCGGGCCGGTCCCCCCCGGCCTCCCCCTGCCCGGCCCGGCCCTGCCCTGCCCTGCCGGGGGGGCTCTGCTCCGGGCCGGTCCCCCCCGGCCTCCCCCTGCCCGGCCCTGCCCTGCCCTGCCGGGGGGGCTCTGCTCCGGGCCGGTCCCCCCCGGCCTCCCCCTGCCCGGCCCTGCCCGGCCCTGCCCTGCCGGGGGGGCTCTGCTCCGGGCCGGTCCCCCCCGGCCTCCCCCTGCCCGGCCCTGCCCTGCCCTGCCGGGGGGGCTCTGCTCCGGGCCGGTCCCCCCCGGCCTCCCCCTGCCCGGCCCTGCCCTGCCCGGCCCTGCCGGGGGGGCTCTGCTCCGGGCCGGTCCCCCCCGGCCTCCCCCTGCCCTGCCCTGCCCTGCCCTGCCGGGGGGGCTCTGCTCCGGGCCGGTCCCCCCCGGCCTCCCCCTGCCCGGCCCGGCCCTGCCCTGCCCTGCCGGGGGGGCTCTGCTCCGGGCCGGTCCCCCCCGGCCTCCCCCTGCCCGGCCCTGCCCTGCCCTGCCGGGGGGGCTCTGCTCCGGGCCGGTCCCCCCCGGCCTCCCCCTGCCCGGCCCGGCCCTGCCCTGCCCTGCCGGGGGGGCTCTGCTCCGGGCCGGTCCCCCCCGGCCTCCCCCTGCCCGGCCCTGCCCTGCCCTGCCGGGGGGGCTCTGCTCCGGGCCGGTCCCCCCCGGCCTCCCCCTGCCCGGCCCGGCCCTGCCCTGCCCTGCCGGGGGGGCTCTGCTCCGGGCCGGTCCCCCCCGGCCTCCCCCTGCCCGGCCCTGCCCTGCCCTGCCGGGGGGGCTCTGCTCCGGGCCGGTCCCCCCCGGCCTCCCCCTGCCCGGCCCTGCCCTGCCCACAGGCTGCAGATAAATCTCTGCTCTAGTGCCTGGAGCACCTCCTTCCCCTACTCCACCCATGGGTGTATGCATAGCTGCTGCTCTGAGATATTCTCTCTCCTCTCTTACACCAAAGTTTGTTGTGCACTTCTTTCCCCCCTCCTTCTTAAATATGTTACCTCAGAAGCACTACCGCCATCGCCGATGGCCTTGGCCATCAGCAGGTCTGTCTAGGAGCTGGCCAGCATTGGCTCCATCGGACATGGGAGAAGCTTTCAGCAACTTCTCACAGAAGCCACTCCTGCAGCCTTCCACTAACAAAACCTTGCCATGCAAACCCAATACAATCTCTCATGGAGAAACCTTCAGAAAAAAACCCCACACAACCCACAACAACAACACAACAAAGAGCAGCAACAAGGAGGACACAAGTGACATTAAATTTCTTATCCAGAGTGATTAAAAGAATTCTGGGTTGCACCACCTGTTCCAAAATTTGCTCCTACATCTATTAATCCCATAACTATTTTACATTATACAACACTGATAGGAACAAGGACTGAATCCCAGATTTGGGTCAGATTTGCTTTACTGCTATAGCATTGTCTCTGAAGAAATCTCCACGGGGATTCAGGTAACGGTTAAAACAATCTAGTCTCATACCAGCATATAGCATTCCTTATCGGCTGACTTTGCAGCGCTGTGCACTGCACCAAGTCTCTCCCTAACAATCATTAGTTTGTCATGAAATGCCAAGCTACTTCTTCCACCTCATGAATAAGCTGGCAACTAAGTACCAGACAGCTACTCGATCACTCTCAAACCCCCTGCTCGGATGTGGCGGAGAATCGAGGAGAAAAGGTAAAACGCATGGGTTTGAGATGTGAACAGCTGAATAATCGAAATAAAGTAAAAATAGTAATAAGGACAGTAACAACAACAGTGATGGAGAGAAATAGAGAAGAATAAAATCCATGGGGAAGAAAAAAACCCAAGTGATGCACAGTACCATTGCTCACCGCCTGCTGTCCCACAGAGATCGGCAGCTCCCAGCCAAATCCACCCCCCCACCCACCCCCAGTACATATACTGGGCATGACATCCTATGGTATGGAGTATCTCTTTACCTAGTTCTGGCCACCTGTCCCGGCTGTGTCTGCTCCCAGCTACTTCTGCACCTCCTTATTGGCAGAGAATAGGAAACTTGAAAGGCTCCTGATTTAGAGTAAGCATCACTTTGCATCGGTGTATTATTCTCATAATGAATCCAGAACACAGCACTGTACCAGCTACAAAGGAGAAAGCTGACTCTATCCCAGCCAAACCCAGGACATATGGCTAAGCAGGCTCCTAAGCATGGCTGCCTTTATGTTACTAGCTCCCTTCATTAAAGTATTTCAAAAGCTTGCTGAAGACTTCTTTGAGAGAATAGAATATGCTCTTCTATTCCAACAGGATACTGACCATTTTTAAGCAGAGATGAGGAAAAAATTGTGTCTCTTTCGCAGGCCCTACACTGCACAATCCCACTCAAAGAATTATGTCTCTAGTAAAGCTGTTTTCTGCAAGAGTTCCCATAACTATCTAGTACTTTTTTTTGCGTTTCCCTTATGTTCTTCTAAGGGTGGCCTGGAAGTTTTCAAAGAGTCCCACCATTTTTAGCTATATGCAGATGCTACTAGAGTCAGTACTGGCCTTTACAAAGAGGTATCTTTTCAAACCTTGGTCTGACAGAAGCCTTCTACTGCTGACCAGAGTTAAATAAGTAGAAAGAACACAAAAAGTCTTCTGCTTCTCCTGATTAACCCCAGGAAAACTGAGAGGATTAAAGGGAAACAACCCAAACAGTAGTGACAGAGAAAAAAATTAAATTATTACAAGTGAAGTCCTTTAAGTAGGAAATGTACTGTAAAAACAGTAATAGGTGATCAGTACAATAGGAGCTCAAAAGAGCAACTGTTGCAATTGCTTCTGCATTAGCTGTCACAGATAATTTACCTCAACTGAAAATGCATATGCTCAGTAAAGATGTTAAGGATGTAACTGGTGAATATTAATTGGTAATCAATTACAAACCACATCAGGGCTTCAAGTGCTAAGCAGTACAATCCTTTGTAATTGGTATTCTCTTCTTACACTTGGTGCCACTGGGACCCACAGCAGAGGAGGCAGCTTAGTCCTAACACACAGGAGGCAAGTTCAAGACATACTAAGGGACAGCTGCATAATGGGAGAAAGGAGAATAAGGTGAGGCTGCCATGCAAAGAAATTGATTCTGGCTGAGCTAGGAAGAGAAGTGTACCACAAGAAGAGACAAATAACTAAAACTACAAAGTTGTTTGGTGTCTGTCACAAGTGCTGCAGATGTTAGAGAAAGCAGGGACCACCAACCTCACATTCCCTCCAGCACAGAAAACAGAATTCACAAATGTGGCCATTTTCTTTGATTAAAAAGAAGCTGTAGGACACATGAAAACTACACAATTGTCTTTCAGAGTAGTTGTCCACAGAGGACAACTGTAAATTCCTACCAGTTTATCCTTATATCCAAGTGGTTAAAAACACAACAACCCACAACAGGTCCACAAGGAATGCTGCTTTTTTTTTCCCTAAAGAGAAGATACTATTAAAAAAGCAGAAAGTCGTACAAGGCAGAAAGTTAAGCTATTCCACAATCAGAAAAGCTATGGCAGAGTTACAACTGCACAGCACTTCAGTGTCTGTAAAGTTTAGACAATCTGTATTGCCTTCATTCATTCTCCCAATGAACACGCATTGTGATGCTCCCTCTAAAGACACTGTTCTACTGGCAAAACCTCCTCTGTTAACACACAAGATTAGCAACACTAACAGCTAATGGTTGTAAAGAGGACTGTGTAGCAAAGGGAGCCTTTATTCCCATCTCTAGACAAGGTGCAAGAAATTTCACAATGAATGTAAAAAGGAACTTGAAGTCAGTCAGTTTTACAACTAAAACAAAACATATTCTGAAGAACTGTTTTAAACTGCTACAAAACTTCAACAGAATATTCTGCCAAGTGATTAAGTTCAATGACTTCCAGGTTGTCACAAAGAATTTTTAATTTTCTTGGCACCCAAATTCAAACCTACCTCTTTAGTTCATGCTTACTGCAGCTGAAGTAAACAAGTACTATGCTTTGAATACACAGTGCTAGAAGAAGCATCCTAGGAAAAAAATTAACGAGCCTCTCCAGATGCCTCTCAACACCGTGGATGCAAAAGCTTATTAAGTACTGACATCAGCCTTCGTTCTATCTCCTCATCTGCAAAGCTAGAGAGGAACACTGAAAAATGAGTTCATTAGTGTTGTTAGTATTTGCAGTTATGCACTAGTACAAGCGTAAACCACAGTAGCACACTGGATCTGGATTAAGAGAGATCTGGATTAAGAACAAGCTTTGACATTACTTATTCACTGCAGAAGACCCCAGGCTGAAAAAGGTTCTACAGATTACTTGCCAAGTTGGTGAGTACCATTCAACCCACAAAAGTAGCATAGTTTTCCCCTGAGATGACAACCCTGGAAAACTCTACATCCAAACACACAAAAGGACAGATTTAGGTTGTAAATCCTTTGCACTGGTATGGGTGTTACAGCTCCTGAAAGAATGCAATCCTTTCACACTCATGGAGTGTTTTACAACTATTATAACCACTAACCTGAATTCTGATCATCACCTCAATATTTTTTAAGCTTAAATACTTCAGCTTAACTTAAAAGCTGAGTAAAAAGCTAATTCACTATGATTACTATGAAATAATCCACTGTCATCTTCCTTGTACTATGCAAAACACAATGGTCTAGCCACTAATGGAAGATAAAGTAAGAACATTCCCCACACTTTCCTTTAATTATTTTCACAAAAAAGGTCATATGTTTCTTAATTAATATCAGTCTTTTTCAACAGCCTTTAAGTTTCTATAAAGTAAAAAAAAAAATTTTTAATAAAATACCTTAAGCATAGAAAAATTCTGTCAATATTCTTTCCCTTGTGTATTTTAGTTACCCACAATAAGATATTCATTTGCTTTCAGTAACACAGGGCCGTTCCCCAATAACTTACCTTACCACATGCACGACAGTGGTGTCGTCTTTTTGTAAACGTGAACTTGACTTGGCAGTTCATGCAGTTGGGTGCCTCTGAATCAGGAACCCACAATGGTTGTTTCCTTGAGAGAGCTGCAGGTATTTTAAGTGATTCTACATTTTTAGATGTTTGATTTCCTCCAGCTTCAGGGCTGCTTTTCCCAGAGTGTGCAGGGTCAGAATTTTTATCAACAATTATGCTGGCACCTGAGGGAGGAGCTTCTGGGGTAACAGAACAGGTTCCCTGATTTTCTCTCTCAAGTACATCTGTTCTACTCAGTTGTCTCTGACCAATAGCTCCTTGGGAAAGGCCAATCAACTGCTTTGGTCTTGCACCTCCAGTACAAACATTAGGAACCAGTGCTTCACTACCACTCTCAGTCACATCCTGAATATGAAACATACTCTCTTCTGTTGCAGAGTCCAACTCATTGGCAGTAAGAGATACTTTAAGATTATTAATGCTCATTATCTCCTCCAGTTTTGCTTGCATGTGGTCCTCAGTGACCTGTGTGAAATCTAGGCTGTCCACATTTCTTAAATACCCTTCATCTGCATCAACTTCCATTAAGTTACTATCATTGTCTGAAGACTTGAACACATTGGAGTGAAGACTTTGTCCATACAAGAAATCATCAAGCTCAGCATCGCTTATTAGAGTATCGCTTTTAATAACATTCTCCTCAACAGTAAAGTCAGCCATAATAGGGCTCATTCTTTCATTATAATAGGAGTCTATACCAATACCATACGGCTCAGCTTCGTGTTCTAGAAAAGCAGAAGCAAAAGCTTTGATTTGCTGAGAATCACTGTCATCAACTGCATTCTCAGTATCATACTTCTCTCCATCTGTACTTTCTTCCATAATACTTTCGTTGATTTTAGCGATGTGTCCTTCCTGTTCATGCAAGTCAGTGTTTCTGCGGGATTCCTGACTTGAGAGATCAAGTTTAGAGTTTTCAGCATGAACAGTTAATGTATCACTAATAACCTCCATGGTTTTATTTTGAGTTAGAGGATTAACTTTTTCTTCTGTTACAACTGATGAACCACATATAGATACAGGAAGTGGAAGACATGACAGTGATGTCTGGACATCCTCAACTGAAGGACACGAAGTTGAAACACTGTTTAGTATTTTATTGCTACTAAATTCTTCAGTAGCTACATTCTCTTCTGTGATTTCCTTTTGCAGTTCTACTTCAGCTCCTGTTTGATGGGAGAAGCGTGGCAAAACACAATTTCCAGGTAATAGTGCAGGGCCTTTGTGTGATTGAGGCCTCTTTGGCAGATCTGAAGGCATGGATTCAAGATTACTCTCGTCTTTTGAGTCCGCTTTTTCTATGGCACTTCTTTTGTACGTCTCTTTGCTTACGGCAGAGCATACACTTTCATCTTGTGGTTCACAAGGCAATTTTTCGTATGCTTTCTTATCTTTGGGATTGTACTCATCTGAATTCTGCAGCATTACAGGGACACCTGCAGTATTAAGGTGAGCACTTAGTTCAAGCTGATCAAACACTTCACTGCACTTCACAGATTCTGTCCTGTGTTGGTCATCACATGGATCAGAGTTCTTTGCTGTAGCGTAACTGTTTGGTTTTGAAGTTAAATGATCAATGTCCTCTGTTTTAAGACGTCCTGAATCTTGTAGCATTGAGCTCCCATGACTCTGCTCTGTACCTGAAACCTTACTGCAAGCAGCTGATGACACACAAGTTGCAACAGGTATGCAAGATACGCCAAAGCCAATCAAACCTTCACTGTACTGGAAGTCATCCGATTGCAACTTTCGAGTATCTTCATGAGCAGCCACTGAATGGATTAAGTTACCTGTGTCATTAACAAGATCACACACAGGTATACTACACCTTCCCAGGTTTGAAGCCTGAATTTCATTTAAGGAGCCACTGTCCACAGTGGATAAAAGATCAGGTCCAGCAACACTCTTCTCATTTGGTGGTGAACAACTCAGAAGTGCTTCACTTGTTCCAGTGTGGCTAGCTAGACAGATTTCTTCTGATGAAATACAGTTGTTAGCATCATCTTGCAGTTTTGGTGTTGGGTAAACATTTTGTAAGCAGTCCAGAAGTGAAGAAAGTGCCAGGTCTTTTGAGTTATATGGATTTTGGGGTGTTCTGTAGCAGTCATACTCCTCTATTTTAAGCAAAAACAGATCAAAAGCAAAGTTTATAAAACTCTTCTATTTCCACAATATACTCCCTATAAATACCATCTATTCATCAATGCAAGCTTTCACTTAGCATACGCTACTTTCAAATTCCATGGTAACAGTCATTTGACCATTATGCTGGTGAACAACGTAGTGCAGGAACTAACCTGTATTTTGTTCAAATTCATCAAGTAGTTTGTCCAGGTCACAGACTGCAGCTTTAAAGTAACTGTCCATTCTAGTCACAGTTCTAGCAAAGCTTTAGACTTCTTAAACCTAAAAAGAAAAACACAGCATTTCATTCACAGCATTTTCCTGTTTACAAAGTCAAAGTATTATTATTAGAAGAAACTTCTATGAAGTATTTTTTCTTTTTATTAACACTTTCTTTCTCTCTCCATGTAAACAACATGAATGACCAAACAGTGTCAGCCTCTACGTACTCTGAATGTGCTCTATAGTACACTCAGTACACTATGTACACTCAAAATTCACCTCAAATCAGGAAACTGAAGCTGCCTTATTAAAACCAAATGCATTTGAAAACAATTATAATGTCACAAAGTTTAAAACCAGAAAGGATACTAGGATCTTCTAGTTTGACCCCCTATACATTTTCCTCTGCCCAGTTCACAGGCAAAAAAATCCAAAATAAGCCATTATTACCTTTGCAACACAAGTGAACTGTTTAAATAAATGATGCCTACAAAATTTCATGACACCTACTGACATTTCATGCTTTAAACTGCAGCAGAAAGCACATAAAGTATCCTTCTGTTGGCAGAAGTGCCACCAAGAAAACGTCTCCTTTGGGAGCCCAAACCTGACAACCAGTTCAACACTGAACATGTGAACATGGCACAAAGAAATAGGCTGTCTTAGTTCCCAAGCTATCCAACTAATCAACTTTGATTTACTTTCAATTCTGACTAGATGGTTCAGATAAGACTAAATGCAGGCTAAACCCTAAAATATATCAGGAACTATGCAGCAGATAAGACAACTTCCTCATGCTTCAGCTGGTTAACAGAGCTGTAACACATTTGAGCAGGCTGAGGTCAGTACTCCTCCCCTACAACGATTAATGAACTGCCTTTAAGTCATCCTCTTAAACCTTCCTCCAAGGCCAGGTAAAAAAAAAAAAAAAAAAAAGCATATATCCAGCACTATAGTTCAGCTTATCTCTATTCTACTTAAAACACAAAAAACATTAAACCTCCAAGTCCCAAAGTAATTTACAATAAATAAATACATACCTTTTTACAGACTTATCAACTCAACAGAAAGCTATTTATTGATCACATTCCCCATTACAAAACATCCCATTTCATTTGCTTAATGAAGATTTCCAGCCACTCAATGTTATGCCTCCCTGGTCACTCTGAATTGCTTTCTAATTCCGCATCTTTTTCGAGCCTGAACACCCATTCTGTGCAATTACCTATAACATATAATCAAGATGTTATTTATTTACACTTCCCTTAAGTAAATTGAAGGGGCTCGGATTCCTTTAGTCCAATGTCTGGAAACTAGACCTGTGCAGGTCTATCAAGCTTTCCTTCCGCTTTTACCAGTGCACTCAGTCCCTGCACTGGCTGACTCCACACTCTATGCCATTCAATGTACTTTGACCATCTGGTACTACTTATTCTCAAAGCTTAAGCCAAAGAAGTATTTCAATCCTCTCAGATCACTTATGCCACCCTGCAGCTATAGCTCTAGATTCTATACCTAATTTATTCCATTAAGGAGTAAGGTTTCCTCCCACTGAATGATTCTGATCCAGTGCATTCACTTTGTACAACATTAACGTGTGTGACAAGAATACTTTTTTTTAAGCTAACACATAGTTCAGATAGACTCGCAAAGCGTAAGAAAGGTGAAACAAATAGTATGTATCCAACGTAATGCGGTGCTTTGTGTCCACGTATAAGCAAAAAGCAAACAAACTGAATATATCACTGTATTGGTATCAATGGCCATGAATTAGTCACTCCAAGGGTCTTCAGCACGCTGCACTGTAAGTCAAGCCTCACATAGCTATCCAACGAGCATCAAACACCAAAAAGTACACAATCAGTGCCGTTTCTCTTACACTCATTGAAATACAGTTCTTGCCTGTAACAATCAGCTCATTTCATGACCTCCTGGCAAGTGGGAGATTACAATCTGAGAAGGAAGTTATTTCAGTTAAGAGCCTTAAAAATCTAACAGCTTGTGGTGATCCATTAAGAGACATTAAAGTACAGATCCCATCCTTAAAGCATGAATTTGTGGACAGCAACAAAACCTGCAGAAGTTAGTCAAACAAATGACATAGATACTGAAAGATTACAAGAAACCTGGGCCTCAAGAAAGACATAATGCTGATTTTTATTCTCTGTATGCATTTATTATTGTCCTTGTTTCGGCTGGGATAGATCTAATTTTCTTCATGGTGGCTAGAGCAGCGCTGTGCTTTGGATCTGGTGTTGGGATAGTGTGGTCAGGGACTTTTCAGTTTCTCACTCCCTGACTGCAAGAGGGCTGGAGGAGCACTGGAAATTCGGAGGGGACACAGCCAGGACAGCTCACCCGAACCAGCCACAGAGGTGTTCCATACCACAGCACATCATGCTCTGTATATAAACTGGGAGGGGGGGAATGGCTGGGGCTGCGGGTCGTTGCTAGGGGACTGGCTGGGCATCCCTCAGTGAGCAGTTTGTATTGTGCTTCACTAGTTTTCTCCCTTCCCTTGGGATTTCATTCCTCTTCCCTTCTCCCTCCTTTTCACTGTAACTGTTATTGTTATTATTATTGATCTTTTATTTTATCTCAGTTGTTAAACTGCCTTATCTCAACCCTCGAGTTCTGCATTCCTTTCCAATTCTCCTCCCCACCTCCCTGGGTGAAGGGGGAGCGAGTGAGTGGCTGTGTGGTACTCAATTACCAGCTGGGGTTAAACCATAGCAACTGTACAACCTTAACACTCAGGTACAACTTAAGTTACAACTAATGTGCAGACTAACAGCTGAGACCAAAAGGGGCAGTGGTCACAGGCCCCTCAGGACTCTCCCCAGTTTGTACCGGCACCCACTCCTGTCTCATCCCACAAGCAGCCTGATCAAAGAGCTACAAGAACAAAGTCACTTACTTTAGTGGGAGAACAAAGATAGTTTTATACTTGTTTCTCCACCAACACAGGCCTCCAAAGTGAAACAAACATGAACCCAGCACAAAGTCCTGGCAAGGATCTGTAAATCTGGCTGCTTCACTGCTAATTATCCACACAAATCACTGCTGACAGTTACAGCCCTGCAAGTTAAGGTCCCAATCTGCAGCAATCAGAATTTTGAGTATTTTTAAGATCAGCAATAACTGTTTTTTAAAAACCCCTAACTATTAATGAAGGAAACAAATATCTGCCACCAATAAGTTAAAAGACATCCTCTGAAATTAATTCTTTTCAAGTATCTCAATGACACCAGAAGCTCTTACAAAAAAAAAACCCCAAAACTTTCATATTTCAAAAAATGTATTGAGGAAAGGCAAGTGATCACTCCAGCTACCTTGATCTTATACTTAAAAGGACCAAAAGATTACCCATTATTTTGCACTCTTAAGCGGCACAAGACAAATGCTGAATTAAGCATACGCATTAATAGAGTATATAATGCTAAATAGGTAGAAGTATGCATTTGCACTGCACACTGTTGGCCCACTGACCTCTCTGAAAACGGAAAGAACTCAATGCAAAGAGCTGTAGAACTGAAACTGTATGCAAATATTTATATTTAATATAGATTTAATAATTTCTACAGAGACCTCAGAAAAACATCACACCACCTCAGCCTATTGAACCAATGTCACATTTGGTTAAATCTGTATGGTTTTGAATTAAATAGTTCCATTTGAGTTAGTAAAGCATTCTGAACAGCTAACATAACTTTGAATAACTAGCACATTCCACCTGTAATTTCACTTTCTTAAAGTGTTTCAGTTTTTCAGCTGTTCCAAAAGAGCCCTCCAAGGGAAAAAAAACCAACAAACCAAAACCCCACACACCATAAATGCACAACAAAAATCAAAACTCCTACAACTGGATAGACAAGAAGCAATTCTTCTTACCTCTCACACCTCTCCGTCCTGAATCCATGTACCTGCCTTTTGATTTTGTATGCTGCAAATCATCTTTCAGCAACAAAATCCAATTTTATTTTTTGGTCTCTGGATTTGCCTACAGCCAAGCCCTGTATTTACATTAAACAAGGAGTGGATCAGAAGGTATGAAAAAACTCTAGTGACATATTTTTATTAAATGGCTACTTGTTTCCCTGAGCAAAAGAAGTCTGTAGGAACCATTTATTTTAGCAAACTGTGTTCATTCTGAACGTATTCTTTTAAGAACAGTTTTTAACAATTTCAAACCAGCAGTACCACCACTGTATTTTTTTTTAAGCAGGTTTAAGTTTCAGCAGAAGAAACACCCCCCATCCCAAAACCTACCAAACCATGAAGAAAATAACCGAGATCACAGAGGGAAACCATTTTGCATGGGCAACGAAAGTGTGTGCATGCATAGCAGGAGTGCTGGGTGTGGAAGAGAAACTACAGCTGCTTACGCACACAGACCTTTCCACTGTAAGTTTTAGAGGAACTGTCCTGTAAAGAGCTTGTCTCTTTACCATTCCTTACATCATGCCAATTTAACATCTGTTCAGTCATGTTGTGCACAGACCAAGAACTGACCGGGGCTGAACAGAGTTTTTCCTTATTTTTTTTTTTTCCCATCCAGATGAGATCCTCACGTAAACACACAAAAAAGCATGCCAGCACCCCAGAAGGGGCGATGCATGAGCAGGAAGGAATTGCTACTGGAAAGAAAAGCACAGGGAAGCTTAATCTCTGTGTCTAGCAACCACCTTCAGGACACAGTCCACTCCTTGCTGCTGTCACATCTTCAGCATTTAAAGGAATGGATCTTCTGTGACTAAACACCATTAAGTGCTGTCTTCTGAACATGTTTTCTAGAACTCTGAATACACTCACTAGACACTCTCCAAGTTGGTTCACATTAATGTATTTTTTTAGATAAACTATTAAAACACAATGTTCATAACTTTACCCGAGGCATTAAGTTCTTAATGGTGCAGTGAGACACACAACTTGAGGTTCTCACCAGCTCCACCTTGTAATTTTTTTTCAAAATAGAAAGCTTTAACTTTTAAACCATCATTGTCTCTCAAGGACTATGTTTTCAGACTAAGTTCAGTCAAATATTTATGTATGAGCAGACTTGAAGATAAAATACCAGGCCTTCTCAAAAAGGGAAAGTAATAATTGAAGCACAAAATTACTTCAGTACAGTGGTAACAGCTAGTATCTAATATTGTAAAAAAACAGTTTAAGGAGCAAGATCTAAGAAAGCTTTATATCAGAAGGTCAAGCTTAGATAGGAAAATGCGGTTACGGTTAAATCACGTAGTTTGTAGTTTGAGAGATTTATTTTCACAGATCACTGTGTTTAGTTGAGCTGATAAAGTACATTATTTCCTTAAGATGTATGACTGTCTACTGTACAAGTAAGCTGCAAGGCCTGACATCAAGAGAAGTGCTGGGGTACTCACTACTTCTTCAGCCAGAAATACATCACAGATGACATATTAATGTATAGAAGTGGGTCACATTCTGAACATTTTACACCTTTACAGGTCATCAATTCTCATGATGCCATTCATCCTTATGTACATCTCACTTTAAGTGGCAGCTAATCTCACTTGAAGAACAGAATACACCCATCACAAGGGTTTCCAAGTATTTTCCCTCACCACCCAGTTAACAGGCAACTCTTTGTTTTGTTGATTAAGTATTCTTCAGCTTCAAGGCAGAATAATACTTTTTGTTGATGAAATACAAAAAAAATAACTCTGAGAGCACTTGCCACTTCTATAGGTAAACATTTGCTATGCTTCCAAACACGCTCACCTTAAGTCTCTGATCTTTCAGAGCTTTCACTTGTGCCCTGATTTCACAGCCAGCATTCTTTACCATATTGCCATGGTTTATTTACTGGAAAACTAAACACTCAATTGCCGTGCCACCAGCCTGCAGTCACCACAGTGAAACCGAGGAAGCCGGTACCTAGAACAGCTTGACATGAACAGTACCAAAGTGAGCTATTCTGTGGCAATCTCAGGCAGGATTCTGAACAGTTAATATTTAGGTCACATCAACACCTAGTCCAGGACCCTTCTTTACCTTCTGAGGCCTCCAAGAAGCAAGCTTAAACCGAACAAAAGAGAACAGCAAAGGTTTGCTTATGTTGTTTGCCCAGAGAGATGAGGCTTGGTCTCTGGCAAACTCCTAATACTGCATTTAAAATTGCACAAAGACGCTACCTTAAGAAACACTCAAGAATTCTACTACATAAAACCTGTTACTTAAGGGAATCAACTAATGAGATCCAGATGACTATGCAATGAGTGCAAGTGTGTCAGCACATTTAAAAACAGTTCATTGGCCAGTTCCTTTATAAATCACTACTAATATAATAGGCATATATTCCAGAGTTCAAAACCAACATTCCACTAGAGACTCCTCAACACAGTCTTACTTAAACAAGCAGGTAACAGAAGTCTGCAAGGATACAGAATGGCAATATTACAGGATGGACTGTCCCATCGCTGCCCCCCCCCCCCCCCCCCCCCCCCGATACCCCAACACAGTCTCTCTAAATGGAGGGAGGTGGTAGTTTTCAGCAGTGATAACTTGTAAAATAAAATTGGTACGTTAATTATTATCAGGTAATCAGTTTAGTGTCTGATGACAAGCTGCCTTCTGATGTTTAAGAACCGTTGAAAAATCTCCAGCTAGTTACACCTAATTATCACTGCAGAATTCAGGCCTGCTTTTATATGGAGCATGCTAAAACAGCGCAAGATCAGGTTTAGAGATAAAGAAACACATCCACACAGGTTTTCACTTCAGAAAGCTGACCACAATAGTCATCTTAATTTTAGGTTATCAGGAGTGTCTGTTTGCTCACAGCAAAGTTACATTATTTCAACTCCATCATCATGTTTAATCATTGTTTTTAGTCTCAGCAGAAAGCTGTATTGAAGCTTTTACCCTCATGACAGGATTTAAGTTGTTTTTCCCAGCTTACAGCCCAACAAGTATCATAACTAGACCAAAGCTTCTGATAGAAACACAACCACTAAGTTCACAGTGTTACAGAAGTGCTGCATCAAACACAGTATGCCTCTTCTCCCACCTTAAAGGTATTTCATTACCAGCTTTCTCTTTCTTGCCCCGCTCCAATACCCTTGTGCCACACACCTCCCCATAGGCTTGAGTGCTACAGACAAAAAGAAAATTTAAAGGTTCTACTGCCCATGGAGTTCATCAGCATTTAGCTAAATTAACAGGGAAGTTCATCACAACTGAGCAAATTATTTGTGAAAAACTTAAGTGTTGTCAAATAAAAAGTAGAATTATTCTTGTTGAGCAAGACAACGTATTATCCCACTGAAACACTGCAATGGCTGCTGTCACTGCAAATTTACTAGCTGAATCAGGGGTTGAAAATAAAAGTTACAGTGGTTTGCAGATACATAAGAAAAACCTACATGGTGCGCTGCAAAAAACGACACTGCCTTGCTTAAACAGCAACATTCTGTTAATTCAACACAATTTTTTCAGAAGAAAACTCGACACTGCCTTGCTTAAACAGCAACATTCTGTTAATTCAACACAATTTTTTCAGAAGAAAACTCTTACCAACAGCATTATGATACTGTCACCAACACCGATCAGGTAACTCTACCCTGAAACTGTCTTCAGCTCCTGAAGATTCGTTGTTAATCCACAGTAATCTGGTATTGCTCTTCTAAACAGAAAATGAACATTCACACTATACCACACAGAAAAATCTGTCAACAATTACCAGTTTTCAGCAGTGTTCCAACACATCAGCTGCCAGGCCCACAGCAGAAGAATTTGCTTGCTTAACTGAACAAATGCATCTCCCACATAGGGTCCACAGCGCCATTGTCATTAGTTGTATCAGCATTAGAAAATGAATCATAACAATGTGATTATTACATCACGTCTGAGAGATCACTCCTCAGTGGAAACCAGCGTTTCCTCAACATTCTCATCTCTGATTTGCATTAACAGCCAGGTATTTGTATTAGACAACCCCAGTAACATACTAGATACTAACAGCATCTAGTACTGGCAGACAACTGGGGCCTTTCTCGTGCTCTACTTGTTTGTTCAGAATGTACTAGTAATCACAGTAGCCATTAATCATCTACCATTATAGCTTGTACTTAAAAACAGGTTCAGAATGTTTCCCAGTCTATCCAGAAGCACATCTGAAAACTTCTCATGTCTGCAAGTGTATGGTGAAAGCAGTCTTACACCACGTATCTTTGATACTCTGTATCCCGTATAAAAATAAAACGGCACAGAAGTAAGCAAACCCACCACTAAAACCTCTAAATCCTTAGGGGCAGTTAATCCACCTAAGCAATCTAATATGCAACACGCAGCATAAACCGTGGCAGGAGTACTACACAACTGCTACAGTGTGCCAGCAGCAAACAATACGCTGAAAACCGACAGTGGTTAGTTTGTTTTGTTACCACCTTCCACTTTCAAAAGAGCGCATTTGCTGATGCTACCGAAACCGTAAGTCTCCCCTGCGCTAAGTCTCTCCGGCTAACCTTATCAGTTCTGAAGTACGCAAGCCCTTCTCCAGGCCTGGAATAAACCTCAGTGCTGAACGCCAGCCTGTAACACTTTCCTCAGTCGAGGCAAGCACCTGTGCAGGCCAGGTAAGACAAAGGCAGGGCCGCCGGCGGCAAGGGGCGCGCCAGCACCGGGCCGCCCGCCCGGGGCAGGGGCCGCGCCGGCACGGGGCAACGCGCCACCCCAAGGGCCGCCGAGCCACGCTCCCGCCCCTACCCCGGCGCGGACCCCCCGCCCCACCCCCAGGCCCGGGCTCCCCGCCAGGAAGGGCGGCCCGGGGGGCCGCGGGTGCCGGCGGGCGGGGGCTGTCCCCGGGGCAGGCCGCGCCGGGCGTCCCGCTCGGCCTGTAGCTCGGCACCCCGCTCCCGCCAGCCCCGTACCCACATCCTCACCCCCAGGCGGCGAGGCGGGCAGGGCTGCCCTTCCGGGCCGCCGGGCGAGGGCTCTGCGCTCCTGCTGCGGGGCAAGCAGCGACACCGCCGCCGGCACTTCGCCTGGGGGGGGGGGGGCCGCCCCTCACCCGCCCGCGGCTCCGGCAGCGCCAGCGCCCCTTGCTTGTGCGCCCGACCGCGGCTGCGCGCCTGCGCGGCCCCCGCCCCGCCCCAGCACCGCGCATGCGCGGGGCCGGAGCCCGCCGGGTGGCTGGCGCGCCCCCTCGCCGCGCCTTTTGTCCTTGCCGTCACCATCCGCGGCGACGTGGCTCCTGCTCCGCCAGCATCGTCACCCGATGGGCGCTGCTTCATTGTGTTTGGGAATTACTGTTAACTAAATCCGTCTCTTTCGCCACGGCAACGGTTACCGCGCCGTGGACGTATCATGAAAGACTGTATCAGCCAGTGCACTGCCCCAGTCTGGCCCCCAGCGACCTAACCATAGGGCTTTTCTTGGCATTTCCACACAAGATTTTTTTTTTTTAATAATTTATTCCAGCAAATGGCTACATAGAGAGCACTTTACTTTAATCTGCTTTTCCACGTGGATTATCTTCTTCATCGTGCGTAGCCTGGGATGGCCAGGAGTGTGCCTTTTGAAGCATTTTTACTGGTTTTTCAAGTGTTTTTGCACTGGGAGCTGAAGTCCTGTTTTGGGAACAGAGGTTTGGGCAGCAGGCATGTCCGGGGCCCGATGACCTCTGGCCATCACGGGTATGACTTCTGGGTGTGCCATTTCCTTTATCCTGTTCCTGAACATCCTCTTGCATCTCCATGGCACGAGCTAGCATGTAACTAACCTTTCTTTGATGAGCCAGAGCCTCCTCTTTGTCATTTACCTGAGAATTTAAGAGGGAAGGAAAATAAAGTAGTTTTACAAGCTAGGAGCCAGACAGTACATGCAAACAGCCAGTTACATTTATCCCCCCTAAGGACTCATGATGAATAGTTTAACAAAATACTAACCAAATCTATTAACATCTTCAGGATTTCATGAGGATTGTCTAGTTCTTCAACTTTCCTGCAGTCCACATCTGATGACAGCAGGCCAGATAGTTTTTGTCCCAGACTGTTCTTGTTCCCTTGTAACTTGAGATGCCCTAAGGAAAAAAAAAAAAGTACATGAACTGTGGAATTGCTTAGGAGGAGAAAAACTACTTTGGCATAAAATGGGCACGTGTAAAACTGGATTCTGAACAATCTCTAGAGTGGCAACGCAAGCTACAGCTTCTCCTACTGCACACACACAATACAGCAGATTACTTGCATGCAGCACCACTCAGCATCACGTAAAGGCTAAACAGACCTTTCATCATATATATGGGCAAACTGAAAATAAAATTCTTCTTGCTGTATGGAAGAACTCTGCCAGTCCAGTTAAAGAACAATTCATGGTAATTGGTTTTTAAAGTGTAGCAAGACTTTTGGGGAAAAAAAAAAAAAAAAAGAAAAAAGATTCTTTGACGTAAGCTCTTTAAAAGTTTCTAAGACTTATGAAAAAAACGAAATACATTAAAATCACGAAACATATGTATCAGGATATGGAGCTTGGAAACAATGATGCCAGTATAGGGGAAACAGATAATCAAGATGTATGCCGTTTCAGTCTTACATCCCGAGGGTGCTCCAGGAAGACCCTCTAAACTCCTAAGCCTGGCACCTCCAAGTCAATGGCTAACACAAATACAGCTGGAAGCGCCACTCCTAAATTCTGCTATGGTTTTGACCATGACCAGAAGCACATAAATACTTCTCTTTATCCTCTTCCTTAAAGAAGAAAAGTATAATTATTCTTCCTCTTTTACAGAGAGCTTTGTTGTACCTCATTTTGTAACACATTATGTGCAAGAATGGTAATGAATACTAATGTAGACAGACATGCATAATAAAAACCTAAAAATGCTTTAAAAAACCAGAAAAATTTCTATTTAGTACTTCAGTGAAAGCTCAGTACATTTTTTTTTTGCATTTCTCCTCCTTCCCCAACTCTTACATAGAACTCATCTAAAAAGAAATACCACACTGTTAATAGCACCTAAAATGGCCAGTCTAAAACTTGCCAGATGTTAGCTTTTTTGTGTTTGCATAATAAACATCTTTAATATCCTGAATGTTATTGTTATCCTGGAGGACAGCTTGTTTGTTCTAGCATGATTTTACTCCAATAATAACTTCATGAATGCATAATAAAAAAAGGTTACATTAGAAGCCTACACTGTAGCTCCAACGTCCTACAGTACTATGTATATGTTCCACTTATGCACAGACATCCTGCGTTACCCATGCAAAATTTCCACTATTTAACGTATTCACAGTTTTGACATAACTTTGTTCCTTTTTTCTCGACTCTTCATAAACCTCAGTCAGCAATTAAACCACAACCATACACTGAAGACAGTAAGAAAGTCTACTTGTGCCACTAGGCAGCTAACTTCTTTTCCAGTCAACCATTACAGACACATAGCATGCCCAGTTACCATCATCCTTCAGACGTCTCCAGTTCATAAATTTCGTTTCCTTCTTAATCTTTATCACTTCTGCAAGCCTCAGGGCTTGGTCCTTCCTCTGCATTAGCTGCTGCTCAAATGCAATTCTGAAAGCATCTGCCATTATATAAGCTTCATCTTTACTCTTCTTTAGATTTTCAATCTGGTTTTAATTCAGAGGAAATTTAAAGTATATTAAGCAATTTGGAAGCAATAGCAGATTTAAAATGTGTATTAAAGAGACAGACTGAAACCATTAACACAGACAACTTTTAAATAATCAAGGAAGTAGCAGAAACCAAATAAAGTGCTTTCTTGCCACATTAAGAAATACATTTTTAAAAGCTTACTGAACTCCTTACCCTTCCTCTTCTATGCATGCACACACCACCACCCATCTACACTGACAAGCTGCCAGCAATGCCCGTTTATCTCTTCCAGGCAGAAGAGCTTGAGGAGGGCATTAAAGTCCCATGCCATTTGGGCCAGGAGCAAAAGGAGCAAAAGAATGGTATCTGTATCAGGGATAATCACTTTGGTACAAAAGGGACATGACAGTACTTATTTTCAAAACCAGTAAGTCCACTGGAACTTCTGCAATGGGACCACAAAGATGTTCACCACATTTGCAGAGTCAAATACAAATTAGAAGAAAAATTCTAAAACTAGATAATTTCACCAATTTAAAAACCTTAAGAGCCTGAAAATCATGTTATCAATTTAAGCATCATGTAACCGTATAGTTTTCAGCAAGATCAGCTTCCTGACCTAGCTGGGTGAGCTGGCTTGTGAGTGCTGATGTCAACGCAAAGGAAGGAATGCACTGCCAGGAAGGAAAGGAAAATGGTCAGTGGTAGTCCACACTCACACACACACACACACTGTGTGTACATAAATGAGTGCATACACTCAGTGGTTCTTTTCCATTTTGTAGATTAAGAAGTATGGGTGGAAAGAAAAAAGAATGCAAAGGAGATTTTTTTTTTTTTTACTAGAAAGCTGATAGATACCATAATTACAATTTTATATCAGCAAAAGTTAGGGCATTACAAACAAACTTTATGTTATTTCTGAGATGACTCTTGTTTTAAAACACACTAGTTTGTGAAAGCTGCAGTAAAGTGTTTCTGGCTTTATCCGGTTTTAAGCACAAGCATCTCCCTGCTTATTCATATTTAAGCCAAACAGTGTTACCTCTTGCTTGAGATGAAGAAGTTGCTTTCGAGTTACAGCTGCCATTTTAGCACAGGGACAAGGCTGCCCCCCAGAAGTATTGCAAGTGCAGGCTCCAAGAACTGCCAGCTTAAAATCCGAAACAAACCACCAGTTAAATACCTAACTGCATACACAACACAATCAAAGAGATGCCAGATGACTAGCGAAAAAACAACCTCAAACTACAAAGGGAGTATAAGAACCAGGGGAAGCAAAGCTGCAAGAGATTTAGGTGTGATTGCTTTTGATTCATGATGACACATAAAATGTACTTTTCAGCAAGATAATGAAAAGGCAAAAATTGTCAGCCTGTGTATGCTACTCCCTGCAGACCCCATTAGAATTTTTTTTGCTCAATAAAGTAAAGCACAAGGCACAGGGATTAGGATTTAAACTCTTAAGGAAGAAAAAACATAAGCATCTGGCTTGTGAAAAGTAGCCTGATGCTCCTTCTGTCTATTGCTTTCTTTGCGAGATAGACCACAAATTAGAAAACTGATTAACAGGCATGCAAGGGCATATTCTCATTAGCTAAAAATGGGTTCAAAGAAACAGTTAAATAATCAGTAAGCAAAATTTATCCATATATTTTGAATATGAACGTATCTCTGAACCAGCTATTTTGAAAAACACGTAAGTCATACTTACTTCAAGACCTGTAAAATCTGTAACATCACTTTTATTCAAGAATATGTTTTCCTGAACAACCTTTTGTTGTTTCACATCTAGCATTGCAAGAAATTCCAAACACTGCTGTTTCAGGACTATGAAATAAAACAAGGAAAGTGATTACAAAGCCTGCTGCTCTGATCTCTTAATTTCTGAGTTTAACTACACCCACATGAAGCAGTTCTATAGTTTAAGCATCAGTTTGGGAATATGACGAGACAATGTAGATCCAGAAACTCACATCCCAGTTGTCTTTCCTTCTGTGTTTTCCCAGAGCTAATGACCCAGTTACAGAGATTCCATTTCATGTACCACTCTGCCTCAGTACTAAGTGCTTACCTCTTTGTACACATACATCTAAGGCAGCTGCTCTTTCAGAACAGCACAATAATGGGAAAATAATGAGGCACAGACTTCCACTATTTTAGAGCTTATTAGGAACCAAAACTAGGAGAAAGGGACCTCAGCCCTCTGACCCAGCCAGATGCCTGCACAGCCTGCAGTTTGAAAAGCTCCACTATAAAGGCAACAAGCTGAATACTTCAAAGTTTGTGCTGTGGGAATCTTTATGTGGGTATGTCAAAAGTGAGTGTCTCTGACACAGAATGCCATTGTAGCAGAAACACTTGCTGGCTCCCCTGGCTGCTGTGGGCTCCTTGCAGGACATGACCAGACACATGGTCTGGCTGTGCCCCTACACACCGGCTGTCACCACGCCAGTGAGAGAAGACAGGTATACCTCTTTCGCACCTGATCTATAAGTTATGTATACCTGACTACCTATCATTTAATGGTTTATTTTTTTAGTTCAAGTGACAGTGTAATAAAAGAACCAAACATAGCCTGGCTGTTTAAAGAGGGTTTCTGCATGTCTACTAGTATCAGCTGCCATTTACAGGAGACTTATTCCAACAGGTATCTTCCTTTGTAGATAAATCCTGAATTATTGCAGAGAAACAGTACATTAAAAGGAATAGCTGCTGCTGGCTTACTTGTATTTTCAGCTTTAAGACTTCTAATTTCTTCTGTTCTCAGTTTTAACACTTCGTTAAGAGCTGCATTTTCACAATAGATCCTGCAGAAGTTAGAAAAAGGCTGTGTTATCTTTTAACAAAATACTTTAAAATGTTCAATAAAAAAAAAAAAAGAGCTGTTAGAACATTTCTGCAAATTAAAATTAGGATTATTGAAAAGACTGAAGAAAAAAAATCAGAACTGAAAAGATGATCATTTGGTTTGACAAGGTACTATCCCTGCAGCATTATACAAGCAGTTTCCTCACTTGTAGAATTCCTTTATGGAAAAAATGGTAAATTTTTTCCGTAACAGTATCTGTACTAAAAATATCTAGTATGTTGTTAGGTCCAAATCTGCTAGCCTGGGGTCAATGAGCAGCCTGACACTGCTCCTAACTAACTTTTGTAGGCTCTGTGTAGGCTTCACCTGGCTGGCACTGAACCAAAGCTAAGAAAGCAGGAACCACCACACTGGCCTCTGTGGAGTGACTCCTTGTTATCCAGGCTGCAGCTGGCTCTGCAGGGAGAAAAACCAGGAATCTCTGCACTCATGCAGGGGTTTCTCTGCAACCCAGAGAGCATATGCTGTTCAAACAGGCTCACCCTGTTCATGAAACCACACCCTCACATAACCAATATAAAAGTATGATCAAGTGAATGTCAAAAAAAAACGCACCGCAAACCCAAACAACATACACATGTAAGTAGATCGTGCCAACAACTAAAAAGTCTAACGAGAGGTGAGTTTAAGTACCACATTACCATTAGAAACTCGAACAAATTTGTAATTATGAACCTCTGCAACACTTCCTAGAAATCTCTTACTTCCTTGAGACAACAAAATTGTTATGGGACACGTGACACCATGGCTCTGATCTGAATTTTAGAAAGTAAACTTCCTGTAGTCTTAATACCATTCTCAAGAACAAGTGTACTTTTTAGTGTTTCAAACTGAGAACCTACAGTATGCCTCTGTATTTTTCCTTGAAGTATTTAAGTATTTCCTTCTTGAATAGGTAAGTCGCAATTTAAAGTCCTAAACGTTAACACAGTACAATTTCTTTGGTGCATCTCTTCAGCTGTCAGTAAACACAGCACACTGTAAATTCATGGCTTTGTTTAAATTAAATAGAAGCCTGAATTATTTAACTTAAATAAACAGAAATACACACTTTTCTCACCTTGCTGTCTCAGACATCAGAAAACCTTTTTGCAAAGTGGACTGAACTCCTGGCTTGCAGTTTTCTGAAGCCACATCTCTAGCTTTCAACAGTTCACACTACTTTTGTTGCTCTGAACTACATGGCTACAGTCCCAATCTCCTAACAGAGGAAAACCAAAAGGTTTCTCAAGAGGTATCCCTTGACAAGTGTAACTAAGTTAACAGGTGAACAAGACACAGTATCTTAACAAAACACGTCTTACAACTGAATATTTGTATGCTTTTGGCTTATACTGTGATTCGTAGTTTGAAAATCTTAAATAAAAATTTCTGCTGTAATAATAATAGTAACTCTGATGGGTAGACTTCACAGAGGCCATTTCCACAATTGAATAAGTGATCCTGCTGGTCACATTTTTCAAGGTCTGTTATTGCATTATTAGTTTAGTGCTTCTGGCACCTTCTGCTTGCCTAACCACACCTGCTGCCCATCCAGACTAACTCTTACTTAAACAAAGAACCAGTTGATCAGCCTCTCTCAAAAGCATTCCGTTTTACCTGTATGTATGCTCATACCTACAATGCAAGAAAATCAAGCAATGATTAACCAGCAAATGATATTTCCACACATATGCACACACCATTATGTTCTAAGCCTCATTTACATTTAAAGTAAATAAAGACAGTCTGGCTCCAGCTGGCTAACATAATAATGTAATAGGATGAAAATGAAAGATCAGCCTAGCAAAGCTAGCCTGTATACACACTGAAGAATTCAGACTTAGTAATTTGCGATTGAAAAAATACAAATGTGAAGAGCATGAAAGTTAAAGAAATCTTCCCAGATCTGAAAGGAAATTAGGGAAAAACAAAACCCCCAGAAAACCCAGTGAAGCAAACTAGGAACACAAGAAATATGACATACAGCATTCAATGCAATTTAAAAAAAACAACCCAAAGACACACAATATAAGTCAAATACCTGTTGTATTTTTCTGTCCATGTGTCTTCTATGTTTTTAAATCTATCCTGATCAAATTCAATTTCCCATTGCAAAATATTTATTTTCTGTGGAAACAAAACAAACCTTCAGCAGTTCGTTACAGGTCTCCCACTGAAAGGAAGAGGACCTGCAGGGGCAGAGTTTAGCACTAGCAGAAATGTAGGTGACCACAGATGATAACAATCTATGATACTCTTAAAAATCCATTTGGTGCCAGACACCAAAAAAGCTTCTGCATCACTGATCTATGGATTCCAGACTATGTTGCGTGCACTAACGCTCGCAGTCACCTAAAACAAGAACAACCCCATGCTGTCGCATTTCCCTGTTCCCCTACTGTTCTGCAGAAAGGTCACATAGGAAGAGAAATTAAGTTTAACAAGGTAGCTCAATGCCCTCTTTCTTGTCCTCTCCATCTTCCCTATAAAATTGGGCAGCCATTTCTTAGGCTCCTTGGAAGTTCCAGCTTAATAACTGAGGAACAGTGCCACTCACTGTGAATGACTCTGAAACTCACAACAAAGACCATCCAAAAGTACAGAAAGAACTTAAAGAACTTTCAGGTATTATTTGCACACACTGTAGCATAAAACCACCTAGATCAACAGTGTGATATATTAACACTTTACCTTTCTACTAAGAAGGAATAAGAATACTTTCAAAAAAGCGTGGAACTAATGGCAGATTTGTAGTGATTCAAATAAACAGCCTGATAACCCCTTATTAACAGCAATGGGCTTCTATGTTTTTGCACAAGTGTGAAGGAAACATGCACCCTTACCTTTTCTAAAGTTCTCTTTTCTTCCTCAGTTTTTTGAAGCATTGCTTTTGTATGACTAGTGGCTTTATTAAATACTGCCTGGAAAGAAAAGCACAGCTCTGTGAAATACTGTAATTACGTTTACTGAACTTGGCTTTAGCCAAATTTTCAGGTTTACATAGAGAGAAGTCCGCATTCTTAGTTAAAACAGCCGTGTGCAGAATTAAAAAAACTAGGATCTTGTATGTAAGTCCCAGTGGTCTCTAATTTGAAGCTATGTTGCGTAACAAACATGTTTCAATACCATAATATTTTCTACTGAAAAACGTAGCGTCACTTAAAATGAGATCATGTCTTCTTTAAGGCTTGACCACAAAATCAGCTCTTAAAAAACTTGGTTACAATATACTTAGACTTTGATCCAAGCGTAACTTACTATGAATGCCTTAGAGTAGAAACTGCAGAACTGTAAATGGATTATGCAAGTAGTCTAAAAAACAGGAACTGAATTCAACATAATTCATTCTGACAGTGAATAAAAACTGCGAACAAGACTTACCTAACATTTAATGCATACTGTCCTCTAGACAACAGATGGAATAGTCAACTGAAAATGTCAGTGCTTTGCAGCAAAATTTCAAGCACTGGAAAAATCTCTAAGGGACTAGAAAGAAGGCCTTTAAGTTAAATAGACAAAGCCTCAAGAATCTTCAAAGATAAAGTTACAAGTATTGCCACAACAGTGAAGTCATCTTAAATAACCACAATAGTTACATGCAGAAAAAGTAGGAAAATCATAGAAGCCAAGTCTGAAGACACCTGCAGACTTAAATGCTGTAAGTTAAAGCCCTGGAAAGAACTTAAGGTTTGGGGGTTTTTGATGAGGAGTGGCAGGAAGGTTTCTTCTCTTCTCCTACCTTTACCACTAAGTACCAAAATGATTTACGAACAACTCCTACCATGCTCTGCAGAATTCTTAGGGCTTCATCTTTTCCTTCAAGCTGTCTTTGAGAAGCTTCAAGCTCAACTTTCAAAATTTCAACTTCCTGAAGCAAAATAAAATAGCTATACTGAGTAAAAGCCAAAGTAATCTTGCTAAAACATGACTGTAACAGCAATGTAAATTTGCCCTTTTCAGAAAACAATCTTCCCCTGTTTCTACCCTATACAATTCTTTTCCGACTAACAGCTTGCTTGTGTTGAAGAAATGTTAACAGTGCATGCTAGTACAAAATCCTTAGAGAAGAATACTTGTAATTATTATGCTTTCTGTTCTCTTCCAGTGTATTTGAAAAATAAACCACTACAGTTCTGCCTCACTAATTAAGTTGTATTTATCAACATAGCTCTGGAGCTTTAAAATAAGCAAGCAGAAAATACTACAGCTTTTTTATATATGCAGTGTTAAATATTATACATGTGTACTAAAATATAAACCACTACTTGTCCAGAACAAAACAACAATAAACCAGGTTCCTGCTCCAGGTACGTGCCATAATATCTTTATGCAACATTCTCCCCTTCAGAAGAAAGCGGTTTTTCAGTTTCCAAGAGTTAAAAGAAAATTCACTGCTTTGTATACGTATCTTTCCTTAACCCCTATGGAGGTCACTTGATTGTTCACTTACTGTCATACAAAACTTTTTTTTTCATAGTACTTCCAGCCCTATTACTTCAGCAGTTGATACTGAAATTTTATCTGGGAGCCGTGGACATTTACCAGTTTTGTCCAATTGAAAATGAGTAAGGTTCCTTGACATTTTGACACGCTGTACACTGAAGGTTTGTTCTTCATGCTAAGACAACTTGAAAATGACCTGCCATGGGCTACCGTGAAGTTAATGAACACGGTGCAGATGAAGTGTGTATTTTTACAGCTGAGGTCACCCTGTTCTTTCTGCCTGGACTGATGCCACCACATCAACACATTTAACCACAGTAAAATTAAGATGTAGGAGTTAACTATCTTTCAAGAACACCCGCAGATTAAAAAGCCAAAGAATATTCTGTTTACACTGCAGAATTTCAAAGCCCAAAGCTTTATAAAAAAAGAAAACCTGCTAGAAAAGTGTACAATCCTTTTAGTATTCTCTACATCTTTAAAAATACTTTTCCCTACCCTCTCCAAAAATACCCAAAACAACGGAGCATGAACTGCACTCACACTGAGTTCCTGGGACAAAATTTAATGAGGCTTCTATACTACTGCTCTAATTTCAAGAACCTGGATCCATCAAAGACTCCGGACATGCCAAGATCATCAGTGAAACCAACACTGCTATACTTCACTGTATTAAAAGGAAATGCAGATTTCAAGAGCAGCACACTTGGCACAGTTACTAACCTCTAGAGCTTCCTGAAGTTGTTGCATTAGTTCTTCATTGGACATTTTGGTATTAGATTCTGTGGGATTGATAGCAGATACTAAATGATGAGATAATATGGTATTTACGAAAGAAAACATGAGAATTTGCTTTAACCTGGAAACAAGTAACGTGCAGAGGTGAATTTTCTATCTTTGTGGGGTTTTTTCTTCTGGAGCTAATAAACAGATTTAAGAAATACGTAAATATTAAGCCTAAACACATTGTTTCACAGTTAAAAGAAGTGGAATGGGACCAAAAGGTCTGTTATGAAGAGACCTGCAATAACGACAAGTATTTTAGAATTTCCTTTAACAGCCCCCCCCCCTCCCCCCAAGAGAACTGCCATCTTGACTGAAAAAGTAATTTCACTTTTTAGATTCTTTTCAGGTTGTAACTTTCCAACAACCACATTAAACAGAACAACAGCTAGCACTGTTTACAAGTAGGGGTAGTTTTCAAGAGAGAAATATGAAGTACAGTAGTAGAATATCCCACAAGATCCATTACTCCTCTAAACAAGTGGTTATTACTGTCAACTGAGCATCACAAAGATAAGATGCAGCCTCCCACAAAATTAAAGTCAGGTTCACGTGGATTTTAGTCCTGCTTTCATGGATATTGCTGTGTGAAAGACCTAGACCTAAGACAAGCATCATATGGAGACCAGGAGAGGACTGTGAAACCAACAGGAATTATGCTGCTGTAGCAACATCTTCAGACTGAAGATGCTGAAACCAGTACAGAATTACATGGCTTAGCTTATGGTGGCGTGGGGAGAATATAGTGGTGACATGTTCTGAAGGAAAGAAATAAGCAAGTTATATGTAAATACTTCAGTCAGTTAAAATGCTAAAAATGGCTAAAAACGAAAGGTAAAGCAGCTAAAGTGTCATGAACAGCACTGCCTATATTAGATTGTATTTACAGTGGTTTTGTCTTCACAAAAAAATGAATGCCAACACTGGGAGAACAGACACGCAAGATCTAAAAAACTGAACTTCAAAAGAATGCCAATTCACAAATTTCAACTAAACAGCAAACGTGCTTTAGATACAATCTGTGTTTAAGACACACCTCAACAAACAACACTTAAGCAATTCCATTAAACTTCAGGTATGGCCACCACCCGGATGCCCTTCTTTAAATCTCTTTCACATGCAAACACTCTATAAACATTTTAAAAATCGTCATTTTACACTGAGGGCCACAGCCTAATTCACTGAAATGCAATTCTGCTGTTAATTTTTTGGGAGGGAGACCTAGGAACAGATTCCTGTGCTGCCTCGGTGGCATTAGTGCATCTCCTTTCGTGAAAGCAGTACACGCTGCACCAACCAACCTGTGGGGCTGCGCTGGACCCCAGCAGGCATGTAATGCACGTGCACTTCTTGGAATCCTTCAGAGATTTCAGTGTTTTGCTAAACGGCTTGATTTGACACTAATGACACCCTATGAAGCAGCTGAGCTGCTCCGGTTTTCTAAGATATTTTTCTCATGGTGAACAATTAACCTCCAAATTACTCTTACCACAGCTATTTCGTCGTGTGGAACTAGTAACAGGCTTTTTGGATGATCCATCGTAAGAAGTGTTTCGTTTTGAACCAGGAAGAGCTGCAGCATCACTTTCCTCCACTCTCTTTGCCGACAGGCGAGAATTACAAACCTTTCCAGATCCCTTCCTTGATCTGAATGAATAGGAGTTCTGTAAATTTTCCCCTTCATAAACACCTCCAGGTCTTCTCCCAAGTCCGTTTCCCAAGTCTCCACATGTCATGTCATCCTCTTCTGCTTCCTCCATCTTCGGCACCTGGGTTTTAGGTTTGTTGTTTCCACCCCCCCCCCCCCAGTCCCCTGATTGTGGGCACTTCGCCGACTGGCAGCGTGAACACCGCCTTCCTCAAAACAAATATTTTACCTGGAAAACCAGAAAAAAATCCGCAATTAAAGCAGCAAAACAACACGAAAGTAAAAAACCCTGAAGGTGCTGCCGCGCGGCCGCTCCACTCCCGGGTCCGGGCTGCCAGCAAACGCCGCCCCCGTCACACGCAGACCGCGAAGCGGCGACACCTCCCGCTGCGGGCCGGGCTGCGGCCGGCGGCGGGGCGCCGGTGCAATGCCTCGGTGAGCCCCCGCCGCCCTTCCCGCTGCCGGCCCCGGCCCCGGCCCCTCTCCCGGAGCCCACGACCCACCTGCCCGCCCTGCCTCGGCTCTGGTCCCCCCCGGGGCGGGCCTTGGCGGCGCGGGGGGCGCACCGCGTCCCGCTGCCGGCAGGCGGAACAGCGCCCCTGGAGGCGGCCCGCAGCGCAGGGGGAGCGCCGCGGGTGGGGGTGGTCCTCGGGTATTAACAGAGGCCTACAGTCCGCCTACAGCCGCCCTCGTCCGCAACAGCATTTTACAAATGCTAAGCAGCTTTTAGGAGCGCGACGTTACTCGACGAGACGTGGCCATTCAAAGCGTTCTCAAGAACCCATCGTGCCCAGGCACTTCCACGGCAGAGACCACCCTCCACCTGCTCTCCTATGCAAGCAACAACCCTGAAATCGGCCGTTCAAGAGCAACCAATGCATGTATCTGTGGATAACTGGTTAGCTGAAAAAAGGTCTCATAGACATAGTCCAGCTGGCTGGACAAAAATGCACATCGCTCTCAGCTTATCTGAAGTAAAGCAAAATACACTGTCTTTGGCTGTTCTTGTTACACAATAACAGGAAGATTTCGGTGGGAAAAGAATGTTGCAGGTGGGAACAGAAAACTACAGAAGAGAAACTAGGGGCGGGCTTGATATTTAGGCAACTAACCAATAATGAGCTTAACTTTTGTAATATGTATGAGCTAATTATAACAAGGCATAAAAGGTGACTGTAAGGTTCAATAAACGAAGTCTGCTGATCACTCATATTGAGTGACTGCGTCTTCCCTCTGTCGCGACATGTATCCTTGCGTTTTCACGACATTTGGTCCCGATTCTGCAGGGAAACTCCAGATTTTTCGCTGTTCTGGCTTATACAGGGGTCAAATTGCTGGTGCAGCATTACTCAGTAAGTCTCACAAGAAGTCTATGCCAAATTCAGAATAAAAAAAAATAGAACCTTAAATATGTAACCATAATACTCTTTACAACAGCAATTTTCAAGCAAACTGAGTTCTACTGTTCAGATTCATATATGTAAAAAGTTTATTAGCTAAGCACTTTCTACAGAATCTTTCACAGGGCTTTGCAAGTCACCTTTCCAGTGGGATATTTCTGCTTTGCACAACAATGTTCTCCTGGGACCCAGGCTTTACAAACAATTAGAACAGATGGCTGCCAGTATTTTTAAGTGTAACCATGTTCTGGATCACTGCAGGTTCACTATCCTGCCAAATGGTGTATTTCCTTGATAAACTTACAGTGATAAGTATGTTCCATGATTGGGATGGGTGATGGTGAATAACAGACTGAAAAAGGAGAAAGAAAACTTCCTGTTTAATATTTCACACCAGTGTAGATATAGTGCCTGTTTCCTTACACCTTAATTCCTGAAGTTCTGTGTAATCATTTTAAAGTATCTCTCTTACCAAGTCACTTCTCTTCCCTCCAAAATAAAGCACTCTCCTTAAGTTAAATCATGCATCCCCTCACTCTACATTAGCCTCCACAAATTCAAATACTGCGGAGTATAGCAAGTTTTAGTCTAACATTAGAAACAGATTAACTCCTCTTCAGGACATTTATCCCTTAGAAATCAAAAGCTCCTCAACTGCCATCAGTTATCAGAATTTTACAGTTTTCTTGGAGGAGATGGCAACACAATTGCTTTTAATTGTAACCCCCAAAAAATCCTCAGTTACTGAACCTAGCTCCTGCTAAGGGCAACCATGTCATTTTTGTCCATTCATTCACTGCTGAATTTTCACTTGTGTCAGTTCTCCTGTGTGCCTCTCTCCCAGAGTGTTTCCGAGGCTGCTGCACAAAGCCTTACAACCTGGCTATTCTGAACCTTCTAGTGCACAACCATATAAGATTACAATAAAATTAATTTTAATTTATCATACAAGAATTATGAATGTCATTTATGAAACCCTCCCAGGAAGACTTTTTCACCAAATGTCAATTGTTGTCCCTCATCCATTGCTCAATCCATTGCATAATCTGATCCAAATTTCTTTCTAGGTCTTCCGGAGTGTTGCTGGGTAACTGGTGTACAATTTCCTCTCTATAGGAACACACAGCTTCCTCATAAAGTGTCTGAAAAATTTCACACTGAATGTTGTCTTGCAGCTTTTTCCCTTTGTAGCCCCTAGAAAACAAAAACAATACCAAGACACAGTCTTAGATATGCAGACAATGATAAAGTATTCTATAGAGAATCAGTGACTTATATCCTAGAAAATTTTCTGATGAAGTTACACAACAGTACTTTGCTTCGTTTACTCCACTGATGTACCTGCTTTCAAGCCTGTCATACAGAAATGAATTTTCTGTACGAAGTACAAATACTATATGAAACCACCGCTCAGGGAAAAAATCACAGCCGTGATAATCGACAATAACTCCACCCTCACTCATCTTATCTTCTAGTTCATCAACCACCTACAAAGGAAACAAAGACAGGCAAGTTTATCTGAAGTTACAGAAAATCAAAATATAAAAATGGTAAGTTTAAAAGTTGGACTTACCCTATCTTCATCCAAAATTGGACAATCATATTCCTCATCAAAACCTTCATACAGTTCTCCTGCAGCAAAAAGTAATTTGTGGAAGCTTGTGAAGTAACAGTAGCTATTAATACTATTTATATTGTTGTTTATTTCAAGTGGATGCAAACAAAAGGTAAGTGTTCAGAGCAAAGAACACTTCGCCTACAAATCCATGTAAGAAATAAGTTTGTTATTAATGACCTAATACAAAGGATGCTACTGTTACATACATTATTTTTTAACTCACACTGCCAAAAACCATTAATGTTAAAGCAAATTAATTCCCTTTTCATTTGGTATGTAATACATACACTACAAGCCTGTAGTTACACAAAGCAAAAATACTGTAATAGTGAAGGACTACTTTGTTAATATGGCCTACCTTCTTTTGCCATGTCACCCACATTAATATAGGTCATTCCTGCTCTTGATGCAAGTTCTTTTCCGAGCGTGGTTTTCCCAACGCCTGGAGTACCTAAAAACAGAACCCCATATATAAAATGGCAAGAGAAAAGCATGCAAATCCTCTTTAAATAACTTTCAAAGGAATCAAAAAGTAACCTTTAGTCAGTCAATGTTGGTAAGTTCGTATCAGCTTTCTTTTTAGGGTGCAAAAAGGGGCATGACAAGGACAAATAAGGGTGACTTCTAGAAATTAAAACAAACAAAACCAAAAAAAACCACATGGAAAACTCTCGCTTCGTGCACAAGTGTTATTCTAACTGGGATGATAGAAAAGCAAACCTCACACCATATAAAAGCCCTAGCCAATACACAAAAGCCCCGAGTTTCCATGCGGAGCCGCCCAGCACCGCCTCCACACGGGCCTCGCACCCCGAACCACCCCGGGCTGCGAAGAGGGCGGGGGCCGCTCCCCGCAGGCCCAGTCCCAGCCTGGCCGCGCTCGGCAGTCCCGCCGCTCCCCGCCCCAACGGGGCCCGCACACCACCAGCGTCCTCCCGCTCCCCTTCGGCCCGGGACCCAGCCCCGCCGCCCCGCACCGGTGAGCAAAACGTTGGGCCGCCTCATGGTGTCGCGCCGCGCCGGCGGCCACTGGTCGCCTAGGTGACACGTGCGCGGGGGCCTCCGCCGCCGCCGGCGCACGCCGATGACATCACACGCACTGCCCGCAGACAGGCGCGCCGCGGCCAGCTAAGAGCCGCCGCAGCAGAAGGGCCCCACGGGAGGCCCGGCGGTCGGTGTGAGGCGGCTCGGCCGGCTGTGCTCGGCGTGCGGCGTCCCGCTGCCGCCTGAGACCGCGCCCAGCGCCGCCTGCCTCAGCAGCGGGGTTCTCCCCTCGGGCCCGGCGGTCGCGGCGGGGCCGCACGGCGGATGGGCCCCGCCCAGGCTGAAGATGTCGGGAGGCTCCGCGGGGAAGCGGTTGGCGCCGGCGGAGGTAGGCCGCAGGGCGGGCTGCGGCCCGGGGTCTGCACTGAGGAAGGGTTATTGCAGCTTCGGGGAAGAACCCGGCAGCCCCCATTAGTGGTTTTTGTAGGCCCGGTGGTTAGTCCTTGGCCTCTGTCTTGGCAGTTCCTCTACATTTAAGTTCTTCGGGGTTTTTTTGCCCCTACGTTTAAGTGTTTATTTTCTTATTTACTGGTGCAGTGTGTACAAAGGAAATCCCCTCGCACGTTGGTACCTGGCCCGTTGGTAAATATGCAAATTGAACTAAAAATAACTTTTGTCAGAATAACGTTAAAAACCAATCATGCAGAGGTAAATCCTCTTTCCCAGCTAGCTGCTAATGCTTGTTGCAGATAATCTTGTCTGGTGATGCCCAGTTGTGTTAATTTATAAAAATGTGTGAACTGTAGAGTAATCACAGGCTTCTTTTGAGATGACACGTCTATTCTGTGAATCCCGTTTTCACAGAAGTGTGTTGTGGCATGTAGCCTGTTATAGTTCCTACACTGAAGGGTTGTCGTGTAGTTGTTAGCAGGGGAGAACGTACGACTACGGTGATACTATTTTGAGATCATAGGTAGGCTGTAAAGTGGCTCTGGGCTGTAAGTTTGTACACCTGTCCTAGCAGGGTATTTCTCAAATCCAAAGTTGAATATTAACACTATTAACTGTTCACTTTCTAGTCACTGTCAGATAGACTTCTGATACATATGGCAGTCCGATGCTAGATCAGGCCAAGCTACCATACATGGCAAAGAAGTAACGATACTTCATTTTATTGTGCTGCTTAAATAATTGTTCTGTCATCTATTTCTAACTTTCAAATAGAAATGGCTTTATTGAATGTTAAAAAAGGAGAGAAAAAGAATCACCGCGTACTGAAAACTACAGAGGCAACATGAACATGCCGTTAATGTAAATTTTTTTTCATTCTTATCTCTGTTTTACATTGGTTTGGGTGTACGTTTGTATTAATTCTCAACTTGTTCTGATTGGCAATTTGTTGCAAAATACTCTTACAACCATGTGTAAAGTGTAGCTCTCTTTAATATCGAAGAAACATGGAATGGACACATTCAAGAAGTGTAAGTGCCTGTGTTTGTTGCTAACTAGTAGTATGCCTTTCAGTCCTAATGAAGTTCTTCACATCTATGAGATACTCTTATACAGACTTGATAAAAAATATCTGATGTTCTAGAGGCAACTGTACCAAATTAAGGGGAGGAGAGTGCTACATTAATAGCATAATGTTTGTATTTTACCAGGTAACAGATTGGTCAGCACATTCATTTGATGACTTCTTTGAAAACACAAGTATTTCTTCTGGTTCCATTCCTGTGAAACCACTAGAAGGCAACTCTGGAAGAAACCGGCAGCAGCAGAAGAAAGACCTGTCTTCTGTGCCAGAAAGCAGCAAAACCAAAGTTCTGCCCAGAAAAAGACCAAAGTCATCTTCAGTAGATCTGCCTTGTAACAAGTCCAGACAAAACTGGAGCCAATCTCAAGATGAGCCCTGGGTAGATAGATATAAACCTGAAACTCAGGTGTGACAGTTATTCCAAGTGCTAATATAGTAGTAACATTAGAGTATGACATGTGCTTCATAATCTGTATTGGTCAGGTTCTAAGTATATCCTATTTTATTAGAGCGGTGAAGTACTAGTTTGATGTCTTTACTGCCTGTAGTTAAGATTTTCATGAACCCTTTTTCTGTGGGAGAGGCATTTTTCCCCCCAGGCTTCCTGAGGATATAAAGCAGGGGTCCTCAAACTACAGCTCCCCTGCATCCTCAATCCGGCCCCTGGTATTTACAAACCACCCCACCCCCCGCTGGGGGTTGGGGGGGGGGGGAACCAAGCAGCCACAGATGACTGCCTGCCACTTAGTCCGCACGCCGGACCCCTGATATAAAGCTACTGATGAGGTGTTGTTTCTTGTCAATCTGCTCCTAAACCTTTGAACCTGGTAATGAATTTTAGCCAGATTTAACAGCTCCAAGTACTAGGAGAATCCACAGCTAAGAAGAAAGAGGCGAGAACTGAGTTAGTGCACTCATTATGGGAAAGATAATTCATGTTATCCTGCATGTTACTGGACAAGAGTTAGCTGGTCTGTTAACATGTTCAGAGTACTTGACTAATTGCAGTTTGCATTCTCTCATGCTTGCTTGATGCATCTTAGGTGTGACACTGTGGGTCTGTGGTACTGTGGTACCTTAGGGCTTCGAGGAAAAAGGACTCAAATCTGTAGTAAACCTGTCTTCCCTAGTTCTGCTTATGGAACAGCTTTTTCACAGTGTGTTTCAAATGTATTAGCATGTGTGTTACCTATCTCTTGAGATTTGAGTGCTGGTTGATGTAAGTATAGTACGCTATATTTAATAGCTGATCTGTGGAGAGGATTTGAGTTCGAGGCTAGAAGATGAGTAAGCTGCATGAGACGCAGTATTAAGAGTCAGTAGAGCCTAAAAAGTACTGGCTCGAGCAGTAGCTATAAAGCATACTGACATCAACAGGCAAGACTGTAATGTTGTTACTTTAGGAATAATAAATAATTCATTATTTCCCAACTGCAAGCAATGGAAAATTGGCTGTTGGAGGAAACAGGCAGAAGTGATTGTCTCTTAACTGTTGCACTTACTTCTACATAGCGTAAACATATGTAACTGAAATGTATTTGTACCTGTCTGGTAATGTTTTAGCGTATTTTCTATTCTTGGATCTCATCATTATAGTCTTAGAAATTAAGAGATGTATATATGCATTTCATGTATTCTAATCTTGTTCTAGAATGACCTTGCTGTGCAAAAGAAGAAAATTGAAGAAGTTGAAACCTGGTTAAAAGTACATATATTTCAGAGGCAGCCAAAGCAGGTAACCTTGCCAAAATTAGCAGCTGCATGTAATAAAACCACACAAACAAGCTGTATTCAATTTTATTTTAATTTCAGTAGAAAAAAACCAACCCTTAACTTAATAGGTAGTGATTATGTATCCATTGGATTATAAGAAATCTTTTAAGAACATGAATTAGAGCTTGTACATTTGTTTTGGACTTAGCTGCTAAGAGGTGTATTCTGGTTTTGCTAAGAAATATTATTTTCTAGCATCTAGTCAGTTCATACATCTTAAGCATGTGCTTGTAATTGCATATTGTCTTCCACAGATTAATTTTAAGTATCTGGGCAAATATCCAGTTGCACTGATCTGATGTAATAGGATGTTTTTAACCTCTTGATTGGTAAGAGGCATTCTTGTACATGTACATAATTTATCAGTCTTGCCTGGTGTTTTTCAGACCCAGTTCTCCTGTTCAATATCTGTTATGTTGGTAGTCTGCTTGTATGCATTTAGTTAACTGTGTACCATTTAAAAACTGAGAGCAAGGCTTTCAAAGTTCTGGTGTAGCCCTTTAACAGGTAAATTAGTAACACCAAATATTTAACTCGGTTTTTACTGGGAAAAGGGAATGATTACCAGAGAAACTATAGGAGAAATTCAACAAGTACTGATCTTCAGCCAACTTTCAGTCTGTATTTATCATGTTGGGGAATTTTTCGCCCTACCCCCTTCCTGTGACAGCGTGGCTCTGTTTTGCTGCTGACCGGTCCTCCTGGTTGTGGAAAGACTGCAACTATACAAGTATTGGCAAAAGATCTTGGCGTTCAGGTGCAAGAATGGACCAATCCAATATCTTTAGACTTTACAAAAGAAGACTTAAGAAATATGTTTGGCCATGGTAAGTATTTTGGGTTTTTATTTTCTTTTTTTCTTCCAGTTACTTTTGTGATTTTTGTATTCTGTATTTGGTATTCTTTTTTGTCTGTGATGTAGGAAGTCAGATCCACATCCATCTAAGTAATATCCTAGAGTGTTTAATAAGAATCTCTTTTGCTTTTAACTGAAAAGTGATTTAATTTTTTTTACAGTGTTTACTCCAAAATAATTAGGAATTTAATTCGGTATAGAATGCTATGTAATACCCTGGATATCGTTTGAGCCAGTTAAATAAAAATGGTTAAGTCTGTCTTTGTTTGTGTCCAGTTGAATTCTACTCTTTACAAATTCTCACATTATTTGTTATGTTTTTGCTGTGAAGCTTGGCTGCTGGTGTTCAGTGGCTAATTTCAGAAAATTGCATGGGTGGTATTAGTTCTTGTGGCTATTTGTATTGTAATTGGTATAATATAGAATATGTATCTTAATTAGTTCTTCTTTTTCAGACTCAAGTTTTCATGCATTTCCAAGTCAGGCCCAAGCAACTCTTTTTCAAGATTTTCTATTAAGAGCAAATAAGTATAACAAACTTCAGATGCTTGGGGAGTCACCAGAAAATGATAAAAAGCTTATTCTTATTGAAGTACGTGAGAACTTGTGAAATCTTGTTTTGAAAACAATACCTTTTATTATAATACTGATGTGTTAACTAGCTTCAGCTGGTGGATTGCTGTTGCCAAAAGTTAGTCTGCTTTACTACAGAGTTCTTTATTACTTTTTGAGTCCTACAGCAGTCTAGAGCCAAGTTCTACCTGTAGTTAAACTATATAAGCTAATAGGCAGAAATTGAAGATTAGTTTGTGTGCAGAAATAGGTACTAGCGGATGAATAATTAAGCAATATTGGAAAGTTAACCCATGTTTCTGCATGATTAGCTTTCTAGAAGGATGTATGTGTATATGTATATAAGGAAGAGGAGCAAAAAAACCCGCTATTCCTGTTACTTAAGGGTGCGGGAGAGTGTAGAAATGTGACAATAAACACAATTGGAAAGCATTTGAAATTTAGTATTGCCTTATGGGGCAGGGGGGTGGGCGGTGGGCATTATTTAGGGAAGTGACTTAAACTCTGAGGATTTGTAAGCTGTATGGGGAGGCACAGGGGAAGACTTTACTTAGGAGTGTGTTTCAGTAGCATTTTCTTTTTGAGCTTTCCATTTTTTCTGAGACGAATTTTTTTAAGTTATGATAGTCAAGTTGTCTGTAAACTTTCAAGAGAAAACAGGAGAGACAAAAATTCTTCGTGACTTATGTGATGTACTGTAGAATTTAGGAAGCATAGCTTTCTGTGACTTCTCTTCATGAAGTTACTTATGTAGGTCCTCTCATATCTCACGTAGATATCCTCCCCTCTTCCTCTGTGGAGCTGCTAACCTGAGTGTTTATCCTCTGAGTAAAACTCTGCCTAGCAGGCAGTATGATTATTAACTTTAACCCAAGGCTGTTTCTTAGGAAGCAAGGACAGAAAGAAAATGTTTCTTTTTAGGTAATTGTTGTCCATAATGAAAGAAAGAGCTACGCTTTGGGTTTTTTTCTTTGCTTTTTTCCTTCTGGTTTTCAGTGTTAGCCACATTGAAATTTAGTTGAAAGCAAGCTAACTGGGAAGAGAAAGTGTGTAGCAGCATAGTGTGCTGTAACAATCAGTCTGTGGGAGAGAATATTTGCATGTGAATGTAATGACAGCGGTTCATTTGTTTTGAATAGGACATACCTAACCAATTCTATCGAGACCCTAGCAGTCTACATGAAATTATCAGGTCAGTTGCAGATAAGTTTGTAATGATTAGCTTTAGCCACTTGCAGTAGAGTTTGATTCTTATCATACTTGTTCATTTTTCAATTTAGGAGGTTTGTTTCTACAAGCAGATGTCCTCTTATATTTATAATCTCTGATAACTTCAGTGGAGATGGCAACCGGAGGTTACTGTTCCCAACAGAAATTTTAGAGGAGTTGTGTATATCCAGTATTAGGTAAGATCTCTTATCTCATTAAAACTTGATTGAATTAAATGCGATGTCAGAAATGAATTATTTTTTTTAAATTAAATTCAACAGTTTCAAGCCCATTGCACCAACAAATATGATGAAAGTTCTTAATCGAATAGCTGCAACAGAAGCAGATACGGTAAGTTGTCAAAACTGATAAGTTCTGTGCAGTGCTAGGACAGAAAAATTTCAGACTTTTATATCTGAAGTGTTATTTATATTTGGTTTTGTATTTGTTTGATCTTTGATAGCAGAGCCCCGCCCCCCCAATCCCCCAACAGAAGACGACAAACTGGAAAGATGTCTTATTTTTCAGATTAGTTCCACTTGATCCTTGATCTAACCCGTCAGAGTTACTTCTGCAAATTCTTCTCCCTATTACAGAAACTATATGTAATGAAACAAATAGTAGGAATAGAAGTCATTTTTATTGTAATCCAGCAAGTCCAGAAGAGGTCATGAACCCAAATCCTGTGTTATTCCCAAACAGTTTTCATTACAACCAAGTCTAATATTGTGTGACACCTTGTAAAGAATTATGTGCATTATTCTCTTAATATTGCTATATGAAATACGGCAGTGTGCTTAACTGGATTATACGTTTTAAAGTTAGCAGTGTTATGGGGCTTGAGCACCTGATGGATGCTCATGTTTATGGTGTGTACCAGAGGTGGTTCCCCACAGCTAGGCTAATATTCAAATACCCCTTTTCCTACTTTTTCTTACTACTTTGAATGTTGCTTTTCCTTGTAGAACAAAGAAAAGAATTTTGCTCTTGATAGAACTTCTCTGGAGTTACTTTGCAGAGGTTCTTCAGGTGATATAAGAAGTGCAATAAACAGTCTTCAGTTTTCTTCTATGAAAGGTAAATGCCTATTTTCTTGAGAGGCGAATGACATTTTGACCATTCCTGCTATAAAGGTATTCTGTTTGCTGTTGCAGCACAGCTAGGTGGGCTGTGCAGAACATTTTTGACATGCTGCTCTGGACAGGAATAGAAGGCACAGTGTGGTTTGGGTTTGTTTGTCTGGTTTTTAGGCTTAAAATGTTCTATTTCATGACTGTTACATGTAGTCTCAAAGCTTGAGTAACATCTGCTACTGTCCTTGTTTCAGCTGGGATAGAGTTAATTTACTTCCTGGTAGGTGCTACAGTGCTGAGTTTTGGATGGGGGGTAAGAGAATGCTGGTAACACACAGTCGTAGTTGTCGCTGAGCAGCACTTAACACTCAGCCAAGGGCTTTTCAGCATCTTGTGCCCAGTCAGAAAGAAGGCTTGGGGGTGTGTGAGAAGCTGGGAGGGGACACAGTCAGGGTGGCTGACCCCAGCTGTCCAAAGTGATATTCCATACCATATGGCATCATGCTCAGTATGTAAACTGGAGGGAAAGTTGGCTGGGGGCTGCTGCTTGGGGACTGGGCATCAGTCAGTTGGCAGTGAACAGTTGTTTTTCGTTTGCGTGGCTTGTTTTTCTTGGGTTCTATTTCTCTCTCATTAATTTCCTTTTCATTACAAATTATTATTACTGTTATTATTTATTTTACTTTATTTCAACTATTAAACTGTTCCTATCTCAACCTGTGAGTTTTCCTACTTTTACTTTTGTGATTCCCTCCCCCATCCCATGGGGGGTGGGGCAGTGAGTGAGCAGCTGGGGCTTAGTTGCTGGCTGGAGTTAAACCACAGCGGTGATGTATGTTTTGATGTGATTTAATGAAATGTTCTCTTTTCTTCTGGATATCTTTATTATTGGTATGTGCTTACCGTTCAAAGCTTTTATGATGCAATCTTAATTTGAAAGGGGGTATTTTTATTGCTTGGTTCATACAGTTCTCAGTGTCCTTATCTCTGCCCTTAAAGCATTTCTGAAATAGCTCATTGAGTTCGTGTATAGCACTTCTGTAATGATCGATTTTGCTTTGGAGTTGGTACAGCTGTTGGTAAACTGAAAAGCTGTGAGGTGCTATGACCTACTGTGAAGTTACAGAGTATTTTATAGAATATTTTTGAAGACTACTAAAATGCTGAACTGCAACATACTTCATTGGACAATGCTCGGATCAGACTTAGTTTGGCATTATTTATGTTGCAACATTGAAAGAAAACAGTCTGTCATGTCTTTTATAAGCATTGGAAGTCATGGCTGTTAAGAAATGAATGTATGTGATTTACATAACCTCTAATTTTTAGAAGCAATACTCTGGCATGTGTAGTTCATTCTAGGAACCTTTAGATGGTGCCAGCATTTTCTATTCAACCTAGAAATAAGGAAGTGGATTCAACAATTGCCTTTGGCTGTATGTCATAAAGTTAGCAAAGATCTTGTTGCTCTTACAGATTTTTCTCTCCCATCCACCTTGCAAACAGAAAAATTGCTCATGGAATACAGGATTAAATGTACTTTGAAGTCCTTATTGTAAGAGGGAGTGTTGTAGTTTGACTTTTAAAGTATATTAAAATTAACTTAGCTGTGTTTGTTAAATTACTTGAGGGAGACAGTAAAGTTTCTAGATATAACTTGCAAACATGGGAACTACATTCTTCTGATGTTGTCTTCTAGTATATTAAGTTTGTGTTGTTCTGTGTTAAACAGAAAATTACAAAATTCCTCTCAGTGCAACCACTTGGATGATAATGCCATTAAGTTAGTAACTAGTAGGTTGGTGATGACCTGAGAAAAGTTTGCAGCAGCTCACTGCTGGATGCTACTTAGCTTCTACAGACTCTAGAAAACCTAAATAGTCTTAAAATGACCAGTTTATGTAGTTTTTGATAAATTACCTTGGAAGTGTAAAAACATGAGAACTATAAAGAGAACTCGGGAGAAAACAAAGGCATATGGATTGACAGGTTCTGTACCTGACATCTCAGAATCATGTACTCAACTTCTCGCATTTTCTCTTTAACAAATTGGGAAGAGCTGCCTTCATGTTGAATAAATTTTTTTCAATTGCTCAGGTATTTGATTGGCAGCCAGTAATATTTTGTAAATTTTGGAGATGCCTCACCTCCTTGTTTAACCCCTGAGTATGCGCTCGTACTTTTTTACGTATGTATCATTTCTTTCTTCGTGTGTGTGTGTGTGTGTCTATAAACTCAAGCAATACATTTGCTTTGTAGTAGTATTAATGGGTAAAATGGATCCATGGTAATTGTGGGATAAAAGAAGGATAAATACTTGAAGAATAAGTTCTCTTAGCTCAATAAGGATTAGCTCGGTAAAGATTTACTTGCTGCTAAATCAAATTATGGGTGAAAATTTTTGAGTTTTAAATTAGAGGAGAAGAGTTTTATTCCTTGGAGGTCTCAAAACGTTGTGGAAATCAGTAGGTTGTGGGAAGAATTACCTAAATGAAAGGATTTCTTTGCCACCTTACATTTCAGTGATGCTGTTATACAGGTGGTGCAAAGAGAAGATAAATTCATAGGTGAACAGAGTGTAAGTGAAATATAATTGACATGTATTTGCACTTGTACTTTATAAAGAAGAGATTAAGAAAGGCACGTTGGGGCTGTATCAGAACTGGAATCCATAAACAAGAGTGCTAGCTTATTTTAAAGACTTATTTTTTATTCAAAAAAGACCTGGCACCTGAGTTGTGGTTTACGGGACAGAAGTGGAATTAAGCATCCCAGTTTAGATGACTGGGTTGTGTTCCAAATAGGTGAGTTTTCTCTTACTGTCCAGTAGCAATATAATAGAGAATTTTTTTTTGGTTCATGTACTTTTCCTGATTGTGTTTTTGCTTTTATTAATAGAGTGCTCATTGGAGAAAGACTTTTGGTCAAGGAAGAAAAGGAGCTCCACGTTAAAATGTGAATCAGCAGCAATATCCAAAGTAAGAAAGAAAAGTAAATCTGATACTTCAGAAGACCAGGAGATACAAGCCATTGGTGGCAAAGATGCTTCCATCTTTCTTTTTCATGCTCTGGGGAAAATAATTTACTGCAAAAGTAAGGAAACTTTGACTTACTCTTTCAATGGGCAGAGCATGTTAGCTACTAATAGCTAGATTTGCTAAAGTAAGGCTTAAAATGACATCTAACTCACATATTTTGTCATTAATAACAGTGTAAAAACAGGAATAAAAGTTTGTGGTAACTGAGATTGCAGCTGTCTGTAGCTATTGAGTAAATAAATGTATGAAGTTTTATTACACACACATAATACCTGTTTGTGTTAGGTCCGTGCACTGTCATGCACACAAAGATAGATAGCCAGCACATTTGTTGCATTGTACAAGCAAATTTCTGTGGGTATATTTTGTACTTGTCTGTACTCCTAAAGGTTACAGAACAGCGCTGCAGCCTCACGGGTGCTGTCTCCCTTTTTTGCTATCTTTTCCACCCTACTTTTTATCTCAGCTCTTTGTTTCCCTTTAACAGACATACCTGCTGTCTTCTTTCTGACTGGAAAACCTCTTCCATTTCTTGTGTCATACCCTGTCTCCTTTTTCACCTCTCCAAGAGTTTCCACCTTACTGCTACTGAAGGTTCTGTAAATTTACAGAACATATCTGCTCCCTGTGTATTTTTACAGTACTGTTTTTTTGACATTTAGAAACTATAACTCATAAGCATTTGCTACTTATTAAACTAACGTGATCTGCACTTAGCTAAATTAGGATCCATGATGCCGCTGGCTGTTCATATTTCAGTAATAATTCACTGAATAATTCAGTAATAATTTCAAAATCAATTGAGGAGAAATAGTGTGAATGTGAAAATAATTAAGATTAAATTTGTATATGAAATATAATGTAACTAATTACATGACTATGTAATATTGACTCTATAATTAAATTCTTAGGAGGCCTGCTTCAAGAGCTTTCCGGGAACTGGAAATGGTGTAATCTAGTTGCTAGTAGAGTTGACGGTTGCTAAAAATGATGCTCAGTGCTGCAAAACTTAATCATGCAGTTACACATCTCTTTTCTTGCTCTTATATAATATTTGAATTTTTAATATTTCATCTGAAATACGTGTCTCTTTTTTCTGGCTTTTTTGATTATGTGCAGAAATTAACAAAATTTGTGATAATAAGACTAAAGTTCCTAAAATCCTTTGTAGGAGAACCAGTGTCAGAACTTTCTCAGCTCCCTGCTCACTTAACAGAATACCGTCGCGACACCTTGCTTATTCAGCCTGAGGTAATGCAGTAACTACTTGATTCCAGTTTGGTTTGAAGAAAAACCAAAACAAATTCTTGTGATTGATGCAAATTCTCAAGCACAGTGGTTTTGTCATTGATCTTAATATATGTGTATTCAGTCTAAGTTAGAGAAGGATTAATTGCAAAGGGACCTCTGGAGGGTAACTTCAAAGGTAGATTAGATTCCCAGGCTCTTGATCTGTTGAGTTTTGAGGCATCTGAGGGTGGAGATTCTCTCTCCTCGCTGATGGACTTGTGGTGGAAGGTGGACTTGCTCTTGCTGCAGCCTGCAATTGTTATTTTAGCTGTGCATTGCCACAAGGAGTCAGTTCACCTTTCTGTTACCACCTATTATGAGAGTTGAAGACATCAATGTCTTCTGCCCCTCCATCCCCACTGTTAGCCTTCTCTGCAAGCAAACCAATCTCCCTTTTGTATACAAGCATCACTTCATAGATCATGTGTGCTAGCTCCCTAACAGTCTTCTATAGGATGTTTTTCCTTATATGCTGTGTAAGACTTGAACTTTTTTTTTTCTAATAGGATATTGTGGAAAGATCGCATGTATCTGGAAGCATGTTTAATTTATACCTTCACCAGAACTATGTAGACTTTTTTCCTGATATAGGTGATGTAGTGAGAGCCAGCGAATATTTGAGCACCGCTGATGTCCTTTGTAGTAACTGGAGTGTAAGTGTCATCTTTTTATACACACATACTTTTTTTTTTTAATGCTCCGACATGGAGCTTCTAGACTTTTCCCAAAGTGTTTACAAATGTTTCCTCAAACTTAAGTGTAGGTGAAAGGGAATTGTTAACGAACGCTGAAGTACATCAACTATAGAAGAGATGCAGGTCCAACTTATGTCAGTATTTTATTGTAGTGTGTTATAGCGTTTGTAAAATATTTTACAAACAAATTGTTAAGTAGAACATATTTATGCTGAAAATGTGTTGAGTCTTAATGTCTTTTCCTGAAAGTAATTGAGCTGATTTTTTACTTTTTCATTCAGCTGCTTTGAGTACAAGTTTCACAGTAATCTAAACATACTTTGGGTGCATCATGTCGCTGCAATTAGTGTGTTTTAGTTCAAATGAGACTTAATGTACAGAGACCTTGATTTCACATAATGCCCAATTTCATTCTTAGACTCGATCTGTGATGGAGGAATACAGTGCATCTGTGGCCACCCGAGGGGTGATACATTCGAATATGTCCAGAGCCTTTGCCCACCACCAAGGAGGATTGGGGTTCCGGCCTTTACATAAACCCCAGTGGTTCTTTATCAATAAAAAGGTAAATGCTTGATTTTTTTATTATTATTTTTGTAAGACATGACAATTGAATATTATAGGTGAGATTTGCTCACGGTGCTAAGCTTGTCAAATATCCTATTTTGATAAAAGCTACTTTTGAAAAGAACTTGCTTGAATAGTTACATCTGTATCATCCTTTTGATAGAAAAATAAATTGGAGCCCTCTGACAAAGTTTGGCTCTTGTGTCCAAATTGCCATACTGCTGGGAGAGTCTTAATCCTAAGTTAATGGAGTCACAATTAGTGTTGAAATACTGTAAAGTATTCCTGAAAGTAATTTTAGGATTTTGTGCACTTTAAATCATATTGAACTCTTGTGTAAGTTTAACAAACTACTGCTGTTACCTGTGTTTATCAGAAGTAGCTTGTTCAGGAGGTGTCAAAGCTCTTGGTGATTTGTTTACAGTTGAACTAATACTTCTCTTGCTGTATCTGTCAAAAAATATTTGCCTGGATGGGTGGGGAATTCTATAATCAAGAGATTAATATTTTTCTGGACATTTTTATGCTCAGCAAAAATGAAGTAATTTACTATTTTTTGATGTGTATGTGTTAACTCTAACTGCTTATCTTTTTTATCTTATTTTTCAGTAGCTTGTGTGTAGTCATCCAGCAGGCAGGAAGATAGTCTTGTATTTTGTGGTAGAGAATATCTATATTAATAATGATTTACCAGGTTTTTTACTTGTGTTTCTTTTTCCCCCAACTCTTACAGTATCAAGAAAATTGCATTGCAGCAAAATCTCTCTTTTCAAGCTTCTGTTTACCACCCGAGTGTCTTCAGACAGAGCTATTGCCTTATCTTGCTATGTTAGCAAATCCAATGAGGAATCAAGGTAAGATGAGTGTAACTCTTCATCTTGGACTCTTCTTTTTTTTTATTTATTTTTTTTTTCCTGCAATTAAAGCATACTGAAAAATTTTGTAACCCAAAAGGTCAATACTGTTGGTGCTTTTGCCTCAGTAAAAAAAAATGCTTGTGGTAAATGCATATAGCTGATACCCAAATAGTATCATTGCCAAAATAAAAGCTGTCCTGTTACATATAAAACTTACATAACTGAAAGTATCTCTGCTAGCAGAAGTCATATATGGTGCTTTATAATGTGTAGGATGGGGTTGTCATATCGGAGTATTTGAAATAATCCCCCCCACTTTTTTTTTTTCTTTACTGCAGGATTTGTGGTACCTCTATGCTTTTGTATTTCATTGTGTTGCCCTCTCAGTCTGTTAAGGTCCTTGCACCATTTTTCTGCCTGCCCACATTCTTACTAGCTTGTCTTAACTGGGTGGCATTGGCAGACTTGCTCATCTCACTCTTCATCCCCTTTTTTCACGGGGTTACATTTAAGAATATATGAATAGCTCAGGTCCTAGCACAGATCTCTGCAGAACTGTATCACCAACTTTTTTCCATTGCAAGAGTTAACTATTACCTCATAGCCCTCTCCCTGCTTTCTATTAATAAATTAGTAAAGTTTAATAATTAAAGTTGTTCTTTTAGGCTTAGGGCTCTGTTTAAATCTGCTAGAGGATTTGGGTAAGAAGACTTGGGAAACCTAGTAGGTGATGTTAAGTACATCTTCATTGCTTACTGGATCCTTTCCAGTAACATCAGCAGACTTAAAAGGCTTTTAAAAAGTCTTTCCCAGATAAAGGACACAAGATCCATGTTTCCAGTGCATTAAAAAGATATATAACCTGAGGGAATCCAATAGCAGACAGTTTGTGCGGAAGAACTTACAGTACCTAATCCAAAAATTACTCCTTACACAGCTGGGTTGCTTATACTAGGTTAATTCTAATAAAAGGCTTCATGTTTTAATAAAGGCCTTGACACAAGCATTATTCCATAGCCTACAAAATGAATTCATAACTCTACATTGTAAATACGCAGGTGAATGCCAGGGATGTTTATGTGTAGGCAACTTGTAAATACGTTATGGTAACGTGGTAAGCAATTTCAAAAACATATGTACATGTGCATGCAGTGCTCTGATATCCAAAATATTGCAGATATATTCACTTGAATATTTGACTACACTTAGAATTAGTTACTTTCCAGTATGTTTAATTGTATGTGTATTATGATCTACCCAATATGATACTGGTGATTCTTTGTTCTTAGCTCAGATTGCTTTTATCCAGGATGTTGGAAGGCTACCACTGAAAAGACATTTGGGGAGGTAAACTTGACTTCTGTCTTTTCTATAAAGAAAGACTTCGTTTCTTAGTATATTGAGGAAAATAACCCTTTCATAGAGAAACATCTTCAATATGTATCAGTGATGTGACATTTTTCCTCACTTGCAGCATGATAATTTAGTATTTTGTCTGTTAAAACTTGGGGGGGGGGAGGGGCCCAAAATGGACCAAAAGTGGGCGAAATTGCCCCAAAATTGAGGAAAAAATGACCCAAAATTGTCCACAGATTGGCTGAAATGCCCCAAAATTGAAAAAGTGGGGAAAAAAATAAAAAAATTGACAAAAGTAGTCGAATTTCTTTATCACTACGGTATTAGTAGCAACATTTATACTATAGTGTGTCTTTTAATCCTTGTTTAGCTTGCTTTTCCATTGTACCAAATACTAGCGCTGTCCTAGACATAGCTATGTTTCTCCAGTGCATGATCTGAATAAAATATTTTTTTTTAGGTCAAAAACATTTATGTGAGAATAAAACTGAATTGATGAAGAGTATAGTGTGCTTTGCCTATTGTTTGTCATGACATAAAACATTGATCTGTAAGTTTGATAGAACATTCTGTGTTCACATGCTTTTTACCAAGAAATGTAAGAAGGAAAGCAAAATGGGTAATTATCTTTACTTCCTTTGAAGCAGTTCTGTACCTATGGAACCACGAAATACTTTTGAGTGCTTCCTCTGAAATCAGATAGCAGCACTGGCTTTCTTTTTGTGGATTTTTTTGAGTATTGGAGTACTTAGAGTAAACCTTCGTTTAGAATGCATTTTTAAAATAAAACTATAGCTACTGAAGTTCCTCTGTCCTAGAGGTTAAATACTGAAAATACACTTTTATTTCAACTGTGAGACTGGGCTGCTCAACTTAAAGATTGTGTAGCGCTCATGGAGTGACATGTCATGTTATGTTCTGACTTGAGTGAGCCTTCTGAATTATAGGCATCATTTAATCTAGTAGAACCTCAGTTATGTTTCTATAACTTTGATATCTCTGAAGTTTAAGAAGTTTTAATTGCGATGGTCTGTTTCTGGTAAAGGATTGAGATCACAGTTAGCTGGAATGAGACTAAGTCCTTCATCTCTTAACCAAGAGAATTAGGGCATCTGACAAAGCGTCTTGTATTTATCACTGTGGTATTGCTGTCTGAGTTTAACTATGAAATATGGCCTGTAAGGTAAAGGCTGTGTTACCCAGGAACCTCCCTGTTCCCCAACAGTTGTATTGAAAGCCATTTTAGTTGCTAGTCAGGAAGAAAGGAAAATGTCCACAACAGGTGTATTTCTTTGCAATCTCCCTCATCTAAGCCAAAATGTTTGTAACTTTACAAATTAATTGTAGACTTCCTTATGCCATTAATTTTGTCTGCAGCATACCTTTAAATATTGATAAATGTTTTGTATCTGCATTAAGTTGGGTGTGTGTCCTGTAGATTTTACTTGAGGGGTAACTTTCTCCTGAAAACACAGTAAGTGTTCTTCATCTGTTCGCTCGTTTTGGAAAGGAGTTACAGAGGAAGGTAGGTATTTTAGTAAGCATTTGCTTTCTTCAGGAATCCTACTTGAAAGTAATTTCTGTTATTAAGCAGTCCTTAAAACAACTTACATGCAGCTGTTTCAGTGGAAAGAATATTTTGTTTTTCTGTTGCATTTATTAATGGAATGGGAATGGCACTGAAGTAAGAAAAATGGCGTCAAGGAGAGTGCATGGTATTTGATCACTGGGAGTTGGTGTCAGGGTGAGTTTTTGTCAGTAGCTGTGTAATTTTTTATTATTCCCATGTGAAGTGGGAAAAATAATAGAGGAACATTAGTAACCTACTGATACAGAGATGCTAGAGAGATTGAGAAGTCCAAATAGGAGAAGAAATCATAAAAAATATATTTCCTTTTTACTTTTTTTTTGTCTGTTTCAAGTGAAATTGCTTCCTGTCCTAGAGGATTCCAGTTTTGCTTGGAAAAGGGTCTAAGGTACCATGGGCTGTAGTCAGTAACTTACTTGTTAGCGGCTCATGCGTGTGAAGAAAGCTAAGCAAATGACTGTCAGCGTAAGGAAGAAACTTCCAGCAGTGAGTACTGGGAAAGCAGCACAGCACAAATGTGACCTGTTGGTGCGGTTTGAGCTATGCAGGGCAGACCTTTCCCTGAGAGGAACTCCTGCGTCTTCTGTAGGCTGTCATGTAAGCTGTTTGGTGTTGAGTTCTGGGCACAAGTATCTATACCTGGAAGATGTGTGCAGAGCTGTGAAAACATAATACTGTGAAGGCAGTGATGTAAGCACGGAACGTGCATAGCTTGAATGAACTGTGATCGGTGGAGGGTGTTAACACTGCCGAAAAGATGTGAAAGCTATTAAGCACCAGTGGAGAAGAGTGACCTGTGTGGTACACGGGCAGTCTTTTCTGTCGCAGCTTTTGTGTGACAGAGCAGATGCTTTTCCACAGTAACTTACTGTTGCAATGATGATTTTACAGGTTAAAGCTTGAAAGACTTACTGATAAAGATCCTGGGATACCAGACTTACTTGCTGGCTCTGAGGGGGACCGTGCTGATGCGCATGCTATGGAGACAGCTGCACAGATGGAGGAAAATGCGATGGATGAGAATCAATCAGATGGATTCCTTCTTTCTTCTAGCCAGTGCAGTGGAAGTGAATTACCTTGCAGTCAGCCTCAGCCTGTTGCAGCTCAAGATATCATGGAGGAAGATGAATTAAAAATAGAGGAATATGATAGTGACTGAGTACAACAAAATAGCAACAGTGACTTGCCTTGATAGATGAATATGCTGCGGAGGCCATTGCTAAAGTGAGTATGGTCTGCACAAAAGTACCTCTCTCTTTAGCTAGTTAGGTGGGCTAGGCGGCCAAGTCTAAACATGCTGTGTCAGCATCGAGGCAAATCTCCTCAGCTTCCTCTTTGCAGGATCAGGCCTGAGCTGAATAATAAACTACAAGCTATTTCCTGCCTCTCCTGAGCCATTAAATATATTGATACAAAGAGAATAATAGATGATGGCTGAAATGAGTTTGAAAGAGATTGTAGATAAGTAGGGTCACTTAAGTTATTTTTACTTTTTACATATTTTAATTTCCTTTGCAGTTGTAAAGTGTAATTTCTGTGTACACATTTGGTAAGTTATCAGCATTTAAAGGTTTTATTAAAATTCATAACTTCAAAAAAAGTTGCTGTTTGGAAGCTTGGCCCTTCTGGAAGAGGAGACTAAAATGTACATGTAAAAGGTTTGATATCACATAAATGTAAATAAAACTCCTACTGTTAATGCTTTAACACTGTTTTGTACTCTGTCACAGATTTTCATGTGTTTGTAAGTTCGAATGTATGTTGTACAACAACAGTTTATTTTGGATTCCCTTTTGAATAATATTTTCATAACTCATGGAGAGGAAAATGCAACAGTCAAGCATAAGTCCTTCTCATCCTTTGTACTCTGTAGGAACCTAATGCTGTGGTGTGCACTTCTTCTTGAATTGCAGCTGTGCTGTGGGAAAGAATAATCTGTGTTTGGTAACTGACACATGTGAAGTGTGTGGTAGTTGTCTGTTGAATAGAGTTCAGTGTTTCTCTGTAACTGGGATTGGTCTCTGCAAATCCATCTAATATGTTTCTGTGGTTAGTGATACCACAGGAATAAGGAGAGAAAAATCAAACCAACCAACTTTGAATAGGTAGTGTATGTTTGCATTTCTGTATTGCTTGCAGCCAGAGTTTAGTAGAAGAAAATACATGTGTATCCACCACAACCTTGGAATTTTTGCTGCTGTTAAAATGTCAGGATTTGTCCTCTCTCAAGGGACAGGTGTAGTCTTTCCATCTATAGCTACTGTAATTTTGAAGAGGGAAATTTTTCCCCTAATTCTTAAATTTCATTACAGCTATATTCTTTACAGCAAAGTCAGAATGTTTTTGGCTGTTGATGCCCTGTAATGCGTTTGCCCCTCTCCAGGGTGCTGTCGAGGTGTGTGTGGGGTGCTTCTACTGCAAGTGACAAGGCACGAAATATTAGTTTTTACTTCGCAAACAAAGCTCCAAGCTTCTTTATATCTTTTCAGCTTTCCTTACAGTAGTACTGGGTAATAATAGTAATAACAGAGTTATTTTCACGTCAGCTATGTTGTGTTACTGTTGGCCTTGCCCTTACTAGGGCAGTATTCAGTAGTCATCTGGTTAATTATAAATTGTAGTATTACCGAAAATTGTAACCAAGAAAACTCTACAAATGAAATGATAGTTTAGAAAGCCAGTGTTGGTTTATTGCAGCACTGGCGGAGTGGGGGATTTCTCCTAACATGCACACAGAGCTATTTGAGGGTATACATTACATACAATCAAATACTGCATATTCATAGTATATCGCATATGCATTATTACTCACACCGGACAGGTTACAAGTTTCTCACTTCTAATGCAAATTAGTACGCATCCTCAGACAGCACTACTGAAGCCTTTTACTAACTAGGCATGCTCCCCAAGTGGTGTTTTGCCCTTGAAGGTTGCAATCTCCCACTACTGCAGTTAGCGTTGAAAGCCACAGACAGTGGCAGAAAATTAGTTGAAAGCAGGACAAAGCTATCTGCTTATCTCCTCTTGCAGCCAGAACTTCCTCACCTGAAGGCTTCTTTTTGCAGTTTTTTTTTTAGCTGGGTAAGGCTGTTCTTTTCACCATCTGTTCCTTGTTTCCTAACATCACAACACCAGCAAAAGAAGGAGGGCGGGGGGAACATCGTTCTCTGTTCTTACTAACTAAATTGTTGAAGTCTTCAGTATCAGTAATGAAGTATTGCCACGATCAGGTACAGGGTTCATAGTAGTTTGAGTGAAACCTCTTTCACATGAAAACACCACTGCCGCCCAAAAGAAAAGAGATATTATTCCCTTTAATAACCTCTTGTGCTTCAATGTCTGTGCTCTTGCTTTTGAATGGCAGTGGCATGCGAAGTGGCGTGTACAGGATGGAAGCCCCAAATTACTCAAGTTCTAGTCTCTAATAGTCCCTATTAAAGCCAATGCCAAATTAATATTAAATCAATCCAATCCCCAGGTAAGCCAAAGGGAAGTGTGGACAGTGATGCTGAGAAACCTCGGAACGAAGAAAACTGCTAAGAGATTTTTTTGTACTTTTAGCAGCAAGGTATTCATTATCTGCGCAGGGGATGAGGTTGGTTCGCACCACAGAAACTTGGTCCAAAGCACAGGTGCGGAACAGGTGAATTTATAAATTTGACATACATGATTGCAACATCTCTTCATACATTATTCATGCAATAATAACATCTCATTGCATATTAATGATAGGTGGAGTCTAGGCAGAGCCTGAGCAGAGTTTAGGCAGAGTTTTCTCTTGGCGTCAATTTTGAGAGGGTCGTTCCAGCCTTTGGCCCCAGTCAGGTGGTCTTCCTCAGAGCTGAACCTTTCAACTTTCTTGCACAAGTGACCCTGCCAGGATCATTTAAAATAAATCTTGGCTTGTTACTATTTTCTTGTATTGATGTGTCCAACTTTACCTAAATTATGATTTCTAGTACCTGGTACAGCAGTTTGCAACAATGGCTGAGGCCTGGGCACAGTGAGCAAGAGCAGGGTGATTCAGCGCTACGTGCTGTGGTTCCTCAGGAGCAATTTTGCAAGGCAGAATGGGGCTTTTACAGACCTGAGACTCCTCTCAGGTGGATCTTTAGGGTTTTAGGCCTTACTCCTTTTCAAGAGCTGCAAAGCTTGCGTAGCTGCAACAGGCATACAGCCCACCCTCCAGCCTGTCTCTAGGGGGTCCAAGAGTCCATTTTGGCTACCTCAGTGTTGTTATCCCAATTACAGAGTGGGGGGAAGAGAAATGCCCTTTAGCTCGAGTGAAGGAGTGTTCAGGGGCATCCCAAAGAGGAAATATACATGTATATTTTTGGTGTGGTCAAAGAACTTCAACAACTACGACAGCCTTTGGGAGACCCACGTAGCTCATGCTTGAACCCACCCAACTCACTGTAGGTGTAGTAATGCAGGCTGTGTTCAGTGCAGATGGTACATCACTGACGCGTGAGGCAGAGAGAGTAAGCGCAGTGCTGGATGCATCTGCCTACTGCCTATGCCAAAATCAGCCCTTGCCCAGTAGGGAAGCCACACCTTTTGTTGTCATGGCTTTCTTGGGCTTCTCCTCCTCTGAGGAACAGTTATTTAGAAGAACGTTTTCCACTTTGTCTAACAGCGAAGTCCTCCAGAGCTGAAATGAAAAGTTCTGTGAATGGTGGGCCTGAACAGGAAAGCTTTTTCTTGCCATCACATGCCACTCTTTCACGTCAGAGTTGTATGGGGCATTCAGGAGGAATGAACTCTTGATCTTGATCCAGTTTACCATGAGTTTGCTTTTCCCCCACCACCTGCTGCCAGCAAAACTCATTACACGAATTGCCTGACATCCTCACCATTGTATGGTCTCAGTTTTGGACGGATGCCAGAAGGGAGTCAGCCTGGTGAGGTGCACTCCGCCTGGTGAGGTGCACTCCTCCTGCTGCAGAAGGACACGTATGTTTTGTGTAAATGCAACCTGGTTTGGCTTGCATGATCGCATCTTCCAGACCAGTGGTTCTCCTACTGTCGTGAAGTAAATTGGAGTTGGATCCAATATGTTTTTATGTTGAAGAAGTCTTAGGCACAAACACGCATGAACATTTCTCCCTGCGCAGGCAAATTACAGGGATCTGCCTGCCCATCTATTAGAAAAAGAGCTCATGAAACCATTGGCAGTATCAGGATACTAGAAAAATGGCTAAAAAACTTAAAGCAAACAAAGAAAATAAAGTGTAGTACTTCAGCAAAGTTTTCAAGAGTTGTGTTGAGAAGTTACCTGATAGGGGAAATTGATTTCTGTTCTATTACTCCCTTTGAGAACATTGAAATTAAAATCATGCCAATTAGGCAAACCATTCAGCTTGGGTTTTTTGTTGATGTTTTAGCCCCTCTCCTTTTTTTGCATTTGGAGCAAGCACTAGGTGCGAATATGGGTGTGCAGAGCGTCTGATGTGAGGAGATCTAGGACTCGGCTTTGACCTCCGTGTCCTGGCAGCAGCTACCCAGGAGCAGGCATCGAACGTGGCAGCCTTGGCGCAGAGTTACAGCCCATCGGCCCCCGCACTTCTGCTACGGACTGTTTGCTACGGTGTGTATGCTGGCTGCATCCAATGCTGTTGGCAAGCTCAGGTACTTTCTATCCCCTTTTACAATGAGCAAGAGACAGCTGCTGAGCTTAAAGACAAAATTAGATACAGTCCACTGCTACAATCAGAGCAACTGTGACAAACACATGTACAGCTCAGGAAAAATCATCATCCGCTATTACATGACAATTTCCATGCTACCCAGGGGTGGTGGATAGTATTATGTACAGAGGACCTTAGATAAGGAAATATACCTGAGCAAATGAGCTGGCATTTTATGTGCTTATATACATGTATTTCTTCATGTACATTTTTATGCATGCTTATTTATTTATCTATATTCCCATCAACTTTTTTCTGCTATCAGTGTAACACCTGCCAAAGCATTTTGGCAAGCTCTCAGCACAGCTCCATTATTGCTTTAATTCATCCCCTGGACATAGGTTTCTTGAAACTGGACCCACTCCCATTGGCGCTGAAATGAGCAGCTCTTCCACTACAGCAAATGTGATCAGAACTGGTTTTGTTATAAATGGCAGAGGCTTCTTTGGAGTCAGAGCTAATAAACACGACAGCAATGCATTAAACACTACATTAGGAGTGCCGGATTCATTAAAAAGCTGCTTCAACAGTTTTGCATGCTTTACGCAGCAAGATTAGGCATAAATTTGTTCTCATTGTCCTGACTCACTGATACTTGTTCCCAAAGCAGGAGCATTTTCCATATAGACACTCCTGAGGAGGTGCAGCTCCATTATATTTGAAAGATCAGGTATTTCTTCTGCTCCTGATGAGACTTTCTTTCCTGCAGGAAAGTAACAACAGAACAGTGGCAAATGTGCATAAGCTCATGTGCTTAAACATTTGCAGCTAACTGCTGAGCTGGGATGTTTTAGGGGAAAAGTTCCAACTCCACCTATATTTAGTGGGCCTAAATCTCCTCACTCTGACATCAAAACCAAACCAACAAAAATTGGACCAGTGATGAGCTCTTCTGAAAAAAATTGTTCAACAGATCGCTTTAATGTTATTTGACGCTGTCATTGATACGGATTCTGCACCAGAAGGATCGGGTAATCCTGAACACAAAAGTCTTGTAGTCTTATGGCTCAAAAGAAATTAATCTTACATTTAATGGCAGAGGAAGACCACTGTCCCCTTTTCACCAACAATAGAAGGGAAAGCAGCAGAATATATGCAGTCTCTCTCCCATTTTCCGGTAAAAATTTTGTTTCTTCCCCAAACTGTTTGTTAATGTGTTAGAAAGGCCAAAACAGTGAAATATAGTGTTCTTTTCTTTTTACAGAGTATAAAAGTGTGTATACATTTGCATTCTGGCAATGATGTTTAAACTATGATTAATTCAACGGGGTATCTAACCAAATCACTGTCTGTGTGAAAAGAAACTAAACGAAATGAATAGCAGTTTCCAAACAAACGCACAGGTACAAAGGCCACGGATGCCAGACCGATACGTGGGACACGATGACAAATCCAATACACATACATTGCTACCACCTTCCCCACAGCTGCCAAAGTCCTGGATGTGATGGGGAGTCCAGCACTTCTGGATGTGTGTCTCCATCCCCCGAGGTCTCCTCCATCCCCCGGAAGCTGTGGAGCGCCGCGGGGACCTGGGGACACGGCTGCACCACAGAGCACAGTCCGTGCTTGGCCTCTGGCTGGGGACAACCGGTGCCCGCGGCAGCTTTGGGCACTTTGGAATTGCCTGTGTTTTGGGGGTGGCTGTTTGCCTGCATTTCAGGTTAATCTTCAGAGGGTGGCTTCTGCCAGCGCTGGCGCTGGGCTGGGAGTTGGCTCCCAGCTGTGTAACTCAGCTCCCGCTCGGACAGCTGGCTCCTCCTGGGGCGGGCAAGGGTTCGTTTTGTCCACAAAATTATAGACCTGTGAAAACTGAGAGCTAAAAGAGAAACAGGAGCCAAATGCAGTATTATCTTCTTATCCCGATCAAGACTTGCAGAAGGACAAAACTGCTATGGTTTTCTAATGTGTTACACCTCTTTTTGATTCAGCAAAGGAAAAAAAAATCTGCAATGGAGTTTTGGTATTTATTCATTGTGCATAAAAGGTGATGTTTCACATTCCTAAAACTCTGAAATGAAAACGTGTATCACTGAAAACAGCAATGCAAATATCTCTGGCAGATTAATTTCTCGTGCCTTTGCCTTTCCTCTCTGCTGCTTTTATACTCAGTCACACTTGCCATGCAATCGGCTTTACATTGGCCAAGGGATAACTGGCTGCAGTGATGTTATGTGCAAGCTGGAGTTTGCCTTTAAATTCAGGGCAAAATCTCAGATAGGATCACTTATTTTTGATAACTGTTGACTAATACTGCTTATAATTAGATGCAGGGCTTAGTTCAGATGCCAGTGTTGAACGGTACATGAAACAATATTGACCAGGGAAAGAGAAAATCCTAGTAAGCACATCGTCAGATGCAGGCAAGCTGGAGAAGAGATTCTTCTGGATGCAGAAATAGTGTGGGCACATTTTGTATCCATTATATCCTTTCACAGTATAAATGACATGAAAAGCAAAAGTGGTAAATAGGAGCAGTCTTTGAAACACCCACATACTCGCTCAACTGGAATCACCATTAGGAATCAGTGAGTTAGCCTGGTTTTCCTGAGTTTCACTACTCAAGGGATGCTTCCATGGACAACTATAGGCAAAGATACTCCTAGGTGGATGACCGTAGCAGTGGCCTCCAGATTACTTTGATCATGCACCCTAGTCAGTAAAACGTTTCTAAGTGCACGCACACACACCCACCCCAACACCCCCCACACCCCCACACCCCATGTATATTGGTTTATTTACAAATTATATACATGCACTCCTGAAGTTCTAGAGGTTTCTTCCCACACGCTGATGGGTAGTCTTGTGCACCCCCTGTCTTTGAACCCCATGAGCTATAGGTACACAAACACTCCCAAGAGGAAAGGCAGCTGTAGCACCAGGGCTGTGTCACATACCTGTGCAGTCAACCCAGTCCTGCGAATCTGCACATGAGCAAGATCCTGTCAAGGTAGCCCAAGTTCTGAGTCGGGATAAATTTTTTTTCATACTTCTCACTCTGACTTCTGTTGACGTGCAGTTTTGAAACTTGGCACTCCTATGAGAAAATCCCAACATTTGTGAAATGTTCAAAATTTTCATAAATCATCGGAAAAGTGCTACTGATACCAGCAGAACTGTGGCCTTAAATGGGTGAAGTCAGGCTAAAAGCTGAGTGAGGATCCAGGTCCCAGCTGGCCCTTCAGTCGTATGGAAGTAGCACAGAGGCTGCGGCAGCTGCATTTGCTCAGGGCTTGTGAACACAAACTCAAGAGCAATTATGGTCTGCAGCCATCACACGGCAGACTAAGCCACCTGCTGAATTAATTACCATCGTTCATCGTGGCAGTGTACGTCAGGAGAGGAGAAAGACAGGAGGGCAAAACTGAACTCATTGCACTGCCAACCCAATGCTTTGCTCCAGGAAATAACTGAAATGCTCCTGACAGTTCATACCATTATTGCAGACAAGGACACTGGAAGTCAGAGTGTCTGACCTGACCATAGCTCTCCTGTCTGGCAGGATCCAGTAAGCCTAACTTTCTACCTGACTTCCTTCACGCCACACTCAGAAATGTAAGACAAAACCCAAATGACATAGACATCATTGCTCCTTCACTTTTTTAGACCAAACTGTTCTCGTTTATCTATTAATGGCAAGATCCTTTCTTGACCAGTTGATACTTTTCAATAAACATCATATGCTTCTGGTTTTCCTTCAGTTCCCTTGTCTCCAGAGGCAGTAAATGCCGCTGGCATTTCAGGACATCATGTATTTTTATCTGGTGACACCATCAACCCCATTCCTGACTACCATGCTTTCCTTTCAAGTCCTACTGTCCCTGAAACATTCTAGGAAGAGACCCCTGATGTAAATTAGGCTATACTGTGTGTTACACCCTGGATGTGCCTGCACCATGACAGGACGAATTCATGGCTCTTCTGCTATTGTCAAATGCCAGGACCACCTCTCTCTTCAAGATAATGCCTTGCAAGGAAATGCCTTAGCCAATGCAGTGGCAAAGGTTGTGGCTTGTGTATCTTTCATCTGTCTGTACACCCCTTTCCCATTTTTTCTCCCTTGAAGAGCTGGCAGCTCTGCAACGTTTCACGCTGGAAGAGGAACGCCAGCTACACTCCAACTCCCCTTGCTGCTCCCACAGCAGCTGCCTACTAGTGCCTCGAGTCCTGTTACCTGCCCTGGCTCCTCTGGCCCATTCAGTTGCCCCACAAGATTGGTTTGCTCTACGTTTCTCAGCTACATCTCAGCAGTATTGTGGCAGCTGCCCAGTTTGTTCAGCATGTAATACAGGACAGCAGGAGAAGGTGGGTGTAGCTGCAAACCCTCAGTGGTGGAGACTTTGTAAATTTTCAAATTGACTTTGTTCAAGTTGCCTCAGTGCTGCAATTTTCAATATGTCCCTGCCATCTTAGATACGTTATCAGGATTGGTAAAGGGCCATCCTTGTAAACATGCTGAGAGAACTAATTCTTCCGTTTGTTGCTCCCTAACACTAAATAACAATAAGAGGACCCATTCTATGGGGTGAGTAATGAGCAAAATTTTTGCAGCCTACAAACACAACCCAAATGCCAGTGGGGCTGTAGGAAGGACAAAGTCCAATTTAAAAACAAACTTGGCAAAGATTTGCCCAGAGACTGGCCTGAAATGGCTGGATACATTACCTCTCACATTGATCTGTAGAAGAAACATCAGGAAAGAAAACCATAGGGGGTCATGATATTTTACTAGGCAGACCCATGCAATTGTATTACACAGCATCTGTAATTCCCTGTAAGGGAGAGAAGTTTCCCTAGCTGATGAAATAAGAAATGCTGCAGCATTGTCCTGTAGCCACCATGCCACGTGAGTGCTCAGGAGACACCTTTGCTCAGAAGAGCTGGTGCTGGCGGATGAAACCAATGCTGGGCTAAGGTGTGCGTAAACTGACATGTGTAAGCAGTTGCAGCTAAATGCTGAGCTGTGATGTTTTAGGAGTAAAGTTCCAACTTTCACTGTGGGTCTAATGCTATTTATTCTGACATGGATAGCAAACGAACAAAAATTGACTGATGATGAGTGCTTCTTTACAGCGAGGGTGGCGAGGCGCTGGCCCAGGCTGCCCGGAGCAGCTGTGCGTGCCCCAAGGCCGGGCTGGACGGGGCTGGGGGCAGCCTAGGCTGGGGGGAGGGGTCCCTGCCCGTGGCAGGGGGGTTGGAACTAGATGATCTTTGAGGTCCCTTCCAACCCAAACTGTTCTGTGATTCTATGAATTAATCATTTTATCATTTTTTCACTTACACTCCCAGGTTTTTAAAGTCTTCCTTGACTCTGCTCAGATTCTGGCTTGAGGTATCGTTCGTGTCCATGTGAAATAGTAGCAGCAGATAGTGATCTGTGCTCTTGACAAATTGTGGCACCCTCTCAGCAACAGCTCAGACCTTAGCTCCTGGAAGACTGCATACCTGTCGTGCACCTCCCTGTCAGGCTGGCTGATGGGCATCTCAGTGCCCCTTAACAAGGAGTCACCCACTATGAGCACTTTGTTTCTTTTTGCAGTATCCATGGTGTCCTGCTAATGTAGTCTCTCTGTAGACCTTGCTCATGGGAGTCTATAGCTGTTAAAGCTTCATATCTGTTTCAGGTTGTGATGCTTGGAGAAAAAAAGGGAACTGCTATAAAGCTGCCAGCAAGAGAACAAAAAAGTTTAAAATTCTCATAAGGAGCTACAGAAAAGAGCTGCTCACATAGCTCCCCTGATGGGGCCATCTACTTAAACATGCCCTTCAAAAACTTCTGTTGATTGTTTGCAGCCTTCTTAGTGGTCACAGATGACCAATGGGTAGGGAAAAGGTGCAGAAAATGCTGACATCATCTCACTATCTCTAGATGTGAACACTTCCCCAGTTTGATTCCAGGTACTCCCCCAGAAGACCTAACTGGGTCTTGTACATCTTTCGTCGCAAAGTTGACTTGTTGACATGTAGGAAGGTGTGACCCTGTCTGGATGTGTAGGGAAGGTTGCTTAACTTCTCAAAGGAACACAAACACAGAAGATTTTGGTTGTGAAGAGACAAAATTTCTTTCTTAAACACTATTCTTATTTAATAAACTAGAAGAAAGTTCTTTTAAATCTGCTTTTAGAAGAAGATGAAAGTAGCAAAGGTCTGATTTAACTAATAGAAGATAAAATGCTTCCTCTAACAGTGTTGTGTAAATCTGGAGGTCTCATTAAATCAGAGCTTTAGTGCAGAAATGTTACACAGGGAAGTCAGCTTATAAAAAAGCACAGTGTGCTTTTTCAATGAAACCAGAAACTTTTGCTTTGATTTCCGATTTCTAAGTAAAACTCTTCAGTGATGGGAAAACAGCACCTGGGCTGGCATAAGTAGGCTTAAATGAAATATTCTAGGCCTGTGAAAGCTTTGCTTATTATAAGGTGTTGCAATGAAACCATGTGCGCTAGTGTTCTAGACATCTTCATTTGAGCTATTAAACACCTCACACCAGCTTGGTTATGTGTGGGTTACTGGCTAGCTGAAAAGGGTCACATAGACATAGTCCAGCTGGCTGGACAAAAATGCACATCGCTCTCAGCTTATCTGAAGTAAAGCAAAATACACTGTCTTTGGCTGTCCTTGTTACACAATAACAGGAAGATTTTGGTGGGAAAAGAATGTTGCAGGTGGGAACAGAAAACTACAGAAGAGAAACTAGGGGCGGGCTTGGTATTTAGGCAACTAACCAATAATGAGCTTAACTTTTGTAATATGTATGAGCTAATTATAACAAGGCATAAAAGGTGACTGTGAGGGACAATAAACGAAGTCTGCTGATCACTCATATTGAGCGACTGTGTCTTCCCTCCGTCGCAACAGTTATGTAGGTTTGTAATATATGGTTTGCTGGGTAACAAGAAGTCAACTTTTATTTCCTCATTCTCCAGGATGGCCTCAAAAATGAATCCTGGTTCATTCATGTGTATCCCTGCACATCTGGGGTATTTTTAAACCTGCTGCATATTACTGTCCATTTGTCAGCCTTCAATTTTATTCACCATTCGTCAGACCATTTGTAGGGCAATTCCAAATCCTTATGAAATCTGCCTGTAGCTGTCTTGGAGCTCAGCATTTCACTTTCTCTATCAACACTCAGTGGGAGTTATCTACATAGAAGAAAACGACAATGGCTTCAGTTCTTGTCCCCTTTGAGACCTTTTTCAATGCTTGGCCCAGCTACTAGACAACCTTCAGTATCAAGCTGTCTTCTGTTTTGTGAACTGTTACCTTATCTGGTCTTACAGGTGGGATCCTTGCTACTGAGTGTTGTGCAGAACCTTGGCAGAAAGTGAAACTTTTTCGAATTCAGATATTCTGTGTTATTATGTGAGCTGTTCGTCTGCCTCAGTAGTACTAGCAGGAATTTAATTTCCTGTTTGAATTTTATTTGAATGTATTCCTGATGTTTTGTGTAAGGCCTACCAAAAGAAATACATCCTAGATGACAGCAAATTGCTTTTCTGGAAGAGTTAAATGTAAGTGCTAACATCAGAACGAAACTACACTGATGTGTGTCTGTGGTTGAAGAGAAGAATTTGAAGCAGATGTGCAGAGTTTTCTTTTATAAGAATAAATCCAAATTGCTGGCAGCAAAATATTGTCCTTGTTAATAGAAATTCTGTTTAAAAATATTGTAGTGCTGTTCAGAAATCTTAAGCATCACAGGTGATCATGGATAGTCCTGCTCCCAAAGAAAGGAAGGGCAGGTTTTCCACTCCTTTCAAAATAAGTCTTCACTGAATGGTGTTTTAAAGAACTGTTTGAGGGAGGATCATACTGGATTAGAGACAAAGTGATGCATGCCTGCGGCTTACTTGAAATTTTTAAATTATTGGTGTTTTGAAGAGCGAACCTGCCATCTGTTCCCATCATCCACAAACTTTTCTGTGTGCTTGAATATACTGTCTCATCAAGAAAGACTGGCCTCCTCAATCTCTCAGCTTGCTATATGTATCCCATCAGTCGAGGTCTCCCTTTCCCCCATGTTTCATCCCAAAATGGTAATTTGGAAATAAAATGGAATGAAAAAATACAGGATGATGACTAGGAAAAGAAACTCAGACAAAACCATTTTGGGTGTCAGCTTCCTGTAGAAAACAAGTCTCCTCAGATCTCTGAAACTGAGACTTGCCCCCAGCCTGTATTTAGCCTATTGTAAACTACTAAGATGTATGTTTCTAACAGAAAGTTAGGAGCATTTCAGACAGCATCAAGTTATTTTACTAAGTCGTTCCATGTAATATGGCTTTGATTTTATTCATATCTTGGTTATTGGAAGCTGATCAGGTTCTCACAAAGGTCTGCACAGCAGACTGCACGTGGAAAAGAAACTTCACCTAGACATAAAGACTCTTTATGCTTGCTAAGGTGGGCACACAGATGGCCACCTGGGGAGGGAAGTCACCAGAAGAAAAGATGGAAAGAGAGGCAGCAGGACACTAACTGTCTGCCACTCACTTTTGAGTGACAGTACTTTCCAACTCTGTGGGATTTAGGGAGGTGAGAATTTCACACACAAACAGGGACACCTGTTTGCTTCCTGAGGCTGAATGTTCACGGAGGGTTCAATAGCTCTTTCCCTTCTGCTGTTACACAGGTGGAGAGGAAGGTGCTTCCAGAGAAGGAGACAACACAGCCTCTCTGGGCAGCCTGTTCCAGTGTTCTGTCACCCTCAAAGTAAAGACATTCTTCCTCATATTCAGGTGGATCTTCCTGGGTTTCAGTTTTTTCCCATTGCCCCTTGTCCTGTCATTGGGCACCACTGCAAAGAGCCTGGCCCTGTCCTCTTGACACTCACCCTTAAGATATTCATCGACATTGGTGAGATCCCCTCTCAGTCTTCTCCAGGCAAAACAGACCCAGCTTTCTCAGCCTGTCCTCATCTGGGAGATGCTCTGGCCCCTCATCAGCTTTGTAGGCCTTTGCAGCATAACCATACTAGCTCTGGTTATGCTGCAAAAAGTGTGTTTCTAAGAGCAAAGAAATGGGAAGCTAAAGGAAAGAATGGTTGGAGGAAAATACTGTGAATGACCAAATACAGAAGAAAAAAAGGGTGTAGTTTTTCAGTGCAGGGGTGGTGAGGCACCGGCCCAGGCTGCCCAGAGCAGCTGTGGGTGCCCCATCCCTGGGGGGGCTCAAGGCCAGGCTGGACGGGGCTGGGGGCAGCCTGGGCTGGGGGGACAGGTCCCTGCTCCTGGCAGGGGGATGGAACTTGGTGGTCTTTACAGCCCCTTCCAACCCAAACTGTTCTATGATGCCATGAAAAGTGTAAAGGGAGGTTGTGACATATGCTGGCATATCAATTCACAGGTTTTGTGGTACAGGACTCTACATTCATACACTCACACTGTCCTTAACCTAATTGTTCTATGCGATTGATTTTGATCTGTGTGGGAAAGTGAATTGACCGTAGGAGGCTGTCGTGATAAGCAAGTACCGTGTATCAGAGGCGCAAGAACAGTGTGAGTGGATCAGAGGGCAGTGAGGGGGGAGGAAGGGGGTGGGGGGCACATGGTGTGCCGGAGCTCTGGCACCGTTTGGGGAAATTTGTTATCCAAATGGTATTTTGTCTGGTCTGGGAAAGGAGCAAATTGTGATGAGTGCAGGAAATGCAGGAAAGCAAAGCAAATTTTGGAAGAGATTAATTCCAGGTTTGGGGAAAATGGTAAGCCAAAACGTAGCTGTGTGGTGAAGATTTTCAGATTTCTGTAATGTGGTACCCGGCAAGGTTTCTGGTATCGCAGGTGTCAGCACTGGTTATGATATCCCAAAAAGGAGCAGCGGTATCTCTCCCTGTGCTAACCGGAGGTGGCTGGTGTGACACATGTAGCATATGCAAATGCAGAAAATGGGATGTTAAAGCTGGGCATTAACTGTTTTACAAAGCTTGGCATAACTTTGCAGTTCCAATAATCCTTTTCAAATCAATCTTTTTAATAAAAAATATTATTCTATAGTTTGTGCTGAAGTCATTTACATACAGCTATGAAACTTCCACGCTGTCTGTCAGAGCTTGCCCTGAAGCCCTGGTCTATCGGTCAGAGAGTCTTTTTTTTGCAGGTTCATCAGGAAATGATACTGCTTTAACTGTCATCTCAAGTGTTACTAACAATGTGTCTCAGTTTATTACCAAATTGATGAATTCAAGGCAAAAAGCATGTTCCGTCATACTGCCATTGAACTGAAGCTATGCATGCTGACCAGGAAAAGACACTCAGAGAAAACCTTTTTGGGTGTCAGCTTCCTGTAGTGAACATCTCTTCCTAAACCTCTGAGAGTGACATTTGCGCTTCTACTGTATCCAGGGCATATTCCATGCAAACTGTGCCTTTGCTTTTGAGCTTCCTAACATGGCTTCTCAGGCAGTTGTTAAAGAAGATGTTTTTTAAATGAAGAAATTTAAATTGCTGAAGCTGCCAACTGGCAGAACTGGGTTATGTCCCCTGTATAGCCTAATCCAAGGCTGGTTTAAAATCCAGTCAAGCTAATCAGTAGGAGAACAGAAAAACAACAAATGAGCAATTTGTATACACAGCTGCCCTCAGAAATGCAGGGGGTTTTTTAGAAAAAAATAGTATATATGAAGGGAAATTGCTTGTTCAAAGAATAAGTGTGCTAGAAGAATTGTGCAAGTTAAAACAAGTGGAAAGAAGATAACGATCCAAAGAAGGCCTTGAAACCAAGGCAGAAACTGGAACCAGAACAGAAGAAATCAAGTGGGGCAGGATCAGATGATGGATTTGTAGAACTGAAAAGACCAAAGGAAATTTCTAAAAACTTCGGACATTGACTAACAATTTACTAAGTGGATAGGAGCTGTACTACATCCCTTTGGACTCTGCCGGTCACTGAGCTGTTGGCCCAGCTCTGAGCTATGATTACAGCAAGACTGGTGATACCCACGTCTGTGTGAATTTTTCCTTTAACAGCAGTAAAGATTACACATGGCTTCTCAGCTGTCATGTTTCTGCCATATCCTCTGTAGACAACTTGTGCTTGCCATCGTGCACATTCAAGACATAGAAAAGAGGCAAGTTTCAAAGTTCAGAGAATATGGGAATGATTTCATTTTTCATCTGAAAAAGTGTCAGTGCCATCCAGAGTGCTACCTTACAAGCACTGTAGGAGCAAATGGCCATCAGTGACATCATCTAGCTGAAGATTGTGACATCAGCCAGTGACGGGCTGTGACCTCACATCCTCACTTATCTTCGGGCGCCGGCAGAGCCTGGGCCAGTCTGGCTCGTGCCTGGCCTCCTGCCGAGCGTGCCTGCGAGGTCTGGAGGGTGGAGCGAGGCTTCTCCTGGTGCTGGGTGGTGCTTCGGGGGTTGCCGCCGGCAGCTCTCGGTGTCCATCCCCGAGCCATCGCCTGTGTTTCCCCGGCCCTCCCTGGATCAGGCAGCCGCGCACCGCGGGGTGTGCTTGCAGCAGCGCAGGTGAGCCGTGCGGGGAACCGTCCCCCAGGGTGGCCGTAGGGCGGGCGATGGGGCCTGGGGATTCGAGAGGGTGTCCTCCTTGAGGGGCCTGGGCATTTCCTCCGCCCTTCCATTCCCTGGGGCAGCGGGTGACTGTGGTCTCTCTCCATTTTGCAGCGTGTGACACCAGTGATGGGGAGCTGCTTGTCATCCTCAGCTGTCCCCAACCTGCCGCAGCCAGCAAATGTGGCTGTGCAGACAGAACAGACATGCCCCCTCTGCTACAATGCTGAAGACGGGATTGCTTATGTTATACCCTGTAACCACCAGTTCTGCCTGGGCTGCATCATTCGTTGGAGAGAGAACAGCCTTTTCTGCCCGCTTTGCAGAGGACCAATGGAGACTATCAAGTTTTCTGTGTGGGCAGAAAATGACTTCCTACTGTATACTTTCATAGAAACTGATGAGTTGCCAGATGCCAGCAGGCAGGCAGGCGGAGCTCGTGACCTCCTGGCTGAAAGCAGGCCCTACATCCCCCTGGTGGCCCCTCCGTCGTCTCCACAGCAGATGCTGTCCCCAGCTGAGGAGGGAGCTGTAGGGACAGAGGCCGTGGGTGGCCTCCTGCCCAGCGTCTGGGCACCGCTCTTCCAAAGGCAAGAGCACCTGCTGGATCCCGTGCTGCCCTGGCTGCGCCAGGAGCTGGCAGCAATCTATGGGGACCAATGGTGGCTGGCAAGGAGTGCGGAGAGCAGCATCCTGCACTGCCTCTGCGCCTGCGGTCTGAATCGGGAGCTCATGGTCCAGCGGCTGCAGGACTCCCTTCAGGAATATGCGGCACAACTGGTCGACGGCATCGTCAATGTCATTGTGGAGCGGTGCAGCGAGGAGGCCCAGAGGCTGCTGCAGTCCCATACTGTGGGGGAAGAGGACGACAGTGCTGTGGCCAGCTCCAGCTCCACCAGCTCCAGCTCCTCCAGATCCAGCTCCTCCACATCCAGCTACAGCACATGCCGGGAGTGGACTCCTGACTCCGCCAGCAGCCCTGAGAGCTCCCCCGGGGAGGAGGAAGCCAACACGTCGGAGGCCCCCCTCTGCAAGGGTCCTGGCTGCCCCCCACCTGCGCCCGTCCCTGCAGAGCAGGAGCAGCCCCAGGAGGAGCCAGGGCAGGCAGCAGTGGTAGCTGATCCCTCTTCCCGGGGCAGCCGCTGCAGGCCCTCCGCTCCCAGCCGGGACGGTAACTGCCCACCTGCGGGGCCCCAGACCCGCTCAAAGCGGAGGGCCACTGGCCCCCAGGACCCTCCCCAGCCCTGCAAGAGGCGGCCCCGCCGACGGCACCAGCCTGGCTCCAGCTCCTCCATGTTCTAGGGCAAAGGAAATAAATTCCTCTTTCCCTGACACAGGCCCTGTGTGCTGGCTTTCTCCGTCTTCTACTTGTGTCAGTTCCCGCTGTCCGTGCCACAAAGTGGATGGCACCCGACTTGGGGGGAGGTCAACCACGTGTCCCCGGAGCCCCAGGGCCATGTGGGCAAAATCTCTTCCCACAGGCAATCCTGCTGCAACTACAGCACAGCAGACGCCAAGGGCTGAGCAGGCAGGAGGCAAGCTGGTTTCATCACACATCCGATGCCCTCAGCCTGCATCCAGCCTCTCCCACTGCCCACTACCGACACTTCTGCTCTGAAGTTTGTCCTACTGACTGACCCCTTCAGGGCTGACCAAAAGTTAAAGCGTGTTATTCAGGGCACTGTCCAAATGCCTCTTGGCCACTGACAGGCTTGGGGCATCGACCACCTCTCTGGGAAGCCTGTTCCAGCGTTTGACCACCCTCTCATCAGAGAAATGCTTCCTAACGTCAAGTGTGAACCTCTGCTGGCACAGCTCTGAGACATTCCCCCCAGCACAAGGGGCAACGGGCACAAAGTGCAACCCGGGGAGTTTCACCCGGATGTGAGGAAAAAGTCTTTGCTTTGAGGGTGACATGGCCCTGGCACAGGCTGCCCAGAGGGTTGGTTGGGTCTCCTTCTCTGGAGACATTCAGAACCTGCCTGGATGCGATTCTGTGCAACCTGCTCTAGGTGGACCTGCTTTAGCAGGGGGTTGGGCGGGGTGATCTCCAGAGGTCCCTTCCAACACTAGCCATGCTGTGATCCTGTGATTCTGGGAGCCTATCGCTGAATACCAGGGGGAAGAGGTCAGCACCTCCCTCTCCGCTTCCCCTCCTCGGGAAGCTGCAGAGGGCAGTGAGGATGCCCCTCAGCCCCCTTCTCTCCAAACTAGACAAACCCAGGATCCTTGGGTGCTCCTCACAGGACATGCCTTCCAGGCCTTTCACCAGCCGCGTTGCCCTCCTCTGGGTGCACGGCACGCCACTGACGATCGCCCAGTGCTCCAGTCTATCTGGATTCCTCTGCAAGGCCTCTTGCCCCTTGAGAGAGTCAACAGGACCTCCCAGTCTGCGGTCATCAGCAGACTTGCTGATGAGGCGTTCAACTGCTGCATGCCGATCATTGAGGAAAATATTGAACAGAACCAGCCCTGGACCTGAGCCACCGCTGGTGGCTGGTCGCCAGCCACGTGTAGCCCCATTCACTACAAGGCACTGAGACCTGCCAGCCAGCCACTTCTTCACCCAGCGCACCCTGAACCCGCTCAGCCCGCAGCTGGACAGCTTGTTCAGAAGGACACTGCGAGGGACAGTGTCAAAATCCCCACTGCAGTCCAGGGGAACTACACCCACTGCCTTCCCTTCAATCCCTGGGCGGGTGACCTTATATTGCAAGGACACCTGATTAGTTAGGCGAGACTTTCCCTTTGCAAACCCATGTTGACTGTGCCTGATCACAGGGTGACAGAAAATCTCAAGGCGGAAGGGAGCCATAAGGATCATGGAGTCCCACTCCCTGCTCCTTGCAGAACTAGCTGAAGCTAAACCATGTGGCTAAGAGCATGGCCCAGACGCTCCTTGAACTCTGACAGGCTTGGTGCCGGGACCGCTTCCCTGGAGAGGCCTTTCCAGTGACCCAGCATGCCCTCAGTGACGAACCTCTTCCTGATGTCCCATGAGAACGTCCCCCGAGGCAGCTTCATTCCCTTTCCCCGAGCCCTGTCGCTGGTCACCGGGAGGAGGAGATCAGCACCTCTCCCTCCGCTGCCCCCCTGGAGGAAGCTGTAGGCTGCGGAGAGCTCACCCCTCAGCCTTCTCTTCTCCACGCTGAGCAGAGCGAGTGACCTCAGCCGCTCCTCCTCGGCCTTGCCCTCTAGGCCTTTCACCACCTGGGGCACCTTCCTCTGGCCACGTGCAAATTGTTTGATGGCCTCCTTATGCTGAGGCGCCCAGGACAGCACACAGTGCTTGAGGTGGGGCTGTGCCCGTGCAGCCCAATGTGGGGCAGTCACCTCCCTCGACCGGCGAGCTGTGCTGGGCTTGCTGCGCCCCAGGACGCGGGTGGCCCCTTTGGCTGCCAGGGCACACTGTTGGCTCACTTTCTGGGACAACACTTGCCAGCTTCCCGTCGACCACGACCTCTCCAGACTCCCCGGACTGCTGAAAAATACCAGAGAGAGGTCCCACGACGGCATGGGCCTGCTCTTTCTGTCCCCTGGGATGAATGCCATCGGGCCCGGTAGATTTCTGTGCATCCAGCAGCAGCAGCAGCAGCAGCAGCAGCAGCAGCAGCAGCAGCAGCAGCAGCAGCAGCAAGTCCAAAACAAGTTTGGGGTCGGCTGGGAGTTTACTATCGCCCCAGTCACGCTCTTGCAGCACTGGGCTCCGGGGCTGCCAGGGCCTGTTGTCGGTGTTGAAGGCAGCGGCAAAAGAAGGCGTTCATTTTCTGCCTGACTCCTGCATGAAGGCCCCTGCTCACACAGGCCACCCTTCTGCCCTGCTTGCTTCACTTGCCACATTTTGCAACGGCCTGCTCCTGCGCTCCTAAGAGGTGGCTCTTAAAAAATGCCCAGCATTCCTGGGCCCCCATACCGTCAAGAGCAGATTGCCGGGGCACCTTACTAACTGGCTCCTTCAGTAGCCCCAGCTCTGCTCTCCCCACAGCCGGGGACAAAGTTTTGCCCGAGGTTTTTCTCCTGCGCCAACTATGTGAAACTCAACTACTTGGTGGGCACGGTGACCAAGACAGCCACCAGCCACCACTCTGCTGGCGGGTCCCTCTCCACTTGCAAACAACAGGCCTAGGAGGGCACCTTTCCTAGTTGGCTCCCTTAGAAGCAGAGGTACCGGCCTCGTTCAGCAAAGCAGCAGGGGCTTTGCTGCAGAAGTTCCAGTTTGTACTGGATACGCACTAAACTACCTGCTCGGTCAGCGCTGACTGAGATTAGGTGTCGAAGGCTGAAGAAAGCGGGCTTGTTCAGGCTCCTGTGGTGTGCCCCGGGATTCCTCCCTGGGAGGTACTCCTGAGAAGATGGTAACAAAGGGAGAGGTAGGGACACCCTCCTGCTGCAGCTGAAACCCCTCCCTTCTCTCCCAGCCCGCGTTCAAGAGACGGTTCACCCGATCCCGTCCCACTGACTGTACTACAACAGCCCCAGGAGGCAGACTGACAGCCTGCCGCGAGCTTGGCTGCGCTGATCCCTCCCAGCTCCCCGCAATCGGCAGGCAAAGCGGCTTTGAGAGTGCAGCGAGAAGAGGAAGAGAGAGACCTGCCCTTGCCTGGGTGGCCCAGCCGGTGGCCCACACCAGCACAGGGCCGGGAGACCTGCAGCTCGATGGCACGATACCTTTGCTCCACCTTTTCAGTGGCTTTGCTGGCAAGTTTGCTTGTGCGCCTCTTTTTCTCTCATCCGTCCATTCTCAAGAAGATTTTGGAACGGGGCGAGGGCAACAGAAGGCTTCAATGAAGTCACTGAGCTGGTGCCTAAACCCTTACAAAGGTGGTGTATCTGAAGAGGCAGCTAATACTGGAAAAGGAAAGCTGAGGAACTTCAAATAGGATTTCTTTTTTTCCTTGTCAACAGTCTACATTCCTTGAGGATTCGTATAGTTCTTACACGGTTTTAGTCATTCCACTGCTTCTGAAGCTTGCACCATCATCACGAAGGGGCTTTCAATTGTCAGCAACAAAGATGTCAACGACCAAAACTTGCTGGCAGAGAACTCTTCAAATCCTGAAGTCTTTCTACGGTGAGGACAACTTTTCAACAACATGATGGAAGGCAGAAGGAGAAGGCCAGTCTAGCTGCACACCCGGAACCGTGGGCAACATTTGTAAATGTGCAGATTTCCTTCATTCAGATGCCTCGATGCTGTCACTGTGGCGAGGTCCTCGTCACTTCAGGTACGTTCTCAGGAGTGAGATCTGCCCCATGGCCAATGACTAGAAATGATTCTGAAAGGCAGAGGCAAGAAGGGGTGACGGGACAGCATGGCCCACGTGGGGATCCATCCTGGCTCCCCGGAGGCGTGAGCAGGGCGTCTGCGCCCCTTCTACCGTGCTCTGGCGAGACAGGAACTACAACTCCTCGCGGCGTAAAGCGGTTCAGGCTCCATTGCTGGTGCTTTTGGGGACCACCAAAGCAACAGTTGGCCAGGAGCACCACCTACCAGAAGCGTGGCAAGCTTGGTAAGCGGGGAGGGACCAGGCACTGTGGGCGAGTGCCAGCAGGAGTGGATGGGGCTGCAGCAAAATGCCCCTTCAGGCTTCTCCCTGCGGGCGGCGGGCACGACCCAGCAGGGTGGGAGACTCTTGCCCAGGGCTGCCCACCGAGCGCCCAGCTCCTCCCTGCAGATCCTGGCACTGCACAGGGAAAGGCAGCCAGCTGGGGCAGGCAGCATTCAGGCACGGGCAGTGGTCCACGCAGACTGGTTCCACCACGCTCCCCCTCGCAGGGGACCTGTGTGAGGCGTCACGAGCGGGGATGAGACACAACCGCCACGGGCGCGGGTTGCAGGGGACCAAGCTAGAGCAACACAGGAACGTAAAAGGTGAAAACAAGAAACGGTATTTTTTCTCTTGATGCCATGTGCCTGCGGGGGCGGAAGGTTCGTTGTGACATCACCGTGTTCTGGAGGCTGACGTTACCGAGCAGTGCATTGTGACATCAGCCAGTGACGGGCTGTGACCTCACATCCCTCACCGCTTATCTTCGGGCGCCGGCAGAGCCTGGGCCAGTCTGGCTCGTGCCTGGCCTCCTGCCGAGCGTGCCTGCGAGGTCTGGAGGGTGGAGCGAGGCTTCTCCTGGTGCTGGGTGGTGCTTCGGGGGTTGCCGCCGGCAGCTCTCGGTGTCCATCCCCGAGCCATCGCCTGTGTTTCCCCGGCCCTCCCTGGATCAGGCAGCCGCGCACCGCGGGGTGTGCTTGCAGCAGCGCAGGTGAGCCGTGCGGGGAACCGTCCCCCAGGGTGGCCGTAGGGCGGGCGATGGGGCCTGGGGATTCGAGAGGGTGTCCTCCTTGAGGGGCCTGGGCATTTCCTCCGCCCTTCCATTCCCTGGGGCAGCGGGTGACTGTGGTCTCTCTCCATTTTGCAGCGTGTGACACCAGTGATGGGGAGCTGCTTGTCATCCTCAGCTGTCCCCAACCTGCCGCAGGAAGAAGACATGGCCACGGAGACAGAACAGACATGCCCCCTCTGCCACAATGCTGAAGACGGGATTGCTTATGTTATACCCTGTAACCACCAGTTCTGCCTGGGCTGCATCATTCGTTGGAGAGAGAACAGCCTTTTCTGCCCCCTTTGCAGAGGACCAATGGAGACTATCAAGTTTTCTGTGTGGGCAGAAAATGACTTCCTACTGTATACTTTCATAGAAACTGATGAGTTGCCAGATGCCAGCAGGCAGGCAGGCGGAGCTCGTGACCTCCTGGCTGAAAGCAGGCCCTACATCCCCCTGGTGGCCCCTCCGTCGTCTCCACAGCAGATGCTGTCCCCAGCTGAGGAGGGAGCTGTAGGGACAGAGGCCGTGGGTGGCCTCCTGCCCAGCGTCTGGGCACCGCTCTTCCAAAGGCAAGAGCACCTGCTGGATCCCGTGCTGCCCTGGCTGCGCCAGGAGCTGGCAGCAATCTATGGGGACCAATGGTGGCTGGCAAGGAGTGCGGAGAGCAGCATCCTGCACTGCCTCTGCGCCTGCGGTCTGAATCGGGAGCTCATGGTCCAGCGGCTGCAGGACTCCCTTCAGGAATATGCGGCACAACTGGTCGACGGCATCGTCAATGTCATTGTGGAGCGGTGCAGCGAGGAGGCCCAGAGGCTGCTGCAGGCCCCTGCTGTGGTGGATGAGCACGACAGCGCTGTGGCCAGCACCGGCTCCACCAGCTCCTCCTCCAGATCCAGCTCCTCCACATCCAGCTACAGCACGTGCTGGGAGTGGAGTCCTGCCTGCAGCCTGGCTTCCTCCAGCAGCCCTGAGAGCTCCCCCGGGGAGGAGGGAGCCGGCACATCAGAGGCCCCCCTCCGCGGGCGTGCTGGCCGCCACCCATCTGTGCGCATCCCCGCGGAGCGGGAGGAGCCGGGGCAGGCGGCGGTGGCGGCTGGTCCCTCCTCCTAGGGCAGCCGCCGCAGCCCCTCGGCTCCCGCCCGGGACAGTGACCACTTGCCCAGGGGAGCCCGGCGCCCCGCAAAGAGGAGGGCCGCTGGCCCCCAGGACCCTCCCCAGCCCTGCAAGAGGCGGCCCCGCCGACGGCGCCAGCCTGGCTCCAGCTCCTCCATGTTCAAGGGCAAGGATATAAATTCCTCTTTCCCTGACACAGGCCCTGTGTGCTTCTTTCTCTCTCTCCTGGTTGCCGTCCCCGCTTCCTGTGCCCCACCGTGGGTGGCACCTGCCTTGTGGGGGGGCACGGCCATGGCCCCCCGAGCCCCCGGGCTGTGTGGGCAGCACGTCCTCCTGCAGGCAATCCTGCCGCAGCTGCAGCACAGCAGATGCCGAGGGCAGAGCGGGCAGGAGGGCAAGCTGCTCTCGTTGCACATGCAATGCCCTCCGCCTGCACCCCGTCCCTCCCTCTGCCCGCTACCGACACTTCTGCTCTGCTCTGCTTTCTGTCTGGCGTCGGCCAGGGCAAACTCGCTACTGGGAGAGCTGTCGAGGAGGCAGGGACAAAGGGCAGGGCAGCGAGAGAAGAAATGTAGAAATATCACCAGAGGAGAAGAGATAAGGAGCACAAACTTGGGAAGATGCAGATGTGTGGACAGCAGGCGCGTGCTCAAATGTCACCTCCTTGTGTATATGCCGTGCCCTCACGTTCTCCTCAGATGCCGCAGTCACGGTACCAGGAGGCCTTTGGTAGGGAAGTGCCACCTTCCAGGCTGAATCCTAGCTCTGAGAGAAAGTACAACGACAGCTGGGTTGGCTTGGGTTGGCTTGGGTGTGGGTTGAGCTGGTTTTCTGAGTCCAGGTTGCACAGCAGTAGAAACTCCAATGCCATCAAGCCATGCAAACTCACGCCTAGCCTGGCCTGGCAGAGGATAGAATAGCACAGAGCAGAACAGAATATTCCCTTTGGATGGGAGGGAAAACGATCATCTCATCCAACTGCCTGACCCCTTCAGGGCTGACCAAAAGTTAAAGCGTGTTATTCAGGGCACTGTCCAAATGCCTCTTGGCCACTGACAGGCTTGGGGCATCGACCACCTCTCTGGGAAGCCTGTTCCAGCGTTTGACCACCCTCTCATCAGAGAAATGCTTCCTAACGTCAAGTGTGAACCTCTGCTGGCACAGCTCTGAGACATTCCCCCCAGCACAAGGGGCAACGGGCACAAAGTGCAACCCGGGGAGTTTCACCCGGATGTGAGGAAAAAGTCTTTGCTTTGAGGGTGACATGGCCCTGGCACAGGCTGCCCAGAGGGTTGGTTGGGTCTCCTTCTCTGGAGACATTCAGAACCTGCCTGGATGCGATTCTGTGCAACCTGCTCTAGGTGGACCTGCTTTAGCAGGGGGTTGGGCGGGGTGATCTCCAGAGGTCCCTTCCAACACTAGCCATGCTGTGATCCTGTGATTCTGGGAGCCTATCGCTGAATACCAGGGCGAAGAGGTCAGCACCTCCCTCTCCGCTTCCCCTCCTCGGGAAGCTGCAGAGGGCAGTGAGGATGCCCCTCAGCCCCCTTCTCTCCAAACTAGACAAACCCAGGATCCTTGGGTGCTCCTCACAGGACATGCCTTCCAGGCCTTTCACCAGCCGCGTTGCCCTCCTCTGGGTGCACGGCACGCCACTGACGATCGCCCAGTGCTCCAGTCTATCTGGATTCCTCTGCAAGGCCTCTTGCCCCTTGAGAGAGTCAACAGGACCTCCCAGTCTGCGGTCATCAGCAGACTTGCTGATGAGGCGTTCAACTGCTGCATGCCGATCATTGAGGAAAATATTGAACAGAACCAGCCCTGGACCTGAGCCACCGCTGGTGGCTGGTCGCCAGCCACGTGTAGCCCCATTCACTACAAGGCACTGAGACCTGCCAGCCAGCCACTTCTTCACCCAGCGCACCCTGAACCCGCTCAGCCCGCAGCTGGACAGCTTGTTCAGAAGGACACTGCGAGGGACAGTGTCAAAATCCCCACTGCAGTCCAGGGGAACTACACCCACTGCCTTCCCTTCAATCCCTGGGCGGGTGACCTTATATTGCAAGGACACCTGATTAGTTAGGCGAGACTTTCCCTTTGCAAACCCATGTTGACTGTGCCTGATCACAGGGTGACAGAAAATCTCAAGGCGGAAGGGAGCCATAAGGATCATGGAGTCCCACTCCCTGCTCCTTGCAGAACTAGCTGAAGCTAAACCATGTGGCTAAGAGCATGGCCCAGACGCTCCTTGAACTCTGACAGGCTTGGTGCCGGGACCGCTTCCCTGGAGAGGCCTTTCCAGTGACCCAGCATGCCCTCAGTGACGAACCTCTTCCTGATGTCCCATGAGAACGTCCCCCGAGGCAGCTTCATTCCCTTTCCCCGAGCCCTGTCGCTGGTCACCGGGAGGAGGAGATCAGCACCTCTCCCTCCGCTGCCCCCCTGGAGGAAGCTGTAGGCTGCGGAGAGCTCACCCCTCAGCCTTCTCTTCTCCACGCTGAGCAGAGCGAGTGACCTCAGCCGCTCCTCCTCGGCCTTGCCCTCTAGGCCTTTCACCACCTGGGGCACCTTCCTCTGGCCACGTGCAAATTGTTTGATGGCCTCCTTATGCTGAGGCGCCCAGGACAGCACACAGTGCTTGAGGTGGGGCTGTGCCCGTGCAGCCCAATGTGGGGCAGTCACCTCCCTCGACCGGCGAGCTGTGCTGGGCTTGCTGCGCCCCAGGACGCGGGTGGCCCCTTTGGCTGCCAGGGCACACTGTTGGCTCACTTTCTGGGACAACACTTGCCAGCTTCCCGTCGACCACGACCTCTCCAGACTCCCCGGACTGCTGAAAAATACCAGAGAGAGGTCCCACGATGGCATGGGCCTGCTCTTTCTGTCCCCTGGGATGAATGCCATCGGGCCCGGTAGATTTCTGTGCATCCAGCAGCAGCAGCAGCAGCAGCAGCAGCAGCAGCAGCAGCAGCAGCAGCAAGTCCAAAACAAGTTTGGGGTCGGCTGGGAGTTTACTATCGCCCCAGTCACGCTCTTGCAGCACTGGGCTCCGGGGCTGCCAGGGCCTGTTGTCGGTGTTGAAGGCAGCGGCAAAAGAAGGCGTTCATTTTCTGCCTGACTCCTGCATGAAGGCCCCTGCTCACACAGGCCACCCTTCTGCCCTGCTTGCTTCACTTGCCACATTTTGCAACGGCCTGCTCCTGCGCTCCTAAGAGGTGGCTCTTAAAAAATGCCCAGCATTCCTGGGCCCCCATACCGTCAAGAGCAGATTGCCGGGGCACCTTACTAACTGGCTCCTTCAGTAGCCCCAGCTCTGCTCTCCCCACAGCCGGGGACAAAGTTTTGCCCGAGGTTTTTCTCCTGCGCCAACTATGTGAAACTCAACTACTTGGTGGGCACGGTGACCAAGACAGCCACCAGCCACCACTCTGCTGGCGGGTCCCTCTCCACTTGCAAACAACAGGCCTAGGAGGGCACCTTTCCTAGTTGGCTCCCTTAGAAGCAGAGGTACCGGCCTCGTTCAGCAAAGCAGCAGGGGCTTTGCTGCAGAAGTTCCAGTTTGTACTGGATACGCACTAAACTACCTGCTCGGTCAGCGCTGACTGAGATTAGGTGTCGAAGGCTGAAGAAAGCGGGCTTGTTCAGGCTCCTGTGGTGTGCCCCGGGATTCCTCCCTGGGAGGTACTCCTGAGAAGATGGTAACAAAGGGAGAGGTAGGGACACCCTCCTGCTGCAGCTGAAACCCCTCCCTTCTCTCCCAGCCCGCGTTCAAGAGACGGTTCACCCGATCCCGTCCCACTGACTGTACTACAACAGCCCCAGGAGGCAGACTGACAGCCTGCCGCGAGCTTGGCTGCGCTGATCCCTCCCAGCTCCCCGCAATCGGCAGGCAAAGCGGCTTTGAGAGTGCAGCGAGAAGAGGAAGAGAGAGACCTGCCCTTGCCTGGGTGGCCCAGCCGGTGGCCCACACCAGCACAGGGCCGGGAGACCTGCAGCTCGATGGCACGATACCTTTGCTCCACCTTTTCAGTGGCTTTGCTGGCAAGTTTGCTTGTGCGCCTCTTTTTCTCTCATCCGTCCATTCTCAAGAAGATTTTGGAACGGGGCGAGGGCAACAGAAGGCTTCAATGAAGTCACTGAGCTGGTGCCTAAACCCTTACAAAGGTGGTGTATCTGAAGAGGCAGCTAATACTGGAAAAGGAAAGCTGAGGAACTTCAAATAGGATTTCTTTTTTTCCTTGTCAACAGTCTACATTCCTTGAGGATTCGTATAGTTCTTACACGGTTTTAGTCATTCCACTGCTTCTGAAGCTTGCACCATCATCACGAAGGGGCTTTCAATTGTCAGCAACAAAGATGTCAACGACCAAAACTTGCTGGCAGAGAACTCTTCAAATCCTGAAGTCTTTCTACGGTGAGGACAACTTTTCAACAACATGATGGAAGGCAGAAGGAGAAGGCCAGTCTAGCTGCACACCCGGAACCGTGGGCAACATTTGTAAATGTGCAGATTTCCTTCATTCAGATGCCTCGATGCTGTCACTGTGGCGAGGTCCTCGTCACTTCAGGTACGTTCTCAGGAGTGAGATCTGCCCCATGGCCAATGACTAGAAATGATTCTGAAAGGCAGAGGCAAGAAGGGGTGACGGGACAGCATGGCCCACGTGGGGATCCATCCTGGCTCCCCGGAGGCGTGAGCAGGGCGTCTGCGCCCCTTCTACCGTGCTCTGGCGAGACAGGAACTACAACTCCTCGCGGCGTAAAGCGGTTCAGGCTCCATTGCTGGTGCTTTTGGGGACCACCAAAGCAACAGTTGGCCAGGAGCACCACCTACCAGAAGCGTGGCAAGCTTGGTAAGCGGGGAGGGACCAGGCACTGTGGGCGAGTGCCAGCAGGAGTGGATGGGGCTGCAGCAAAATGCCCCTTCAGGCTTCTCCCTGCGGGCGGCGGGCACGACCCAGCAGGGTGGGAGACTCTTGCCCAGGGCTGCCCACCGAGCGCCCAGCTCCTCCCTGCAGATCCTGGCACTGCACAGGGAAAGGCAGCCAGCTGGGGCAGGCAGCATTCAGGCACGGGCAGTGGTCCACGCAGACTGGTTCCACCACGCTCCCCCTCGCAGGGGACCTGTGTGAGGCGTCACGAGCGGGGATGAGACACAACCGCCACGGGCGCGGGTTGCAGGGGACCAAGCTAGAGCAACACAGGAACGTAAAAGGTGAAAACAAGAAACGGTATTTTTTCTCTTGATGCCATGTGCCTGCGGGGGCGGAAGGTTCGTTGTGACATCACCGTGTTCTGGAGGCTGACATTACCGAGCAGTGCATTGTGACATCAGCCAGTGACGGGCTGTGACCTCACATCCCTCACCGCTTATCTTCGGGCGCCGGCAGAGCCTGGGCCAGTCTGGCTCGTGCCTGGCCTCCTGCCGAGCGTGCCTGCGAGGTCTGGAGGGTGGAGCGAGGCTTCTCCTGGTGCTGGGTGGTGCTTCGGGGGTTGCCGCCGGCAGCTCTCGGTGTCCATCCCCGAGCCATCGCCTGTGTTTCCCCGGCCCTCCCTGGATCAGGCAGCCGCGCACCGCGGGGTGTGCTTGCAGCAGCGCAGGTGAGCCGTGCGGGGAACCGTCCCCCAGGGTGGCCGTAGGGCGGGCGATGGGGCCTGGGGATTCGAGAGGGTGTCCTCCTTGAGGGGCCTGGGCATTTCCTCCGCCCTTCCATTCCCTGGGGCAGTGGGTGACTGTGGTCTCTCTCCATTTTGCAGCGTGTGACACCAGTGATGGGGAGCTGCTTGTCATCCTCAGCTGTCCCCAACCTGCCGCAGGAAGAAGACATGGCCACGGAGACAGAACAGACATGCCCCCTCTGCCACAATGCTGAAGACGGGATTGCTTATGTTATACCCTGTAACCACCAGTTCTGCCTGGGCTGCATCATTCGTTGGAGAGAGAACAGCCTTTTCTGCCCCCTTTGCAGAGGACCAATGGAGACTATCAAGTTTTCTGTGTGGGCAGAAAATGACTTCCTACTGTATACTTTCATAGAAACTGATGAGTTGCCAGATGCCAGCAGGCAGGCAGGCGGAGCTCGTGACCTCCTGGCTGAAAGCAGGCCCTACATCCCCCTGGTGGCCCCTCCGTCGTCTCCACAGCAGATGCTGTCCCCAGCTGAGGAGGGAGCTGTAGGGACAGAGGCCGTGGGTGGCCTCCTGCCCAGCGTCTGGGCACCGCTCTTCCAAAGGCAAGAGCACCTGCTGGATCCCGTGCTGCCCTGGCTGCGCCAGGAGCTGGCAGCAATCTATGGGGACCAATGGTGGCTGGCAAGGAGTGCGGAGAGCAGCATCCTGCACTGCCTCTGCGCCTGCGGTCTGAATCGGGAGCTCATGGTCCAGCGGCTGCAGGACTCCCTTCAGGAATATGCGGCACAACTGGTCGACGGCATCGTCAATGTCATTGTGGAGCGGTGCAGCGAGGAGGCCCAGAGGCTGCTGCAGGCCCCTGCTGTGGTGGATGAGCACGACAGCGCTGTGGCCAGCACCGGCTCCACCAGCTCCTCCTCCAGATCCAGCTCCTCCACATCCAGCTACAGCACGTGCTGGGAGTGGAGTCCTGCCTGCAGCCTGGCTTCCTCCAGCAGCCCTGAGAGCTCCCCCGGGGAGGAGGGAGCCGGCACATCAGAGGCCCCCCTCCGCGGGCGTGCTGGCCGCCACCCATCTGTGCGCATCCCCGCGGAGCGGGAGGAGCCGGGGCAGGCGGCGGTGGCGGCTGGTCCCTCCTCCTAGGGCAGCCGCCGCAGCCCCTCGGCTCCCGCCCGGGACAGTGACCACTTGCCCAGGGGAGCCCGGCGCCCCGCAAAGAGGAGGGCCGCTGGCCCCCAGGACCCTCCCCAGCCCTGCAAGAGGCGGCCCCGCCGACGGCGCCAGCCTGGCTCCAGCTCCTCCATGTTCAAGGGCAAGGATATAAATTCCTCTTTCCCTGACACAGGCCCTGTGTGCTTCTTTCTCTCTCTCCTGGTTGCCGTCCCCGCTTCCTGTGCCCCACCGTGGGTGGCACCTGCCTTGTGGGGGGGCACGGCCATGGCCCCCCGAGCCCCCGGGCTGTGTGGGCAGCACGTCCTCCTGCAGGCAATCCTGCCGCAGCTGCAGCACAGCAGATGCCGAGGGCAGAGCGGGCAGGAGGGCAAGCTGCTCTCGTTGCACATGCAATGCCCTCCGCCTGCACCCCGTCCCTCCCTCTGCCCGCTACCGACACTTCTGCTCTGCTCTGCTTTCTGTCTGGCGTCGGCCAGGGCAAACTCGCTACTGGGAGAGCTGTCGAGGAGGCAGGGACAAAGGGCAGGGCAGCGAGAGAAGAAATGTAGAAATATCACCAGAGGAGAAGAGATAAGGAGCACAAACTTGGGAAGATGCAGATGTGTGGACAGCAGGCGCGTGCTCAAATGTCACCTCCTTGTGTATATGCCGTGCCCTCACGTTCTCCTCAGATGCCGCAGTCACGGTACCAGGAGGCCTTTGGTAGGGAAGTGCCACCTTCCAGGCTGAATCCTAGCTCTGAGAGAAAGTACAACGACAGCTGGGTTGGCTTGGGTTGGCTTGGGTGTGGGTTGAGCTGGTTTTCTGAGTCCAGGTTGCACAGCAGTAGAAACTCCAATGCCATCAAGCCATGCAAACTCACGCCTAGCCTGGCCTGGCAGAGGATAGAATAGCACAGAGCAGAACAGAATATTCCCTTTGGATGGGAGGGAAAACGATCATCTCATCCAACTGCCTGACCCCTTCAGGGCTGACCAAAAGTTAAAGCGTGTTATTCAGGGCACTGTCCAAATGCCTCTTGGCCACTGACAGGCTTGGGGCATCGACCACCTCTCTGGGAAGCCTGTTCCAGCGTTTGACCACCCTCTCATCAGAGAAATGCTTCCTAACGTCAAGTGTGAACCTCTGCTGGCACAGCTCTGAGACATTCCCCCCAGCACAAGGGGCAACGGGCACAAAGTGCAACCCGGGGAGTTTCACCCGGATGTGAGGAAAAAGTCTTTGCTTTGAGGGTGACATGGCCCTGGCACAGGCTGCCCAGAGGGTTGGTTGGGTCTCCTTCTCTGGAGACATTCAGAACCTGCCTGGATGCGATTCTGTGCAACCTGCTCTAGGTGGACCTGCTTTAGCAGGGGGTTGGGCGGGGTGATCTCCAGAGGTCCCTTCCAACACTAGCCATGCTGTGATCCTGTGATTCTGGGAGCCTATCGCTGAATACCAGGGCGAAGAGGTCAGCACCTCCCTCTCCGCTTCCCCTCCTCGGGAAGCTGCAGAGGGCAGTGAGGATGCCCCTCAGCCCCCTTCTCTCCAAACTAGACAAACCCAGGATCCTTGGGTGCTCCTCACAGGACATGCCTTCCAGGCCTTTCACCAGCCGCGTTGCCCTCCTCTGGGTGCACGGCACGCCACTGACGATCGCCCAGTGCTCCAGTCTATCTGGATTCCTCTGCAAGGCCTCTTGCCCCTTGAGAGAGTCAACAGGACCTCCCAGTCTGCGGTCATCAGCAGACTTGCTGATGAGGCGTTCAACTGCTGCATGCCGATCATTGAGGAAAATATTGAACAGAACCAGCCCTGGACCTGAGCCACCGCTGGTGGCTGGTCGCCAGCCACGTGTAGCCCCATTCACTACAAGGCACTGAGACCTGCCAGCCAGCCACTTCTTCACCCAGCGCACCCTGAACCCGCTCAGCCCGCAGCTGGACAGCTTGTTCAGAAGGACACTGCGAGGGACAGTGTCAAAATCCCCACTGCAGTCCAGGGGAACTACACCCACTGCCTTCCCTTCAATCCCTGGGCGGGTGACCTTATATTGCAAGGACACCTGATTAGTTAGGCGAGACTTTCCCTTTGCAAACCCATGTTGACTGTGCCTGATCACAGGGTGACAGAAAATCTCAAGGCGGAAGGGAGCCATAAGGATCATGGAGTCCCACTCCCTGCTCCTTGCAGAACTAGCTGAAGCTAAACCATGTGGCTAAGAGCATGGCCCAGACGCTCCTTGAACTCTGACAGGCTTGGTGCCGGGACCGCTTCCCTGGAGAGGCCGTTCCAGTGACCCAGCATGCCCTCAGTGACGAACCTCTTCCTGATGTCCCATGAGAACGTCCCCCGAGGCAGCTTCATTCCCTTTCCCCGAGCCCTGTCGCTGGTCACCGGGAGGAGGAGATCAGCACCTCTCCCTCCGCTGCCCCCCTGGAGGAAGCTGTAGGCTGCGGAGAGCTCACCCCTCAGCCTTCTCTTCTCCACGCTGAGCAGAGCGAGTGACCTCAGCCGCTCCTCCTCGGCCTTGCCCTCTAGGCCTTTCACCACCTGGGGCACCTTCCTCTGGCCACGTGCAAATTGTTTGATGGCCTCCTTATGCTGAGGCGCCCAGGACAGCACACAGTGCTTGAGGTGGGGCTGTGCCCGTGCAGCCCAATGTGGGGCAGTCACCTCCCTCGACCGGCGAGCTGTGCTGGGCTTGCTGCGCCCCAGGACGCGGGTGGCCCCTTTGGCTGCCAGGGCACACTGTTGGCTCACTTTCTGGGACAACACTTGCCAGCTTCCCGTCGACCACGACCTCTCCAGACTCCCCGGACTGCTGAAAAATACCAGAGAGAGGTCCCACGACGGCATGGGCCTGCTCTTTCTGTCCCCTGGGATGAATGCCATCGGGCCCGGTAGATTTCTGTGCATCCAGCAGCAGCAGCAGCAGCAGCAGCAGCAGCAGCAGCAGCAGCAGCAGCAAGTCCAAAACAAGTTTGGGGTCGGCTGGGAGTTTACTATCGCCCCAGTCACGCTCTTGCAGCACTGGGCTCCGGGGCTGCCAGGGCCTGTTGTCGGTGTTGAAGGCAGCGGCAAAAGAAGGCGTTCATTTTCTGCCTGACTCCTGCATGAAGGCCCCTGCTCACACAGGCCACCCTTCTGCCCTGCTTGCTTCACTTGCCACATTTTGCAACGGCCTGCTCCTGCGCTCCTAAGAGGTGGCTCTTAAAAAATGCCCAGCATTCCTGGGCCCCCATACCGTCAAGAGCAGATTGCCGGGGCACCTTACTAACTGGCTCCTTCAGTAGCCCCAGCTCTGCTCTCCCCACAGCCGGGGACAAAGTTTTGCCCGAGGTTTTTCTCCTGCGCCAACTATGTGAAACTCAACTACTTGGTGGGCACGGTGACCAAGACAGCCACCAGCCACCACTCTGCTGGCGGGTCCCTCTCCACTTGCAAACAACAGGCCTAGGAGGGCACCTTTCCTAGTTGGCTCCCTTAGAAGCAGAGGTACCGGCCTCGTTCAGCAAAGCAGCAGGGGCTTTGCTGCAGAAGTTCCAGTTTGTACTGGATACGCACTAAACTACCTGCTCGGTCAGCGCTGACTGAGATTAGGTGTCGAAGGCTGAAGAAAGCGGGCTTGTTCAGGCTCCTGTGGTGTGCCCCGGGATTCCTCCCTGGGAGGTACTCCTGAGAAGATGGTAACAAAGGGAGAGGTAGGGACACCCTCCTGCTGCAGCTGAAACCCCTCCCTTCTCTCCCAGCCCGCGTTCAAGAGACGGTTCACCCGATCCCGTCCCACTGACTGTACTACAACAGCCCCAGGAGGCAGACTGACAGCCTGCCGCGAGCTTGGCTGCGCTGATCCCTCCCAGCTCCCCGCAATCGGCAGGCAAAGCGGCTTTGAGAGTGCAGCGAGAAGAGGAAGAGAGAGACCTGCCCTTGCCTGGGTGGCCCAGCCGGTGGCCCACACCAGCACAGGGCCGGGAGACCTGCAGCTCGATGGCACGATACCTTTGCTCCACCTTTTCAGTGGCTTTGCTGGCAAGTTTGCTTGTGCGCCTCTTTTTCTCTCATCCGTCCATTCTCAAGAAGATTTTGGAACGGGGCGAGGGCAACAGAAGGCTTCAATGAAGTCACTGAGCTGGTGCCTAAACCCTTACAAAGGTGGTGTATCTGAAGAGGCAGCTAATACTGGAAAAGGAAAGCTGAGGAACTTCAAATAGGATTTCTTTTTTTCCTTGTCAACAGTCTACATTCCTTGAGGATTCGTATAGTTCTTACACGGTTTTAGTCATTCCACTGCTTCTGAAGCTTGCACCATCATCACGAAGGGGCTTTCAATTGTCAGCAACAAAGATGTCAACGACCAAAACTTGCTGGCAGAGAACTCTTCAAATCCTGAAGTCTTTCTACGGTGAGGACAACTTTTCAACAACATGATGGAAGGCAGAAGGAGAAGGCCAGTCTAGCTGCACACCCGGAACCGTGGGCAACATTTGTAAATGTGCAGATTTCCTTCATTCAGATGCCTCGATGCTGTCACTGTGGCGAGGTCCTCGTCACTTCAGGTACGTTCTCAGGAGTGAGATCTGCCCCATGGCCAATGACTAGAAATGATTCTGAAAGGCAGAGGCAAGAAGGGGTGACGGGACAGCATGGCCCACGTGGGGATCCATCCTGGCTCCCCGGAGGCGTGAGCAGGGCGTCTGCGCCCCTTCTACCGTGCTCTGGCGAGACAGGAACTACAACTCCTCGCGGCGTAAAGCGGTTCAGGCTCCATTGCTGGTGCTTTTGGGGACCACCAAAGCAACAGTTGGCCAGGAGCACCACCTACCAGAAGCGTGGCAAGCTTGGTAAGCGGGGAGGGACCAGGCACTGTGGGCGAGTGCCAGCAGGAGTGGATGGGGCTGCAGCAAAATGCCCCTTCAGGCTTCTCCCTGCGGGCGGCGGGCACGACCCAGCAGGGTGGGAGACTCTTGCCCAGGGCTGCCCACCGAGCGCCCAGCTCCTCCCTGCAGATCCTGGCACTGCACAGGGAAAGGCAGCCAGCTGGGGCAGGCAGCATTCAGGCACGGGCAGTGGTCCACGCAGACTGGTTCCACCACGCTCCCCCTCGCAGGGGACCTGTGTGAGGCGTCACGAGCGGGGATGAGACACAACCGCCACGGGCGCGGGTTGCAGGGGACCAAGCTAGAGCAACACAGGAACGTAAAAGGTGAAAACAAGAAACGGTATTTTTTCTCTTGATGCCATGTGCCTGCGGGGGCGGAAGGTTCGTTGTGACATCACCGTGTTCTGGAGGCTGACGTTACCGAGCAGTGCATTGTGACATCAGCCAGTGACGGGCTGTGACCTCACATCCCTCACCGCTTATCTTCGGGCGCCGGCAGAGCCTGGGCCAGTCTGGCTCGTGCCTGGCCTCCTGCCGAGCGTGCCTGCGAGGTCTGGAGGGTGGAGCGAGGCTTCTCCTGGTGCTGGGTGGTGCTTCGGGGGTTGCCGCCGGCAGCTCTCGGTGTCCATCCCCGAGCCATCGCCTGTGTTTCCCCGGCCCTCCCTGGATCAGGCAGCCGCGCACCGCGGGGTGTGCTTGCAGCAGCGCAGGTGAGCCGTGCGGGGAACCGTCCCCCAGGGTGGCCGTAGGGCGGGCGATGGGGCCTGGGGATTCGAGAGGGTGTCCTCCTTGAGGGGCCTGGGCATTTCCTCCGCCCTTCCATTCCCTGGGGCAGCGGGTGACTGTGGTCTCTCTCCATTTTGCAGCGTGTGACACCAGTGATGGGGAGCTGCTTGTCATCCTCAGCTGTCCCCAACCTGCCGCAGGAAGAAGACATGGCCACGGAGACAGAGTGGGAGTGCCCCATCTGCCACGACGCTAAAAATGAGGTCGCTTCTGTGCTGCCTTGTCACCACCAGTTCTGTATGAGCTGCATCATGCGTTGGGCAAGCAGGAATCCAACGTGCCCCCTTTGCAGAGGACCAATGGAGAATCTCAGGTTTTCTGTGGGGGCAGAACACGCCTATATAGAGATTAGCATCAGAACACTTGATGAGATGCCAGATGCCAGCAGGCAGGCAGGCGGAGCTCGTGACCTCCTGGCTGAAAGCAGGCCCTACATCCCCCTGGTGGCCCCTCCGTCGTCTCCACAGCAGATGCTGTCCCCAGCTGAGGAGGGAGCTGTAGGGACAGAGGCCGTGGGTGGCCTCCTGCCCAGCGTCTGGGCACCGCTCTTCCAAAGGCAAGAGCACCTGCTGGATCCCGTGCTGCCCTGGCTGCGCCAGGAGCTGGCAGCAATCTATGGGGACCAATGGTGGCTGGCAAGGAGTGCGGAGAGCAGCATCCTGCACTGCCTCTGCGCCTGCGGTCTGAATCGGGAGCTCATGGTCCAGCGGCTGCAGGACTCCCTTCAGGAATATGCGGCACAACTGGTCGACGGCATCGTCAATGTCATTGTGGAGCGGTGCAGCGAGGAGGCCCAGAGGCTGCTGCAGGCCCCTGCTGTGGTGGATGAGCACGACAGCGCTGTGGCCAGCACCGGCTCCACCAGCTCCTCCTCCAGATCCAGCTCCTCCACATCCAGCTACAGCACGTGCTGGGAGTGGAGTCCTGCCTGCAGCCTGGCTTCCTCCAGCAGCCCTGAGAGCTCCCCCGGGGAGGAGGGAGCCGGCACATCAGAGGCCCCCCTCCGCGGGCGTGCTGGCCGCCACCCATCTGTGCGCATCCCCGCGGAGCGGGAGGAGCCGGGGCAGGCGGCGGTGGCGGCTGGTCCCTCCTCCTAGGGCAGCCGCCGCAGCCCCTCGGCTCCCGCCCGGGACAGTGACCACTTGCCCAGGGGAGCCCGGCGCCCCGCAAAGAGGAGGGCCGCTGGCCCCCAGGACCCTCCCCAGCCCTGCAAGAGGCGGCCCCGCCGACGGCGCCAGCCTGGCTCCAGCTCCTCCATGTTCAAGGGCAAGGATATAAATTCCTCTTTCCCTGACACAGGCCCTGTGTGCTTCTTTCTCTCTCTCCTGGTTGCCGTCCCCGCTTCCTGTGCCCCACCGTGGGTGGCACCTGCCTTGTGGGGGGGCACGGCCATGGCCCCCCGAGCCCCCGGGCTGTGTGGGCAGCACGTCCTCCTGCAGGCAATCCTGCCGCAGCTGCACTACACCACTGTGGGCTGGGCCTCCATGTTTCACTCTGTACAGAATTAGTTTTTGGTGTTAATCATTGCCTGTCCTTCCCCTGTATTAGTATCCCAATTAGTTTCTCTTTTAGGCATAATCGAGCTGGATCATCTTGTGCATTCTGCTTCTCATTTTCCTCCCAGGCTTTGTCTAACACCGGTCTCCTATCTTCAGGAGTGAAGAGGGTATTCATTATAGTTTCTACATCTCCCCAGACTGGACTGTGGTTTATCATGATAGTTTCCACCATTGGATACATTTTATCAGGATTTTCCCTATAAGGCGCTATTGTTTCTTTCTAATTTAACAAGTCAGAAGCAGTAAATGGAACATGCACAGATACTCGTAATCCTTCTGGTCCATCAGCTTGTCTCGATGGGCCTTGTATTATTGGTTGTTGTGCTCTCATTCTTCCAGCTATTGGGCTAAAGGTCCCAGACCCATGCCCTGTAACTGCATCCTGCAAAAAAGCACTACTGCCACTCCTGCTTTAAGCAGCAGCTTCTATTTTTGGTTCATCAGCTAACAATTGAACATGCTCTTCCTCCTCACTTTTCTTAATACAGTCTTTCCCTATTTCATGTGCCACAGAACATTTTGACTTCTCTTTCCCATTTCCTGTTTTCACATATATTCCATTTGGATCAATATTCAGTAGGTTGCATTTCTTTCCTATCTCATGATCATTACACGGAGAGAAAAACAGTTAATATATGGTACTTCATCCCATTTTCTAAATCTACGAAACAACACTAATTGCAATATAGTATTGTAATTTAAAGTTCCGTTTTCAGGCCAATTCTCCTCATCCTGCAACTTATACGTCAGCCACTATTGAGTACAATATTGTTTCGATATCTCTTCTTGTCATGGGGTCTCCCCCAAACTTAGTCCAGTGGGTAAGGATGCATCCTAAAGGGGTACAGGGCGATATTTCAGTAGAGGAACTGGTTCCCATTTTGTAGTAGTTTCCCAACAACAATCTCTTTATCCAAGCCTGTATACACTCCGCTGGAGTTTGTTAACTCACTGCATCTACGTGTACCAGGTAATCTTCTACCATATTCCTGGTGTAGCAACTTATGTAGAGATCAAATCCAAACAAGCAAATCCAAGTCCAAACAAGTAAATTCAAACAAACCAGCTCTTATACTTGCCTAACACAGTATCTTGATTTTAGTATTGCACCTTTGAGTCACTTACTGCTTAGCAAGGGAGAGAAATGGATGGAGTCCCCTGATCAGCTGGAGTCCAACTGTTCCACATCCCCACTGTCTGCAGCAACTTGAAGCTGGCAAGGCTCTTTGTGAAGTCCCATCTGGGTCACCGAAACTGCTGTCTCTAAAATGCGAGTTCCCAGCATGCAGCAAGCCAATCTTACACACTAGATGAGACATTGTTTTATTACAGAGTTGTGCAAGCCTGGATGCTAGCAAACAAAGCTAGCATACCCCAGTACAAAGTCACAAACATTATATGCAAAACCTTATCACAGTTTCCCTGCCCAGAGGGCAGGTCCATATAGATGATTTGGTACACATTTGCATATCCATTACCTAACTTATCTTACTACTCCGAACCCTCTCTGAGGAAGGGTCTTTTAGTGGGCCTGGGTCTTTCCCCTAGCGGGTGTGATTTTTAGTATTATGATGAGGAGAGTTCACTTCTAGGGTAAGGCTGAAGACCATAAGACCTAAGTAATCAGAGTTTAACGTAAACAAAATAGTCTGTGTGTGGCTCACATCACAAAGATAGGATGTTCTTTGCTTTGTCTCTCCCAAAGCTGACTGGATTGATTACAGGCCCCTTCATTTGACATTCTTGACAACTCTAGAGGGTCAGCTTGACCTAAACTCTGTGCACTTATGGTTAAGCCCTAAATCAGAGTTCAAGAATTCAGGAGTTTTAGACAACATCCGTGCTCATGAATCCCTTCTGCTGTGCGCAGGTCACCAGGCAGTACTACCAGAGAAGGGAGCAGGTATGGCAAACCTTCAGGGACACCTTGGGCTCAGACTCTGGGCAGCAACACCCTTCCCTTGACTAATGGTCAGTTCTGCGGACAGGTAGCACTACAGTCCTCAAAACACTCTTTACTTTTTTGGGGGCACCTGTTCAACTTTAGGCATCTGTGGCTCTACAACGAGCCAAAGACAAGACCCTCTTTTACTGATTAAGTGATGTGATGGTTCTTCTGCCCGTGACACGAAAGAATTCTTTTGACCCAAGTAGCTTCCAAACAAATTGCATGAGAATTACTTTCCCACACATGCTGCACTCTCCCTCTTTTAGTGCTTACAAAATCCCAGTGCCTGGGGCATACAGACCCAGGATATTTTCATGAATAACTCATAAAATCCACAATCAGCCTCCTGAGAAAAGCAATGTGTGTTTTCTAACATAGTCAAATAGCTTGACTTTTGAATGTTTTATATTTGCAACTGAAGCCCTGTAAGCAATACTAATTTTTGTCAGTAGGTGAGGTACTTATGATCAAAGAATTCAAAATTTGCATGCAGTCTCCTTATGGATAACTGTCATAGAAAAGAATGGGTCTTTGGAGACTGTATTGTTATAATATGGTTATGTTCAATGTATGACACATTACACAAACACACACACCCATGTCTTCTTTGTGTTTTTATTCTTTTTTAAATTTATAGTTCTAAAATGTATAAAACTAGTTGGTGTAAAAGATCAAAGATTCAGTAGTAAAGACCTGTCTAGCTTCCTGGACCTCCATTCTGGCCATCCAGGGCCGTAGCCCACTGCTTCAAAAGCTGTTCTTCAGCCAACAGTTACAAACGTAGGCTCAAGGGCACCAGCCTGCCCTCTTTTTGTGTCATCAGCAATGGAAAGGAGCAACCTTTTCTTTCAGCTCCTGAACATCAGAAAATGGATGGTTTTGTATGCAAAATATGATGACTTTTGCTGATGTTAGTAACCTTTCACAGGGTCAAAGCTCATTAAGATTTCTACAGTTCTATAAAACCGCAATGTAAATGCCAGAGACAACATAGTAAGGGTGGAGGTTTGGTCATCCCTCTGAAAATACTCTCTTTCTGGAGTATTGGATGAGTCACAGCTTGATCCAGAGTCCAGTGATGCTACTTTATCCAGTCAATCTCGCAAATGCAGAGCATGTCCAACAGAAATCTGGTTCCATCGCACATTTTTATGCATAATTGTGTCCAAAACCTACAGCAGCACAAACTGCAGCATACACTGCTGCTACCAGCAGTTCTAGCTGCTCTGTGTTTCTGCCATACAGCTAAAGGGAGAAGCATGCTCTTTTACTAAGAAACACAAATTACACATTCCGTGCCAGTCCTCCCTGATAGGTAATGCCAGCCTGGGTGCAAAAAAAACCTCTTGGAGACTTCTCTCTTCTTCCATGGCTCCTCCAGGCTGGCAAAGGGACAGAGCACTGCAGAGTAACTCAGATCTCCTTTCTCCTCTAAGATCTGTGTGCTGCCGGGCAGCCTCTGACACTGGCATCATAGCTGATATCTTCAAAGAGCTGCTGGTTAGGCAGGTAAAGTGTTGGTCTGAGAGAGCTGCTCAGCTCAACATTAACTGTGTGAACCTCGAGGGAGACATCCAAGAGGGTAATGGAGGCAGCAGCTGCTGATACTTTAGTCTTGCATGATCTACGTTTATGTTTCTGTGTCCCAAGTATTGCCAGGGGTAGTAAAAAGTGTAATGAAGGCCTGTCAAATTAGGAGAAGAGAAATTGCCAAGTCAGTTTGGAGAATGGTTTGGTAGATCTTTCAAATCTATTCTGAACACACAGGAAAAACACGTTATTCAACAGTAGCAGGATTAATGAATCCCACATCCCCTCAGCCTTGCGTTATCCCCCTCCTTTTATCTTCTGTGTCCTATGCCTGCAGCCACTGAAAAGGATGTTTGGGCATTACTAGTAACAACATTTTTGTATTAGCTCCCAGCTCTGACAGCAGCTGTCTCGCAAGCCGATAAGCACGGCCTCAGTGTGACGGAGCTTCTCTTCAGCTTAGTGTGACGGCAGGCAGCTATTTTGTGTGGACTGAACCACTGCGGCTGTACTGTAAAATGTGCTGTGGCAGACTGCAGAGACAGGATGGTGCCAGAGGTCCCAGCCGTGAGGCACAGGTCGCAGCAGCCGATCAGGGTTGCTAAGGCATGCAGGCCTCGGGTTTGTCGGGTTAAGACAGTTTTAGAGATAGCAAAGACAACAGAAATCGGTAACTGGGAACTAATAGGGGAAAAAAGGAGCATGTAGGCAGACTTTGCTGAGAAAACCCATAAAACTAAACTCAGGTGGACCCAAGGCCAAGAAGGAAGATGTTAACAACACCAATGTCTTCCTCCTCCCAACACAGAGGAGGAAACCCGCACCACTACCATCACACCCCTCCCAGCAAGAAACCCAGGACACTGATGACTCCCTGTACCACACATAGGCACAGACAAACACCCACACACCCTCCCGACCACAGCTGTGAACCACGGGACTTGGGGAAGCATGTGAAGAGTGAGCATAGCAGCAGAGAGATTGCCAGGTACTGGGAAGTGTTTCTTTATTCAGTTCTAACTGGATTATTGAGGTTTTTCACTATTAATTCATACCGTGGTTATTTTGACTGGCACAGTGTGCTCCACATATAACACTATTATTCTGTTATTACAGAATTTGCACACACCTTTCCCCCCAAACTCATGACATTTTCTCAGACACTTCCCTTTTCTTTTTGATATTAATGAGGTTGAGGGTTTTAACAGGGATTTATTGATTTAGTCAATTTCTAATAAGCGTACTGAAGAAGCAGGCAATAAACTGAATCAATGTCATAATTATATCATAGGTTCCCAAATGAAATCAGTTAATATCTATTGTTTTCTACTTCTGTTGTTTGCACTGAAATTTGACTTGACTTTTTATTCCAGAAAAGAGATTTTTCCAATCCTCCTAAAATCATCAACAGTGTTTAACAATGTTTTCATTTTAAGCCAAACTCTTTGCTCTTCGAGACAAAAATGTATAGTCCTCCTGAACAAAAAACCCAGAGTTATCTGTATTTTAGATCACATGAGTTCTAAATTCTTGGTAAAAGTCATCTTCATTTATCACCTCTAACTTCACACTGACCTATACAAAGGCATCATGTAAATGCTATGTAGTGTGCTGTTACGGAACGACCTTTCATGGACTTACAGAATGCTAAGAAGATTGTAAACATGTACACATCATTGTGAATGGCTAAGAACAATCTTAAACTCCAGCTTAATGTTTTCTTGAGCAACAACTTTAATCCAGTTCCCATTAACCCAGGAACTGTTAAATAGTCATCCTCATCATCATTCTGGTGATCATGAATGACAGAAAACCATGTCCTACAGGAACTAGAAAGAGTGTCGGCTGTGCAATGGAGTCCACTGGATGTTCAGATGACAGAGGCAGTAGAAATACCTGAAAAGGGCTGGTTCCAGTCCTGTGAATATTTGTGTTCCCTCAAATCTATGGACAAGAAGCACTTTGTTCCTATTTACAGCACAGCTGGGTGTGAATCCCTTTTATACTATGAAACAGCATGAATCCGTCAAGGGAATGGCTGAATAGTCCCCAAAGCTGAAGAACAAATTGGCAAAATTTTTCTTTATCCTTCTCTTCTCGGTATTATTGCCCTTTGATAAGAAGCTAGGCATTTTGTCTTCCTCATCAGCAGGCATTCTCATCTCTTTGTCATCTACGTGCCACTTATCTCTTGGAGCTCTTACTCTGTAACTCCAGGTTTCTGATGCTGGGGTTTTTTTGGGAGGCAGGTTGGCTATTTGATTCTTGTAATTTACAAGTTACACTCATTTATTCCCAGCATTTTTCATGGAAAGCTGAATATAGGACTGGATATGTTCTCAGAAAGTACCTCAACTTGTGATGCACTGCTTTTATGGGACAAATTCAAGGTTGCCACATGACAGCCAGCTTTTCATTAGACAGAAGCTCAAAATGCTTGGAAGGTAACCCACACAATAACCTGAAACTGAACAATCTTGAGGGCTGACCCTTTGTTCCACCCTCCAGACAAATAAAAGCACAGGACCAGAATAATGGGTGACTGCAACTCAAACCATGGCTGTCATCAGTGCCCTGCACCTGGAGTGCTGAGGTCAGCTTCCCTTCCATGGGCATTCAGATAGAAAAATCAAGATCAGCTTCTCTTCTTCTGTGTTATTTACTTGTTGAGCCTTGAAGTGCTGACACTAAAGAAAATTAATGTCATGATATGTCAGTTTCGTGATATCTCAGCAGTTATATTTACATATATTTCATGTGTCAATAGTGACTGAGTAGCTCCGCTTTCATGTTATCTGAACGGAGACATGTCCATGTGGAAGCAGTACACTTGGGTAAGCTGGGCGTAGCATGGATACATGCCACACTAATGTCCATTGCTCTAATTAATGCTAAGACTGTTAGGACACCATTTTGACTATATTCCAGAAAAGATAACCAGATGCAGAAAAAACCAAAATTTTACACCAATTTAGCTATTTCATGCTGTATGCCTGATAGCAAGTTGAGACATTTTATATATGCTTTTATATATTATGTTATGGTGGCAATATGAGTTTGATGTAAAGTAACATCTAAAATGGTTCACAAAAATGGCCCGAGTACAATTTTATTATCAAATAAGTTAAGGATATTTTTTTTTTTTTAAAGTAGCTCATTACAAAGCACTTTATTAGGTTCTGGTATTGCCAAGGATACCAGTATTCATGCATGGTAAATGCCTTCCATAAGCAAGCCCTGATTTTGCTGTAACAAACCACACAGACAGAGTTACATTTGTATCATTTGTTCCTACAATAAACAGAATGCTAGTTTAAGCCCTAGAAGCTTTTGTAATCATACCATCTACACAAGAATACAGCTAATTTTGGGGTCTACCTTGCTCTCACAGTGCTCTGAATTCTAGCATCTGAAGGAGAGTGCTATGTTATGAATAAAATTTGGTGCCTTTGTAGAGCATATTGATTGCTAATAAACATTAAGACTTGGATTCATCATTTAAAAAGTGGCACTGGTGATCAATATTCTACTTTTTGGATCCACAAAACTTACTTCCTAGAAGCCTGACTGTCTCAGAGATGTCTCCTTGCTCATCAATAAAATATACCAATGTCCAACAAGAATTATCAGCAAAACTTTTTCTGAACTATTAAAAACTGGGAATCCCCAAATGCTCATATTTCTCATATTTGGGCAATTAACAGTCATTCTGACTGTAGCTACATCAATTCACGCTGCATCCAGTCCATCTTGACCAACAGACGCCAAAAAACTGTGGAAGAGTAGGTAAGTCATAAAGCAGCACAAGGATCCAGGGGCAAATTTCCCTGAAATCTCAAACCTGACTCACAGTAGGTTGAAGGACAAGTCAGTTCTGGAAGATGAGCACTGCTGAGAATGTGGTTATATCCACAAGTTTAACAAAAGAGGAGGCTCTGCATGCTTTTTCTATGCTCAAGTACTCCCTGTCTCTTCTCTGCATTGCATGCACACTAATGTTAGCACAGCTGTGTGCTGAGCAAGGCAAGGAACTGATTTAACTGAAAAATAGCCTGGAAAAACTGACTGGTGAATGTGATTGTCTGCTTCTATCATAGAATCATAGAACAGCCCAGGTTGGAAGGGATCTCCAAAGACCTTCTGGTCCAACTCTTTGTGGGAAAGGGAGGGAGCCTAGATCAGATTATCTAGCACCCTGCCCAACTGGGTGTTGAAAACCTCCAACAATGGGGACTGCAGAACATCCTGTGGAGGTTGTTCCAGTGAATGTTTGTTCTTACTGTAAAAAATTCCATTCTTATGTTCAGATGAAATTCCTACCAGTGCAACTTGTACCCGTTGCCCCTTGTTTTGTCCATGTGGCTCCTTGTGAAGAGACATCCTCTGTCCTCTTGGTAGTTGCCCTATACATACTAGAATATTGCAATGAGGCCCCGCCGCCCTGCTCCGAGCCTTCTCTTTTTCAGGAAGACAGACCTAACTCCTTCAGTCTTCCCTCACAGGGCAACTTCTTCAGTGCTTTGATTACCTTCCTGACCCTCCTTTGGACCTTCTCCAGTCTATAAAAGCAGAAGGTGAGAGCAAATCACTGCAGGGAGAACCACCCATCCACTTGAAGCTCGGTTAATGTGACCTTGGCTGTTACTGGAGCACACAGTTCAAGAGCTATTCGAAGGAAACAAACATGGAAGTGGAAAAGGAGTCAAAAAAGGAAAGGAAACAGAAACAGAAAAGAGGAAGAAAAAGAAAAAGGACTGTGGTTACAATCCATAATGATACTTTTTTAAAAGTCTAGCAAAAGATTCTGACATTGAAGTGCTGTCACAGCTGGCCTTGCAGAAGTAGTAGAAATACTTCTGCAACATGAGCTTAATCTATTGTTGTAACTCTGTTCTCCGCTGCTCAGAGTCCACTCAGGCTCATTGGCTTGTTTGTAAATCATCCAGTTTTCCTTCTCTCTAAAAGGAACTGATTAGAGCACATGTGGGTACCAGTTTCACTTGAACAGAAGCAGAAGAAGGGTCTTGACTGAGCTGAGTGGGGAAGAGGTCTACTCTAAAAATTACGTAACACTAAAAGACCTCCATCACTCTAATTCTATCACAGTCTGAGAATGTAACTCTACTGCAATGTTTGGACAGCCCGCTTGCAAACTAATGACCTTTCTTCATCAGTGCTTAAATCTGAACATAATTTGTGTTTGACTAATAGAAACAATTTAAAGAGAAAGGCAGCTTAAACTATATGCCTTCTGTACTCCCAACTTAATTGTGTTTTTTTCCAAAATGCCAGAGATTTTTCCCTTTTCTGAAATAAAACACAAAAAAAGTTATCTGTTCTCTCTCTACACAAGGATGTAGAAGTGTTCCCCGTTTAAAAAGTAAAGAACATTTACAGCTCTCTTCATGGATTTTGGAGAAGTGTCTGAGTAACTGTAGGTACTGTGCATCACCAAATGGAGGCTTCACCACTGCCTCCATTACTAAGAAAGCACCACTAGTGCCAGAGGATATTCAGAAACTGACTGAATATGCTCCTCTTCTCCTGGGAACTGACTTGGCTCTTCTAAGCATTTCAGAAAGTAGGACTCCTGACAAACTCAACTCCTGTATCAGCTTACTCGCACCTTGCCATATCCAAACTGCAGGATACAGTGGCTCTTTTATCAGCATCTCAACACCAGGCTTGTGCCTGGCTCCAAAAATCAGGGCAAAGGATTCAGAGAAATCCAGAATTAAAGGCATGTGAAAAAACTCATGCATTTAAAGAGTGAATGTCCATGAAGAAGCTGATTAAAACCATTTTTAGAACGTTCCTAATATCTTTGAAAACATCATGGTAAAAAAAAAATAGCACTTTGATACAAAATCAGTTAAAAAACCTACAGGAAATGAACCTGTTCAAATGAATGTGCTCCACAGTATTTCAAGACATAGACAAATAATATCAAAACTCTAGTACTAAACATGACAAATTTCTTACTTTTGCTGATGCAAAATTATCTTTCCTGTTGGTAGCCAACAAGGTTATAATTCAGGCATGTATATAGGATATATACTGAATTGCTGTCTATTTTTATATTCAAAGTTTCTTAAAGAAATGAAGACCGAAAAAACATTCAGAGTAGCTATCTTGTTTTCTTTATAAGCCTGTGCAGTACAAGTCTGGTGGGAAAGGGAGACTTTCCCTAAAAATATAGCAAATATGTGCTTATTATTGTTTTGATGATCTTTCCATCTTGAAAAAAAAAAAAAGTAAATGGTAATCCACCACCCACCCCCCCCACCCCCCCCCCCCCGAGCAAAATTAATTTGGATTACAAAGCTTCAAGGAAAGGTGATGCTATACTTGCAATGAAAGATACCAAAATCATTAGCCAAAGAGGTTTGGTGCAAATCAATTCTCAATCTATACCAAAAGTTAAGTGCCCGTGTTACCTGTGTGACTCTGAAACCACCTGTAACTGGGAATGTTCATTGCCTGTAAGAAATAACATAGTCGCTTGAAGGCTCAGAGTCTTGGGTTACCAGAGCCTTTGATTAAGGGGTTTGGTTGATGGAGGGGCAGCTGAGCATGTGTTACTTAAAGTCATTGCACTCCCTTATTAGATATGATCCTCCATGATACTGCTGATTTGAAACAAAAGTTAAAACAGGGGGAAAGGCAGGTGTAGCACAGAAAGCATATGGTGAAATGAATGAAAAAGTTAAAGCTGACAACTACAGAAACATCACTACGAGTCTGTCATCAGAAACCTCCTGCACTGTAAAACAACCTAAAATGGCAGCATTTTTACCATGGATTCTAGGCATTTAGAAGTGATTTCCATATTTTATTGCTGTTTGATTTATTTATTTGATGTAACATTTCAAAAACCTTCTCAAAAAGCAATTATATATCTCTTTTTCAATGTCCAGTAGACTTTTGGAAAAGGACCTGAGTTTCCAACTATTAAATGAGCCAGAATAAAATCCTAGTGGGATCTGGATTTCAAGTCAGCCTTTGCTACACGTTTTCCTCAATCATCTAAAATTATGTTGAGAAAGAAGTCCTGTAAACAAGTTTTTCAGATGCTAGTGGCACATGCAAATGTGTGGCACAATGTCTCCACGGCTGCAGACGTTTCTGCTGCTGTAGTCCTGCTGAACAAAGTAGTATTTCTTATTTCTGAACTAATGCATGGTCTCAAGACAACTGTCAATCTGGGTAAGTGACAATATCACTACATAATGTAACGTGCCCCCTAACAGGAAATTATTTCATTTCTTGCATCTAAATGCACATTATCTAGACATTGATATAATCTGAACAAACTTACATCCCCTTGGTGTTAAACAAAATAGCGTCTCAGATCTGAAAGCTATTGTACAGTCATGTGCAAGTCTTGTTAAAATATCTGTTGGGGGACCGGGGGAAAAAACCCAAAACACCAACAAAAAAAGGAACAGATCAAAAAAGTCCTAAAAGAGCATGGGAACTGTACTCTCTTTTATCCTGAGAGTATAAAGAATAACGTCATTTTCATGGTAAAACAGTAACCATATGTACGCATGATACATAATGACATATACATCAAATAGACATCTATGTATATATGTGACTTGCATATGTGTATATGCACATATATTTCAATACATATGTAAACATTTGGTAATGTACGCACATACCTTTATGTATTTATACATATTTAGAAACCTCTAAATGCACATTTATATTATTATTCATATCTAGATGTTCATCTGCTCAGACAACTTAGACATCTATGTATGATTATATATTATTATTTCTTATAAACATATCTCTGTTTGTATGTAATGAGCACATACACATTTAAAGAGCAACTACTACAAAATTTCTCCAAGTAACCTTCTGCTGTAGAATAACTTTGGTGTCCAGTTTATGTTCCCAGTTTGGTCCTGTGAGAGGGATTCTCTCAGGTAGCTGTGAACATCCACTGTATCACATCCAAAAGGATCAGAGTATCCTCACATGTGGATTGAAATAAACCATTACAAAAACAACTAAAAAAAATATGCTATTGGCACAACGTTTAAAGCGTTTGCTTTCATGATGTGCAGGTGGTTCCAAACCATTTGAAAGCTAACTGCTGTATCCTTGAGTGATCTCTCATGTAGAAAAAGCTTCTGAGCCTCACAAAGCTGATTAGGGCATGATGTGAAGGGAACATTTCATTCTTCCCATTTGCCAGAAGGCAATTAACAATTTGTTTTCTGTACAAACTGAGCACACAGAGTGCCAGTACTTGTGATCTATGCATTAATCCTGCAAAGACACCACCCAGGACTCGGCACATTCACTAAGCAGAAACAAAACCAGGGAAGAGAGCAGCTTCTCAACATGTAGAGGCAGAAGCCTTAGCATTTAACCTCAGCACCAACCACAGCTGCAGCGAAGTCTTTTTCACTGATAACCGTCACTTATGCTGCAATTCATGTTTTTTGATGGAACAAAAATACGAACTGTATTGCATCTTGGAAATAGGTCTCTGGTATATGATATTGCAGAGCTCTTTTTCCTCAACTACCTCTGAAGTCCACTTTTCAAGAAAACATTTCATGAAATAATACTCCCAGAAATACCCTATGTTTGGAAAACAGAACTACAGAAAGTATCAATGGAACTGATGCAGACATCAGCACGCTCTCTCAAAACCCCCAAATGTTTCCCTCGTGTGTGTGAGCTTAACACATTGAACTGATGCACATCTGGGTGGCTTAGCTGTGGCAAACAGCCAAACACCCACCCAGCTGCTCACTCACCCTCCTCGGTGAGATGAGAGAACTGTGGGTCTGCTTAAGGACTGGGGCATTGTTTACCGTTCACTGTCTTGGGCAAAAAACATTTGACTTGGGGAAATGAATTCATTTTTTGCCAAATAAAATAAGATACGAGCAGTGGGAAACGAAGACAAGCATTGAAAGGTTTTCTGCCTTAAATACGTTTTGACAGAACCACCCCACCCATGGCTGAGGGTCTGGGCTGTGTCCTGTGGATGGATCTGTTGGAGCTGGCTGGAACCAGGCATGACCACCCTGGAGCAGCCCCTGGCCTCCTCCCACAGAGGCCACCCCTGCAGTCCCACCGCTACCAAAACCTGGCCCAGTGCACCCAGTACATCTTATCGTCCACCAAATATAGACAACAGCCAAGGAATAATCTCAGTCTGCACCTGTAGTCTCAGGACAAACAAGTTTTCTTTTTTCTAGACCATCCGCAAGATCCTCTCCAACTTTATTTTTCCATCTCCAGATTCCATCAGGTTTATGCAAGCCTGCGTGGTCTGTGAGATACTTTGTCCAATGGCATGTTGGTAGCTTCACCTTCTGCAAGAACGGGCAATTTGCAGCACTCCCTTTTTCCTGAAGTACTGAAAACATGTCGTCTGATATTCTGTATATTTTTGTCACGCCCTCCCATTCCTCTCCTGCTTCTTTCAGTCTTTTTTTTTTTCCTTAGAAGCTTCTGTCACCTCCTAATTTCTATCACTGTTTCCATCATCTTTTGCACATTTTTGCTATATCCATTTAAAAATAAATAATGAAATGTTGGATTAATCCAGTATCTAAGCAATATATATGGCACTATTTGCCATAGTAGTCTATTCTCCTTACAATTTTTCCTCGTCAGTCGGACACTGTTTTGCAGTGAACAATGTTTTTACCATCTGGCCTTGAGTGCTATCCACAACTCCTGTTATGTGACTACATTTCATTCTACTACTCATCACTGCATGTCTCACTTTAGTGCATATTATGCTGTTAGTTAAATAGCCTTTTGTGGAGGACTCTGATAGAAGCCTTGGAAACTGCAAATAGCTGTGCCAGCTTGTTTCCCTTCTCCCCACCATTGTTCTGAGTACAGCAATAAACTGCAAGTGGACTCCTGTTGAAGAACACCCAAAGTCCACATGGCTTGAGAGACAAATTTTGAATGAGGAGTCAGTAAATTACTTCAGAGAGAAACTTCAGTTTCAGCCATTCCTGAAGATTTCCAGAACTACATTTTAATTTCCTTGATGGCTTCACGTAGGGGGGGGGGGGGGGGGGGGGGGGGGGAGAAGAAGAAAAAAAAAAAAAAAAAGGAAAGGGTTCACACACACACACACACACACACACCCCGCAACCTATCAGTTGGAATTAAGAAGGGCCTTTAGGCTTTGGTCTGCAGAGACCACAGCAATATGGCCTCCAGTACAACCACACAAGAAAAACATCTAGCTGGTCATTTCTCTAGTTCCTCCTTGCTGGGTGCCTGGATTGCATTGTGGGATCACAATGAATGTGGTGGGAACACAATAGTATTTTGGCATGCAAATAGGTAGGAGAGGAATCAAGGAAATAAGGAGGGGTTGTTGATGGCTAAAATGTCCAACCTCTGCCTAATTCTTCCTCACGTGTTCTCAGTCACATTCCGTTCACAATATCAATCCAAATACAAAGTCAATTACATCAGTATTTTGTATGAGAAATACAGGAATGCATGTATTTATGACCACACACACAAAAACCCCCACTTTTGTGAGTTCTCAGAGGTATTCAGAAAGGAACTGCTCCTCCTGCCCACAATGTTTCAGCTCATAATATCAAACCTATTTAAGCTGGGTATATGTTTTCCACAGTCAGTGTAAAAAATGGACGAGATTTTTGAAATGGTTTCCTACAAAGGCAGACGTCTCTGTGTTGGACTCACAAATGACGCTGTTCAAAATGACAACTCATTAAAATACTTACTGTCTCTCATTTATTAATTCTTGCCCCTCTCCTTGACCAGTTTTCTCTTCTTCCACCTTACTCTTCCTCCTCTGCATGTGCCAGTTGAAATGGCAGGCAATCACCGGATGCTGTCCTTCTCTATGGAGCCGAAATTGTACCCTTAAAGATGGTAACAGCTTCGTTCTTGCCTCTGATGGGAACATTGCAAAGGAAATGTACTATCAATAAGATAAATTTGTTGAATTATTTCTAATCTGTCCTGAGTACAGAAGAAGGCACCCTCATTGCTGCCCCATTTTCTTCTTTTCTTCATCTTCCCAGAACAGTATCTCTCTCAAGTGTTCTCCCTTTTTCCATTATCAAGGTGCAGCTGAGAAACCAAAAGACAGGAATGAAAACAGAGCATCGTGGCTTTGAAGCAAAGTAGCTTCACATTCTGCTTCTTCAAAGTGACCCACATTTTATAAGTTAACTTCAAAGAGTTTTCACTATGTATCATACATGAAACAATAATTGCTCCATGAATTAAAACAATGAGAATCCATCTCCTTTCGGACCAGACTGCTTCCCTGGCAATGTTATTGTGGTGTTTAAAATGCAAGAGAATCATAAATGGGACAGAAAACTGCATTTGTTCTCACAGGGTGGTGCCGCTGATTTCCGTGAGACTGCTTTTTACAGAATGCATTACACTGTGAATGCAAAAATTATATAATGCTTAGGCATTCATTAGTGTGATAGCATTGGATTTTTTATGCCCAAACCAGCAGTAGTATATGTCACATACCCTAAGGAGCAGTTTGTACATTTGGTGGTTTAGAAGTTATTTTTCTTCTTTACTTCTTTGGATTTCCTCCAAGTGGCAGTTCACAACTGTCCTTGCAAAACTGCATCATCTCCAAGGAGGGTGAAAGGAACTGGACAAGGACACTCTTGAATCTCTCCCTGTGTCCACATTCACTGTCTGTCCTTGTTTCCGTTAACAGGGAATCCATAGCTGTGAGACAGGACCATCCAACAAGGCAGCCAGCTTTTAACTGTCGAGGTACAAAATACTGGTCACTCCTTCCCGCTGGTGGTGGGAAAGAGGGTGTTTTGGGTATCTTACTGGTAGGCATGGCCTAGAATTATTCGGGTGTGATAACATGTTATTTTTCTTGATCTTCCAGCTAGAAATCTATTCCTTCTTGTCCTCCCTGCAGTCGGTTGTGCAGATACAGTATGCAGCAGGCTTATACTTAGAACATCCTGCAAGCAATCATTGCGGACCATCTGTTCTGATTGTCTTTTTGCCATCTTTGGAGAACTAGCCTGATTATCCAGTTGCTTCACCAGGAACATCTAAAGTAACCATGGTGAGAAGCCAGGCTATGAAAATGCAATTGCTAAAACCCCTACTGGAAACACAGCACACAGGTATCTCATACCTTCACTTGCAAAAAGATATTTTATTGATATTAAGACGATCTCAGCACTAAGGGGAATTCCAGACTCTTGGGCTTAGTTCTAAGGATTTCAGGGAGAGAAAGAGACTGAATCCCCTTTCAAGGAGCTGCCAACCTTCAAGATCTACCAAAAAAGCATCGGTATTGCTAGAAAGAGTTCCTTGTTGCCAGACACCTCCAGAGAAGCCGTGCTTAGTTAACTCATCACTGGTAAGCACTTTTAACTGGAACAGTTTACAGGTAAGCTCTAGATGCCTGTTTTGTTAAAACCTTTTATAAAGATGACTCCATCACTATGGCAGGTTATTTCCTGACACAGAAGGACGCTATGGGAAAGACCAGTTGTTCAGCTCTGGAAGAGATCCTGATGATTAATTGTTGTGGAAGGCAACAAGAAGCCATCCAACCCAAGAGTGGGGATTGCTTCTTGTTCCGAAGTGGACATAAGGCAAGGTCCTCTTCACAGCCCCATCAGGGCCCAGTTGCTGGGGTGCACTCGTAACAGCTCAGCTGCAGCCCTGACTTGTGTTACCTTTCAGGCCAGTCCCAGGAAGCACCTCCAAATTCTAACTGCTTCGTTCAGAGGAGAACTTCACATTCAAGGCAGAACTTAACTTTCAGTCTAATGTGGAAAGCACGCTAACAAACAGGATGCCGATTCAAAAAAATCAGAAAGGAAATCTGAGAATCTCTTTTATTTACACATATACTACCTTTCTGTTTTGTTGACTTGGGAGAGGGGAGAAATAGTGAAGCAGGTGATTAAAACACCCCATGGAGGCAGCGAGCTGTGAGCAAGACTCAAATTTTAAGATGTTGCAGGTTTAGTCCTTATTTTCATATATACTTGTGTCACGAATGCTTGGCTTATGTTAAGGTCCTTAAAGAATCACCATCAAAGGTATGAGTGAAATAGTTTTAATCCGAGTTTGTGGGAGTGTGACTTCACAAAGTTGGATGGCAAGTTTCACTATATTACTTATTACACGGATAGAACACACAAAGGGAAATCAAATTAAAAATCAAGTTAAAAGAAAAATCAAATCCAGTTCAAATTAAGCCAAAATGATATATACAGAGGTTTAAGGCATAAAGGGTAAATGAGACCCTATCATTGAGTCACAAGGTTCAGAGTGGACCCCCTTGCTTTCTTAATGCTTCCATAGAGTTTTAGTGCAGCTAGATCTGATCTTAGTCTCAGACTTGGTCAACGGTTTATGTTTAATAGAAAAGGTATAAAGGGTAGGACAAAAGAGTAAAAGAAAGTCATGAGGTTCAGAATGGACCCCCTGGCTTTCTACACTCTTTATAGATTTTAGGTGTGGCCAGATTGAATCCTAGTCTCAGACTTGGACAACGGGTTGTATCTAGAGGGTATACAGGGAGTAAGATTTTATTCACAGTTTGAAGTTGGTCACAAAATTGTCACAGCACTTAATCATCAATTCATTTAACATTTACAGAGCAGTTCAATAGGATTTGTTTCAATTATAACAATGATTTAATTACAGATCTGAAATGGCAATACAGTATCGGTTATGAGGTATCTAAATCAATTTGAACGCTCGGACACATGCACACAGACAAAAAGGAATAGGTGTATAGAAATACATGTATAAATGTACAAAGGTTTACCTATTGATAGTCCCACTTGAGTTCAGTGAAATACTCACGATGAATGCCTTTGCATTTCTTACTGGCGAAGGGTTGAGCCTTGAGGAGCAGGAGTATCAGCCCGGGCTCTGTTGTCAGCTTTCAGCAACAGTGCCCCTAGTACGGCAGCCTTGGGAGTTCACAAGGTCTGAGCACCATCCCACTTGGAGGGAGGTGCTGGCTGCAGCCTGCTGTGCTCCAGGACCGCTCAAAGGGTCTGACTTGGACCACTCTTTATAGGGTTGGAGATGATTTGCTTTGGTCATCCATAAATTTCCATCCTGGCCTTGATCTGCGTTGGTCAATTGTCAATGACAAAGGTACCGTTCCACTCAGGCTATGGTTCAGGTCAACAATGTCCCAAGGCTGTCAAGGGATGACCGATTATGGTTCTTGCTTCCACCTTGGCCAGGCAACGGGAATTCTGCTCCCCACCTTAGTCATGCAAGTGTTGTTGGTACAATCAAGGGGCGCCTAACCATCCAGCTCTTTACTCAAACACCAAGGCCTAACTGGGACTCCTGAGGTCATAGAGTGGCACCTCCCTGGGAAGGGGGTGAAATGCACCGCCACAACTGGCTGATCTCAAATAATTACACACACTCCACTGCAGGAAATCAGCCAGAAATCTGCCTGTGTACAGGACACCTAGAGATTAACTTAAAAATGGAAGTCAAGGCAGAAATGTCTCCCCTCATCCCTGCACTTTCCAGCAGTTCAGAAGCCTGTTCCAATACAATGTCATGCTGTTGAGGCTGGTGATTTCCCAAGGCAGGCAGTGATATTAATCAGGTCACTACCACAATTCATCAAGGGCAGAATGCTACAAATCAGAACAGGGCATGATTTCTTCCCCTTCTGCTGCTGCGGAGCTAGAAAAGAAGTCTCAAAAGCCAGCTACCCTAGGAGGTATAATTTTGAAACAAGAAAGAAACAATTGCTACATGGCAAGAGAAACCTTTAAGCCCATCAGCAACCCAGGCTGGTATGTGGGCATGGCAGACTGAAAAATAAAACACACAGTGAGGAAGCCTTGCAGCTGAAGTACTTAAAAGGGCATGGTCAAGAGGATTAGACCCAGAAGAACCACTCTGCTGTGATTCTCATCCAATCTGTGCAAGGTAAACTGTAAGAAAACTTTCTTTTTCCCCAATCAAGACATGCTTCACCTGACAATATATTAAAAATAACAAAAAGCATTTCTGAAACTTACTGCCAGAATAACCACACACAAAATGGTGTCCTTTATCTTGTTTTTCATAGCATCATTTTCTGCATTCAACTTCCTGCAGGCATGCAAGACCCCTTATGATAGAAAACCATCAGTTATCAACAGCAGATGAAGGAAAATGAAGCATAAGCATCCTTATGGATAGTCTATAGGAAGGTTACTTTAGAAAGTTCCAATATGTGCACCGCTGCATTTTGCTGGAGGCAATTAGGCCAACTTCAGTATTTGTATCTATCTTATCAATTAGGTTCTGTCATCAGTAATAGCTAATAGGGACCCTTCAATAGCTCAGGCAGTCAAGCACTGTTTTATCAGAAGGAAAACTGGAAATAAGTTCACTTAGTGCCCTATGCATCGAGGTTAGAGCTTGTACATGGTGTCTGTGGTACAAATGAGCAAAAGGCTTTCAAAGCTATGCATAGAAAAGTTTTTCTCCTTTGCATTCAGAACAGACTGTTTAAAAGGGGAATGAAAACATTTTCCCCACCTGCAAGAATTTTTGACAAGCCAAAATTTCAAACCTTCAAAGAAGCTTGAAAAGCAAAAGTCTTGTTCAAATCAAAGTGAGCCAACAAATACTTGGTTTCAATAATCCTGAAGACTTGATGTATTTCATCTGCAGTACTTGCTATAGATCATGTTTCAGCTCCAAATAAGTGTTTGTTCTGTGTACTCTGAACACTGCTCTTTAAACTGGAATCTTTGCTTTTACACTTTTTTTTTGGTAATGGCAATCTTATTGAAAGGGCCCTTTATGCCCAATCAGCTTGTGTTTTAATGACTCAAGTATTCTCCTCTGGAAAAGTAATGTGAAAAGTACTCAGCCAGCTGTGCTTCTATTGATGTGACTGAAGGGTACCTTCTTGCAAGGCTGACCTTCTGAAATGTTCATCTTATAGGATATTGAAGGAAATCTTCTACATTGACTAAAATGGAAGGAAATGTAAGTACCTTCTTCGTGGCACAGGCCTGACAATTACCTTATCAAATATTGACACCATTAAAGATATAGTTTAAAAGCGCAGCACTATCAGGTACCTAAAAAATACTTTGCTTTATAGAGGTACGTATTTGCTTTGGTTGCACACTGTTGTATCATTAGCAGTCTCTAGGGTACAGCTTCATTTACTAAAATGTGGATATAGCACATATAGTGACTCCCCAAGAGTTCTGAAATCAAATGCCATGCAAAACAAAATTGCTCAATTATTTCTTTGAATATTTGATAGTGTTTGATAAATGTGCACTGTATTTGAAAATAGCAATAGGGCAAACATGCTGAGGAATATCACTTTAATGGTGGTATAATGTTACTGTAAAGGGCAGAATCAGGTAATGGAGCCATTAGATTTTGACAGGAACATGCTGGCATTACACCACATCACCTACACTCCGAAACAGCATTGCCTTCCTTGATCTTTCTGACTCAGTTCTTCAGGATTTTTTTATCTGGGTCCTTTCAATTTCCTTCTCATTTTCTTCAAAACTCAAAAAGGAAGACACTACAGTATAAATTACTCCATTGTTTTCCTCAAATATTTCTTTCTTTCCCTGAGTAATCATTATCCACAAAACCTTGGAATACCTTTGTAGCACAGTGGAAAAAAAAAAAAGAAAGAATCAGAAGATGAGTTTAATGTAACAAGCCTCTAAAGCTCTATTCTTCTGCTGAGGTTTGGAAGTGTGCAGAAAAAAGGAACACCGCTGTTAACTTTATTTCTAGGGATTGCTATAAACTGCAGTTCTGTTCTAGGAAAAGAGTCTGCTCAAACCACAGCTTTTTAATGTCCTTTTATGTCTTCAATTAATATATCATTTTCATGTATTTTCTTTAAGTAAAAAATACCAAATAATTGAAATATTAATCACCCAAACATGTGAAATAGCAGCATTGCATGAATAACCATGTTTTATGATTTTTTTCTCAGTTCACTGATCATATAGTTTTTACAAATTAATTGACTGATAAAATAAAAAAAGCTCATAAGTATAAGAAAATGAGATTATTTTATTTTCCTGGCTTCTGAAGTCTCAAATTTACTCTGTGATCGATACCTTCCCAGCGTTACTGGTGTGTCGTGTCCCCCCCCGCCGCCCCGAGAGAGGACAGGAGTTACACAATTCTGCATATGACAAAGTTATTAGATGGCCAATCAGGATAAGGATATCAAAGGTTATTTCCAATGAGAACTAGGTAAATGTGTCCTAGTTTTGCAAATCTTTGAATTAATAAAATGGCCAAGCTATGTTTCAGCAAGAAAGAAGAAAGTGAGAGGATGATCAGAGGATCCCTGGAAGCCTGCTGATTAATGGTCTTTTCCCATACCTAAGTCACGATTAATTTAATTCTCAAGCATCCATGGTTTAAATGTATATTTGACTTAAGCAATAATAGAAGACAGTAATAGAGGAGTTGTAGATCCGCTGATTAATCTCCTATATAGCCTCTGACTAAAGGAATTTAGGAAACCTGTGGGAAGACATACGGGATTATGGAAAGAAAATTGACTGGCTAACTGAATCCCGACTATGGACACCCTGTATTGAATACTGTAATTAAGGCCTTTATAGGCAATGTAATGATGGAGGTTCTCAAACTTCGAGTTGATACACCAGAAAAGTATCCAGAAATTTGGACACTGAAGTAATTGGACCATCATCTTGGGTCTAATTTGGTTGTCAATACAGGAAAACATCTTTTTTCTGGAATCCTAAATCTTTACAGCATTCAAGAACCACACAAATTTCTGTTCTAAGTGGAATAGGCAGGTTTGGACAGCATGGACACTTACAGAGCTCTCATAAATGCTACCCATATTTCCTGGCTTGAGCAAGATTAACTGCACAGGAAGCCAGGATCCACACCCGGGTTTAGTATTTCTGATCACAGCTCTAACATCTGGGTCAGTCGGCTGGATTCAAAGGGCAGAATCACAGACACTCACAGGAGTGCAGGACAAGGGAACACCTCTAAGATGCAAAAATGCTTGTCTTTTGAACACGAGCTTTGGATTTCCTTTTAACCAAAAAGCTTCAGCTTCTCCAACTTTGAAATCTGAGAGAAACTTTAACATAAATGGAGGAAATATTCCATTCTGAAGATAGTATTTTTGCTAGTAATGGGCATCTTTCTGCCACAGCCTCATTCCAGTGAAATGTCTGCTTGAGGGCACCTTAAGAAAGATGCTTGAGCACTTAGCAACACTAAAGCTGAGGGATGAGCTTTTTATCTTCTCAACATAATAAGTTAATCCATGAAAGAAGAAAATTACTTCAGTGTTGTGCAGAATTCTAATTAAAATCTTCAGAGATGTGCTAAAATCATTTTCATGAACAAATGATACATATAAATAGAGGCACTGATGATTTCAAAAGAAGCAACCACTGGCAAAATTTCAGCAGCCAGACTCCATCCTATTTGGAAGTCAATGGTAAAATTCTCAGTGGTGCCAGTGAGGACAAGGTCAGGCCAACAGCAAATGCTTTTGAAAAGTGTGTCCTATGAAATCCCCACTGACTGTGCGACTCTGCCATACAGAAACGGCACTCAGTGAACTCCTTGGAAAAGATTAGGAAAAGAAAAATAACCTGTGAACAGCTAGAGAAGCAAGGGTTTCACATCTTTCAAGCACTGAATCAGGATCGGCTTTTATGTGCAGAACCCCAAAGCGCATCTTTCTGTCATTTTTCTCCACTAGGCAAGCACTTCTCGCATCAGCTGCTGTGGGCTGAAATGTGTCTTGCAAAAGCCCCTTCTGCCAGCTGTTTTGTGCCCTGCAGTCTGCGGAACAAACTGTACATGTGCCGGTTCGTTACAAGGCATGTAAGGAAAAGGCTGCTGTACTTAATGCTTTCTTTCCCTCAGTCTTTAACAGCAAGAGCAGTTACCCTCAGGGTACTCAGCCCCCTGAGCTGGAAGACAGAGACTAGGAGCTGAATGCAATCCTCACAGCCCAGGAGGAAATGGTTAGTGACCTGCTCCTCCGATTAGACACTCACAAGTCTATGGGGCCAGATGGCCTCCACCCCAGGGTACTGAGGGAGCTGGTCGAGGGGCTCACCAAGCCACTCCCCATCATTTATCAGCAGTCCTGGCAAACTGGAGAGGTCTCAGAAACATGGAGGTTAGCCAGTGTGACGCTCATCCACGAGAAGGGCAGGAAGGAGGATCTGGGAAACTACAGGACCATCAGCCTGACCTCGGTGCCGGGGAAGGTTAAGGAGCATATCACCCTGAGTGCCACCACGCAGCACATGCAGGACAATCAGGGGATCAGGCCCAGTCAGCATGAGTTCATAAAGGCAGGTCCTGCTTGGAGAAACTCATCTCCTTCTATGACAAGACGACACTGCTAGTGGATGAGCGAAAGTCTGTGGATATTGTCTGTTGGGGTCTGCAGCGGGTCTGCAGACAGGTTAGTTGACTTCAAAGACTTAGCCATGTACCTTTAAGACAGCCACAAATTGTCAGGTGTGTAAACAGGGTGTGAAGAACTGGAATTTAGAACCGCAGCATACGGGCACCTACAGCAACAGCAAATAGCAAGCAAGAGGAAGAACACAAACATCTGTCAGGGTCTGACACATGTACTGTCTAAGGTATATAAATAATTTGTATAAACAATAAAGGCCATTTTGTCCGAACCCAGCCATGCAGACATAATGTTTTTTCAGTCTGCCTCAACCTGCATCACCACAGTTGTCTACCTGAACCTTAGTAAAGGCCTCGACACCATCTCCCACAGCATTCTTCTGGAGCTACTGGCTGCTCAGGACTTGAACGGGTGTACTCCACGCTGGGTTAAAAGCTGGATGGACAGCCGAGCCCAACGATTGATAGTAAATGGAGTTACCTCCAGCTGTTGGCCAGTCACAAGTGGTGTTCCCCAGGGCTCAGTATGGGGGTCGGTCCTATTTAGTAGCTTTATCAACAATCTGGATGAGGGGATTCAGTGCATCCTCAGTAAGTCTGCAGATGACACCAAGCTGGGGCAGGACTGTTGATCTGCTGGAGGGCAGCAAGGCTCTGCAGAGGGATCTGGGCCAGCTGGACCTATGGGCTGAGGCTGATTGTATGAATTTCAACAAGGAGAAGTGACGGGTCCTGCACTTGGGTCACAACAACCCCACGCAACACTACGGGCTTGGGGGAGAGTGGTTAGAAAGCTGCTTGGTGGAAAAGGGCCTGGGGGTGCTGGGTGACGGCCGGCTGGGCATGAGCCAGCAGTGTGCCCAGGTGGCTAAGGCAGCCAAGAGCATCCTGGCTTGTGTCTGAAACGGTGTGGCCAGCAGGACCAGGGCAGTGATCATCCCCCTGTACTCGGCACTGGTGAGGCTGCATCTTGAATGTTGTGTTCAGTTTTGGGCCCCTCACTTCAAGAGGGACATAGAGGTGCTGCAGTGTGTCCAGAGCCGGGCAGTGAAACTGGTGAAGGGTCTAGAGAACAAATCTCATGAGGAGCAGCTGAGGGAACTGGGCTTGTTTAGTCTGGAGAGGAGGAGACTCGGGGGGGACCTTATTGCTCTCTACAGCTACCTGGAAGAAGGTTGTAGGCTGGTGGGGGTCAGTCCTGTCTCCCAAGTAAAAAGCAGCAGGACAAGAGGGAATGGCCTCACATTATGCCAGGGCAGGTTTAGATTAAATATTAAGAAAATTTTCTTCACTGAAAAGGTGGTCAAGCATTGGAACAGGCTGCCCAGGGAGGTGCTGGAATCACCATCCCTGGAGGTCTTTAAAAAAGGCATAGATGCGGTGCTTAGCAACATGGCTTAGTGATGGACTTGGCCATGCTGGGTTAACAGTTTGATTTGATGATCTTTTCCAACCTAAACAGTTCTATGGTTCTATGGCTCTGTTTTGCTCTGTTTTCATTACTTATTCTGGTCCAAAGAACTTGTGCCTGTGTAAGGTTACCACAGTGAAAGCGATGTCTCTCTGATCTCTTCTCCACACCCCGGCCAATCAGCAACAGACTAGGCACTGATTATGCCCCCTTCTTCATATCCTGTACCAGCACCACCTGTGCCATTCACAAGAGTGAGCCATAGCAGTGACTTACCCCTCAGCTAGCGAGCTTAGCAGTTACGGATCACGTTTGGAGACTGATACTCTTGCATGTTGCTCCTTGCACAACAAAATTTTAAACTTCAGCTTTTATTTGAAAATGTTCACGCTTTCCAGTATGACTTCTTTATTACACCTGACGTTGAAGATGACAAGATCTGGTCAGACAGGCGACAGCTGGTGCCAGATCAAGGGAGCTGCCTTCTGGCAGAGCATGGATCTTCTCCTTCCTCTGCAACTTCATTAGAGTTTGTCTTCAAAGCAGCAGTCACACACCTTTTCCAACACTCCCAGGAACACGCGAAAATCTGAGTACCCAAATAAAATTATCATTCTCCTCTTTGTACAGGCTGGAGAACAGCTCTCAAGACAAGACACTTTACTTGAGGGTTGTTTATTTCCTTGTCATTCCTCCCATGGGAATTTGATCCCTCAACCCTTGGCTGTGTTTGACATTATATTAACCATCTGCATAACACCACTGCAGTTAGCGGAATGCTAATTTATACTATGAGTCGACGTGTTCATGCCAAGGGTTGGATTTGCTCTTTAATCCAGCAAAATGCATCTGAGATTTTTTTTTTTTTCCCAATGCTATGCAAAGGTGCCTGATTAACTTTCAATACTGCAAAAAGAAAAACAGAGCAAGGTATTTTGTTCTGTATTTTGTGCTAATGGCTTAATCTCAGCAGGATATCTGTTCCTCAAAAGCTTTGAAAGGCATAAAAAATAATTATATGTATCACAGAAAGCATTACAGTTTCCATATCTACTTAGTACAATGTGGCAACGTTCACAGTGGTATGCTTGTTCACCATAATCTTCTTCACAACAGTTTATTTTCTGTTTTCAAAGTAATGTTAAGGAAGGCAGCCGATGCCACATTCTACACATCAAGCCATAAACATCTATCAAGGTGTCAGCAGCAAGTAACGCCTCCAGGCTGTCAATATTCAGTCTGCAGCGAAATTAAATCATAGGCTGTCAGACCCAGTTCAACGAGTCAAGAATTTAATGCAGATGCTGCACTGGATGTCAGGAAGATTCGAAACAAAGGATATGCAATCTTCTGCCCCTTTTGACCATGGAAACACCACATAGTCTCTGCATATGCATGCTTCAAAAGCACAGCATCACCCCACAACACACCTTCCTGTTTTTAAGACCAGGCTGAATCAGCACTATTACTCCTGAGGAATCACCACGTTGCCCTAGTGGATGGGCAGCCTCAGCCCCACCGCTCGCTTATGTTACAAAGCCCAGCACAGGACCAGAGGGCTGTCATTAGCTGTCAGTGATGGGATACTTTCCTAGAGCTCTGTCCATGGGAACTTTGCGTAACCTGCTAGTACAAAACACACCTGCTATCCAAGGCACTCTGCTCCCATTTGTAGAGCTATGCCCAAGCCATCAGAAGGTGAACATGATCCTCTGTTAGCAACCCGATGTGGTAGCCACGCTCTTCATTAAATGACTACAAACATGGCATGCCACTGTGCAACCCTGTCCTTCCTGCATCTTCTTCCCTTCCAAAGCAGGACCACAACTGTTTCTGAATTTTTATAGACACTCATCAAACAGCAATGTGGAAATAACAACACTCCTTTGCCAGGTGAGTGGGACTTCCATTTCAAAGACCCCTCCACGCTTTCTAAAGTTTAACGTATTTGGCTTGATAGAAGCTCATTCCTCCACAACTCATTGTGAGAGGAGCATTTGAAATGAAACCCTTGGACCGACTATCAGCAGCCATGCCTTCACCCTCTCTGTGCAGCTGATACGCAGGCAAACCTCAGGCCTGAAGGCAGCTGCCTGGGCTAGACTCTGCTAAAGCAAAGTGTAAGGAGTGGAGTGGAGCTGAGACACTGAGTCAAACCCCCAGCTAAGTGGCAGTACAGCCACAGCCTGGAATGCTGTTGTTTCCTACAATATGGGCTGAGTGTACTACAATGACGCTATGTAAATCTCACCCACTCTTCGCTGTTAATACTGTTCTCCTCTAAGAGACCGAGTCACTGGGAGGTGTAAGGTAGTGGGGAAGACTGCAACAACTTGTTTGACTAGATCTAGCCAGAGAACAAAGATCCCTTTGCCTACTGCTGTAGCCTCGCCACAGGACTCTCCTTCATCCACTTGGCCAGTAATGGCTAAAATACTAAGAATTACCTTCACAGGCAATTTCCCCAACCTGCAGTCAAGCAAAGGCTTTTGCTTTTCTCCACACATTTTCTGCAAATAAGCAAAAGCATGTCTGGTTTTATAAAAACACAGACCTGAGGCTAGGAAGTAACTGCATATGACCTGCCCTGCCTGTTTCCCATTGCTCCCTGTTTGTTCTACTTCTCTCTTTCATGGGCAATTTCCTTCAAAAGATCCTCCTTCAAGGCACATTACTGTTCTGATTAATCCTCATTCAAACTTCTGCTCACCACAGGTAACTCACAGACAGGTAGCATCCACCACTGGTGGCATCAGAAAGATGCTTGGGTAACAGCTAAGGGCTTTGGAAAGCCCTTTGTCAGAAAATCAGAATCAACTTTTCCCTTCAGCTCTACTCTAATTGCTTTTTTTTTTTTTTTTCCCTTGGAAGGTCAAAGTGCTGCAAAGGAGTGTCATCCAAAATATTTTTTTTTTAAAAAGTAATTAGATGACTTAATTATTTGTGGCTAGGTTTTGCTTTTGCAGTGCATGTCTGTTTGTATTACAATATCGTTTTCACCTGCTATCATAAGCAATATGTGCCTTCGATTATTTTTTTTTTTTACCATGTCAAAAAGGGAAATTAGAGCTGCTTTCTCTCCCTGTTCTGCTAATCTGCTTCTCCCCTACTTATTGTTCATGTGTCTAATCTGGTGTAAGGTGACACACATCTCTGGCACAGGCATTCACGTTTTTACATTACTGTGGTTTGGCAGTTTATTTTTTACCGAGGTGTATCCTTCCTAAATAGGCAAGCTAATGGAGGATATTTACTAATTTCATCACTCATTTCATCCTCTGACTCTCAATTTGTCATAATTTGCTGTGTCAGTTTCTGACATCTCACTTCTTGTATCAGGTAGGTATAGGTTCTCCTTGAAAGTATTCTGCTGCTGCAAGTTTTTTTATTTGTAGTAATTGCCTTGAAAGAGCCTCACATTTATTATCAAGCCCTCCACACACCTCCCAGCACTCAGAAGAAGAGGCACAAATTTAACTGATTGTGAATGCAGCAACTTGCCTAATGCTCCCGTAATTGGCTAATACCTTTTACTTCCTTAAGGAATATTCATTCCTGTCTGTACGCGTCTAGATGCTGGGTGCAAGGGTCTGCAGGGAACTCGGGGAGGCTGCCAAAAGAAAACTTCCACAGTAGCTCCCTACTGAAAAGTCGTCATATCCTGGGATCAGTGCAGACCTCTTGACACATTATTTGGTGGAGTTGGTGGCGTAAGGAAACTGATTTGCAAAACAGTGTGCGAATAGAGTTGTATAGAAAGCAGTAAATAATTTTTTGGTTTAGCTTTCAGAAACCTTTGCTCAGTGATACTTGCAGGCAGGATTCACCTGTGCCTGCCTGGGGGATGAAAAGCGTATGAAATAGCAGCGTGTTACAATGCAAAGTAAGCAGCTGAGAGAAGAAATACAGAACACTTAATTCTAATGTGAGTACTGTGCCCAGTTCTGGGCTGCCCAGTTCAAGCGAGACAGGGACCTACTGGAGAAGGTCCAGCAGAGGGGTAGGAAGCTGATGAGGGGTCAGAGCATCTCCCTGCTGAGGACAGGCTGAGAGAGCTGGGCCTGTGTAGCTGGAGAAGAGAAGGCTGAGAGGGGATCGTATCCATGACTGCAAATATCTTAAGGGCATGTGTCAAAAGGATGGGGCCAGGCTCTTTTTCAGTGGTGCCCAGTGACAGCATGAGGGTCAACGGGCACAAACTGGAACCCAGCGAGTTTCATCCAAATGTGAGGAAAAACATCTTTACGTTGAGGGTGACATGGCCCTGGCACAGGCTGCCCAGAGGGTTGGTTGGGTCTCCTTCTCTGGAGACATTCAGAACCTGCCTGGATGCGATTCTGTGCAACCTGCTCTAGGTGGACCTGCTTTAGCAGGGGGTTGGGCGGGGTGATCTCCAGAGGTCCCTTCCAACCCTCCTTCTCAAGAGAAAAGACTCTCATTTGATTTTAATGAAATTTTTGTCTGGTAGTTGGATTGGACCAGAAAGACTAATTTGAATGAGGAGAATGAAGACTTTGAAAGCTTGCTCATATGCATTTCTGTTGGGATGTAGTTATTTGTTTGTCTTAATACTGTTTTTATTTTGCCTGCATAGGAGACAAACAAACAGGAACAACACAAAAAAACTGGGTGAAGATGTTGAAACAATTCCTCCAGATTGCAGATTAACAGAAGAAAAAGTAATTTATTTAATGTGCTTAGTCTTACTTTCATTCTTCAGAATATGTGGATGAAACTGAAATGCCATTTCATTTTGAGACATTGATGTTTAGTTCACCCATTTTTATAGTATATAAACATTCTGGTTGTAGTTTCTGAGTATCTGTCATCTATCGTTAGATGCATACGTAGGCACAGAAGTGGCTTAGATGTAAGTACCTACACATGAATAATTTTGGCTGAGATTAGTGCACTGGAATCTCTCATTAGCTTTTAGTATTTTAGAATTTAATGAATTGTAATTGGTCAAAGCTGTTAAAAACCCCCAATGCTTCAAGGTGGTGTTTTCACAGACATCACCACACAACTCATTTGACATAAACGGGTTGCTAAGGTATAGCCAAGACTTGCACAACACTTGCCATTGTGAAAAGATACAACCTTTCCGGACTTTGCATCCAGGACTACTGCTAACAATCTGGAAGCTGGGAACTTTTATTTATTATGTTATTTCCATGGAGATTGGAACATGAAGCAAGGAAGCTCAGGATCCCACAATGAATCCATTTTCAGCACTCAGATGTTTTTAAATTATAGTATTTTAAATTTTTTTTTTGAGTGGCACCTTGAGTAACAGCAGTAGATGCTAGCGGTTACTAGATAGATCATTCTCTTGTGTTATCCTATCTGTCATTCAGTGAATGCTCTCAGAGTGCTCTCGTGTTGTGTGGTCATTTAAGGAGTACTCGGTTTAATATAAGGGGATTTTTCTTTATAGGATAAAGATGGAAAACCACTCTTACCAAAACCAGAAGAAAAGCCCCAGGTAAAAACGTGAATATTCAGATAAATGTTCATTCATTAATTACTTACCCTAATGTCAGTAATGTTTCCCAGTCTTCAGTTTAAAAGTGGAGATAGATTGTGTTATCTGATCAATTCTTAGTGTATGAAAAGGCTTAAAAGCCTCTTTTTTTTTTTTTTCTTTTTAGTGATAGCCTGTGAGTGAAGATGATCTTTTACTGGGTTTGACAGAAGGATTTTCCTGTTCTCCACCATCTTCACCATTGCGTACACCGACTGTATTGAAGGTGTGTATATTTGATTTCTGAAAATTTGTTTTATTTTCAAATTGCTTCAATAATCTTGATATTTTGTTTCATTTAAAGTTTATGCAAACTTTTAAAAGTAGAATTCAGTAACTAAAATTTTGAAATATTTTTTTCAATAAACTAATAGGGTGGGACTAATAATAAGAAAAAAAATTAGTTAAGTTAGCTGCTCTATCTTTTTATCAGTTGCTTGCATAAGTAATGCTGTGCAGTTGATAATTTTACAAGTGTTACTTGGGAATATAGATGGGCTTGGTGAAATTTAGCTCCTCTGAAGGCACATTAAACCTGTCTCTGACTAAAGCTATGCCAGGGTTTAACCCCGTAGTTGAGATGGAAGATTGAAGTTGAACAAACTGAGGTGCAAAACAGTTTCATAGTGCTTCCCACGAAGAGGTTTTAATCTGAACTAAGTAGAGCTTCTAAGAAAAATGAAAGTCCTAGAAATAAACTGTGTGGGCATTGCATTTTAGATGCATGGAATTTGATGTATATCTTTCTCTCAGTCCTTGGTTAGTAATGAGGCTGTGTCTTGTTTCAGAAAATCAAGAAAGATGAAACGCCTGCAGATTCCTTGGATCTTATCGCTGCTGCTACAGTTCCTTCAGTGCGCTCAGCAGCTCCTCTAGCCTCTACCTCAGTAAGCAACCGCTTCTGTGGATCCTTATCTCAAACTAAGAACTGGCTAATGGGGACGGACCGGAGCATGATCCAGACAGTTTTAGCAGCATAGGCTGTTGCAGAGTTAAATAATTCATTGCTAATACTAGCTGTTGGGGGGGGGGGGGGGGGGGGGGGGAAGGGGGGGGGGGGAAGAAAATGTTTCTTCTGGGGGAAAAAAAGTGAGTTTCCAGACCCTTCATGTTCCACTGCCTGTCTTGCCAGAGCTCCGCTCACTGCCAAGGTCCAGCCTGCCTTCGACACCTCCTCACCTGCACTTGGGAAAGGATGTGCCCCGTCCTGTGCTGACTCCTCCAGAGTTCCTGGGGACATCAGAGCACGTGTGCATTTCCCTTCTGTGGGTCGGTGTGGGTTACCTGCGTGCAGGTGTTTTCATTTTTAGGTTTGGGCCCTTAGCCAAACCACACTTTTCTTGCCCTGGTTATGTAATGAGAACATTTGAAGTAACAACAGTGTAGTCATTACCATAGCGCCAAAGTCATCTGTTAAGCTTGTAAAAGGAGTTTAGGGTTAATGGAGTGAGAGGCAGTGCCAAGACCTCCTTTTAATACCAGAACTTCCCTTCCTGGGGTTCAGTGGTGATGCTGCCTGGCCTGTTTCTCCATGTTGATCTGTGCAGCGGGAGCTCCATCTAGTGTTCCCAGACTGGTTTGAAAGCGGGATTTGAAGCTCTATGCTGGGTTTCAGTTGGTTTTAAGGGCTCTTTTTCTAATCCGTTTTTGAATAAAACTGATATGAATTAACAAAAAACCGTACATAGTATGAAGCTAAAATCTTAAGAAGTTTGTTTTCAGATTGACACTTCCTTAGCAGCTAATCTGCAGTGATAGTGATATTTGCAAAATGAATAGCAATTACCAAACCCCAGTAATTTCATAGAACTGTTCACATTAGATCAGTTAATCTTTTGTGTAACAAAAGAAAGCCATTAAAATACATTCCATAGACCCTTCGTGAAATTATGTTTTCTGTAGGTCTAAACAGTCTGTAATTCTTTCCCCCTGGCTGTCACGTAGCATTGTAATTACAAAGGGAGAGCTGATGGTTCATTGTTAACTGAAGTTGGCAGTTCATTAGCCAATACTTATATTGGTTTGATGAATTATATTATTTTTAGTGACGATTTGCTTTAATGAATGTGTTTATACTTTGTTTGGGCGGAAAGGAGATGGATGAAGCCCTGGATCTCCTGTCTTACTCCCTAGGACAGAGGGAACCTGACCCTGATGATAACAAACCGGTTGTTGAAAAAGTAAAGGTAACAAAACACATTCTGAGGCTTGTGCAGTCTGGGGATAAAAAAAAAATAAACCAAGCAAAAAACCTCCCCACAATCTCTTGAGATATTTAACTTCGAGATTTATGAGGTTTTCTCCATGTTGATCTGTGCAGCGGGAGCTCCATCTAGTGTTTCCAGACTGGTTTGAAAGCGGGATTTGAAGCTCTATGCTGGGTTTCAGTTGGTTTTAAGGGCTCTTTTTCTAATCCGTTTTTGAATAAAACTGATATGAATTAACAAAAAACAGTACATAGTATGAAGATAAAAATCTTAAGAAGTTTGTTTACAGATTTTTTAATGGTATACTGCAATACCACTTACATACTTGCAGAAGTATATGGCTTTCTGTATTTAAATGTGTGTGTGTATATATATATATATATAAAATATATTGCTATGGTTACTAGAAAAAAAAACCTATACTCTTTAAGTTGTCCTACATAACATATCAACCACTCTTCAATCAGATGTATTGCTTGTGTGTTTTGTGAAAAATGTTGAATTTGTATCTTAATTAATTCACTTCGATGTGAGTGTTGAAATATTACAGGAAATTTACAAAATTACAAAGAGAAGACACCTGCAAAATATTTAGAATAATATCAGTAAAAGACATTGAAATCAAGTAATTCTAACTATTTTGCAGGTGTCTTCTCTGGCCTTTGTTTCTAAAATTAATTTTGTGGCCTTCTTTTTGTCAAACTTTGATTTTTTTAACCCCACAAATGCCAAGTTCATTGATGAACGTGTTCATCAGTCCCATTTTTAACTTGCCTGTTTCTGCTTGTTTTGTCAGCATTCAGTCTTTCTTCATATAATTGCATGAAGACTTTTCTGCTAATAGAAAATAAGACACATTTCTGCATAATAGTAGTAGTAATAGTAAATTGGCAACTGAGATACTTCAGGTAAAGGACATAACTGGGGGAAAAAATGACCAGAAGCTGCCCATGGATAAATGTAGGCTGGAATCTAGAAGGAGATTCTAATCTCAGACCAGGCTCTTGTGTGGAGGTTGTTGTCTGCCTTCAAAACAGATTTGTATAGCCTGGGTAGTGCCGTAGCAAGGGGGTGAATCCTGATGTGCAAGACCTCAGCAACTCCTGTGCTTCATTGGAGCTGGAGGAGCCTAGCTTTCTTCATGTATGGTTTTGTACACAGGCACAGAAAATGCCTTTTAATATTCAAAATACTAAAAAAAAAAAGAAAAAAAAAAGAAGACATCCTTAAAAATGTCTGCATTGACAAATACAAAAATATTCTTCAGCAATATGCCTTAAAACCTACTTGCAGCTAAACCAAGTGTTTTGTTCAGCATGGGTCTGGTGTGTTTGCCAGTAATCAAAACAGCTTAAATTGAAAGATGAACATAGCAGAAGGAACGGTTCCCTCCTTGATAGAGTTTTCAGGAGCTTGTGGTGCTCTGCCTTCTAGTTGTGTTGGATTTGAACCTGACTTTGGCTTCTAAGCATGATGAGACGTGTAGGCCCATCTTGATCAGTCCAGGTGTGAGGTAGATAGGTGCCCTAGGTTCTGCTAAAGGTAATGACCTTCACAAGGAAGACATTGCAGGAACATAGGTTTTGTGTTAAAAAAATGCATGTTAAAAAAAGTGCATGGATGAGGTTCGATGTGGAAGTATGGAATGGTTCCTTCTAGTCATACTGTTGTAAAGCAGAAATGAAAGTTGACATAACTTATATTTATGTTGTGATGCTGCAGTGAATATATATGTTTAACTTAGTAAATGTGTACATTACATATTATAATACGGATAGTCATGGTAACCAAACGCTGTAAACATGAAAGATGGGGAACCGCATTTTGGTTTCATATTACATGGTATTACTTCGGGGAGAATGTTGCATCAATAGGTTGAACTTGATCCATTTTTGTAAGCACGTACATAGGAGAAGAGCATCAGTCTATTTCAAGGGAAATTTTCAGTAAATGGCAGCTGAAATATGTTGCTTTCAGAGAGAGTGTGGTCTTCTGTGCGGGGCTCAGTGCATGCTCTACAGGCTTCTCCTTCCTGTATTTGCTGACCTAAGAGTCACATTTCATATGCCTACAGCAGCCTCGGGATCCCCATCACTTCTCTTTGCTTGACAGTTTTAAGTAACAGCGTTCTAAAAGTGATTCGACTATATTCCTTCAACCACACATTTGGTTCTCAAGTCATTATAATCTATTTTAAAAATGGAATGAAAACCTACATACATTCATAAATAAGTATGCAGAATGAATCTGGTGGGAAAAGGAAGGCAGTTTCTATTTGTAAAAAAAAGAAAAGTTTGTTTGGCTTTTATAATCCAGAAATCCAGAAAATGGCTTTAGGCAAGGATGAAACTTCCCCATCACATTGTTTTCTCACAGGATACATCCAGGTAGATGCCTGAATCAGAAGGTGACATCTGGTCTGGAAATTTTGTGTTTCGTGTTTCAATTGATGGGATATCTCTTCATTATGAAATTGCCATACATGCCTTTTGTGTTAACACCAGAACTGTCCTAAGATTTTTTAATCTAAAACTGGGGGTGTGCATCTTTTAACTCTTCTCTTGAAGGATTTTTTCATTAATGTTTGAGTTGTGACTGGATCACTAGCACAGGTAAAAGGACATTGAGAAATAGGTATGAAAGAGGTCAGCCACAGCCCTCTTTACCTGAAACAAAGTAAGTGATGGTGGAGAAATGAAAATATATATACACAACAGAAGTTACAAATACTGTTGCTAAACTTTCTGTATTTCAATTGCAGATCATATTTATGTCTGAACTGTGACTTCTGAGGAGTATCTGTCACTGTTTTATTTCAGATTTTAGCTTAGTTCACAGTTTCTTATTATCTCTTGCTTCTCTTGCTCTTTAGAGGAAGGGACAGTCCTCCAGCAGCAAATCTGAGAAGCAGAAAACAAAATAAACATTGACTTCACTGGGTGAATTTTCTTCCTTCTTATTCTCTGAACTACCTCAAAGACAACTCATGCTAGTGCTATTAAAGCTGAGTTTTGGTGACTTGTCTTTTAACTGAACCAAGACATGGTTAGGGATGCTGTTAGACACACCACTTGGAATGACTTTGAACGTCAGTGTTCCTAGGCACGAAAGGTGCAGGAGGGGGCCTGGAAATCAGGACCATAAGTACCAATCAGTTAGCTGAAAGGAACGTGCTCGAGCTTGTAGGCCACAAACCCTGGGAGGACAAGGAGGGTGAATAGGTAACAACCAACAGGGTGAGTCATGCCAAGGAGATGAGGAACAGATGGCGCCAAGGAAAAGTAACAGGTTGCTGTTAATTGATGACTGTAAAAACTTACTTAAAGTGTCCTTTGTTTGTAGTTAACCAATTAGGGATTGCCTAGTATGTAATGCTTAGCTTAAAGAACCAATCTGTTTAAAGCGCGCAGCTTCTGAAAACATATAGCAACTCGTGATTGTGTACAATAAATCGACATCTTGCTTGCATCAAGCTGCGTCCCGTTTCTCCATCGCAGCAAACTGGTGACCCCGACATGATGGGTTTATGAACTGCCAGGCTGAGCGGCAGGCTGCGAGTCCCACAGAACATTGAATGAGCTGCTGAAAGGAAGCAGGAGCCGGCAAGAAGTCCCTCTGGAATTGAGAGGTGAGCTGTGGGAAACATGCAAAATCCCCTATGAAACATGCGTCTTCCCCTATGAGAGACGTATATGGACTCATAAAGGGTCTTCTGGTCAGATCCGGGAGTCGGTGCCTCAATCTCCTCAAATGGTGACCCCTATGGTGGTGTCCCGAAGCCTTGGAAGAATAAGGACAGAACTGGTCGATAAAAAGACAGCTCGTGGAAGAGGGCTGCGTTCCGGAGGAGACGTCTTGGCTGAACGATCGTCTTGCTGGGTGGGCCAGGCAGACAACCTAAACCCCAAGGATAACACCTGTATGCATCGAGACAGGTGAGCAGCCAAGAAACTTTAGAGACTTTGAAAGAATGAAAGTGTGTACAGACAGCAGCCAATTGTATGATGCTGCCGCGGAGGGGAACTCCGTGTCGGGAATGCATTTAGCACCTTGGTGGCAAATTCTGACTACTCTTCACCAAGTGTGGACTAATTCTGCTAACGGTGCTAAACCAGAGGAAGCTGTAAATTCCACAAACAGTGTAAGCACTGAACTGGAGGAGGCTGTAAATTCCACCGACAGCGCGACTCTTCTCAGCACACTGTCAACGATGGCGATTCTGTCCACACCTCCTCTGCCCCCAAAGCTTCTGTCACTGATTGCAGCGACCCTCACAACACAGGACCAAGCACGGGAACAGGACAACTTGGACAATGATTCCATTGACACTGATAAACCTTTTGATCCAGGTCCTATAGATTCAGAAAAGGAGCTAGACCTTTCCCGCCCCCCCCCCCTGCCGCCCACCTCTCTCGATGCATTGACTGTATTTTCGGGGAGGGTGAAAGGGGGTCTGAGGGATCGGTGGCAGGAATGCAAGTGGGAAACACTTAAGTGAGGGGTTTTGGGAGTCACTATGGCATGTTCAGTATTTTGTCAGACAAATCAACCTGCAGAGTGGCAGCCTGTGCAATACGAGGCTGTTAAAGAGTTAAGCAAAGCAGTGCGGGAAGGGAGGATTCATAATACATTTGTTATTTGTCCCTTCGTAAAGTGATGGCAGAGCCTTATACACTCACACTGCGTGACTGGAAGTTATTGCTTTGTATGGTACTAACTGATACAGTATATGATGTGGTTATCTGATTTTTGTGGGCTATGTGTAGTGGCCTTGATTGAAAACCTTAATCGGGGAATTGCTGTTAACTATGAGCTGTTGGCTGGAGAAAATAATTGTGCTGATTCTGTGACTCAGGCAAGGTATCCCAGGGAGAATGATTTTCAAATGAAGGAGATGGCTATTAAGGCAGTCCGGATGCAGGAGTTTGGGCAAGCCTCTAGTGAGTCGTTCGCCACAGTCTTGCAGGGTCCTAGAGAGTCACTAACTTTAATACTAACTTTATTGATTGGCTTCAGAATATTTTGCAATAAGTTGAGCATGTGGAAGCTCAAGGGTTGCTTTTAAAACAACTAGCTGTGATAATGCCAATGAAAATCGTAAACGGGCAACTTTCACAATCGCAACCCCAACATGTTTATATATAAGTATAACGCAGAACTCACAGCAGACTGTAACTCTCAGGCTGAGTTCTGGAATGCAGCGTAACACATTTTTGCTTCTCTAATCTCTCCTGTAAGAATAGTACACGCTCTTAATTTGCTTAGTAAATTAGGCTGCTAGCTTGCTAAACAAAGTAATACTACAAAGGCTATTATTTTTTTTTCTCTGGCTTATTGACAGATGTTGATTCTGTCCATCATATGTTGCTACAGAACCCAGTTGCTATTGATTTTTATTATTAGCACAGGGACACAAGTGTGAAGACTTTCATAGGATGCGTTATGTGAATCTGAGTGACCACTCTGAATTAATTCACAAAAGTATACAAAACTTAAAAGCCTTAAACAAAGATTGGCAGCAGAGCCAGGGGGGGGATGCCTTTGGTCTCTTCTCACGGCTGGGAAACTTTGGGCCATGAGTCAAAAGTATTACAGGATTTATTATAATTATCTTTAACCACCTTATTGATGTTTGCCTTATGTCTCCCATGCCTTTTTTCCTGTATTCAGTGTTTAGTTGATTGCAACATTAATCAGGTCATGATAACCCAGCTACACACAGCCTTTGCCTCATCACAGTTAACAAGCAAAAAACAGGAGCTAGGCATTGTGAAGGAGACTAGGAAAGATAAACATGGTTGTCTAGTGTTTAATAGGTGTCTGCACGCTTGTAGTGATATATAGCTATGTAACTGCATGAATGATTTCTGCCCTGAGCCTGGTGGCGCATACAGCTGCGGTTTGTGTCCGGGCTCAGAGATGTAAATAGGGGCTTCTCTGTTACGGTAAAGTGTCTCTGGTTGCATATATATATATATAAGTATACGTATATGTATATGTAAAAGAAAAAAAAAGAAAGAGGGAATGAAGGGAATGAGCCCAGAGGCACGTTCAGAGAAAGCATGCTATGTTTTGAACTTTTTGACTGAACCAGTTCTTGATGGTGTGCCCTTCCTTGAAACTGACTGGCAGACATTGTTGCAAAAAAGTGAATGTATGTGGGGAATGAAGAATCTTATTGAAAGCCTTGATATTTGGGATAATTGATTACCTCTGTATAATGTTAATCCAAAAGAAGTTAATATTGTTTGCACTTTGAGTGTCAATAATTGTTTTTATGTAGATGCTAATGTAGTAGGAGGCTATGATGGGAACGTATTGCAGCAGTTCTTCTCTTATCCGGAGTAACAGCAGGGAAAGCATTAAAGAGTTAAATCACCTTGTTTGTTAGGCAGTTAAGGATGTGAGTCAAATTTGCCACTGCTTTTTGTTGCTGGCTCAAGGACATGGCTGTGAGGATTTTGATAGTATGTGCTGAACGGATTTTAGGGACCTGATTGCAGCAACATGTTACCAAAATCTGAGAAAATGTCAGCCTTTTTGTCATCAATTCACTCAACTGTCAGTATCGTTTGTTTGCTATTGCCTTGGTTGCCGTCATGTTTGCAAGGGCCCTGCAGAACATGATAAACCTGGTACTAGCTGTTCAAAAACAAAAAGGAGAAATTGTAAAATTGTACGGAACAGGGACAGTGGGTTGTTTTGACATTGATAATGTGCAGCTGTGGCCTTGCTTTGGCGATGTGCAGCTGAGATCCTGCAGCAAAGAGGTAAATAAATTTAAGGGAGTATGAGAAGAAACTAGGATGCAACAGAAACAAAGGAGGAATGTGGTCTCACCTCTAGAAGATAAGGAAACAGCATGAACAGTAGAGAGTAGCCTAGAGTGAAGAGTGCTAAGGAAAGTGTCACATGAATTTGACTGATCACTCGAACTCTATTCATAAGCAGCTTGCTCAGTTAAGAAAAAATGTACAGGCCATAAAGGTTGAGAACGGGTTAATGGACTGGCTTTCAGGCCTTGGGTTAGGGGGTTGGTTACAAAATATAATCAAAGGAGCATTGATGGTATTGACAGTATTGCTGGTTTCAGTATTATGTGTTCCTTGTTTGTTTCAATGCTTACAATGAGTAATGAGTAACTTGACCGAACGCATGTTTAAAACAAATGGGATTTGGATTGCTCAAAACCAAGAAGGGGGAGATGCAGGAGGGGGCCTGGAAATCAGGACCATAAGTACCAATCAGTTAGCTGAAAGGAACGTGCTCGAGCTTGTAGGCCACAAACCCTGGGAGGACAAGGAGGGTGAATAGGTAACAACCAACAGGGTGAGTCATGCCAAGAAAAAATAAGGAGATGAGGAACAGATGGCGCCAAGGAAAAGTAACAGGTTGCTGTTAATTGATGACTGTAAAAACTTACTTAAAGTGTCCTTTGTTTGTAGTTAACCAATTAGGGATTGCCTAGTATGTAATGCTTAGCTTAAAGAACCAATCTGTTTAAAGAGCGGAGCTTCTGAACACATATATAAACTTGTGATTGTGTACAATAAATCGACATCTTGCTTGCATCAAGCAGCGTCCCGTTTCTCTATCGCAGCAGAAAGGGCCTTTTATTTTTCTTTTATTTTCTTTTTTCTTTTTTTTTTTTTTGTCACACCCTTGGTACAGTTTGTAAGAATTGCTTCACATAGGTAAATTTTTTCAGGTTAATGTAACGGAAGATTCCAAGGCATGACATACTGCTTCCCTAGTAAGACCCTTTTTACAAAACAATGAAACCAAGCACATCTCAATTGTTTTTATCTTTAGGACAGTGAGTTTATGTCATTATTTCTGCACCAGGCTAATTTTGGAACAGCGTCCAGAACAGATACAGAAAGTCCCACAGCTAAGCTGGCAGGTATAGCAGGTTTCAGTGTTCTGCTCTCAGCTTTCCTGGCACAAACACAGCCTGGTTCTGTGCACATGTTCCACTGCCACCATGTACTTCTTTGTACTTAGCTCGATCACATGCTTAATGTCAGAGTAAGTAATTAAAGTCTTTTGTCATTATCATGGAAGTATTCATGTAACTAGACTTTGGTGCTTGGTCCAAGTGCTTCAGGCTGGAGGGTTTCCTGGGGTGTGGAGAGAGGCAAGAGTGCATCCAGTGCTGGGCTCTGTCCACCCACATGCCAGCCAGGAGGGTCCAAGTTCTGTCATTCTAAACAACCTGTAGAGGAGCCACTCTTCTCCGACTGCCGAGGTGGTCCTGGCTCCTCTGAGGCTATGAGTAACCATATGCAGCAAAATCCCCTGTGAAGATTTGGCAGCTGGCTTCAAATGGACAAGACAGAGATGCATCATTACCCTACATCTGCAGTGGGCTTCTACCCTTACTGCGGTGTTGCTTTCAAACAATAGCAAATGCTTTGCGGTATTAGGTATTTCAGGATTTCTTTCTGTCACTATAGACTTAGGATTGCAGATGTATTTTGTGAGGTTTTTTTCAAGTTAAAGAAGATAAACACTCTTAACTGTTTTACTTTCTCTTCCTCTCAGGATCTTGGCATCTTCCTGTTGGTGGATAATTATTCTTGGTGAACTAAAGCTGATGCAAAAAGCAGGTGGTTATTTTGGGTGGGGTTTGTACAGTGGTACTTGATGGACTTTGTTCATATTTTTTTTTCTCCAGTAGTACACTAAGATGGCTTTTTTCTTTTTCCATAGCCATTCATTTTATTATATTCATATACTTTGATTTTCATGTAATTTCTTCAGTTTTCAAAGAGAAAGAATGCTTTATATTTGCAAGAAAATATTTCATAAATCAATAGCAATGCCAAAAAAAAACTTCTAAAAATTTTTAAAATCTAAAAAAAAATTAATAAGATTCTTCAGACTTTTGCACATAATCACATAGTGCCTGTAAATCTCAAGATTTTCTATGTGCTAGCATTTTTAACATAGCAGTGAATGAATGCATTAAGTATTCTGGAATATAATAAGCTTTAGCTACCCTCAGCCCACCTCAGCCTGGCTGTGCAGCTTTTCTCAAGCCAGTTCCTGCTGATAACACCATAGGCAAGCTGTGGGTAGCTAAAGAATGAAAAACTGAGGATTAACTGCTTCAAGGGCATCTAGTAGTCAGATAAGGATTTTAGTGGGTTTGTTTTATTTCCAGTCCTATCTGTACTGTTACATCGTTAATGTAGGAGTCTCTTGGCCTGAACAGATACAAATCCTATCGTAATAACCACACTGTTACAATCACAGAAGAGGAGATAAAGAAGGCATGTGAGCCTTAGCAGAGATCTGAGAAGGTCAGGTCAACAGGCACTTTCTTATTTTATTTTGCACTGTTTCTAATCTTTGCTTCTGTTCCTGGCACTCTAGAAGGGAACACAGAAAACAGGGCAGAAATTAATGCCGTGAGGACCAATGTCGCATTCAACCTGCTCTGCAAGAGAACAGGCAAGAGCAGGCACCTCTCATTAGGCTGCTGCAGACAGGGCTGTTGCGACAGAGGTGTGCCAAGTGCCTCCGTGTATTTTTGTCTGTCTTCATAACCTGCAGAAACATCTTTTTGCACATCCTTAGACAAGTACTGCTTCACCATTAGCTTGCTGAGGAAGGACATACCGGTGTTTGTACCGATGCCAAAATCTGACTCTAGTATGTAGCCTTGCAGACAGAGACAGCCCGGAGATTTAAGTTGGGGATATTTAGACTTCTGACTATATTCCATAGTCTGTACTCAGAACCTCTGTTCACACTAATAAAAGTTTTTATGAGTGCATGATGATGATCATAACTTTTCATTCATGATTGCTGTTATCTGAATAGCTACTGTAAGACAAAAGAAACCCTAGAAATAATGAAAAAAAAACCCCAAAGGTCATATTAAAACTGAATGTGTTTAAAAAAACCACCTGCAAAATACATCAGTGATACTTCATGAAGGCCCTCACAATCTGATCAAGATCCAACTACAGTTTTTTCCCCTTTCCTTTGGTTTTCAAAGCTGTATCGCAGTTAACTAGGACCAAATTTAACCTGTGGACTTCCACTGTTTAGGGAAGCAGCTAAACAATTAAGACATAAGCACAAGAGTTTTCAGAAAGGAAGCAATTACTTTTCTGAAAAAATCCAGTTAGAATTTCTATTGAAAAGTATGATACATAAATGATTAACAGGCATTCTCAGGCATCAGAAGAAACACTGTGTTTTCATGAATCAGGTGAACCCTGCCCAGCATCCCTGTACTCATCCAGATTCTCTCTGGGTGTGCCTCTGGTTTTGTGAGCACACTGCCATCACAGCACCAAGTCTGAAGTGTTCATTAGCATCAGCTCATACAGTTCTATCAATGACATTTATTGTGTTGAGATAATGACACACCAACATCCCTGTCTGTGATGCTCCCTTTATGCTGAAGAGGTCTGCAATGCATCTAGATGCACTCTGGCTAACTGGTGCTTTCCTCAAATAATAATAATTAAAAAAAAAAAAAATGGAGTGTGGAGCAAGAAGGGGGCTGTGGTATACTAGGAATACTACTTAATTTTCCCTGAAGTTGAGAAACTGAAGATGAAGCAGTTCAAGCAGAAAACAGGAGCACAAATTACTGCTCACCGCAGCAAAAGAAATGAATGTGCAAAATGACACAGGTGCTTAATCTAGAATCACGTAAACACATTTTTTGCTGCATTCCGTTTTCAGATCTGAAGACATTTTAAAGCAAACAATACCCATAATACCAGAAAATGTACACATGATGCACAGCCAACTCAGAATTCCTGTTTCCCTTAATGAGTTGAGGCACAAGATGCCCCTCATATATGAAAGGATACAGTGAGCAAAAGAAAATGATGTTTGCTACAACATTGTGGCAGAGCTTTTCACTCTCAATAGCAGAATCCAACAGCCTTTCTGAACTCCGGTGAGGTAGGTTTCCATTGCTTGGGCAGATATAATTTCTAGCTGAGAGAAGAGCAAGGCACAGGAAAAAACTTATGGTTAGTTCCAGATCATGCACTTTTCTCTACATCTTTATCTTTGTTAAAGTTTCTGGCTGCTTCAGCATATCAGTGAGGAAACTGAGACCACTCGTAACTGCAGAAGAAATAAACACTATAGAATCATGGCAAGGGCATGGTTGCAACAGTAAAGAAATCAAGGGCATTTAAGCATGTATGGTAATCGGTTGGATTTTTTATTTTTAAGTTTAGTACAGAAATAAAAGTTTTCTGCAGGCGGAGACAGTCATTCACAACCACCTGTTAAAAAAAACAATGCTCCACAAAAAAAAATCCACCTCCAAGATTTCATCTTAGCTTTTATAAGTAACTGCCCCTTCCAAACACATAGTAATTTATCTCTTTAGAGCAGTTAGCTCACAATGCTTATAATTACTGTACAGAAAGATATAAAGACCATTAGGACTGACTGACTGTGAGTACAGGTGACAATAGCTGCGTTTCAGTTAGGTGAAAAAGGGATAATTAGCCAAAACAAACTGATGTTTAATCATCTAAAGTAAAATTCACCCACTTCCCTGCTTCCCGCCGCCCCCCCTCCCCCCAAAGATACACGTACTCATTTCCTCAGTGTTACCTAAAAGCGCAAGAACCTGTCCAGTGCAGACAGAGCATTCATGTCTGCAGCAAAAAGGGTCGGGCAGGACTCCTGGGAGAGGTTGGTGTTACAGGCCCAGCGGGGGGGCAGAAGCGCAGCAGGGATTCGGCATCACCCCTGTGCAGCACCCATGCCACCACAGCCACCTGCAGCCCCCTGACAGACTACGTGCAGCACGTAGAGACACAGTCCTCATATTTACTTCGACAGACACAATTTTAATTACAGTTGGTACGTGGTTGTTTTTTTTTTTTTAATGATGTGGTGCTTGATCTGAGGTACATGTTTGTAAAAAGTTATTCTCCTGGAAGCATAAAAATAAAGACATGGTAAGATTGCTCCAGAGATTTACTACACTTAGAGGTTAAAAGGAGCTGCCAGTTGTATCTTTGCAGGAAAGGCAGAGGAAGGCTCAACATTTGCAGGTGGAAAGCTTACCTTGGTTCTTTGTCTCCCAGCTCTTTCTGCTTTTCCAGAAGCAGTGTATTTCAGATTTCTAGTAGTCAGCCTCTCCTGCACCTCCATGCACTGTTCCATGTTCCTTGTAGAGGTGTTGCTTGGTGAAAGGCAGCAATGAATGGCCTAGTTCTGTTCCCAGCAAAACACAACCATGAGAGAGAAAAATACCAAGCAGCAGCATCAGACTGCCTTACAGCTCCTTCCAAAGGGACTAGTTGTGCTGTCCCTCCATCCTTGAGTTTTCACAGTTTTTCAGTGCTCTTCAGTTACTTCTGACAACCGTAAGCAAGGTCCCTTAATTTACAGGTGGCTGTTTTGCAACCATGTCTTGACAGTCTCAAAATTTCTATCCATCCATTTCTATTGTCTTCAATGGTTTCATTGCTGGACACAGCAAAGTCATGTGCTTTTTTCCTCCAGAGAACTGAAGAATTCTTTCACCTGTTGAGAAAAGTGTGAAAGAACATTTGATGAAGAGACAGTAATGTCTTTTAGTTGCACAGAAAGACTACCAAGAAATTTGTGAATCTCAAAGCTGGTCTTGGGTCTTCCACCCCTCTTCCCACTCACCCTCCACCCCAAGACCAGTTTTTAATAAAGGTTTCATAGTGGCTGGATCTCACCAGCTGAGGAAGATTACATTTCAAATCAAATTACACAAAACACAGTTGAAGGAGCTGTCATGTCAGATGAAAAGAAATTGTCAGAGCCATTAAAACTACACACTAAGCAGTCTGAGTTTTTTACAAACAACAGAGATTGTGGAATAAGTAGGAGAAATTATTATCATACATGACATCCAGGAGCATGGAGAATTTTTCCCAGAATAGAAGATGTAGAACAGTGGTGTATTTCTCACTGTTCTTCAGCATTTTTCTTCTGTCTGCTCAGAGAAAAAAACCTGATCTTTATATTTTTTCTCAGTACTTTGCAGAGTGGGTAGGAGATATTACTAGAGGCAGGTAAACCATGAACACTTTGGCAGACAAATATGCATACTCTGCAGCAAAGTCCACTGCTTAAAGAATGAACGTCTTTCTCCTTGCCATTGAGTTAATCCTCTCCCTCAAGTAATCTAATTCATTACCACTATCGTCTTTTTTCAAGGGAACAGCAGGCCCTGACGCCTCATAACTGGTCATGCTTGTAACATGTTAAGATTTAATCCAGATTTTCCTTTCAGTTATACTACAACTCTTTTTTTAAAACCAGAATCTGAATGGCTTACCTGTGCAAGCTGTGACCTCGTTAAGTACCAACTTGTCATGCCAGTGACAGTGCTTGCTATGGAATTCGAACGGAGTTCAAACCTGGCAAAAAAAATCACTTATATTCAGAAAATGTCTATTTTTGTAGAAAGTAGAGTTTTTAAAGTACAATTGGGTTGAGAGAGCAGTAAAACAACTTATGTTTCTTAAATTTCACCCAATTTTCTTTTAAAAATGTCCAAGCTAGATGATAGCCGGGTGGATTTTTGGCAACACATAGAATAATATGCAGAAGATCCTGAGTTCTTATGTCACCATGCAGATCTTGATCCATTAACCTAAGAATTAATAACAGAAATGGAAGCCGTTTAGACCAATAGATAAAGCTGACGAATTACCATTCCCTTAGTATTTGGTACTGTGGTTGAGAGTTCACGTTTCTACAAGTCCTGACATATCATTTCTGCTTGGTTACTTCCAACTTTTCACAACAGACTCCTCAGCCACATCCATCTTTCCCATTTCTGTTACTTTCACGTTACAGTTATTTGGCAGACCTGTATTCTGAATATAAAGGATAACAACAAGGCTACATTTTGCTCCTACTCAAAATTTCAAAATTAATATGAACTTCACTACTCCTCCTGTAAGAAAGGTATTTGTTCTACACTAAGCGTAAGTGGAAAATTTAGACTTGCAAGTGCTGCTCATGGCTACAGTGTCCAAACCGCAGTGCAATGCAAGAATAAATGAGTAATCAAACAGCTAAGGTATGTCTCAGGTGATACCTGAACACAGCTAAATCTGTGTCCCATGCTGTCACCCCCACTAAATGGCAGATTTTTGGCTTCTTCTGCAAAACCCACCTCCCCTTTTAGTTCATTTTTGTCAGTACTGTAGGGCAAATCTGAAAGGAAAAAAAAATATTTTGGTCATCTCTCTTTGATGTCATAATCAATAGTACTGGTCACAGTCTTCAGTACTATGTTACAGAGACATGTTATTCACAAGAAGTTATTAAATTGGAAAAAACCCCAAGACAATAAGGAATACTTGCAGTTGTCATGCTGTACCACAAATCTTCATTTGCAGGTACTGCACGACTTTAGCTTTAAACATATCAGTCAGGTAGTGCTTCAGCATATTTAATATACAGGATCCCTGCAAAAAGAGTGACAAAGTTTCTACAAAATTACTCATTAGCTGGCAAGATGCTTGTTTCAGAAGATTTTCAGCATGCCACTGATCTACATAACACTTCACTTTTGTATGTCCCTCTGATTAAAAAAAGTCAGGTTTTGTGTATATTGAAACAGTACGTTGTTTTTTGGTGATCACTGGTCTTAACAATATTACTGATTGAATAAGTTACGATATTTGTTTTAATTATTTTTTTTAATTACTACACAAGGCAGCACCATATAATGCTCCAGTGAAAAATGTTCCATGGTTTAAGAATACATTGATACAGAGGAAACATTTTAAAAATGGAAGCAACTGCCACTTTAATCCGCTCAGATGTTTTGGACAAAAAACTATTCCAGTCATAAAACCATTAACACCATGTGTCAGGGTTGTCTTATATGTAGGGATGAAATCAGTAAAATACAATTGTACAAGCAGTACAACTGAAATCAATAGCAATTAGGTATTTTACCTTCTGATAAGAAACACTATCAAACATTTCTAAAATTTGAGCTGGAGCTTCCACAGGAGTAGATACAGGATGTGATGAATTTAATGCATTCACTGCCATTAACACATCTCCTTAAGAAACAGTTTTCCTAACAGGAGGCAAAACCAAGTACTACTACTATATTGTTCTCAGTGACCACTGGGTCCCTATTCATTCACTTTTCAGTCCAATCCACATGGACTGAAAGAAAGCAAAAGATCTTCCTTTTTATTCCAGAGCATATAAAAAAAAAACCAACAAAAAAAGTATGTAATACAGACAGCCAAATGAGTTAGAAGTAACTTCAACAGTTGATGTAGTTGAAGATGTCTCTGCCCATTGCAGGGGGATTGGACTAGATGACCTTTAAAGGTGTCATGGTTTAATCCCTGCCGGCAACCACACAGCCACTCGGTCTCTCGTCCTCACCCAGAGGGACAGGGAAAAGAATGGGAAAGGAATGTAAAACTCAGGGGTTGAGATGAAAACAATTTAATAGGTAAAGCAAAAGCTGCACACACAAGCAAAGCAAAGAAGGGAATTTCTTCCCTGCTTCCCACGGGCAGGCAGGTGTTCAGCCATCCCAGGGCAGCCGGGCTCCATCAAGCATAAAAGTTACTCGGGAAGACAAACACCATAATGCCAAATGTCCCCCCTTCCTCCTCCTTCCCCCAGGGTATATACTCAGCATGACGTCCCACGGTATGGAATCCCTCTCTGGCTGGCTTGGCTCACCTGTCCTGGCTGTGTCCCCTCCCCATGTCCCGTGCCCCCCCAGCCCTCTGGCTGGCAGGGCCCAAGGAACTGAGAAGTCCTTGATTTAGTAGAAACATCACCCAGCAACAACTAAAACCGTCACTGTCCTGTCAACGCTGTTCTCACACCAAATCCAAAACAAGCACTGCACCAGCTAAGAAGAAAATTAACTCTATCCCAGCTGAAACCAGGAAAAAAGGTCAACCCAAACTGTTCAGTGATCTATTCTATGATTCTATGACTCTTAAAACAGTCAAGCTAGTAAGACTTAAAAATAACTTCAAAAAGACCCCCACACATTCCAACGGTTTGGTGACAGAGCAGTCAGTTGCCATAAAATAAATCTTAAAAAAAAAAAAACAACAAAAAGGTGAATTTCTGTATTACCATGCCACTGTAGTGCTATGGCTAAATACTGCTCAGATGCATTGTTCATCTCACTTTGGTAGAAAATTTCTTATATCAGACCTCTGCTAAAGCTAGGAAAGGTTTTAGTGTTTTCAGGTCTGACCCTATTTGATGAAATAAGATATAATAATTTCTTTACATTTTTGGAAGCCTAAATGACTTTTAAAAAAATACACTTTCACTGCAATCCTTAATTTCCATCATAAATTCCTGAAAATATTTACATACAGTTAAATCAATATTCCTACCCTTCAGCATTCATATCAGATAATCCTCTCAAACAGAAATTTAGAAGTGGCTCCCAGCACAAATCTGCTCTATGTTTGTCCTTACTAATTAGTGGATTTAGAAGGCAGTTACAAAAAATACAGTAGGGGCTGCTTAACAGCACTCAGTTCTGGATGGGTAACGTTGATGGACACATACACCATAAAGGTCGCAAACCCTTCATTTAACTACAGATCATCCCACCACTCCATGGTAACAAGGTTGCCAAGCCACTGGGGGTAAAAAAGAATAATTCCTGAATTTAAATACACAATTTATCACAAAGGTTGCTGTATTCTAACCTGTATGAAACTATATTTATTCTATGTTAATGACTTTTAAGGAACCTTTTTTACTGACGCATCTTGCTCTGGCCTCCTCCCATTGCATTTCTCATGTTAACGGTAATACACTAAAACACTGGCCTCCACTCAGCTTTCAAGAAACCCTGTTAAAGAAACCATGTTTGGCAGGAGAGCCATGTATGCAATAGTTAGCCTTTCCAAACTTTTATGTTCCTTTTTTGGTGGCCTGCCATTAGTTTCAAGGGCTGACAGTGGTGCAAAGGTTCAAAACAGGGTTGATAACAAAAAAAAAGAGTCATAACAGTTTCTAAGTTTCTATTGTCCTATTCCAGCTAAGGACTGCCCCAAGGCTATCAGGTGTTGTTATTGTGCAGATAAAGGATTGTTTCTGGTACAGCTAGCACAGTTTCCTCTCCTTCAGCTGTGCAAGATTTGCTGGTATGGTCAAGAGATGCTTTACTGCCCAATTCATTACACAGAGGCCAAGGCTAACATGGATCCCTGAGGTGCAGAGTGGCCCAGGGTGGGAAATGTTCTGTCACACTCGGGGCTCCGTGTGTGGCCCAGCAGAGCCCCTCCAGCTGTCTACGGATCAGCAAGGCTCCACAGGGTCCTGTCTGGGGAAGAGCAAGGCTCCACAGGGTCACGTCTGGGAGCCTTGGGGGGGGGCGCTAGTGCCTGGGGGCCTTAGTGGACAGCAGGGCTTCCCAGGGGCACATGCAGGACCTGATGTGGCCCCTACAGCTGTCTGGGGGGGTGGCAAGGCTCTGCAGAGGTGCGTGGGGGGCCCCCCAACAGAGCTCCCCTGGGGAACCGGTGGACAGCAGGGCCAGGCAGGAGGGGGATGAAGAGCTCAAACGCATGTGAAGTTCCACAGTCATCTTATCAATGGCAGGGAGACACAGGCAGGCCAGCTGTGCCAAGGCCTCTGTTTCTGGCCTGCAGGATGCCCGGTTCCTTCCTGGGCTGCCATCCCAAGCGTTCCTCTCACTGCCCTGACACAGCACTTGGCTGCTGCTTCAGGCTTCACAGGCAGTACACCCACTGGAGCTGTGGGCCACTGCCGCCCATCCCCTGCCCCAGGAAATGGAAGCGTTGCAGAAAGCATGCACCCATTCAGGCTGGGATGTCCCTGGAGAGGGCAGGGCAAGCAAAATCTTTCCTGCACCTTTCCTCTTGGTTTTGCAGCCCAGCAGAGCAGCTGGCACCTTGGGGCCACGACACAGGGTTTGGTGTGTCCTGCAGGGCAAGGAGGCAGGTCCGGCTGCTCAGGTGGTGCCAGTGTGCAGAGCATCACACATCAGCTCTGCACACAGCTCCAGCAGCACAGCCAGCAGTCTCCCAGGGCAGGGGTCCTCCTCCTCCTTGCCCTCCAGAGCCAGTAGCACAGCAGTTGCAAGCAGGATCTGGAGGGATCACAGCCACAGCACCCTGATCAGCACGAGTCTGTGCCACCCCCTGTGATGGCTGATGCACTGGTTCATGCCAGTCTCCCTGCCAGCCCCATGGCCAAGATCCCCAGCCAGGGAGGTGCTCATTACCGCTACCCCATCAGTGGGCTCCTTGGCCCACCAGGTCCTTGCAATTTCCTTCTCCACTAGTAGCTCTGTATCCTCACATTCTGCCTGGTGGCCTGGCCAGGAGGGGAAACACACAGTGAATGGCAGGAACAACTGAGAGCAAGAGACAGCTGGCACCAAGATCACACTGGTGGCCCATGGGCATCTTGCTGCCCACCAGCACTTCCAGGCCCTTCTCTGCAGAGCTGCCTCCAAGCCCGTCAGCCCCAGCTTGTGCTGGTGCACAGGGCTGCTCCTCCCCAGGTGTGGGACTGCACACTTGCCTTGGCTGACCTTCATGAGGTTCCTCTGCACCCAACCACCCAGCCTGGCCAGGTCTGGCTGAAGAGCAGTGCAGCTGTCTAGTGTGTCTGATTCAGACACACAAAAAAGTTCCGAGTGAGGGAGACTACCAAGCCTTCATCCCCAAGACCCCCACCAAGAGGCAAGGGCAGCTGGGAGGGACTTATGAAAATAACTTATTGGAGCTAATTTTAATATGAAGTGGGGCTAGGTTATGAATAAGTATAGGTGTATTTGGAACTCTTACGTATATGCAGCATTTGATTATATACATGGAGGCAAGTTGTTGCCCTTAGCGTGCACGACTGGTGGGACTACCCCCGGTGCTGCCCAGCGCTGAATAAACATAGCTATAATACAATCTTGTAAGACTTTGGAGTCTGATTCTGCATGCCATGGCAGCCACTTCTCCCCATTTTGTATCATCAGCAAACTTGCTGGGGGTGTGCCCAGTGCCTTCATCCACATCACTAATGGGTAAGTTGAAGGTTCCAGAGGTTATCCCACTTTTGCTTGGCAGCTGGTTGGGCATAAATCTCCCTTACGTGGTGGTAGGTGCTTGCCCCTTGCCTTCAGATTGCTTGCTTTGTTTTTATTTATTCACCCAAGTGAAATAAAAACGAGTATTTGTTTTAGTCTGTCCTCTTCCACTTCCTCTTTGCATATGATGAAACAGTTTTCATCTTGAGTCACCAAGCTGCTCGCTTTTACTCTCCCTTTTTTCTTCCCCCACCCAAACAAGCAGCTGTGTGTAGCTTTGCAGCCTGCCCGGGGTTAACCCTCAGCACCATGGTATCCTGCCTTGGTTTAGTCCGCATCAGTGATGAGCTGCACGCCAACCTGATCATTCCTTGTCTTTAGTGTGTGAGTCCCGCAGGGAATGGCTGAGAACATGACATTGAAATTAATCCATGGGGTTTGTAACAGGAGACTGTAGTAACCGGGAGGCAAGGAGCTGCTAATTGGCTGATACACAAGGTGACACCCTACCTGGAAGAGACAGCTCCAGGAAAGCAAAACACATTTGCTTTGCCGAAAGGGAACGGCCCTACCGTCTCTCCCTGAAACACCTTTTTTTTTATTCTGGAGAGACCTGAACCTTACTCTTGGAAATGTGGGTCTTTCTCTTTGCTCTGGACAGCTTTAATATGTCAGAGAGGGTTCCAGGGGAGAAGCAGTTTATAGAAGTAAGATGCTACACCAAAGCTGGGGGGATATCCCCCCCTTTATTTGCTTGTGGCGCGTTATGCCCGCCGTACCAGAGCAAAGCCTGCATCTCTGAGGGCCTCCCCCCCTGCCCCGGGCTGCTGCAACGCGGAGCAGCAGCCGGGGGATGCCCGCGCCCCGCGGTGCCCGGGGCAGGGCGGTCCCGGGCCGGGGGCCGGGCCGCACAACACGGAGGGGCCGCGGAGCATGCTGGGAAGCGTAGTCTCCCCGGAGCGGCCACCTTGTGCGCGCCGGCAGACCCGGCGGCGCCCGTCCCGCGCCGCTCCCCGCGGGCTGGAGGAGGCGGCAGCCTTCCCGACGGGAGCGCGCGCTGGCTCCCGTCTCTGTCGGGACCGGGCCGTGGGCAACGAGACGGCAGCGGAGACTCTCCCGCCATAGCGGCGCCCGCCCGCCCAGCTCCGCCCCGCCCCACCTCCCTCCCGTCATGCACTGCGCGCTCCCGCCTCTCCGGTGACGCCCTGCGCGGTGATTGGCCGCTGGGCCGCCCCGGCCGGAGGCGGGCCGCCGTGGCAGCGAGATTTAAACGGCAGCACCCGGCTCAGTGAGTGCTGCTCTTGCCTTGGGTTCTCGTCCCAGCTGGCTGGCGTCTCGTCGGTGCGTTGGTGTCGAGGGGACTCCGGCCCGCAGCGGAGCTGTGCTGATGTCGTCGTGAGCGCAGTGCTCCCTGCTGCCTCTTCCCTGCGCTGCCTCCCAGGCGCAGCCCGCGGGAGGAAGCGGCCGCTGCAGCATCCTCGGGGGTCCCGGTCGCTGCCCTGCGGAGGAGGCTGTGGCGGAGCCCGCTCTCGCTGCCCGGCGTTAGCCAGGAGCCCCTGAAAGAGGCCAGCGCCTTGTGCCCTCAGCCTGCGGGCGTCCGGGCTTACTTGCCCGGTGACTTTATTGCTGGTTGTGCAGCACCGGAGCTGCAACAGCTGTGCTTTCGGTTCCTGTGGGTCTGCTCTGAGTGGAGGCGTGTGGACACTGGCTACGCTTTCTCCTTGCAGGTGCTGAAAAGAATTGCACTGCCCGTTTTCGTCCCAGAATGGCTTCAGCTGACTATCAGGAAGTTCTCCAGTACTACGATTTATACGAAACAATTGGATCTGGTAAGCATAATCTGTGAATGCCTGTGTGCAATCTGTTTAACTGCTTCAGTGTTTCTCTGAGCCTTTCTAGAATAACTTACTGCAAAATCTATAGGCTGTTGCATGCGTTTTGGGGGATGGAATTCTGAAAATGCAGTGGGAAGTTGGTGGCAGTGATCACTTCTTCCTCGAATGAAGACGCTGTACACTGTGCATGCTATGTAGTCCAGCATAACTGTGATATTACAGGCAAGAAAGCATGTCATCACTCTGAGCTGTAAACATCTCTTTTGGTTTTTTTGTTTTTTCTTTTAATTCTAGGTGGGTTCGCAAAGGTAAAACTTGCGCGACACCTCCTCACTGGTGAAAAAGTTGCAATAAAGATCATGGACAAACTTGCTCTAGGGGTAAGCTGAAAGATACTTAAAAGTTGGCAGAATCTTCTGTTGTTCTTGTGGCAGGAACACAGGGATGCAGCACGTCAAAGTGCCTGCTTGTCCTGTTGACTATTGATGAATGCTGTAGACTTGAAAGAATTGTAACAGAAGACCACAGATCTTGCACCCTTTTATGGGGAGTGCAACGCTTGCTGGCTGTGAAGTTGAGGAAGCTAAAGATTATGACAGGAATTCAAAGAGAATGCTGATGAGAATACTATTTTACATCTACCCCTCTGGTTTTGCTGATCGGTACAGCAGAATTGCAGGGGGGTAACGGCAGAGCTGTTGCTGCATTGAATTTGAGCAGTTGAGCTGTATGCTCTCAGCTACATGCTGCGAAACTGTGTTGAGCAGTAGTCTGATGTTTACTGTGAAGTAAAGGCTGTCAAAAGAGTTGGTAATTTCATAGCTTGCTGTTGTGGTCTTTTAGGATAGCTTGTCTTCCATCAAACTAGAAATTGATGCCATGAAAAACTTAAGTCACCAGCATATTTGCCGGTTGTATCATGTGATAGAGACATCCAAGAATATATTCCTGGTCTTAGAGGTAAGAAGTGGTGTTTCTACAGTGGTGAAGGTTCCTGGGTTTAGCTGTAGTAGTAGATGACAACAACTTAAATAACTTTTTAAAGAATGGTTACATCTCAATGATGACCATGTTCAAGATACTTTCGTTTAAGAATTAAGCTTGTAATGTGTTCCATGGTTTCTTTTCTTCTAAAAGCTGCTCCTCACTGTTGTACAGTGAGTAGAATAACTCTAATTCCTACCTTGCACTTCAGCTGTTTTAAAATAGCACCAGCAGGACACACAGGACCCCAGAACTCCTGTGTGTTTGTCACCTCCTTGGCAATTTGTATTGCCTGTGATGATAACGTGATGCATCTGTTGCAACATGTCAGGCAACAGTCTGACTTTTCAGTATGTTTGGTGTGCTGCAGTGCTGACCCAGGGCATGCTTGGGCACTACTGCAATAAAGCAGAGGGAGTGGACTAGCATCCTCTAGTTGCTGTCCAGTGCTGCTGTTGTTTTGATTTCATTGCTGTGTTCTAAATACATTCTTTTCTTCCTGTCTTCATGCAGTACTGTTCTGGAGGAGAGCTATATAGTTATGTAACCTCCAAATGCCGTCTTTCTGAAGAGAGAAGTCGAGCATTTTTTCGGCAGATTGTTTCAGCAATTGCTTATGTTCACAGTCAGGGATATGCCCACAGGGATGTCAAACCAGTAAGTATGAATAGGAATCAGATTTGCATAAATAATAATGATCACCCACTTTTATTTCTTTGGGAGCTGGAGTAAGTTATGCCTTCTCCTTTCTCTTGTGCTTAGAGCTCTTTATCTAGCAAATGTCTTCTAAAAGAGCATTGTTTCTACACGCTAGTGCATTCCTCAGCTGAGCTGGATGCGGCTATACCTGAGAAAGGAGCTTTCTCTGAAAGAGCAGAACAACATGCCCTAGCTGGGAGTGGAGCAGAGACATGGATCTGACTTTAAATGTTCCTTAGGTGTTTTTCTATCCCTGTTATTCCAGTTTGTATCTGGAGAGTCTTCATGGTGCTGCTCTCCTACAAAACGATTCTGTTTTCATCCCCAAAGGGAAAAGTGACACTGATGGTTTAAACAAGCATGGCTAGACAGAGGATGGTGGGGGAGATGCATGTTATGGGACCCATCCTGTAGCTTTGCTGTCATTGCAGAGTTTAAGCATAGGTTTAGGGAATGGAAGACTTGAGTGCATTTCTTCTTGAAGGGGTTAGGAATTAACATTTTTAGGGATGCTCTGAGAAAAGCAAATTCTTAGTGCACCAGCATTTTCCTATGCAGCTCATGAAACCTTTGTCTCCAAAGGTTTGTGGAAGGAGTTGGCTTGTAGCTGGAGAGCTGGCAGATTCATAGGGTCATGTAATAACTTGGGTGGGAAGTGACTTCTAGAGGCTTCTGCTTGAATCTCCTGCTAAAGCAGTGTCAGACCAAGCTTCCTGGGTCTTTATCCAGTCACATCTTTGACCTGTCCCAAGGATGAGACAGTGCAATCTCTCTGGGCAATCTGTTCTGCTCTTCACTGTCCTTATAAGGAGAAGGGCTTTTCCTGATATCCCCTTTGAGTGTCTCTTGCATGCCTGTTGTCTGTGATTATCCTGCTGCTGCTGTGGAGAGAGTCTTCCTGCCCTCGTAGTTATTATAAGTTTCTACTGAAGCTTTCTCATATAAAGGCTGAACAAACATGTCTCCCTCAGCCTCTCCTCATTGTGCAAGTGCTCCAGCACCCTGAGCAGACGGATAGCTGTCCACTGAGCTTACCTCAGTTTGTCTTTACTGTACTGGGGGACAGAAACTAGGCACTCTATAATAGCTGTGCTAAGCAGAGGACTAGGAATAACTTCCAGTCTCCTAGCTGTGCTTCTTCTCATACAGGCCTTGATATTGATGGCCACCTCTTCTGCCAGGACAGACTGCTGCCTCTTGCTCAGCTTGCTGTGTGACATCCCTCCTGTCCTTCCCAGGCCCCTCTCAGCAGATAGGAATTAGTATTCCCCATCCGGAGTATGGGATGTCCTCATCTGCAACCATTCAAAAGCTCCAGAGGAGAGCTTTCGGTAGATTCTAGCTGCTAATGATAGGAAAAAGTAAGGGGAGGGAAAGCATAATTTCTTGGACACTTAGGTTATAGAAGCATTCATGACCATTTTCTCTTTTATCAGGAAAATGTACTGGTTGATGAGGAACATAATTTGAAGCTGACAGACTTTGGACTTTGTGCAAAACCAAAGGTAAGAGTATTGGTTGCTTTCCAGAGCAGAGCTAAATCAGCTGCTGCACACACATACAAAATGATATCTGACTTCAGAGTGTAATGCAGAGACTTGCCCACAGACCCTAAATTCAGGCTGTTTGCATCCAAGCTGTCATCTGATGGCTAATTACTTGGTAAGGCCTTAAATGCATGAGAGAGCAGGTAACTGCATGTTATGACTAGACTGTTGGGTCGTTTTCTTCTTATACTTTTATATCTTTTACCAAAATCTAAGGCAGAGATCGTCCTATATGTATATGATCTGCTGTCACATATAAAGGCCTGTAATACAAAGCTTATTCTGGTGTGCATTTTTTCCCTGTTAAGTTTCAGTGGGTATGTCTTCTTTTGAAAAAAGACTTGTATGTGTGTGGATATCATGGACAGAATCAAATAGTTTATTCCAGTTCCATTTAAAAATCCTCTGGTTCCATATGCTTGTGCTGAGTTGTTTCATGGTTTTAAAATTAGTTCCTGAGAGCCCTTTATATTTGTCAGCTTTTAATATGCGAGGTAGTCGCTGTTAGAAAGCAAACTAATGGGAAGAAAGTCTTACTGATTGAATGTCAGCTACTTGTCTTCAGATCATTTTATTTGACTCGGGTTAGAAGGAACATCTTACAGGTGATAGACAATTATACCATCATATTGACGGTATAATGTCACCCTATTCTGATATTAGGACAAAGCCCAGGCAAAGTACTAACGTGGTTTTAATAAGAAAGCATTTTTAGTGGTTCTTCACAAAGTTATTGCTTTAAATATTGGTATAAATAACAAGCTAGCCTCCTGCCAGTAGTTCTTTGATCACTTCTTCCAAAGTTCCATCTCTCTTTGCAGTCTCAAAGGGAAGTATTCTTATTGGAGAAGGAGCTGTGGAAAGACTGTTTAGGATAATGGATGAATGAACAGCTTGGGATCTAAATGTTTAGAGGATACTCATGGCCTCACACAATTTTTACCTAGTGAAGCTCTTATTGCAACAAAGCAAAATATAAGTTGAATGTATATGCACAGCAGAGGAAAATGAATCCTCTGAGGCCTCTAATATGCCAAAGAAGACTTAAACTGCATTAAAGCCAATGCTTCTGTGTGATTTTTTTTTTGTTATTCTAGGGTGGCCTTGATAAACCCCTGCATGCACGCTGTGGAAGCCCAGCTTATGCAGCACCAGAGGTGATTCAGGGCAAACCATATATTGGCTCAGAGGTAAGTAGCACAGTTTTGTTAGGGTCATCCCCATGCCCCCCACCTCCAACTTCATGTATTTAAAGAGGGTGAAGTTCATATAGGCTGACTTGGTTTTGCTCTCGAATACTGCTTGGTAATATCACCTTAGGTAGTTCTCAGAAGCTATGCAACTAACCTCAATGGTCACAGCCTGAAACAGCACATGGTGCCCTTGGCCATGGATCATGTAGCTGGCTATTTTGTCTCTGACTAATCTTTTGCTGTCTCCATTTGCTGCTCCATGTTCTAGTGCCCTACAACACAGTAACTTGAACTCCTCCCTTCTACTGCATGTTCTTTCAAGCAACAATTTGTTCTTTTGGTTTATCCAGCTCTTGTTGCAGGTCTTTGTGTGGTCTCAGTATCTTGTATGCTTTACCAGGCCTGTCTTTAGCTTGAAATTCATGTAGGAAAACCTGTTCTTTGTACCTCACAATGTAATAAAATTTGAGAGAAGAAAGAATGTGTTTATTCAGCTTGGATTCCGTGTCCAGAACACCAGGACCTGCCTTTCTCAATCGATCCAAAATGCTGTAACTACAATCCCCCTCAAACTTCCTGAACAGCTCTGCTGTTAAATGACATCAGGTTTTTTTCCTTTTGCATACCTTCACGCCACTGTCCTTGGCCTTTAACTCCTGCTTTCTTTTTTTTAGTTTTGAATTCTGTAAAGTCCAGTGCTTTCCAAGCCTCCTTTTTCTTTATGTCTAAATGGAAATACCAGTACAAGGTGGTACAAGGCACATGGACCTTGTCATGCCTATCCAGAGAAGAAGCAGTAGGGCTTTAAAGTTGATTGTAACTGGTGAGAGCTCTTGTAATCAGTAATACATTACCATATAAAATCCCTTGTGATGAGGCTTATTTCATTTTTGCCAGTGAAATCCTTGTAGGTTGAAGGTAATGCAGCAATTTGGCAACCAAAGGAGAGGATATTGGTTTAACAAGTGCTCTAGCTTGAGTGAATTAAAAATTGAATTTGGGCTGTATGCTTTCACTTGGCATAGAAAGAGTTCTGTCGAGAATAAAGGAGCCTACTTTTCATGAGTTGTATGTGGGCTTTGCCAAAATGATCTAAGCCCTAAAACTTCTTTTGCCACTCACTTCTATATCTTTTTTTTAGGTAGATGTTTGGAGCATGGGAGTACTGCTGTATACTCTACTGTGTGGCGTTCACCCCTTTGATGCTGCTGGTGATAATACCATCGTGTCTGTCTACAGGAGGGTACTGGTAGGTATTGCTGGTGCTAGAATACACTGGGAACAGATATTGCTAAGCATTATGAGAGGCCTTTTCTTTTCTGATGGCAGAACCTGGTGAGCTATGCCTGGAGTAAAAAGGCATATCTGCAGAATTTTGTTATGCTTTGCTACTTTTCCTACTGCTATTTTGGATATTGTTGCCCTCTTTGGTGGGCCTTTGCAGTACTCTAGCTTGGTCCTGTAATATGATAGGAAATTGAGTTTCAGGAGAAACATTTTCTTGCTGGTGGACTGGAGGTTTTTATCTGAGCCTTTATCTGGCTTCTCACTGTTGTATGGGATGGAATTGCAAGTCTGTCACTTGATTTACCAAAATGAATGTTTTGAAATGTTAGCTGTTCTCATTTCCAGAAAAAGCTGGATTCTGCATCTGCTATTATGCTTTCCTCCTCCAAAAAGAGAAGGAAATGTAAGACACCATAATAACAGAAAAAGTTGAATAAATAGTAAGTCATGTCATTCAGTAATTGGTTCTGTTTGACTTGTGCAGCTAAATGGCTGGTGTTCCTCTTCATACACACACCTGTACCAACCACTTCCAAGCTGCCACAAAACTTATGTCAATAAAGCTTCCAGTAAGCGAGTGGAGTGAGGAGCTGCTGTGTTGCATTAAGGGCTTTTCCTTCCTCTACCTCTTTTTCCTTCTCTCGCCCAGAGTCTGTCAAACAAAAAAACCCCAAAAACCTCCTCAAGGTGTTGAAGGGCTACAGCTGGTCTGTGCAGGGGTGCAGAACAGTCAGAGCTCTATAAAGTGCAGGGTTATTTCCTCAAATGGCAGAGCTTTTCAGTCTGAAATTGGAATTGACTTGAATACCTTGACAGGAGATCTGCAGTGAGCTTAGTTTAATTTGTTGTAAAGACTTAAGCACCACTACTACCTTTTTTTACTTTTATATTCACATGAATCACCATTAAAATGATATGGCTTTCCTACTTGCATAATCACAGGATCTCCCACCTTGGAAAGGACCCATAAAGATCACTGAGTCCAACTCCTTGCTCCTTGGCTACCTGAAACTAAACAATGAGACTAAAATGTTGTCCAGATAATGTTAGCAAGCATTGGCAAGTTATCAGTAAAATTGATGTTACAGGTCATCAGTCAGACTTGAGCTACTTTTCCCTCTCTTCTTGTGGTGTGAACTGTGTTGTTTATCCATATAGTTAGTATACATTGAGAACTTGCCCATTTATATGCATCTTTTGTAGGATGACAGAAAATCCTTTATGCTGGTCATTACACCAAGATGCAGAACCTGGTAAATGATCTGTGTAAGGTATTAATGCCCCTAAACTTGTCAGTAGTTGCAACTTAAGCAGAGAGCTTAGATGTGGAATGGAGATCTTAAGATCATCAAAAATGATTTCTGCATAGTTACAGCTGACTGACATGCACAGGAAATAACAGCTGAGCTATATGACTGACAGAATGTTGGCCAGTGAAACTCTGAGTGAACTGAGACAACCAGGTTTTACAGCTCCATCTGGATGGGGTTGAAGACCAGTAACATCACAGGTGTCAAGATGCAGGCTTGCAATTTCCACTTTAAATTTGTTTCAATTTTATGTGGTTGTGAACTGAAAATTGCTTGAAATGAAGACACTTACACACTATTGTGGAATTCAATTTCACACATTATAGGTCCTGAAACTTACTGTAATCTTGACTCAGAACTATTGTTCCAAGTCAATGTAATAATCTGCTGCTTGAATCTAATTAGGATCATATGACCTGCCCAGAATGTTCCACATCTATTCATTTGGGAATACTTGAATAAATGTTTTTACTTTTTAAATGAAAAATCAAGCATGCGATGTGACTCTTGTAAAAAAAAAAAAAAACCAAAACAAAAACCCCAAACTCCACAAAAAGCACAACAACAAAAAACCTAACCCAAACCAAAAACCCTCCAAACTTATTTCTAGTGATATTAATGCATTTTGTAGCTATTGCAATCTATTTTTTCCTTCTAGCCCTGCCCTCAGTCAAGGAGGTGCTAATTTTTTTTTCCTTGTCTTGTAGCACTATATAAAAATAAAATGCAGATTACATGTGTTATTTGACTTGGCTTAGTTTCGGAGTAAAGCTGCATTGTGAAACAGGCTACAAACTATTTATAAGTATCTTATTAGCAGTGTCTGTAAAGATGGAACTTCAGTGCTGTAACCTGTGATGGGAAAGCTATACATACTCTGCTTAAACACGTGTTGCATATAATACCAACTGTTTTGTTATGGAAGCGTTTGTTTGCAGAAGGAAGTCTTCCATGGCAGAAGGATAGTGATGTTATTTCACAATGGATCTTTACTCTTTGGGTTTTTTCCTCCATGGAGAAGTAAATGATCCTTGATGGTGAATCTGGTTTGTTTTTTAGCTACTGTTGTTGTATCTCAAGTCTGAAAGCTGTTTTCCATTTTCTTCTAATCAAAAATTTTAAAAGTAAATAACTTAATTGAAAAACTTATCTGTTAGATCTGTAACCTTTTTGCTGTCTGCAGTATGAACAGAGATCAAAACTCTGGTACTAGATGTAACATGTAAGAAAGGAAAAAGAAAAAGAATAGCTTAATGTTGATAATGGTTTATTTTTGTTCTACAAAGGAGGGATTTCAAGGCATATTCACATTTCAAAGTGCTACTCTTGACATTCATACTCCAACATGTTTATTTCTGAAACCTCAGTATTGAGTTGATATGAGGAAACAGTGCTGCCGCTAAAGAGCGGGTTAGCTGCCCAAGTGGACCAAGATGGAAATGTCACACAAGCTGGGTGGGTGAAAACTGCAGCTGATAGTTTAGGCAATGGCATTTTCATTACTAATACAGCTGGGGTTTATTACTACCATTAAATTTAGTTGAGTCATTCTTAAAGCTAAGTTTGCGTGTGCCTGCTGTTCTTTTTGACTGAATACAGATGTTACTATCGTCCAAGTATTTTAGCAATTCCTGTTGAGCTGGCTGTTCAAGGTTTGTTCTAAATCCTCTTTTCTGCAGAACGGACAATACAATATTCCAGACTGGCTCTCTCCTAGCAGTATGCTGCTACTTAACCAGATGCTTCAGGTATAGGTGTTGCTTCTATTCAATAGGCCTATAAAGTACTGTTGTACAGGTCAGAACACTGCATCAATGAAATACTTAAAAGCTATGCAATGTTTAAACAAGGACTTTAATTCTTACAATTTTTTTAAGAAAAGAATAATTTTTCTTCTGCTGAAAATTCTTTGAGAAGAAGGATTTGGTATAGAAATTAAAGCAAAGTTTAGGTGATTAAACAAAGTCTTCAAGCAGCCTGCATTTGGGTGTTTTTGATTTTGCTATAGAAACAACAGCTAATGAATAATAAAAATAAATGAAGCTAAATGTACTGTACATGCATTTGGGCCACACTTAGGCCATCTAGCCAATGCTAAACATTCCTGGAACAATTATTGTAACAGATTCTGGAACTGCTCTTTGCAGCTCACGTGTTTGACCATCCTTTTGGCAAAGCTATGAAACAGCGTTGGTTTCCACTTTGGCTTGTAACCACCCTAACATTCTGAGTAGAATGCAAATTGTTCTGTCAGCTCGTCCCAAGGATTTCAGCTGCGGTTTTGTTCCCCACTAGGTGGACCCAAAGAAGCGCATTACGGTTAAGCAGCTGTTACATCACCCCTGGCTCATGGAAGGTTATTCTCGTTCTGTTAAGTGGCAAACTGACTACCCGGTAAGTGCACTTGTTGGATGAACACTAGAGTACTTAATGTCATCTTTACTGGCATACTAATGTTCTTATAGTATGAGGGTGTGAAGACATTTCTCTAAAGATGAACTTTGAGATGGCCATGGTTTGTTTCTGATTCTTCTTGCTGTCAAGATGGTGTTCTTTTCTCTGTTTCTCTTGAGGAAGAATTCCAAATGTCTTTTTGTTGTATTCTGCAGCTGATGGCCAATTAGCAAAATAACTGAATTCTCATCAAAATGTGAAATATTTCCGCACGTGGATGACCTGTTTATTCTCCAGGCTGCTTGGTCAATGCTTTAAAGTGCAAAAGGCAAATGTTCTGGAGAGTGTGGTAGACATGGTTATGGTTTATCTTGTATTTAGTCCTCACTGAAAATTGCTAATGTCAATTTGACCTCACTGAAGGTATTTGTCCTGTCTCTCTATCACTACTCTTGTGTAGTAGATAGAGATAGATAGATACTAAGGTAGTATGCAGAGCGGGGGGGGGGGGAAAATGAGGCAGTAAGTACTGAGAAGTTCCTGCATGTTTGCAGCCAATGCTTCCCATTGGCCACCTGATGTCACTATTTCACTAGCTAAACAGCAGCGTTGGCGTGCCTGCAGCATCAGTTCTAACTGGCTCTGGAAAAGAAGTGCGTGTCTGGTAACTGAATATTTATGGAGAGATGGAAGTGTAGCTTCCGTTCTAGTAAAAAAAAAAATCACCTTGTCAGGCTTTCTTCTTTGAATTCACAGGCTCTCGCCAAGAAGTGGCCAGACTGGGAAGTTGTTGAAGTTGTATGACTTTCTTGGTCTGTTCCCTACAACGTGGTTCTAACCATGTAAAACACAAGTCTAAAATTTAAAATCATGGTTTGTTATTGACTCTGCACACTGCATTTCACTATTGTGAAACAATATATGATATGAGACAACTTGAGAGCCTCATGCTTCAATATCCATTATGTTCTTGCAGCTGGTACAACTTGATGAAGAGTGTATAGCAGAGCTTTCTGTGTTTTATAAACAAAGCAAGGAGACTATATTGGATTTAATATCAGAGGTAAGAAGTATGCATCGGTACTTTAATTGAACACTAATACAGTAAATAAACTTACTGTATTATCAGACTAGTCTCAAGTATGACACTTCTTAATACTCTTCAGATTTAAGGAGCCCTTGCAGAACTCCAGAATCTAGCTATACCTTATATCTATAGTTCTGAAGTTTGAATTTGTTGGGTTTTTCTTATTTTTCTCCTTTAATTGTGCTCTTGATGTTTCCGCAACCTTACTGTAACTTCCCACCATGCTAAAAAAACCTTCTGAATCTCTTAAAGTCAAAATAGACTTAAAAAAATTTATAGCTGAACAACAGATGCCATTTGCTGGGTTAACTCTTTGCTTTGAAATGGCTCAATAATTAAGGGGAAAAATAGAGTTAAGAGAAAAATACCAGAGCATCACCCAGACTATAAAAATCATCTTTTTGGAGTTACTGTTTAGTTTTTACAGAAGTGAATGTGTTTGTCAGTTTTGAATACAAATGACAGAAGTTGAATGGGCTACCACTGCAAGAACTGTACAAATGTTAGCAATGACATTGCAGGCTATAGAAGAGACTTAAAGCTGGAGTACATGTCATGTTTTGACCTGAGTCTGAAAATTCTCCCTTGAAATTGAATTTTTTTGCTTCTTTCTACGTAATAGCATTGACATAGTTCTTTGCTTTGGAAAAAAACTTTTAGGTTTTCCATGTACCTGTAGTAGAAACAGATTTTTTTTAAATGCTTGCAGTACTTAAGATGGATTTGTAGAGCTAATGCTACTTGTTCTTCAGTTCTAGGAAATAATCTGAGTAATCTGTCTATATGGGGAAAAGTCCTTCCAAATGGGTTTGTGGAGTTTGCATAGTCCTTTACTGGAGGACTTACAATCCCTTATAGCTATTTCAGACTAACCGTACTATGCTGCAAACCTGTCAAGCATTGTACCGCTGTTCCTTACAGAAGCAGAGTTGCTGAAAGTCATGCAAAAAGTTGGTGTCACTTGAGGAGGAATGGGGGGCGGGGAGGGAGCAGACGACTTCCAAAAAAATTGAGACTTTGGTTGAAATATTGGCTAAAGCAAATTCATAGCTTTGCCATTCATTTCTTGATCTCAAACTGTGATTCAACTGAAGTCTGAAATTACACTTAGGGTGATCAAACATCAGGGATGCACATCAGGTAGAAAAACCTGAAATGTAGAAATTTTCCAAAGGTCGAGCTTGCTTTGTACTTACAATGTTTTCACTGAGGAGATTAAAATGCTCTTTTTTTCGTCCCTGTCGTCCCTCCCACAGTGGAAATATGATGAAATGTCCGCAACGTATCTCTTGCTTCAATCCAAGAAGGCTCGTGGCAAGCCTATTAGCTTAAGGGCTCCATATCTAATGGGGCATGCCAGTACAATGCAACCAGTAGGCTTCAAGGTAAGTTTTCAAATTCAACAGGATGACATACTGATTAAAATGCTGCTCTGCATTAAAAAAACTCTGCCTGGGAAAACAGGCTAGTGCCCTAAAAATCAGTAAGAGAGCATGAGTGCAGTCAGCCATAGTCTTGGTCATTAAACAGTTCAGTCTCCTTATTAACATGTTTTAGCAAGTTGGGCTGCTTCTATGGATTGATATTACTAGAATAACTGTCTGGGACAACATGGTGCTTTATAAGCATGATGCAGAATCTCCCCTTGGCTACTCATGTAAACGTACTAAAATTGCCCATTGTCTGGCCTACATGATCATTCTAGATCTTTCTGTGTGATGCCCAACTCCTTGCTGTGCTCTTTCGTGTTTGTCTCTTAAGTATTTTTGTACCTAGCTGGTTGCATTTAATATGGATTAGCAAGGAAAGTCTTCTGAAACATCCTGGCATGCCACCTGGGCAGCCTACTTTGGGATGACATGGACACTACATAAGCCAGTGGTCAAAGCAGAAATACCCACTCCCAGAGAGGGCTCCTAATTTTGAATAAAGCAAACACATTGCTGATGTTTTTCTGATGAATTTGATTCTCAGGTGGTTTTGTGTATCTTAGAGTAATTTCTGTTCCTCTGCTTTGGTAGCAAAGTGCAAATGGAGTATTTCAGAACTTGTCTAAAGTTGCTAAATTCCTTGCAATGTCATATATAATATGCAGCTACATGTGATGTCAATGATACTTGTCTGTTTGACAAACTCAAAAGCATTCAGTAAAACTGCACACCTTCCTGTTATCCATTCCCCCTTGAACTGTAGATATCTGTGTAAAATTGTTAACTAGCTATCTGAATGTGCTGTTCTCTGCATAGAGGCAAGCACTCAAATATTTTCTTGTTTGACTCAATTGCATGTAAATCATTTCAGTTCACTCGTACAACTGCTTTGAAATACAGGTGAGGAGAATTCTAAGATTGCCAGTGCTGGATATCATATCATGAATCATAAGTGTTGCTGAATGTGCATAATGTGATTTCCATGATTGTGGTGGGTTAGTGTTCTACACTGTGATAAGGTGGAGGATCTCTAGGTTCAGTAGTGCTGATGCTATGAATTACTTCATGTCTAGTGGAGTCCCAGATAAATTTATCTGGCTAATGCTACTATTTAACATTTGCATTATGCCTTTGTATGTGATTGAAAATCATGTCTACACAACACAACAATCCCTTAGTCACCCTACAGCACTCGGGACACAACTTACCTGCATGTAGATACTGTGAGTGAACATCAACTGAATTTGCTGAAATACCCAACTGGCAAAGCTCTCTGGCTAGAGCGGGTCTAATGTGAACACGAGCAAGCAAACAGAACATTCAGCTTAGCCAGTTTCTGAATTTAGTGGCACAAGTTTGTACATAATGCTGCCTTATTTCAAGCAGCTTCATGTAGAAGGATAGGATATTCAAAAAAATTCACCATGGCATGAGTTTCATCTGGAGCACAGCAGCTGACAAATTGTATTCAGGCATTTGTATTGTAATGGAATGTGAGTTCAAATGCAGTATCAGCCTGTTAGCTTCTTGGCTGTAGCTAGCAGCCCTCTGGTAAGGGCTTTTTAGTAAGTCATCATAGCAGATCAGATGGCATACTAGGAAGGTCTGTTTCTATTCCAGTAGTAATGAGAGATCTGATCATTGCAATATCCTTGATCATGGGCCGAGAAACTTAGCTACCAGCAGAACTTAGCTTCCTAAAATGAACTCATGATTTAAAATAACTGTATGCAATTTCACCAAATTGTATGAAATGGGTGCTTGCAGAGGGTTTCTTGACAATAACAAAAGGTGTTCAAAATTTGGGATACTGTGATATACATCTGATTGCTAACCTTCACGGCTCAGACTGCATACAATCTGGGCTGAAGTTATGAACCCTGTGATTTAATAAATTACAACATTTTTCACAGGTAGCAATTAGATGGAGGGTGCTGAATGTTAGTTCAAGTACTCTTGAAGATTGCATAATCATACGTTTTGGATGTAACTTGTTTACCTTTATCCAGCCTCCCTTTCAGACTTTACTGCATTCTTTTCTTGGGTTCTTTCCAGCTTATTTGGCTTTCAGTAAAAAGAGGTTATGGTCTAAGTTTCAAAATCAAAGGCAGATATCTCTTGTGAATTGCTTCTTTTCTTGACACAGGTCATGACAGATGACTTGATAATGGTGCTTCAAGAATAAGTTCACATCTGCTTTTGATACAAATGATTAGTCATATGATAAAACTTAGGTCACCAGCATGGTATCTTCCATTAGCTGTTAGCCATAATTAGAAACTTAGAAAGAAATAAGATTTAGATCTCAGTGACACTTTTCTGACAAAGTCTTACTTTTAATTGTGCAGTGAAATCTCAACTGAATTTTTCTTTTCAGTCTGAAAAAAACATTAGATATGAAGATAGGCCAGACTGCAGTGAAATGCCACATGTATTTGGAGTTTTCTGATTCAGCTTCACTGTTTGAAGAATCTGCATTAGAAGAAATTGTTCTAAATACTTGCAGAACACAGCAGGTGCTTGAAGAACAAATACTAAATCCTTAAAAAAACCCACTGTTCTTAATCCAAAAAATCTTATTCTAATTGTACATAAAACTTATTACATATTTAAATGTTTGGTGGACCCTGGCCAAGGGGAGTTACAAACTGGGTGAAGAAATGCTTTAAATATATAGCTGAACATAAATTATGGCTTTCTCTAACTGTAAGTCATGATTCATTTGATGAGAACTTGAGCTTTGACATTTGATTTGCATAAAACCAGCATCTAGGGAATAAGTAAATGAGGCAATGAGAGTTTTAAAACTGATGGAAAAAAGTTAAGGTACAGCAAACAAGATCTTGGATCTAGGCTAGAGCTTGGCAAGTTTTTAAAGAGGTTCAGCCTGTCTGTATTGAACAAGAAAATCCAATGAAGCAATTAAAATTATACAGATAAACTAAATGAAAAATCTTAGCTGTGTTTAGATGAGCTGGGGAGGAATAGTCTTAAATGTGCAAGCTGAAGAATTTAGAAGGAAATATAAATAAATGGCAAATGACATGAGATGTTTATTAGCAAATTATGGCGATATATAGCAGATTAGAGATATCAAAATATAGTATTGAAGAGTTTTTAACTATTTTGCTCAAAAGGCAAGCATTGTATTGTATTTTTAACCTGCTTCAGTTCTAGAATTTCCTTGTCTGTAACATTCCTGAATGTGATCAGAATACAGCAAAGGATGTCTTTTTTTTGTTACATCTCTTGTAGCATTCAAGGCATGATGCTCAACTGGATGATACAAAATTCACAACGTCAACTTCAGTGACAAGAAAAGGGGCACCAGAGAAGCATAAAAACAAAGAGAATGTTAGTCCAGAGTCAGCTTCAAGAAATGAAATGCCCTTTGCACTTCCTGCAAAGAGTCAAATTGAGATACAAGTACAAACCACACCTGCCTTCAAAGGTATGTTGATTGTAACTAATGAAAACTTAGAACACATATGTTGCTTAGGAATTATTGTAAATTCAAATATGAACATGATATTTGTGTATCTGAGACATCTGTTTCGGGAAGACTTAACTTTTTTTGCTGTACTGGCAAGCCTGGTCATTCTAGTACAATCTAGTAAGGTGCTGCAAGAGGTAATTTTAAATTATGAGTTAAAAGGACATGTTAACTGTACATTAATTACTGAAGTCATTGCTACTTACAGTATTGCGTGTACATGCCTTTTGGCACATATGACATGGAGTCCAGTGCTGTGTTCCTAAAACTTGTATCTGGTTCCACTCTTCCATGAAGGTTGAACACAATTTACTCACCGTTTTTTCTTTGTTATTACCTCAAGTGAAAATAAAGATATGCTTTTAGTCAAGTGTGCTATTATTGCTGCCTCTAAGAGAAATCTAACTTTTGAATTTCTCATGGTAGCATATGGGCACTTTCACAGTAACAATCTAGTGTGGCAGTAAAAATCACAGAATGGTTTGGGTTGGAAGGGACCTTAAAGACCATCTAGTTCCCACCCGGCTGCCATGAGTAGGGATAATTCCCACTAGACCAGATTGCTCACAGCCCTGTCCAATCTGGCCTTGAAGGCTTCCAGGTATGAGGCATCCACAGCTTCTCTGGGCAACCTCTTCCCATGCCTTGCCACTCTTACAGTGAGGAATTTCTTCCTAATAAGTTATCTAAATCTACCCTCTCTCAGTTTATAGCCATTCCCCCTTGTCCTATCAGTGCATGGCCTGGTAAGAAGTACCTCTCCAGTTTTACTGCTGACTGCTTTAGGTACTAGAAGGCTCCTATAAGGTGTCCCTGGAGCTTTCTCCAGGCTGAACAACCCCAGCTCCCTCAGCCTGTCGTTCCAGGTACTGAGGGACATTGTTTGGTAGCAGTTCAGTCTTTGCAGGCTGATTCAAGCTAAAGGCATCTTGGGCATACTGTTGTTCAATGACATCCTTTGTAAAGGATTTAATGAAGTGCACTATAAAGACTAGTTGTTTATATGAGTCTGGTTTTTGTCTTAAGATTGTATATGGTACTTTGCAGACTTGTGAAGTTAGACTTTGTGGTAAGTTTAAAAAGCAAAAGTAGGTCCTTTTTATGAAATAGGAAATGCAGGAACACTGTTTCAGCTCATGTTAGTGAGATATTTCCGAGGATTGAACAACTAAAAGCTAACTTTTTGTTTCATTGAAAGACTTTTGATTCAGGAAGGGTAGTATTAATGCTTTCACAGAGAAAAAAAAAATGTGGAAGTATCCACTGGAAATTTTGAAGTCATCATTGTCTAGGGCCAGGTGCAGTTCTGTAGGGAGCTGAAGTTTCAAGTGTTAAAGTTGGGTTTAATTGTAACAACTCATTTTCTGGCTGTCTCACTTGGTGTTTGCTTGTGCACATTCAAACTATGCTCCACAGACCTCTGTCAATGTGTGGGTAATAGAACTTTTTAGGCTATTATATAGTGTGTATTATTAAACATAGCTATATAAATTTACACCCTTCATACAAGGGAAATGGCTTGGTGAGTAACACAACTATTCAACACAGTAAATTGCTCAGTATTTATTCTGGGACCAGTGGCAAAGCAAGAATGCAAATCTAATCCTTTTCCTTTCCAAATTTCTAATATTGAACTGGATTGGTTGCTCTAAGGCTTGATTTGTAGAGCCCTGGGGAAATCAGTCACAGTTTTAATTTGCAGAGTAGGGGTAGTATTGTTGTTATATTAAAAACTTATTTTTTCATTCTGAAGATACAGACCTAAGATAGAAAAGAGGGCTGGTTTTAGAAATAAATTGCTAATAATGAGAAATCCTTGCTGAAGAAAAGAAAATCAGTTATGCAAAAACATACCTGCTTTGGCTTTCTTTCAGAGAATCCACTCCCTGTAGTCACCGCAACTAAGAAACCCACAAACACAGACGAATTGTCAGCAGCTGAGGCTCTTACAGAAAGAAGGTAAACGTCCAGTTATTCGTGTGCATTTCTGACTTGGAGCAGGACAACCTTAATCCATGTACTGCCTGGGAAGCCTTGTTACAACAGCAAGATGTTGTTTTCATTCTTTTGGTAGAAAACTTGCTAAAACCTCTTTCTACATTCACTAGAAAACAGTGAAGGCAGAGAAGTTTTAAAACTATGTGACTTGACTTTTCAGAATATATTCCTATTTTTCATAATGTAAGTTCCTTCTTATTCTAGTTCCCCATAGAGCTGCAGTTTCTATTTACATTTCTGGGTTTAAATCTCAACTGAATTCCCAACAGAAACTCTCATAAAGCGCTGCACTTGCTTTGGTTTTCTCCATTCTGTCAGGTCTGTTAATATTTTAGTGATGTACCTGAAATGACTAATTTCTCACTGAGGAAAAATAACAGGTTAATTTGTTCATGTAACAGGTGTTCAGGGGAGTTGGATCCCGACTTAACTCAGATGGTTACCAGACAAAAGAAGAGGAAAGCCAAACTACTTGAAAATCTTGAAAGAGGCCTAGATAGAATGACCAATATGCTTACACCAAACAAAAAGAAACTATTCACTAGAGATTGCCCGAGGAAAGTGAAGGTATGGTTTCTGGAAAAAGTCTAACATGGAAAGAAGTATAATTATTGAAAACATCAAACACCCTTAGAAATGCTCTGTGAAAACTTCTGTGATCTGACTTGCCTGCATTCTATAGTGAGGGGCAGTTGCTCTTACTGCATCTCTGTTAACATGATGATGTCCCAGTTATCACCAAGAGATGTCATGTTAATCTGGGCTCAGACAAGTCACCAGCAGATCAAGGGAGGAGTTTGGTTATTGCTTTTCATATCCCATCTAAACCAAATGTGAGGGAAGCAGGTTGGTTTAAGGAACCCTAGATGAAAATTTTTGATCTTGTTATTTGTATTGAGATACTGCTAGCTCTCACACTAAAAAAAAAATAATATACGTATATTACTTTGATAACGTTCCTGGCTTAGGTTTCTGTGGTCCAGGAGTGATATGTCTGTTCCATGATAGTCTTTAGTTGTCAAGAGAACCTGAGATTAAACTTAAAGCCTAAATAACTACACCTTATGAAAAAATTTCTGAACACTGTCAGCATTGTTTTGATGTCACTGCATCTGAGCCAGTTGGCTACTTATTTTTGTCTAAGTAGCAGTTCCTCAATGCATGGCACAGCACTTAAAAATTAATAATTTTTAACTGCCAGAGTAGAGTGACGAGGTTGGGATTAGCTTTGTGGAATATGCATCAAATGGCATTGGCATAATATAATACCAGTGTCGTGAACAGAATTGTACGGATGGCTCAGAAGCAACTAAATAATACTTTAACAGTTACACAAGAAGGAATTTATACTTGAATCTGTAGGTAACACGTTGGAAAGACATGATCAACATGAACGAGACAAGGCTGTTATAAGGCATAAATGGTTCCATAGAAATGAGTGATGTATACCTTCAGCTGACTGGCTGCTGGAGCTGTGGCTGTTAGGACACCTACTGTACAGTAAGAGCTGTCTGTCAGTAAAAGGACCACTCTGTGTTTTGCAGCCAGTGTAAATGGAATTCAGCTACTGTATTCCAGTTGGAAGCTTTTCTCAGGGGCTTTTGTCAGAGGAAAGGTTTTCAGTCTTACAAGTTCAGGACGTATGTTGGGCTCCAAACCTGACCAACTCATCAGACAGGAGTCCAGACTGCAAATAATTCAGGAACCTAAGCAATTGGAAACAAAAGCTAGATCTTCTGTCTCAAAAAGCTTTTATCCTTCTGCATCAGTCTCCCTTGTCCATAGTGTATGCAAAATTACTGATGCATGTCTAGGTACACTGGAGCACGATAGGGGAAGACAGAACTTTATCTCAGTGTTACAGCAGTTGTTGCAAGGAGCTGCATATGCTTTAGGCTGAAAAAGAACTGTAAGAACCAATCTTTTACTCTGACTTTGGATCCTCAACCTACATTCATTTCTTAAGCTATTTTATGGTCTTGTCTTCTCTCACCTGCTTCTGTGACTTCAGAAGCCACATAGAGCCTTTGTGGCATATTATACAGTTGGCATACACTTTCTCCCGTTACACAGGGATGTCTGAAAGCTGTTCAAGAAGACGCTTACTAGATGGAACAGACTCACCCAATATTAGGTGTCATACAAAACCTCTATAACAGTAAACTTAGAAATAGTTACCTTTTTTCTTTAAGCAGAGTGATGCTTTAGCATCTAGCACAAGACACATGGTGTCACGTGTGTTCTGTGGCATCAAAGTGCTGACTCACAGCTGGGCAACACACTGTAGGCAATCTTCTAGAGGTGGAGCATGCTGTAGGGTGCTCCAAGCACAGCTGTGAGGCTGCCTTCTGCAGTCCTTTCCAGGAATCGCCTCTGGCTACGTGCAAGATTTCTCTTGCCTCTGTGCTGTCCTGGCCCATCACTGCTACTTTGGATTTTATGATTGGGCATGCTTTAATATTAATTGTCCAGCAGTTGTTGTTTAGTGTTCCTGTTGTTATGACAATGTGTTGATTATGATAATATTGGGAAACTGAAGCATTTTAGCTGTTCTTGATGAAAATTTTTCATGATGTCTTCAGTTTTAGAAGAACAATTTTTTTTAATGAGCTGACTACTTTTAGGCATGCAGTAATGTTACCACCACTCAGCTACTGAATCCAGACCAACTGTTGAGTGAAATAATCACTGCGCTTACAAAGAATCATGTGGAATATGTTCAAAAGGGGTAAGTGTAAAATGACTTCAGCTTGTATTTGTCTAGTCAGTATTCCAATCCTTGATAAAGCAGAGTATGTAAACTTACTTTCTGAGCCCTGCTCTGTAAATTGCAGCAACTTTCTGTAAAGTGTACGGGCCACTAAATGAATGTGTGCAATAAAACTTGTACACACAATGCAGAACAGTGTTAAATGAGCTCTAACAGAGCTCGTTGATAGAGATGAATTGATAATAGTTAGGTAGCCCTTAGGCTGAGCTGAATTTTGTCTCTCTTGTGAAACTGTAAATACAAAAGGTTGGTTAGGGTGCAGTCACATGACCGAACTGGACAACTTTGTGACATGTTGGATACCTTTTAATCCTTCTTTTTGGCAGATAAGACATAAGCATTTAGCAAAAAGATTCATATATTTTCAAAACTGCACGGAATCCACACGCATTATGTGGATTACTTTAATTTGTAGAATTTACTAACTAGACTAAGTTACTGAGAATAGGATTGGTTCCTAGTTCTGATCAAAGCTTTATGTCAGTTTTCTAATTTCCCAGTGCATGAAAGAAATGTGCTCAAGAATATGCATTTTATCTAAAGTTCTTGACCAATTAAATGGGAGTCATTGTAGATTGTCAGGGTATACTTCAACCTGTGCTACATTTCCAAGCTCAAAGTCTGGAAGGATACTGAATTGTATAGAAGAACCTTCTCCAATTTTAATGATTTAAACTTTGCATTCAGTTTTTCCACTTTTCACACCAGCTGAGCTGTAATGAAAGTGAGAACATCTCCGTCCTTCCAGCTCTGAGAATGGGGATCTGTGGCTGGGGGTGGTGCCTGTGGTTGGGTAGGCTGTTGGTGCTACACATGGGTACTTGAGCATAAGAGTGTTCTAGGGCTAAAATATTCACAGCTTTTAGTCCACTAAATTCTGGGTGGCTTCCCAATATTCTGAATAGCAATGGGGCAATTTCTGTCAAGTGCCTTTAACTCAAAACTGAATTACAAAACATTAAATTACTTCTATTTTATATATATAAATCAATTACTGAACATTAAACAGTTCAATAATTATGTTCTTTGTTTTGTACAGTTATTGCCTGAAATGTGAAACACTGTCTGTCAAGTTTGAGTTAGAAGTATGCATACTGAGTAAACTCGGAGTAACAGGTCTCCGGCAACAACGGCTTAAAGGTGATGCCTGTGTCTACAAGAGAGTATTGGAAGGCATCTTATCTAGCTGCCAGCTGTGATGGGCTGATGTATGTACTGAGAAAGTAGCAGGTTTGCACCAAAGTTTTAGTCAAATATTTTAGAAAGGTCTGTTCAGAAAAGTAAAAGATTTTCCAAATACAGCTATGAATGCTGCAAAACTAATCTTCCTTGTTTTTAACTTTTATTTACAGAACGTTTATTACAAGTTTTACAATAATGGAGATGTTATGTAAGTTTTTCCCTGTCTCCTGCATATTTTACATGTACATGGATTAAAGTATTGGTGTTTGTGCTGAAGTTTATTTTGTACAGTTATCAAGTACATGTGGTACAGAAAGTCATTTGCATAATTCTCTTCTTGTCTCTGCTTAAGTAGGATTTATTGAGATCATTAACTAAGTCACAGCTGTGTTTCCAAGAGTTACACTACATACTCAATGTTGTACAAAATGGGACTGTCTTTAATAACTCTGAAGTCAAGATTGCTAGGATTTAAACTATGATCCCATATAAAACATAACTGCATCTCATTACTAAGCCTTGGTGACACTTAAAAAGTGTATGTACTTTCTGATGCTCTTGTGTTAAGTGCTCATGAGATCATTGTGTCAAGAACAGTAGCACCTTTGAACTGTTGTGAAGGGAGAAGGCATTTGTAACCCTGTCTACATGCAGTTCAGAGCAGCACCTTTAACAGTGCAGAACTTGGGCATGAGAAATATATGGAACTAATAAGTATACACATGAGTTGGGGCCAGCAACCCAGCACCATGCAGCTGCTTGCTCACTACCTCCCCCTTCCCCGTCCCCCCCCCCCCCAGAGGAGTGGAAGGAGCATTGGAAAGGAATGTAAAACTCAAGGGTTGAGGTAAGAACAATTTAATAGGTAAAGCAAAAGCCACGAAAGCAAGGAATTGCTCCCCCACTCCCCACGGGCAGGCAGGCTCAGCCATCCCAGGGCAGCCGGGCTCCATCACGTAACGGGTACTCGGGAAGACAAACGCCATAATGCCAAATGTCCCCCCTTCCTCCTCCTTCCCCCAGGGTATATACTCAGCATGACGTCCCACGGTATGGAATCCCTCTCTGGCTGGCTTGGCTCACCTGTCCTGGCTGTGTCCCCTCCCCATGTCCCGTGCCCCCCCAGCCCTCTGGCTGGCAGGGCCCAAGGAACCGAGAAGTCCTTGATTTAGTAGAAACATCACCCAGCAACAACTAAAACTGTCACTGTCCTGTCAACGCTGTTCTCACATCAGAGCCAAAACACAGCACTGTTCCAACTACTGAGAAGAAAATTAACTCCATCCCAGCTGAAACCAGGACAGGTATCAGCTTAGACCAAGGTATGTGTCTCCCAAGCACTTGTGTTGTCTGCCCTGTAGCACACAACCACACCAGGATAAAGCCAAGGAGAAGCAGTGGGAAGACATACATTGAAGCCTCTCTCTATGCAGATACCTGGTAATATTGAAACAAGTTGGCAGTGTGCTACAGTGTGGCATGTGCTGTAAGTAAACCTCATGTTATTGCCCCTTAACTAAAGCCTGAGGCTCACTTATCAAAGGGTTGGGTAGTTGGATATAGTTGAGTGTTGTTAGAAGCTTCCAGTAACAGACATAAGATATGGCTACTAATTAAAACTGTCTGCTTACTATCCATGACCCTGAATGCAGTAACTAGAGGGATTTTTTGTTGAAGCGGTTACTGACCGAAGTAGAAGTGTCTATTCTTTTGTGGTTTTTTTTTTCTAATGCCAAGTTGTCTCTTCTTTTTAGACATGTAAAGCAATAGGGACGTTTTTAGTGAATTTCAAGACAAAGCAGGAATGTTTGCAAAGGTAGGTGGAAGGGGAAAGCTCCTGCTCCGTGAAACAGTTCTGGTCAAAAACCTTCCAGATGTGGACGGGGATAATAAGAAAAGAGGGACGATGTGAGCAAGAACACACAATAACAAAAATGTGACTGACAGATGGTATGAGAGGTGCTAACGACAACCAGACCCCTGGTCAGTCACTTAATTGATAAGGGTGAGTGGAACATGGTAATTCTTGTTTTGGAAGGGTTATCTGATTGAGGACCTTGTCAAATTGGATACTAAAGGTAAAGGGGGAAGTCAGAAATGAAAAACAAAGCCTGACAGACAGAAAGACAACAAACAAGCCTGGCGAGTCACAGCAGCAGACAGGCTTTCAAGAAGATGTAGCACACCCAGGCTTTTGCAGCTGGTGAGGCTGGCAGCCCGGGGGCCCATGGTGTGTGTGGGTTCAGTGGGATGGTGCCCACTGGTGGGGTGGTGTGTGTGTGTGTGTGTCCCAGCCCAGTGCTGGCTGCTGGCAGGGTGAGTGCCTGTGTCCTCCCCCCACTGGGAGCGGGTGCGGGGTATATGCACCTGCAGATGTGAAGCTGGACCAGTGTGTGAAAAGGAGGTCCCAGGTCTGGGCAGGGGTGTCAGGTGGGTGGAGGGTCCGTGCTGGTTTTGGGGTAACCCACAAGCGTGGGTTGCCTGTGAGAAGAGGGTACAAGTGCTGTGTGGTTGTAGCGAGCACAGAGCTCGACCAGCCTGTAAGCAAGGGACCCATGAGGGGTCAGAGGCCCAGGGGCTGGGCAGGCGTGCTGCAGGGCACAGAGCTGTGTCCCTGCTGGAGGCAGCAGCCACACTCTTGACATCCCTTAACAGCTAATACAGAAATGTAAATGGTGATGCACACATAGCACAGGATCTTAAAACAGTATGTGACCCCCACTTGAATTAAGGGTTTGCATTGATAACCCTATTGTTCTAACAAATTAGGGCTTAAAGCTTCATAACGGCACCTAAATACTTCCTGTACCAGACTCCTCTAGCTACAATATTAGATTCCTGTTCGCTTTTTGGATGTTGAAGTTTAAGTTTGCTAAATATCAGCTGGAAAACATCTAAAAATGCGGACAGTGCAGCCAAGGGCTGTAGCTGATATGTATCTGGAGGGCTGCAGTATCGTGCAAGCTGTTTTTTGCTTGCTTGCTTGTTGTTTGAATGCAAACTTTTCCCCCAGAATTTGGCTTCTGCCTGGAACTTGATCTGAATTGAAATAAGGGTAGAAGGTGGAAGGGCCGACTGAAGGAGGCATATTGATAACAATCTAGCTGATGTATGGCGTGATGAATGTTTTATATCCCCAGTCACAACTGCAAAGCCCAAGGGCTGAAGAATTGAAACATTCACTTTCTTTTGCATTCCCTGAGTTTTAATTTCAGGAATGTCTACAGAATTATCCTGAGTTACCTGAACTGGCCACAGTTCAGAAGCACATTCTGTGTGAGTAACTATTTCCTCGCTGTGGTGGCAAGACTGAATTCATGAAAGGACAAACAGTAATCAAGAAGTTTTGTTCCTTCCTTCTTTTTAAGCTAAAAACAACTGGGAGATAATTCGAGTTCTCTTACAAGCTCTGATGTGTGAAATAAGGTTCTTCTTCATAGGCTACCATCCTGACTTATTTTTGTAATATTCTTGCTGTGAATGAATGACATCTGGTGATAAGAATCGGAGAATGGGCAAGAAGCAAGATTCATTTGTGCTTTTTTTGAAACCAAACTGCTGCTATGCTTAAAAATTGACATATATGACATAAAAATTATGTCAGTAATTTTTTTAATTATTTTTTTTAACTGAGATTGCTGGAAGTCTGTTTCAGCTGATCTTAGGTGGAATGCAAAGGGAGGCAAGAACAAGGGTTAACAAATAAAGGAGCTGTTGAATAACGAGGAGCTGGTGGAAGCCTCTGCACAGAGAAACACAGGACCAGAAGGTTTGTCTTGCTTCTCTGTGTTCAGACTACTCTTCTTACAGGCAGTCAGGCTGTATAAAGTTATGTGTATCAGTCAGTCTTGAAATCAACCGGTATGCTACACCAGTTGCACAGTGGTACAACTTCATTCCGTTTGCTAGGAGCCTCTTTGAGAGTCTAAATTTATATTCGTTATTGTCCTGCTTTTGGCTGGGATGGAGTTAGTTTTCTTCCTGGTAGCTGGTGCAGTGCTGTGTTTTGGATTTAGGATGACAATAATGTTGATAACATACTGATGTTTAGCTGTTGCTAGGTAATGTTTATTCAAAGCCAAGGACTTTTCAGTTTCTGGGGCCCTGCCAATGAGCAGTTGCTGGGGGGGGGGGGGGGGCGCACAAGAAATCTGGAGGGGACATTATACAGAGAACTGGATGGATTCCTTTAGGTTTTGGGCACAGGAGTGGGAGGGAGATCCTTCTTTTGGGGAGCAAAGGCAGGCAGCACCTCTCTCTGGGCCTACTCAGAGGAGCAGCTCAAGGGATGGGACTTGTTCTGTCCCTGAGTGCCACCTGGAGCACTGGGGTCAGATGAGACAAGCTCCAGATTTGTTGTGTTTCTCTCAAACCCAAGTATGGTGCCAGTGACCAAAGCAGACAAAAGATATTGTCCTATTCTTAATCCAAGTTGGCTTTCACTTCCAGCACAGCGGCATGGCGCTCCCAGATCTCAAGTACCTTCTGAACTGCAAAAGCCACCCAGGTCCACACGAAAGCTCCTTTGGACTTGGTGCATGGGCACATTTTGGTCAGATCTTTGTGTTTAAGTAGACTTCCATAAAGCAACTAAAAAACCCTATTTCTGAAAATGTTTTTGCAGTGGTTAAAACTTAGACTAAGCCAGTTTCCCCAGAGTCAGGGAGACTGGATAGATAGCAGGTTGGGGAGTCACCGTCCCTGGAAGTATTTAAAAGATGTGTAGATGTGGTGCTTAGTGATGGGGTTTAGTGATGGGCTTGGCGGTGCTGGGTTAATAGTTGGACTTGATGACCTTAAAGGTCTTTTCCAACCTAAATGATTCTATGTTTCTAGTATAAGAAGGATTTTACTGTTAGATAACACTGTCATAGTTTGTGAACACTGTACACAGCATAATTCACACAGGGTTTTGTCAAGTTAAAAAAATATCAGGCAGACATTTACTTATTTTTGTCGGTCAGCTCTGGCAAAACCATGTAGACTCAGACATGCTGTGAACATTCTTTGGTTTAATATGAGGGCTGCACTTCTTTAGAGAAAATAGAATAATCCACTGTCATTTTTGGTTTTATCATATTAGGTTTTTGGCAGAGAATTTATACAGTTTCCAATATATACTTATTTATGTGCTACTAACTAGCTTTTCTGCATTCCCTAGAGAAAGCTCCATTAAAACTCTTAATGTGACACCACATATTTTTAGTAGACTAGAAAATAGTTACAGTTTTAATTTAAATTGAAATGACTGTGTAATGGCTGGACAAATCATTCTCTGTTCCCTAGAGGTCTTAATTGTAACTCTCTATTGTTTCTATGCATAAATTTTCTTTTCAAGTGCTCATTCTGAAACACTTACTAATTTTTTTAATGTTCTGTACTCATTTAATAGTTTTTTATGGTTAACAACTTCATGATTAAACTTTAATGTTAAATATAAATGGTGGAAACAATAAGCCTATTCAAGTGTTGGGAAAATAAAGTGTGTTTGTATTTTGAGATGATGTTAATTCAAGGAACATCCTTCTGCAGAAGGAAAGGGAAGGAGAAAACTGCCTTACTGAGCATAATGGGCAGATTTTGTTGTGTTTCCATAGCAGAGGAGCAATAATCGTGCTTGAGCAAGCAGCTCTTCTTTAGCCCTTCCTGCTGACTGCCTTGGGTCATCATGACATAAAATAAATCTTTACACAACAACCACTCAAAAAGCAATCAAGTAGTTTGCCTTTTGCATCACCCATGTTCTTATTCAACTTGGGCTTCCCCAAGAGACAGAGAGGAAGGACCAAGGGCCAACTCCTGCCTCCAGGGAGGTGGCACTCATCCCAGCCTGACACCTCCAAGGGAAGGTGTCTGCCCCTGCTTCACACAGGGTTACCTTGGTTTTCAATGTCTGAGACACACACCTGCAAAGCCTTGTCCTCAGCATTAGCTCTTGCGGTTGAGGTATCTTCATTCATCACAGCCCTGGAAAGTATACAGTCTGCCTCTCTCTATCCCCAGCACTATTTCCTACACATCCTACCCTATCTGCACGCATCCTACCCTGCAACCTTAAGACCCTTCTTACTTATATGACCTTCTCCCTCCTCCCCACCTATGCCACCAGTTCTCTTTCCTCCAGAAGTCTTTGACCTTCCCGGTCCATGGCAGCTCTGAGCACCTTTGCCTTCTACCCAAAGCCTCCCCATGGAGGGTATGCTCTTGGCATCCCTTCCCCAGGTACTCTTTACATCCTATATGCCCTCTGGGTCTTCTGCTGCTTCTCCCTTGTCCATATCCTTGGTCCAGGCTTGAGTCTTCTGAAGTTCTTGCCACCTTTCCTGAAGACAATACAAACAAAGTGAGAGAATGACCTCCATTTCTTGGGCAAAAATCTCAGGTTTATCTTCTGGTAGGAAGACAAATTTCTGTCAGAGACAGACTGTTGTCTTTAATAGCAAGATGAGGTTGAACATTCAGATCATCAGAAGACATCACAATCCCACAGAAGAATTATGTCATAAGAAGCTGTAAACAGAAAACCAAATACCCCAAGATTTGCTAGAGGAGACAATTTCCATGTCACACAGCTGACGCCAGCCAGTATTAAAGCTTTATTTTGTGGTATGTGCCACCATACTCATAAACCATGTGTGAACAGTACTGTCTATCCCAGGACAGGATGCAGCTTGCTCATATGAGTGGGAGGGGAACGCTAGTGGAACTGACAAGCTAAGGTACAGCAGCAGGTTTGGGATCTCCAATACTGGGACCTCTCTTGGCCTACATCAGGCCTTTGCCTGGAGTGCAGGACCCAGGTGTCCCTGTGAAGGTCTGGCCAGAGGGAGGAAGTCCCATGTTGGGTCTCAGAGAAGTTGCCTGTCAGTGCAGGGCAGGGAGTTCCCAGGGCTCAGAAAACACCAGTAAAGTTCTGAGGAGTTTCATGAGCTTGAGGAGGAGTACAGCAGCAAGCACAGAAACTGTCACAATTGGGTAAATATGCCCCTGCAACAGAAGAAAAAGCAATATACTTTTTCTCAGGGTGAAAGATGATAAGGATTTGCCTTGCAAAATGGTGCTAACCATTGTGACAATCAAGTTTTCATTTCGAATTTGAAATTCCCCATCAAAACTGACTTTCCTGAAAACCTGTAGCTATCTGGGAAAGGAGGAAGTAGGGGAAAATATATCCAGCCATGCTCCAGCAGTCATTTGCAGGGTTTCAGCTTCACAGGCCAGCTGTGAAAATGTAAAACTGAGTTGCGGAATGTGCTGGCCTTGAGTGCTAGCAAGGGGAAATTTAGCTAAGATAAAGCAAAGCTCCTAAATGGGGAACAGTAAAGTCACTTGCTGCTGCTGGTAGCAGCATCTTCATTTTGAAACATGGGGATCTGCAGTCACATCTTCCAAAGTCTCTCAGTATCACTGTGCAGTGATACTTTACATCTTCCTAATACAAATGTTCAGGGTGATACAGGTTCTCTTTTAATTAAAAGCTCAGCAGTTAGAAACTCATTCATTTTTAATTAATTGTGTAGTAATAGATTTTCAGTTTTGTTTAACTTGTGGGATAAAACAGAAGTTTAGCGTTAGGATCTGGGCTGCTTAGATAAAATCCTCTTCAGTACAGACCTACGTAATGAAACCTTAAAGCAAAAAGCAAAAGAGCGCCACTACACAGACATAATCAGTTTTAGAGACAAAAGCCTCTTCGTGGGAACTTGTGCTGGAGAGGGTGTTTTGTGGGTTTCCTCCTTGCTTGGGGGATGACAGGTGTTTCAGGGAGGGCAACTGGGGAAGCGGATGCCCTGCAGCTGGGAGCAGGTTGCTGTTTTTCTGCTCACCGGTGCCATGCACGATGCCATGCTCTCCCTCATTGCTTGGATGGAAAGTGCTTGTGCTGCTGCTGGAGCCCCCAGGCTGGTGAGGGTCCCTGGGGCTGGGGAGAAAAGGTGCTGCTGCTGGGCAGAGCACTGAAGAAGGGGCTGGCAGCCCCTCCGGCAGCAGCTGCACTTCGGGCTAATGCTGCATGCGTGGTCTGGTGTGGGCTCAGCACCTGCCTGTTCATACCATGAGGGGTCTCTGGGCTGTGAATTGGGAGGCGGGGGAAAGGAGCTGCAAACGCGCTCAGGGTGCAGAGTGATTGCAGTATCCCCAGCCCCGGAATCCTTGTACCCGAATGCTGTCAGCCCACGGCCACCCAGCCATGCCAGTGCATGGGCTGCAATGGGCAGAGCTGCCAAGAGCTAGCATGAGGATGGGGCTCAGATGCATGGTTATTAACATGGAGCTTGCTCCTGTCCCTGCTGAGCCTGGGGATGCAGCAGCCAGGGATGTTGCCTACATGCTGGTCACTCCGGCTCTGGTGGGGTGGGGGGTGTGAGAAAGCAACATGGCAAGCAGAGGTGAGCAAGTCTGCAGGTCACTAGGCTCCTCCAGTTCCTGCACTCACTCCTTGGCAGGGGTTTTCCCTGTGTCCTACTGCAGACTGAGCACGTCCTCCCTGGGGCAGGAGCAGCTCCACACAGCTGATGAGTGCTTTGTCTGCTGGTCTCCCTTCCCCATGAAAAGCTAGCCGGGAGCCACCACAGATCATTCTGGGTGGAAGCAGAACATCGTTCTTCTTGACTTTGTTTTCAGGGTCAGGGGAGACGTTTTGTTCAACCTGAAGCAAAATGCATATCTTGACTTCCAGGCAGATCTCCCTCAGAAAGGAGCTGACACAGTAGCAGGGGAGAGAAATAATTTAAATGTACCTACAGTGGATGATTTGAAAAGAACCCAAACACCAAAAAACAAGTCAAACCACCCTAACATTTTGAAGAAATCCTTTCTGCAACAGAGCACCTTGCAGACCTGCGCTGGCTCCAGCGATGGCTGTGACCTCCACGGCAGGTCTCCACCTTGGAGGGGCTGCTGTGACACTCAGACGCCAATGTGTCATGGGCTGCCAGGGGCAGTGCCTCCGTCGTTTGGGTTGCTTTCAAGTCTCGTGTCCCTCTGTGTGTGTTTTTTTCCCAGTGTGCTGCAACTTTGCAATTTTGACCATATTTTAAGCTGTATAGTCAACTTCTCTTCCTTTTTTTTTCTTTTTTTTTTTTTCCTATAATTTTTCTGCAACCAGTTTATAAACTCTAGGATTGGTGGGGTACCCCTATCCCCTTCTCATGTTCCTGAGTTGGATGCCTTGATAAAAATGAGGTGACCGAGGCTGATGAGCTGTAAATCATTACTTAGTGGAGAATATTCAAGTAAAATCTTAAAGCCATCTTGCTATACTCTTCCTTGGACATCCCGTGCTGGTCACAGCCAGATGGGCTGAACAGACCTGTGTGGTTGCTCTTATTTTTTTCCTTTGCTTAGAGAAGTTATTCTAACTGCTTATCATGTATATGGTTTCACTTAGCAATGGCCTTAGAGAAAAAGCTAATTTCTTCTCAAAAAGACAAACTCAAAAGATTTTACTGCCCAGCCCAACAACCACCCCCAACCCCCACCCCTCAAATGTAACAAGAATGGCTAGTAAGTTTCTGGTATATCAAATGGAATTTATTAAACTTGATATCAAGGATTGTGTAAGGTAAATTAATTAAATTGATTAAGTAGGGCTCAGGTGGTCATGGGCAGGTCACGATGATCTCTGGGTTGCTGCTGGCACACCAAGGTTTATTAAAATGATAAAGTTACAACAGGAGAAGATCCTGCTTACTATGCACAGAACAGAAAGAAAGAAAAGAAGGTTAATCAACAAATCATAATCATATAAATGAGCACAAGCTCATCCTGAAAAGCAATTACTTTTCTGGGCAATTTCATTCAACAGTGGTAGGCTGTGCTCTTGAATCATGTCTCTAGCAGAGACACAATTAGCACCAAGATGGCCTCATTATGTCCTATCAAATGTAAACAAAATAAATAAATAAAAAGGATCCCTTGCAAATACATCCTGTTCAGTGATTTTCATGTATTAATACATTTTATGTTAATTTAATCATAGAATGAATCTTTGAGGATATGCCTTGTAAATAATTAGTAGAACTCCATTTAACAGCAGTGTGCCAGACCTTTCCCCCAAAGGACGCTGAGCAGTATGTTGTATTTTCTGCAACAAGCGATCTGAATATTGCTTTGGATGCAGCTTCTCTAGCCCTAGTGTTGAGCCCTCTGCTGAAAGGAGCAAACCAGGATGTCACATTTGAAGTTACAATGGATTTAAATTTTCTGTAGGTTTTTTACAGTTTTAGTAAGAGCAAACCAACATCTCTGCGTGCTCTGTCTCTTCCTGGCCAAGCAGACCATGCCTTGGAGGTGTGAGACATGCCTGTCCTCCTTTGTGGCCTTCTCCCCATTGAGCAGCACCTGGGGAAGGTCAAGGCTGGAAATGCTCCTGGTCGCCTGGGGACCACCATGGTGTGCAGGGGGATGACGGATGACTTCCCTTTCTCCACCGCTCTGCTAGCTGTGGTTCTCCTAGAAGCACACCTGGCTCTTTTCGAACACCTCCCACCAGCCCATGGCTTGTGATTTCTCCCAAGACTGAGGGTGCAGGACCAGGCAATAGCACTCACTGGGGCAGGGGCTCATGGCCTGGGGGTCTGGGATTGGGTCCCGCACCACAGGCAGGGTTTGGGGTGGGCTTCAAAGGGGCTGTTCAGGGCTGCAAGTGCCCTCAGGACCCTGACACCGAGCTCTCCTGTGAGCAGGATGACACATGCCCGAGATTCCCTTTCAGACTTTTTCTTCTGTCTACATTGTATCTTGTTTTTTTCCCTCCTTTCACCTTCCATTCCCTTTTCATTCAGAGGTGTCTCTCTCCCAGTGCTGCAGGAAGCCTTCTGCAGCACCGACTGTTGTGCGAAATTCTCACACTCACCACCCATCTTGCCCTTTGCATGGAGCTGGGCATCTTCTCTGAGTCTATTTCCCTCCTATGCGTTGGCTGGAGGTTGCTGGGACAGGACTGCAAAACCCCATGGTTTCCAGAAGAGCAGAAGTTGCAGGTTTTCTCCATGCAAATCACAGAATCACAGAATGGTTTGGGGTGGAAGGGACTTTAAAGATCATCTAGTCCATGGGCAGGGACACCATCCACTAGACCAGGTTGCTCAAAGCCCCATCCAACCTGGCCTTGAACAATTCCAAGGAGGGGGCACCCACAGCTTCTCTGGGCAACCTCTTCCAGTGCCTTGCCACCCTCACAGTGAAGGGTTTCTTCCTAATATCTAATCTAAATCTTTCATTTTAAAGCCATTCCCCTTTGTCCTATCTCTACAGGCTCTGCTAAAAAGTCTGTCCCCTGTGCAAATGGTCAGCAATGGTCTCTTGCTTCCAGAAGTTGTATCTCTGCCAGGACCCCACAAATAATGCAGCTCCTACGTCCTTTGCAAACTCTTCTCCTGCAGCATAACTTCTATTTATTTTTAGAAATATTTCTCTGTTCCTTTGATGTTAGCTAGGGGTGGTATGGGCTTCTATTGGACCACTCCTGAAAGACCAGCCCTCTTAGCATTTCTTGGCACCAGGAACTGTCCCAGGTTTCAGCCCTGAAGCAAGCAAAGCAGAGATGGTTTGAGCCAGGTCTGTGGCTGGTGACCCCACTCAAGGTGACCGTTTGGGGCAGACCACATCTCCAGACACGTTAGTTGTTGGGAAACACAAAGATCTGGCATCCCTCTGGGTGTAAAGCATAGTAAAATGCTGAAGCTGCCTGCTTCGCGCCCTGCTGATAGTACACACATGCCAGAAGAGGTTCATGCTCTTCCTTGGTGGCCAGAGAGACTCTACTCAACCCCACAGCCTTGGCTCCCCACACAGATGATGGCACCAGCACCTCCCATCCCTGCATAACTCTTTCCCATGGAACTGGGCCGGCTCGGTTGCCATCCAGCACTGACGGAGGGCAGAGCGCGTACACATAAAGCCTGTATCAAGTAGGCACAGTGAGAGACTGTGACAAGGCACTGGCCATATACTGTCGATATGGGCACACGCTGGTACATGCCCGCTGCGTGTCTCTGACAAATTGATGCTTCTCATCCTATCCTTACAAGCGCTGCACCTCAGGTAAGACCATCTCTGTGTAGCTGGCTGCTACAAACACAAGTTCCAATTATGAACTCCTTCTCCAGAGATTTTTTTTTTTTTTTACTCTGTCTAGATATCAACAAGCTGGACAAATAGGCAGGGAGGAACCTCATGAAGTTCAACACAGGGAAATGCCAAGTGCTGCCCCCAAAAAGGAACAACCGCAAGGACCAGCATACGCTGGGGATGACCCAGCTGGAAAGCAGATGACAGAAATAGCCCTGGGGTTCCTGGTGAACACAAAGGTGACCATAAGCCAGAAAAGAAGGCCAGTGGCATCCTGGACGTTGTCCAGAAGTTTGGGGGAGGTGAGCCTTCGTCTCTCTGCAGTGCTGGTGAGACACATCTGGAGTGTTGTGCCTAGTGCTGTGCCTCCCAGAACCACAGAGGTGATGAAGGGACAGGGACATCTCTCCTACAAGAACAGGCTGAGGCAGCTAGGACTGTTCAGCCTGGAGAAAAGAAGGCTCACAGGGGATCTTATCCATACGTATAGATACATAATGGGAGGAATGAAGGTGAGGGAGCCAGCCTCTTCCCAGTGGTGCCCAGTGACCCAGTGTTCCTCCTGAACATCATCAGCAAACACTTTTTCACTGTGAGGGTGACCTAGCAGTGGGCCAGGGAGGCTGTGAAGTCTCCATCCTTGAGGATGACCAAAACTGGCCATAGTTCTGCTCACCAGCTCTAGGTGACTCCGCTTGAGCAAGCAGTTGGACCGGGCCATCTCCAGGAGTCCCTTCCAGCCTCCAGCATTCTGGGATCCTGCCCTGGATTTTCACAGAAAGTGCAATTTAGGGAAACTTTTACCTTTTTATACAACAGAGGCAATAACATGACTGGTATACACAAGGTATATTATAGGGCAATGGAAAAACTTTGATTCAGACAGGAATGGGGCAGCTTGTGGGTAACTGAGACTGCTGACAGAAAGTATATTTGCACTATACTTTGTAGCTTTATGAAAACAATGCTTTTGCCTCCAAAACAAAGTACTAACAGGTATCATGAAAAACCTCAAAATCTGGAGCAGAAAGCTCGAGGTGTTCCACGTCTTGTGCTCGCGGACACACACATCTTTTGTGCGGGAAAAAAACTGTTGGCACGTGTGGTGTTTTGTTATTATGGCCTTTATTTGGAAGCTGTTCAAACATTTTCAGTGAGGTCTAGATGGGAATTTGTTTCTATCTCCTGGCTAAGCTTGTTGAAACAAGAGTGCCTATTTCAGTCACGATGCCATGAGCATGTTCGTGTTTCTGTCCTCATTCTGTTGCAACATGAGGGCATGTTTGCTGTTTAAGTAAGATGTAGTGGAACTGCACAGCGGATGTGTATTAAACAGTGGGTTTTTTTCCCCCCTAAAGCTGTTTTGTACATTCCTGCAGAATAAATTATTAGTCTGCTCTGACATAATCATGCATCAGGAGGAGCATACTTCAGTCAATGTTGTTACCAGATGCAGCTGCTAAAATCTTTCAAAAAAAGACTAAAAAGACATCACGAAAGAGGTTATGGTTCAGGATGGCATCCTGCAGAGGCAGGAGAGGTAAAAAGTCTGTGTTTGCATGTGGCTGTAGCCATATACAAAGAAGTCCGTACTTGTTACCCAGCCAGGAATTCCCATGAAAATAAAACATGCTAGATTCTAAATCAGTTACACTAGATTTGGAAGACTGCATAGATCTTGTAAGACTGTGGTACGCACAGAAAGGATGGTCTAGTTGATCAGAGTCAAATGCTTAAGCCTTGCAGCTGAACCCCTGACAACACCAATGTGAACTTTCTTAGACATGGCCAGAGATTAAACAAATTTGGTTCTAACAAAATGGAGATTGGGGAAAAAAATGCCCACATCAAACAAGCCTGCACTGCACAGTGTTATGGAGAGAGATGTCCTTGCTTTTAAAACTGTTCTAGAAGAGGGATATAATTATCTGGTAAAACCTATTGGTTATCATTTTCTATTAGTTCTATAGGACACTTCCATTATGGAAGGTCACTTTTCTGCCGCTACTATATTGCATTTTGTACAACAAAGTACTCATAGGATGTGACATTTGGTGTTCTGCAAAATAAATTACAATTCTTGTCCTGTGAAAGCAGCTAAAAATAGGAAGAGAGAGCAGACAGTTACCTTGCAGCATATGCCATCTTTAAATGCAGGCAAAGACCCCGACTTGATGAGGGGGTGAGTCTGAACATTCATGTTTACGGCCAGCGCTTTCTGACTTGCTGATGCATGGTTTTATCTCGTGAGGGGGCCATGGCTCCATGGTTAATAAATACCAGTTTCCACACATTGTAGCAGCTTTGTTTGCCTGCCTCTGGCACACAAACGAGAGATGGAGAGATCATTCCCATTTTATAGCAGTGTTAACACCAGGCAAAATCTTTTGGGTTTGTTTAGATGAAATTTGGCGTTTGGTTGGCAGGTGGCTTACATTAAGAAGCAGATTCTTAAAATGGTTGTGTTTACTACACTGTGGTATGTACTACATAGTGGTATGCACTACATAGTTGTATACATGTGCCATGAATGCCTTGAAGGCGAGTGCTGTGGTGTGACCTGGCCCCATCTCACACTTGACATTTGCATGATGTTGCACAGGTCCAGCGCTCAGCTCTGTGCCACGGTCCTGCTCGCAGAATCGCTAGGAACTTCCGACTTTTTGATTCTTGCCTCCAGGAGAAGCACTTCAAATACTTTCCCCTAATAAGCAAGTAACTGAAGGACTTCCCCTGACACCTACTGCTGTCTCCTTGCCCAGAAAGAGCCTGGTAAGTGAAAAGAAGAAACAGGACCTTGCTCAAAGCCTAAATGGAATATTTCCTAGGCAGGGCTCACAGATCTCTCATTATCTTTGAAGAGGTGGTTGCTCTCGCCTTCAGTCCTCTTTGTTCGTGTTCTACACACACCCCCCCCCACACACACACCCACACAGCCCCCCCACATGCACACATGCATGCGCACACGCACACACGTGCACGCACACACACACACAGTTTTTAGGTCTGGATTTGCTTTGTGATGGTGCTGCTGGGCCCACACCATTTGTTAGCCCTTGCACAACATTGCCGTGCTGCACATGGGAGATACTCATTTCTGACTTATTACAGATGAATAAAAACTTGCATTAATAGTTAAAAGTAGAGTATTAAAGCAGTGCTTTATGCAGGGGTGATTGATGGCTTCCATTACACTCCATTAGATATTTTATTCTTGTTAAATGAAGAGCAGCCAACTTTGTCAAGTATTTTTAGTTCCCTCTGGTCTTATTGGCTCCATCTATTCTCAGGGATGTCCTGTAAATGGCCACATATGGCTTTGTGTCTGTAGGAGTGATGACCGTACAGCTGGCTTTCATTGCCCACCAATTTACCGGAGCCCCCTTTATTGTGAGCCTGACAGCACCAGGGAGCTTTGTAGAACTAACAAAATATATCTATTTTCTAATTGTCTATTTATCACCTTCCAGGGATTGGTGGGCCTCTCATCTGAAAGCAAAGGGGGGACAGCCTTGAACAATGATCCTTGTCAGGGCAGTTGCTCACTTTAAATTAGGGTCTCATTGCTAAATAACTAATTTAGTCCTGCTATCAGACTGAAAAAGTGGGTATTCAGTGCAAAGTGCCAACTGGGGAATTGATTATGTCTCCTCTTAGTGTGCATGATAAAAGTGCCAGACCTGCAGGCGGTAGGTAGCACCCCAGAGGCCAGCAGCTTCCTGGCACGGAGGGTTTGCACTGGACCACGGGGCAGGAGCTGCATGGGGGAGCTAGACCCCAGGAGCCTCAGCATGTGCCTCTGGTGCTCGGGACCCCTGCCCAGTGCAGAAGATGTGTCCTGCTCCTCAGGCAGGCGGTGACGGAAGGAAAGCGGGTCACTGGCGCTGCCTCCAGCCTGGAGTCAGATCAGGAGGGAGGCAGGGAACAGAGGTGGCTCAGGAACAGGAACAGATTGAGGCTCTGGGAGGATGGAGGCTGTCTGCAGTTTAGTCTCCCAGAAGATATTTGCACAGCATCCCTGTTTGCTGTGAGCCCTCTTCTCCCATCAGCATTCCAGAAGAACAACCTCAGCATCTCTCATTAATGGTGAAATCTTTCCCAGACAGATCTAAGCACTGAGAAGCCTTTTTCCCAGTTGTCACCTGGGTCTGGGCTCTCTCCACAGCTGTCTGGTGGATGCTGAGGTGCCCTTCTAAGAGCTGCTCTGTGGGTGACTTACCTCTGCCCAAGGCAGACTGAGGGGGGTGGGGGTGGGAGGGACAGCATGCAGTGCTGGCCCCAGGGATTTTTAGCCAGCAAGGAGTGCATTAGAAAATATTGTTGTATAAACAAGGACAGCATAGACCGTTGATTAGCAAAATAATGTTAACAACAGGAGAATGTGTATTGTCTGTGTGCTGGAAAACACACACACAGATATTAACATACAAATATTCATATAAATACATATATCTGATATTATAATATCATATAATGATATTAAAGGTCTTTTTCTACCTAAATAATTACCAGATTCTATATTTGTAAAACATAAATATTTATGTTAAATGACAAACAGCTGGTTATGAGTCTTGTAACTTTCTCCCATACGCCCCTTCTCCCATGCAGCCTGAGCTGCCATATGCCTGCCTCTGCGAGTTTTGGGTCTGGTTTTGAATTCCCTGCTGAGGACTACGGTGCGGATGCGCAAATGCATGAGCACCCTGCACTGCACTTAGGGAACTTGGTTTTGAACACAGCCCACTGTCACCACCCCCATCCCAGCTAAAATCTAAAACAGCACTGACTTCGTTGAGAGGAGGGTTGAAGTATGAAGGCACATGCACAAATTGCCAGCCTCTGCCTGGGACTAAACTAGGCAAGAAACCACTGGAATTTGCGGGCGATGAAAGGGGGAAAGGTTGGCCTGCTCCAGGGGCTCCCTGCTCCAGGGGCTAAACTAGCAAGGCAAAAAACAGCAGGCGTGATGGAAGGTCCAGGGGAGGCAGCGGGATCACCCCTCCAAGGAAAGAGATCAAAATGGAGTTGTGGTGGCATTTGGACCAAAATGACCATAATAGGGTGTAAAATCAGCAAAACAGGGACCAATGTGGAAAGAGTAAATGGGGATAAATTGTTTATTTGGGAGGGGAGCTGAAAGGTTGTACAGGACACAACAAAGCACATACTAGGGCTGCCCTGCTGACATTGTGGCATGGCACAGCCCATGGCAGGAGAGCCAGCAGTCTCCTGTGCCTGACCAGCCTCCTGGGCAGGAGGAGAGCCCTGAGCATCCTACGAGAAAAGCTGAGGATGGAGGGAAACAGGGTGAGGACAAGCTGACAGCCACGAGGTCTCTGGCAGCATTGATGGGACAGACTTTCAATGCTTTCTCCTTAGGAAAAACCTGCTAATACATGCACTGAAAAAGTCATGGGAGAGTTCTTCTCCATTCCCAAGGGAATTTGTAAAGAAAATCTATCATCTTTCTATTCCAGCTACAATTTGAATTTCAGCATAGGTGAGGAAACAAAAGGGGAGAAGATCTGTTCCCAATCAGCATTATAGCTAGTGAAGAAGCACTTGTGCTTATTCCTTTTCAGACATAAATCTCAGAAAATATTTGCCTAGTACTGTGAGCTAAGCCCTGAGTCACCTGTGTAACCTCAGTGCTAAAGACTGGAAATTGCAGTCCAACACTAAGCACCCCAAGTTGTTTCCAGTGCACAACAGTGCATCTGACATATCCAGGAGACCCCCTTTCCCTCTAAGCCTTTCCCTCGCCTCTCCCCTGCCCCAGCCCAGGCTTATCCCCTGCAGAGACAAAAAAGGCTTTACCATATGAGCTGAGAGCAGCAATTTTCCACTTTGTTCTGCCTCTGCGGCGGCTGGACATGCTTGGTTCTCCAGGAGAGGGACCCTTGGCAGCAAGCAGGCCAGCACGAGTGTGCACTGATGTATTTGGGACACACGTCTCCCCTTTCTCTGTGTGTCTTAGGCTGGTTGTAGCTCTTCCCTGCTTCTAGTCCCAAGCTCAGAGAAGCAACGGACAGAGGCAGGGCCTTCCTCGCTCCAGGTCTCAGGTTCGCTTGATACTATTCAGGATTCCTTTTAATGCTGGAATTCATTACTCCAGGGAGGGGAACGGTATGGAATTGAACACCTTTTGCTTCCTGCTCCCATGAGTTACAGGGGCTGGACTGCACTGTGGCTCATGAGCTCCGTCTGTGCATTCTCTGTGTGATCGCCTTGTGCTGTGCCACCCCCATCACGTCCCCTGACAGCAGCTATGGTAACTGAGCACAGCCATCAACAGCAAACATCAGCATCACCTCTGTGGGAAAATCACATTGAGGGGGAAATCAGAGAAAAATTGGGTCCTAATAGAAGCATAGTATTACAGAAAGCTTTTTAGAGTAAAATACAGCTATCGCCTTCAGGATGGTTGGCATGCACAGGATCTCCATCACCGCGGTTCCCCAAGGCACACAGCCTGCTGTCCTGGAGGAGCAGTGGAAGGTGGAGCGGAGCGGAGCCACCACAGCCGGGTTCTGCTGTGGTCCCTGCAGGGCTGGGCACACGATGGTACCACACAGCCCATAAGCTGCATAGTGGCTGCAAAATATATGAGAAGGTGTCTGTTGCTGGGCCAACAGCTGTGGCAAAGACCAAGCAAAACCTCATGATCTGTGAGAGAAGGTCCTGAACTAGGCCCCCTCAGCACTTCAGAGCCTTCTGACCAGGACACGTTAACCACTAAAAGAAAACAAACTACTGAAGTGATAAGACTCAAGGATGCTAGGGTGAAATAATTGTGGCAGTGGGAGATCACAAACCTCCTACTCAAATGGCCCCCCTGAAGAGAGTGAATCCCCACTCAGGGGGCATGTGCAGTAAATTTAGAATGAACTGTGCCTTTAAATGAAAGCAAGGGAACTTTACACCCATCATAATGAAGGAATGTATGACTGGAGTCACTCAGGCTCCACCTGAGAGTAAAGAAAAACATAAAAAGTCGATGAATGAGGGGACAAGTGGGGAAAACACCACCGAGTACAAGTTAAGGGAAGATGCCACTGAGACGGACTCCTGGGACTGGCCGAGGGGCTGAGCCTTGCTTCTCCCCTCCTTGGGACGCCTTGGGTGAGACTGAAATTAAGCACTTCTTCGGGACACTTAGAAATATCTCTAGAGAATCACTTTTCAACATTTGTAGTGAGGCTGTATTGTTGTAACTTTTCCACACGTTTCATACTTTATAACATCTCATTTGCATGTGCCTTTTTGCAAACAGTCACTATCACTGGCAATCCAAGAACCTGTGTATCTGTTGCACAAATAAAACTGCCCTGTTAAGTAGCTGATTGTCACAGTTTCTCATGGAACGCGACCAAACCCTGGAGTATGGCCGTGCTAGTTCACAAGTGCGGCTGGACTGGCAGTGCAGGCCGCTATCAGTGTATCCAGGCCTGCAGTAGTTTAATACACGTATTAAATGCGACTGGACTGATAGTGGTAAATTGGACATCACTTAGAATTTAAACCTAGCCACACCTAACCTCCCACCTCGGTGAGGAAAGTGGGAAGGCAGGGGCGGGGGATATTTCCTGGTGAATTACTCCATCCCCTTTAACACAACAACCTCCTCAGCTGGCTTGAGCAGGTCAAGCATGAAGGGGCATTTTTCTTGTCTGAAGCTTCGGTCTAGCAGGGCACCCTGCGCTCAGCTGTGGCATCTACCATTCATGTCCTGACTTTGGTCACTACACACTCTTCCATTAAAATGCCAGAGATGCCAGTGGGTTTGAAGGAAGTTGAAACTTTTGCAAAAATCAATGTCCATATGCAGCAAAACCAGCAACCCAACACAATGACAAGTTTCTTCCCTGGAACTTGCACACAGTAGCACCAAAAGATGAAAACACCTTTCCTTCTCCCCCAAAACACTGGCTTTGGAAATAAATTTTGCAAACCTGCCTGCTGTGTCGGGCTCTGCTCCTTTCAGGATATAGGCTATGCAAGGTCAGATTAGCAAACATGGATCCCTGTCCCAGCCCAGCAGCGTCTTAGCATTATGGAATGACAGCAAGACACCAAGTCTCTGGCGCTGCTGGCAGATGCATGGATTGTTTGCAGCTTGCTGTGCACTGCACTGGACCTGCAGCTCGGTGTAGCCACAAAAAAAGGGAAAGGTGCACACAAGCCCTATGCACAGTGCTGCTGTCAAAGGCATACACTGTTATCACCCACCAGGACATGCCACAGGACACATGGTCTGCACAACCTACTGTGACAGCACATGACAAAGGCAGCAGATCCCAATCAGCCACCCACTGCTGGCTGCTCAGCCTGTGCCATTCCCAGCAAGAGGAGAGCAGGTTACAGACATCACTGTGTCCATCCTGGCCAGGCTTTTCAGAAAGTGCTCCTGTGGTAATAAGCCACCACATGGTATCATGAAGGTCTTCACAGAGAAAAAAAATGCAGAAGTTTTACCTACATCTTCTGCTCAGATTGCTGTCATGCAGCTGTTGTGTGCTTAGCTGTGAAACAGTTCATTTTCAGTCTTTCAAGAATGCCTGTTTCCATCTGAAGGTGTTATGTATTTGGTAATTAAAAACAATAACTAGACTTGCATCTGACACCCATTAGAAACTAGCAAAGTGACTTGTGCTGATGACACAAAATGTTAGTGGCACATTTGCACATGTCCAGACCAGCTTGGGTGTAATGGGCCAGCAGAGCTGCCTTTTGGCAGCTACACCCCGCTACACCAGAGCCAGGACAGCCAGGGAATGCTCATGGGCATAATGGGTTTGCCTGCTGCTCCTACCCCAGTCTGTGCACCAGCAGATATGCTATAGGATGCAGATGTAAGGAAAGATGTGTCCTCTTGGCTCCATTGTGTCTCTCTGACAGATGCGTGTGAGACATGGGAGGTGTATTTGGGAACTGTGGTCAGGAACAGTCTCTTGCAGATCCCACCAACAGCTGCTTGGACAGGAGTGTTTGTGGTTGTTCCTAAGCTACATCTTTAGATGTTTCTCTAGAAGCAAGGTCAGGAGAGGGTATGCAGGTATTATAGATCTTCACAGTGACACAGAACCTCTAAGAAGCCCAGAGTCTAGTACCTCTGACTGTAGAAGCAAGCGTGGTGCTCTTTTCACCATGTGGATGCTATCTCTGCCTATAATGGTAGGAAATTAATCCAGGAATGAAACCAAGTGGACCTCCAGCATGCTTCCATTCTTGTAGGGAAATAGTCCTTCACTGCAACAAACCTTAGTCAGGTAAGTAGCGTCCTTCAGTCTTACGTGTCAGTGTTGCCCTGTGTGTTCAGCCAAGTAGCATGACAGCTATCGATATGCCCGTGTTCCTGTGGAAGGTTCTTCAGAACTGATCTATTTCCCAGGATGGTTCAGGTCAGAAGGGACCTCAGAAGTTTTCTAGTTTTATTTGGTTTACAAGGCAAAGTTTTGGTACTGCGGGGGCTACATATGCGGCTTCTGGAAGATGCCAGAAGCTTCCCCCATGTCTGACAGAGCCAACACCTGCCAGCTTCAAGATGGAACCCCCACTGGCCAATGCCAAGCCCCTCAGCAATGGTGGTAGTGCCTCTGGAATAGCATATTCAAGAAAGGGTGAAAAACTATGCAACAGCAACTGCAGTTGGAGAAAGGAGTGAGACTGTGTGGGAGAAACAACTCTGCAGATCCCAAGGCCAGTGCAGGAGGTGCTCCAGGTACCAGAGCAGACATTCCCTGGCAGACTGTGGGGAAGCCCCTAGTGAAGCAGGCTGTCCTCCTTAGTCTATGGAGGTCCACAGTAGAGCAAATATCCACCTGCAGCCCATGGAGGCCCCCAAGTGAGAGCAGAGGGATACCCAAAGGAGGCTGTGACCCATGGGAAGCCTGTGCTGGAGCAGGCTCCTGGCAGGACATGTGTCCCTGCGGGGGATCCACACTGGGCCAGTCTGTTCCTGAAGGACTGTACCCATGGAAAGGATCCATGTTGGACAAGTTCATGGAGGACTGTCTTCCAGGGATGGGACCTCACGCTGGAGCAAGAGATGAGTGTGAGGAGCAAGGAGCAGCAAAGACAACATGTGATGAACTGACTGCAATCCCTATTTCCTGTCCCCAGCACTGCTCAGTGGGAGGAGGCAGTGAAGTCAGGAGTGAAGCTGAGGCTGGGAAGATGGAAGGGGTTGGGGTAACGTGTTTTGAGGTTGCTCTTATTTATCACTATTCTGTTGTGATTCATATTGGCAATAAATTCAATTAATTTTCCCCAAGTGGAGTCTGTTTTGCCCATGACTGTAATTGTTGAGTGATCTCTCCTCGTCCTTACCTCGACCTTTCACCTTGTTTTCTCTCCCCTGTCCATTTGAGGAGGGGAAGTGACAGAGCAGCTTGGTGGGCACCTGGCAGCCAGCCAAGGTCAACCCACCAGACGTCCAACATTCTGTTCAAGGCAGGGTCAGCTATGAGAATGGAGCAGGTTACTCAGGATCCAGTTTGGTCTTGAAAAGATCCAAAGGTGGAGGCTCTACAACCTCTCTGGGCAAGTGGTCCAGCAGAGGTCCTTGTTGGTTCCTCTGTTACCTGGAGGAAGAAATAATTGTTCTTCCTTCTGTCCAGGAAGCTTCTGAATGGCTTACATCCTTCTGTGTTGAGGACCAGGGCCTGCAAATGCAAGGTTGCTCTCATCTGTCTGTAGAGGGCCTCATCAGCTTGTCCTTCCTGGCCACATGGCTTGTTGTGGACACCCACTATAATGTCCCCTGTACCTGTCTTCTCTTTAATCCTAACCTATAAACTCTCAGTAAGCTTCTGTCACATGAAGGTGGGGGCGGGGGGATGTCGGGGTGTATGTGTGTATGTAAATCCTCTCAACCCCAGGTGTTTGATCTGTCTGTTAGCACCCCAGGAAAGCTGAGACCCTTGTGCCCGACCAGTCTGTCAGTGTCCCGTTATAGGGACCCTTCACTGAACGGTCCCGCTGGATCGGAGGGCGATTCGACTGACTCGTTCAGGGAAACACGCCAGCAACATTAGGGGACCCCCCGGTGGGTCTGCCCACTTTGGTCAAATGTGTTACCCACTGCTGGCAGCTGCTAGTGCCCAAAAAGGACTCACACTAACAGTTTATGGAATAACACTCTTTATTAATATAAAATCATGGCAAATAAAGATTCATGATTGCCAGTGATAGAGGCTGTCTGCTTGAAATGATATACAGCCAAACTACATACAAGTAAATTATAATCACTAATAACAGCTAGTGTGAGTTATTTAGCATGTGTAAGTCAAAATTTTTACCCAGCAGTTGTCCCTATGGGGTAGAAGACAGGTTCAGCCCATCGACTGACCCCAGAAGTTATGATGGAGTCTTCTCTAACTTCTCTCATCTGTCCACTTTTTATACTTCAAAGTACCTTGCATATTCATTCATCTTACACAGGATTGGTTACAAGTTTCTCATTTCTAATGCAAATTAGAACACATCTCAGCACTACTGAAGTTCTCTACTAACTATGTATGCTCCTCAAGCTGGGTTTTACCCTCTTTTGGGGGGCTATTTGAGTTGGAGGTCATGATGTCCCACTACCACTATTATCTTTGTCCTATTTTTAACTAATTTTCTGTTGATGTCTGTGGATTGCAACACCTTATCAGCCTGTCCCCTCTTGTAGACAGAACTTTCCTCACTTGAAGGCTTCTTTCTGCGTAACTTAGATAATGGTGTTCTTTTTCACTATCTATTCTCATGCTCCCCAAGGCTGACTACCTTGGTTAGAAGTCCCTTCGTAACAACTTTAGAGAGTGAGTCAGCTTGACCTAGCATTGCGAACACTGAATCAGAGTTGGGTAATCTGGGAATTCAGATGATTTCCCCCCTTTGGACTTATTTCAGCCCAGAACTAGTCCATTTCCATCACATTTAGGTGGAGCTTGAGTGATTCTAGTCATACATATTGTTACTAGCTGTTACAGTGTGCCCAATGAGGTCTACTAGTACCTTGGAGGCAGGTAACTTTGAGATGGAGGTGTGCCTTAGTATGAGATTATTTCATCTCAGGAAAGTAATTTCTCCACAGTGGTAGGCTCAGCCACAGATATCTCATGGATTCTTTGTGCGACAACTGCTGTGCAGCTGATCAGCTGTATGGTGCCATCGAGTTCCCATTCCTGCAGGGAGCACAACAGAGCGTGGCCACAGCGTCTCAACTCTGCTCCATCCTCTGCCACGCCTAACAGCATTGGCTGAGCTGGCAGGATGTGGTGCTTAGGGAACTGTGGTGATGTAGATTCCGTGCATGCCAACCATCGTGAAGGTGATAGCTGTATTTTACCCTAAAAAAGCTTTCTATAATACTAAGCATCTGTTAGGACCCAATTTTCTCTAATTCCCCCCCTCAAGGTGATTTTCCCACAGCTCCTCAGGCAGAGCTCCAGCTGGTCTCTCACATAATTGGCAACCTCTGCTCATCTTCACAGTTTGTCCTTCCTGAAGACCCTGTGTTCCTCCATTGCAACACTCAGGTCATGGGACCTATCCCACCATGCCTCTGTGACCCCAGCAAGATCAGAACCCTGCAGCTTCACACATATCTTTAACATACAATTAAGACATCTGGTGTAGAAAGTTACATTACAGATCAAGAGCTTACAAGATTTCTGCATAAATAAATGCTGCCCTGTTTGTCTTGCTCTTCATGTGACTGCATTTGATAGGAAACGGGAACTGAATTTCAGAACTGGTGGGGTTTTGCCAGTACAGGCTGTTGTCCACTTGTGTGGGGCTTCTGTAATGAAATAAGCTGAAGCCAGAGGGAACAGGGTGTTTCCTTCGAGGGTTATCTGGCATCTCCTTGCCGCAATGTAAAGCACTGGGCAGTTTGTTACTAGGTTTATTACCCATACCACAAGCATTATAGCACCTGCAATTTAGAGAGGCACCCCAGCATGCTAATGTCCCAGAAGGGGGTTGAGGTGTTTCTCCATAGCAGTGCCTTGTAGGCACTTCATTGTTTGCATGCAAGTGATGGAGGTGACCCAGCGTGAGCTCCATTTGGTTTGTGTTCTGTTCCTGTCACATCAACCCATGATCTTTTCTCATCAACCTAGTCTATCACTCCCTCACAGAGCTGCTGGTTATTCTCTCACTCCCCCATCAACTCTAGTTACAAGCCTTCCTTACCAGGTCAGGCTTCCTGCTGGCAAAGGCATTTTTGAGGTGGATCCCATCTCTCCCCAATAGATATTGGCTTGTAAATAATGTCCCAGGATCACAGAACCCAAAACGTCACCAGCACCAGTTCCACAGCCAAGTACTGATTTGTCCTATTAATGCCCCTCAGACAGCCCTTTTCCTCACTGGTACCTCACCACCAGATGGTATATCATCACCTGGGCCCCTGTGTCCTTGACTACCTCCCCTAGAGCTATGTAGTCATTTTTGATACTGTCTAGGTTGCTCCTGGCAGTCTTTGGTGGCCACGTGGAAGAATATTGTGGGGTAATAGCCAGAGGGTCAAACGAGTTTTGGCAATCCCTTCACAACACCTTAGATCCAGGCCCCATTGCAGGCAGCAAAGCTCTTTAAATGATAGATCAAGACTGCTTCTGTCCCAAAAAGCAGGGAATCACCCACCACTGTCACTCACTGCTTCTTCCCGGTGGTGTTGCACAGTTTAGGGTTAGGTGGTCCAGATCCTTTGTTTGAAAGCACATCTGGCTCCTCTTCAACTTGGAGAGTGGTAAATGTGTTTTGCAGTTGTATACTGTTAGGTGGGGCAGGAACTTTCCTCTTGGTGCCAGAAACCTCCATCCTTCCCCTTGTTCAGAGGTTTCACTGATCTTTGAGTTGGGGTAGACACTGCCTGATCTTCTATTGCAGGTGGGAACTGAGGATCTTCAAGGTGTTTTGTCTTAGAGCAGACGCTGTTTATCTCCTTGTGATGCAGGGCAGCCTGCTCATAGCTCCCATAACTCCACCATTTGGCAGCACAGGTCCGCTAAGATGGCATACCTCCTGCAGGACAGAGGGACATTGCTCCTGGCCCCAGAGCAAGCTCCAGGCTCTCCCTGCAGCCTGGGACCAGGAGGGCTGCATCCAGCATCTGAATCTCCACCTGCATCAAAGCCTCTGCCCTGACTGGAGCAACTTGGCCAGCATCTGATGGGGAAACTGCCCTGTGGTGCATTGCTACCATATCTGAAATGGGTTATGCTAGTATGAATTCTGCTGAAGACCCCTTCTTTACACTCCTTTGCACAAGCTGCTGCCTGTCAGAGCTGTGCTCTGGGTCTGGCTCTTACACAAGCCTCTCCCAACCACCAGCAGAAGGGTGATGGAACCTCCCTAATCAGGGGCAGCTGCAACACAGGCTCCCGGCACCCTGGGTCAAGGCCAGCTCTTCAGAAACTAATAGAGCTCCCTTAGGCCCACAGCCCTGTGGCCCCCCTTATATCTCGTCCCTGCCTGACAGCAGCAGGCACCCTTGAGTTTCTCAGGTGGTCCCCAGGCATCCCTCAAATATCCTCAACCTTGTTCCCAGAAGGTCCAGGAGCTCTCAGAGCAGAGCTCAGGGTCTGCTGCACCATCTGCTGCCTCTGTTAGCTGTTGGCATGCAGAGAACTGTAGAGACCTTGAGGATACCCGTTTGATCATTGAGGAGACCGCGGTGAGGATGGCATGTTCTTATAGAACTAATGATCGATAGGGCTGAGATTTCTTTTAACTGTATAATGGACCACAGCAGCAAACTCGCAGCCTCTTGTAATTGGTGGTGAGCCCTGAGAATCTGCAGACCTCACCCTTACCCAGAGCATGGCACATGATTCCTACAGTTGATTTGGCAGGACAGAACACCTGCAGGGACAGGACTGGCAGCAGTCAGTCCAATTACTCTTCCTCTCCTCCAGTCCACATAGTTTGCTGGGGCTAAGCTATGACATACCTGTGAGAAGAAGCGTCCTTGCATGGCCAAAGCAGAGTAACAGAAAAGCTGCTTTAGTCTGAAGGCACCAGGGTATGCTGGAAACCCCCCTGAAAGCCCGCATGCCTTCCATGCAGGGGTGGCATTTGACAGACTGCTTCTGGTTGCCGCACCAAGATACTATCTGCTGCAATGGAAGGAGAGGGAGAACAAATGCCCCAGGTGGGTGAAGCCCTCACAGCTTGGTGGCAGAGGCTCGCACGTGTAATGGGAGGGAAGACATAGAGCTGGAGATTATGTTCACAGGGAACACTTTGTTTTGACTCTACATTTAATTATTCCCAAGAATGCTGGGCTGAATAGTTCCGGGGAGCAGTAAAAAGAAATAAACCACTTAACCCCTGGGCAACGTGCTCAAGCCCAGTCTATGGCACTAGTCCCTGAAAGTTATTACTGTCTCCATGCTAATTTGTTAGAGGAATTAGTGTCCTTAAAAGTGGTTGCTTAGCAGACAGCTATCTATGTAATGACCCTTTAGACATTATATGTTTGCACTGCCAATGCCAGCACGGCAGTAATAGTAACGTGTATTTTCCTCCCAAAAAAGAGCTTGGGCCATGAGTAAAAACCTCAGTCTTTGGGGCAGGTTTAGTTGCCACCAGGTTACCCTTCCCAGAGGCCAAGCTCTTACTGGAAAATAACAAAAGATGTTGGGAATTTGCTTTGGTTTTTTTTACTAAAATTCAGAGGTGATCTGGGTGTGGAATACTAACTGTGTTGATCTTACGCCAAATAATAGGGGTGGTATATAATATCATGACATCAAAGAGCAGAACAAATATCCCTGAAAGGCAATTCCTTTGAAAGAGTTACCAAAGTACCACACAGTACGGCTACAACCAGCTCTGCAGTCATGCAGCGATTTGATTTTGTACTAGCTCTAACTCTTCTTAGAAAGCCAATTGTAGTACATGAAATCAAAAGGCTGTGATGGATTAGCTGAATGCTGTCTTCTAAATATTGTGATTAATTTGTACATTCCACCATTTTAACGGCCACTGTTGCTGACCAGATGAAGCTGTTGTGCTTACACTTGGTGAGATGCAATCTCATGAGCAAGCTGCAGTTAGCTCCTGTATGTGCTGCTGATGTGTCTCTGGCCACCCTGACTCCACTGACCGGTGTTCACTCACCACCTCAGTCAAGGCATGCTTTACAAGCAGAGGTCACTCACTTGAGTTCCCAAATCACTGCAACTTGCAGCCTCCACCACTGCTACGGTACTGTGGGCTTCTAGGATCCCACCATTTTCCATATCCCAGGACACAGAAATATATATATATATATATATATATTTAAAGCAAATGGGGAAAACAGGCAGTACGCAAGTTGTGGCCAGCTTGTCCATGTCTCAGTCAAGGTTTTGAATCAAAATGTGATATCTTCCATGATTATGTTTTCCACTTCTGCCAATCAGTGAAAAAAATGACTTCATGACAGAATTTGTGCTTTTTTCCCACTTGGCATTTACTTTAGTACTGCTGTGTGTAAGGATGCCTACAAAATCATACAATGGTTATGAATAGGTGTTAATTTTAAGGTTGAAATAACATTGGTGATGAACACTTCCTCTTAGTGGTCACAGTTGTCACAATCACAAGGCAACTACAGGGTCCAACATGCAAAGGGACCTGAATTCTAAATTCAGGCTGAGCTATGCACAATGTGCACAGAAGCCTTGCACCTGCACTGCAAGGGAGCTGAGCTCAGCATGCTCCTGATGAAAACTGATGAAACTTGAACCGCTGAAAATTTGTAATAATGCAATGACAGACAGCCCTTGGCCTTTTGATTTTTAGCCTAAGCATCTGATGCATTTGAGGAGGAACACTGCAAAATGGTACACAGAAAGCTTACATGTATTTGTTGTTCTCTGTTGCTATTCCAGAACTGCTAAAACTCATCAACAACGAGACTTTCTGGCACTTCTCTCTCTGCCATTGTAGTAAACTAAGAGAAAGAGAGATTTTGCTTAGCACACCAAGGACTCCAGAGTGCAGATGCCTCTGATGTGGAGCAATTGGTTGTCATGGGCATCCACAGCATTTTAAACTGCAGTGTGCAGGGCTGTTATTGACATCTTGCGGGGGGGCAGCGAGGGAGGGGCTTGCACTTTCCACCTGCCAAAAATGAAACTGTTAAGAAAAAACCTACAGCAGAGCAGCAGCAGGCCTACCAGTAGAAGAAACCCAGTTGTCCCAAGCCTACAGCATGGATAGAACCACCGGAGATACAGAAAATGTCTCTACTGCTTCCTTTTTTCCTTATCCTCTTAGCCACAGGCACAACTCAGGTGCGTCAAAGAGTACAGAAACTCAAACTTCCCTTCCTCCTGGGTCACCACCCAATGCTTAGCACCTCCAGAGTCCCAGCTTACAAACTTGCCTTCAAGGGGACTACAGACTGCAAAGTCTGTGTGTGAAAGCACACACGCAGGGTCAGCACCCAGGCACAACTCCAGATCTCCAGACAGCATTGTGTTTTTGAGGCACTTTCTGTTAGGGTGGCTTGGTGTGGGGAAGTAACAGAGGGATCTTTACTTTGGGAAGAACAGGTCTCTCTAGCTGCTGAGACTGCTTGTCCATCATTATAAATTATTTGGTATTTATATGATCTAATCTAGTTAATCAGACATGCATTTCATTCCTTCTGAGCCATTTACAAGTGCATTATGAACGCGCCAGAATTCAAACAGACTGAGTGTTTCTGGTGTGTCATCAATACCAGGATGCTGGAAGGTTCTCGTGAGCCTGACACAGATTCAGACTTTGTCTCTGCAAGCTGCCCAGTGAAAACAAAAGCTAAAATCTCACAGTAATATTTTGCAGCAACTTGGCATGTTGACTTTCATCTTAAACAACAAAGAATATTGGTTCTTATGGTCCTTTTGTGTGGTGGTGATGTCAAAAGCCACAGCAGCTTAACAACCTGGAAGATTTTTCATTGTCTTACTGCATTCAGCCCTTGTCAGGCTGCTTCCCCTTAGCTGTCCAAAAGTGAATCCACAAAAAGAATGAAAAGTGTAATTTATTTATACATCTTCTGTACAGACATTAAAGATTCCACAACTGCTGTCTTCTAACTTACTCAGGCAGTGTCTTTTACTGATCTGCTGTAGATGTATTATGCTGATGCTATTGCAAGCAGATGTATCAGAGCAGAAGCCTGTCCTACAAGCAGAGCAATGCAAACTCTGGCATGGTTGAATTATGAAGCTGTAGCCGAGGCAGTGCCCATCACGGGCTGGGGCAGGCCACCGCTGCATCCTTGCAGCCCAGAAAACCAGCTGGCAGTGTGCGTGTCTGAGAAGCAGAAGCAGCAGGGCCAGGCTGAGGGTGGAAAGCCCAGGGATGATAGTTACCCTTTTGCTTAATCCTTTCAGCAAAGGCAATGCGTGTGTGTTCAGCGGCAGAGCTATGGCACAGCACCTGCGATATGGCATCATTTGTCCTTTCCTCAGGCTCATCCCTTAACGTTACAGGTTGGGAGATGAGCAAGGGTCCTTGCATTCCCTTTGCTGGTGGGCATGCCTGTCTTCCCAAAGCAGGGGCTATTTTTTCACTTGAATATGTAATAGCTACCTCCACCTGGGTGACAGGCACCTCCCATGATTCTCCAGGACGACATGACAACAGCAGACTTGCAATTTTAATAGACTCCAAGTAGTTTTCGCAGACCGAAGCCTTAAAAACTCCCCAAGGAGAGATCATCAAGCAGAATGGTCCCTGATGCCAGATTTATTAGCAGGCAGGACGGGGAGGCTGATGAGCAGACACGCTGTCAGGCAGGACTCTTAATCCAATCAGCTACCTGTCAGAGGGGACTGCTCTGCATCTCCCGGCCACCGCACCTCTGGGGAGTGCCCTGCTGTGGACCCCCTTGCCAGTCACCCCCAAGTGCTGCCCTGGCCGGGGTCTTGGGGGTCCCCATCCTGCAGAGGAGGTGTCACAGCTAAAGCCACACTCAGACCTTTGCTCCCCTGAGAGCCACTACTTCCATGTACATGTCAGACCCCACTCAGGCTCACTGTGAAAACCTCGTATAGGCGCAACTAAACCTCCCTGAGGCATTTTGGTGATTTTTCTTAGGCTTTTCCACCAAGGCAATGACCTGGTGGGGCTCAAAAACATGTCCAAAAGAGTATTAGTGTATTCAGAGCTGATGACTTGGATTGCCTCCCCTGGGGTCTGTTGAAGCTTTTTGTAAAGAAATTGATACTACATGCATGTTTTGTTTTGCTGATGTTTTTACACAACGCAGCCAAGAAGAGCTGCTCAAGTATCCAGAACTCCTTAAACTTAGTAGAAAATTGTTTTAATTTCAGTGGTGGCCATTTCAGGCTCTTACTAATGAAGATGACCAGAAAGAGATGGCTCTGCTTCACAGAAAAGGCTGAAGATTTATGATTTTCGCTTGAGGAGGACAAAGAATATTCTCACAACCCACAGGTTTGCTCAGGTTTTCTGGGACAAAGTAGGCCTGTCTGCACAGTTCAGATGTTGCACTGTGCAAGCATTGGGATGGCTTTCCCACAGAAGACTGGGAAGACTCCAGTGGCAAACAAATCTGAATTGAAAAAGGAACTCTTCGGTTCGCAAGTGCTAGGAATAACCTTAATTACAGTCATTAGAGGGTAAAAATGTGTACGTACACACATATCTATATGTATATTTCCAGTCCCTTATTACTATGAGGCTTTCAAAACAGATGCTGAAACATGAAATATTGAAGTGTTTGTAGCTGCAAGGGCTGCCACCTCAGATGCTTTCCTTCTTGGTCTGCATGGTCCCCTTTTACCTTCTTCCAGGTGTGATGGTAAGGACAATAAACAAATGGGAAAAGATATTAAGAGAAAGGCACTTAAATTGCAGATCTAAACACTGAAAAGTTGAAAGATGCAAGGTACAGAGCTATCTGTGCCATAAAACAAAAAACAACCCCAAAACACTAAAGCAGCCACAGTAACAGTTTGTAATGGCAAGTGCCGGGTTTCTTCCATATACCTGTGGAAATGTTTTGTGCAGAAACAAAGCCTCTTTTGAAAATCTGCACAAACAAGCATGGCTAGCCACATGCAGGTGAGAACCTGTATTTCCTCAGAGCTGGGAGGGATGGCAGGGACAGCAGTGGGAGCACTGTGGGGTCCAGCCAGGAGCAAGGTGCTGCCACACCAGCAGCTTCGCAGGAGACGGTGAGATGAAGGGGAATGGTGGCAGCAGCACCAATGAGGGTGGCTTGTGCCCAAGCTTGGCATGTGCATTTCAGGGTTTTACTAGCTGTGTGGCTAAATCCACCTCACTCTGGGATATAAGAAAACTACCTGGGAACACAGGGACACAGTCTTTGTTACAGAGTAGGCAGGTGACAGGTCCCTGCCAATTTGTGACCACTGCTTAGGCACACAGTGGCTCTATCCCACAGTGGCTCTTCTGCCGGGAGAGAAGCATCAGACAGCCTCGGCAGCAAATCTGCTCCCCTTTTGCCTCCCCATCCTACCACTTCATTCTGAAGTGGTCTATGGAGGCAGGGCACATCAGTTTGAGCTCTGGGGATGTTTCCCATTACTGTGTGCTCTACCTCTGTGGCTCCAGTCCCCAGTTTTTGTGATAGTCTCTCCATGGGCTTCTCCTTCCATCAGTACAGGAGGGTTGCCGTCACCTTCACCGAACTCCTGAAGCAGGGACAGCTGCACTGTCAGCTCTCCAGGCTGTCCAACCTCTCTGCACTGCACAGGTGCGATGTCAGACAGCCTCAGCCCTGCTGTTGCTGGTGAGGTCTGGCATGCTCAAAACACTCACAGCTGACAAGGAGCACTGTGAGTGCAAAAAGTTGGTCTTTTGTGCTGGAATAACTCCAGGACAACATGTTGGGTGGAGGGTCTGGAGGGTCCTCCTTGCTTAGCAAGTTTTGAAGTTGGTAGTGAGACAATTTGGCAGAGGTTAGATCGCAGTTGCGGTGGGGTTTTCAGGAATTCTGATCCCTGCGTTTTGAGTGCCAGTGCCCAGGCAGGCAGAAGTTGGGCACACCTGCCTGGCCTGCTGCTGGGAACACCCTGACTGCAGCACGGATGCTCTGGAGCTTGGCAGGCCTTGAGCCCCCTGCAAGGATGCACTGGTGTGAAAGGCTGGAGCACACCAGGTACACGTGAGCACCCAGGTGGCAGAGCTCCCCTCACAGGGACACTCAGCCCTGGGCTATCCTGGGGCACAGGAACTCCTCGTGTTCCTCCACCACCAACTGCCACTGCTGCTCTGCACTTGCTCTGCACCTTGAAACTACCTATCCGCTGCCCTGCCATTCTGGTGCTCCCCGCCATCACCTGATTTCTTACTTTTCATTCTTTGCCAAATGTCTCTGTGGCAAAGTTGTTTTACGCTTTGATGTTTTCACAGCATCCACCCATGGCGAAACATGCCACGGCTGCAAGTGCAAAACGAAGAGGCTGGACAGAGACTGTGACGTGGGGTTGCAGACATCATGGTTTCTAGCCCTGCTGCAAGCTTGGGTGACCCTGGGCAAGGCAGTTCTGTTATACCCTGAAAATCAGGAACTGTCTTGCTCTCTCACCCTCTGCATCTGCTGAGTATCTAAATAAGGACTCTTAAATTAGCTATGACTGGGTAGACAGGACATTACATATACTATTTTACTGGGTCCAATAGATAACTTTGGGGTACAAATTATGTAGGATAAAACCTCTGCCTAGAAAATACTACACAGCTCAGAAAAAAATAGAATTTTCTTAGAATAAAATTAAAGTTTTCCTTAAAATAAATCCAAAACCTGCATAATTTTACACAATTTCTGTTCAATAATTAGCAATTGAACATGTGAATCTGTTATTTTTCTAAGAAGATCAGAAGCCCAATGTATGCCAACAGCAGTTAGTTACTCTCTTACTAGTGAATGATCATTTCCAATGTTTTGCTTCCTGGTTCATTAAAGAAAACCACAAGTCGTTATATTTTATGTGTGCAAGTGTACATGACTTCTGCAAATTTAAACAGGATTAATGACTCTCTTCTCCCTATCTGCTAGAGACCTTCCCAGAACATGCGAGCAGTATTGCTTTTTTTCTTTCTAGTGGCCACTAACATTTTTTGACCAAGGGGACAATTTTTAACATGGCTGGGCTAATATTTCCACTTACACCATAAAAATTCTTGCTTGAACTGTTCTTGAAAGCAACATCACTGGCCTTTTTCAAAGGCTCGTGATGCAATGCAGCATGCTGACTCCAGGAACATGGTTCACCTGCAATTTACGTTCCACAGTTATAAAGAACCTTGTCATGGTCTCTGCAAGAACAGAAAGCAACTTCTTGGAGGTCTGTTCCTGTTCTGATCCCCTGTATTCACACCCAAGGGTGAACCTTGTGCTAGCACTAGGTAGTTGTTCAAGTACATGTTCAAGTAATACAACTGACCGATGTAGCAATATTAATCTGGGTAAACAGTAATATGCATCAATTAATGGTGCTTCCAACTAAATAAAGTGACTCTCCAACACTGCAAGTGGCAAAATCCATTGTACAGGCAAATTGACTTTATGGGAAGTTCAGCAGAAGTCAAGTAAAATTCTGAAGGATACTAGAGATACCTAGATACTCTGTAATTTACAGTAGAAGCCCAGGGGTGTTCTTTACGTAATTCCAAGCTTTAGAGCATATGAACCTGCTAAGTGGAAGTCAGCCAGTACTGCTTCTGCCTCTGCTCCTTGAGATATCTCATTTTTACCTTTGTGTGCACACCCCTTGCACAGAGGGCTTTGGTAAGCGATCCTACAGTGTCTAACAGACTTCACAAGACTTCGCTCTTCTCACATTTGCATACTTTACAGTTTCATGCGTTTTGCTGAGATTTTAGAAGGGCGTGGGCAGTGTAGGGGGGGGTGGGGGTGAGGCGGAGTGTATGGTAGGTGCAGCTGGGACTTGTATGAGCCTTGTTGTATGAACGAAGAAGGATGCTGCTGCACTCTGGTGTGGTGGCATGCTCTCCAGGCTGTCTGGGTGGATGGTGCAAGTAGGACTTAACGGCCACTGTGATGCAGGGATGCTGAGCTACCTGAAACAGAATGCTGTGGCAGTGCTGATGTACAGGGCTCTACAGCACTTTGCTCTGGAACAGCTGTGTGGGAGCACTTGCTGCTAACCTCTGTAGCTAACCTCCACAGGGATTTTGTACACAGAAACACATCTTCATTATTCTGACTGTGTTTGCTAGCATGACACTACTCTGTCCACACCACATGCCTTCAGCAAGCCATATTGCCTTCCCCCAGCCTGTCCTGCTGAGCAGGCTCCTCCTAGGACTGGCCAGAGATCCCCCTGGATGGAGGGGAGTGGTGCCAGCACCGCAGCTCATCAGTCTCACGGGAATGCAGGGACCCTCTTCAGCAGGACCTGATGCAAAAATCAGAGCAATTGCTGGAAGACCTGCTTTAACTGGTTTGGGCTTTCATAATTAAAACCTGAACACCTCAGTCATACATAATACTTGGCACTTCTCTGCTGCCCATGTTGTTCCTCTGGTCTAATTAAGGAGCCCACGTCTGAAGACAATTAAAGGAATGTTACATTGCTGTACAGAGATGAGAATGCCTGTAGACTCATGGACACTTTTTATGACAACAGATGTGCTTTTTGCCTTGTGCATTAATTGCTCGTCAGCTTGTGTCAGGCACCGTCCCCTCAGTTTCCTCATTTTTATTTTTGCATTGTCAAAATCTTTAGCACCTGGAGCTGGAAGGGGGAGGACCAAGAACAGCTTCCCAGAAAACACATCTCTTCACCTAGCATTCCCCACTTGCTTACGTGGATTTGTATCATTTTGCAAATTAGGAGCATCAACTCATCAATCAATCAGAAGTGTCTCCACTGGTCCTAAACACTCCCTCTGCCCCAAGCCAGACAGAAAATAACACGTTTACATTCTACTTTTTTGGAGGTCATTTATTAATACAATTCTACTTTTAGGCATATAAGAAGCAGTCAAAAATGGTAGGCTTTCAAGAAATAAACAGCTTCACAAAATAAAGTGTAGCTCTCTGTAGTGGTTTAACCCCAGGCAGCAACTAAGTACCACACAGCCAGTCCATCCCCCACCCTGTCCCTGGTGGGATGGGGAGGAGAATCAAAAAAAGGTAAAACCAGTGGATTGAGATGAAAGCAATTTAGTAATGAAAATAAAATAAAATAAAATAACCTACTAATACTATTCATAGTTATTGTAATGGTAAAAGGGAGACACAAAAAGAGAAAGAGAAATAAAACTCAAGGAAACAACCCAAGCAATGCACAATACAATCGCTTGAGCTCTGCTGAGCCTCGACCAGCCAGTCCCTGAGCAGCGGTATCCACTACGCTGGCCAGCCGCCCCCCAGTTTCTGTACTGACCATGACATTCTGTGGTATGGGATATCCCTTTGGCCAGTTTGGGTCATCTGTCCTAGCTCTGTCCCCTCCTAAATTTTTGTGCCCCCACGCCCCCAGCCCCCAGCCTTCTTGCTGGTAGGGCCTGAGAAACTGAAAAGTCCTTGTCTTAGTATAAACATTACCTATCAGCAACATCTATGTGTCATAACATTGTTCTCACTCAAATCCAGAACACAGCACTGCACCAGCTATTGAAAAGGAAATTAACTCCATCTCAGCTGAAACAAGGATGCTCAAACTTTATGAGCGGTGCAGCACCGCATTCAAAAAACGTAATGCCCAACAGGACAAGGACGTGTTTTAACGCTGTCCTCTGGCTTGAACTAGGCAGTGTCTTTGTTTATAACCAGTAATTTTTGACTGAATTCCACTGCATTTGATGTCAGGTTTGGCACTCCCGTAAACCTATTATGGGAAAAACAGGTATGATGTGAGAATGGCCAAAACAGAAGGCCAAGCTCTCCAGAGCACCAGCAGCAAAGCCCCACCAACAAGCCCTTTTCCCAGATTTTCCTGACAAATTCTTGCCAAAAGGGAGCTTTAGGGTTACCACAAATTGCAAGGTGGCTGACCCTGCAGCCCACCCGGCTTGCTGGTGCCTGAGGGGTTTTGGCTTGTGGGGTGTGTGTCTGTGCTGCTTTCCTTTCTCCTCACCTTACCTTCACTCCTTTCACCAGGTCCTCACAGGGAGGATCTGCCAGTGGTTCAGGAGCCTGGTGACAAACATCCTCACTGTGTGGCATGAGCGCAAGCCTCACTGCCGCCAGCAGTGCCAGAGGCCACCACCATGATCCTTGGAGAGGACCCCCACCCTCCATGCTGCCGGGTCCCCGCTTGGAAGACCTAGTGCTGCCTCAGAGGACCTGTGTAGACCTTAATTAACACTGCCTATCTGTGCACAGCCTAAGAACCGAGTTTTGTCTAGTTTTACTCCAGCAATTAATTTTCCATTGGTTATATCATGTAGTACATATCAAGTACAACTCATTTTTTACTGTCTACTTGCATTTGAGGATTGTATTACAGAACTTCAGTTTTGGATAAGTGGTGTTCAGGGGAGAAAAGGAGAAATGAAAATACTATGCATTTCTCCACTAGTTGTGAAGACACAAAGTAAGAGATCTAGACATCTTTATCCTTACGGTGTCCTGAAGGGATTCAGCTGTCTTGGGGGGAAAGGAAGAAAGTAAAAAAAACGCCAATTGCCATAGCACAATGTTGCTATAGGGTAGTGCACTGTCACTTTCCAGGTGTTACACATGGTAAAGTTACAGGCTTTTTACATAACTCATTGTCTTTTTTTTAATATGTAATTCCCAACATATAAGCTGCTAGGAAAAGCAGGCATAGAGAAAAGGAGAATGTTCCCAGTTTTCCCTTTTCTTTATAGAGCAACTCAAGTATGCAGGTCTGTGGGATTCAGGCTCCCTGGGATATTTTCAGAGCTGCCTAAGGGGAGATATAGAAGTCCACTCAGAGGGCACAGGATCTAGGGCTCTAAATGGGATGCAGAATTTTCCCAAAGCATGCAAAGCTGTGCAGAAAATGCATGGTGCGTGTAGGCATGTTGCTGCCTGCTGCCAGTATTGCATTGCAGTGGAAAACACTGTCTGGGAGTGACACGGGCTGTGTGCTTGCAATCATTGGGCCAGTGCCCCAAACATTTTTGGGGACTGCTCCAATTCAGCTTCTGAAGTCACCTACCTGCTGTTGTCATGGCGGTCTATACTAGTAGGATGGAAACTGACACATAAGCAAGGGAGCTGTGCAGGTGGGATGTCCTCAGACAAGCGTTAAAGCAGGACACGGTTTATTTTCCATGGGGCAGGCGTCAGGAGCACCTGGTCTAACTTGATTTTCATCTCTACCAGCATGTAATGTGCACACAACAAGCATTAGCACAGGTAACGCTGGTGTTGCCTGCCAAAGAAAGGACCGATACTTTGGCACCCATCTCAAGATCTCTGAAGATGGGATGAATGCCATCTCACCACCCATGGGTGTGTTTGCTCTGAGCCAGCTCCTGAGGGCTTGGTGTTCCCCCTGGTAGGTGGTCTGCCTCTTCATTGACTGAACAGTGGCCAGGCCACTGCCTTTGACTGAACACTGGCCTCTTAAACAGCTGGGGTGGGACAGAAATCCTGCAATGAAGAGCATCTCCAGAAGTGCCTTGACAGCAGCATCTTTGCAAATCTAATCCAAACAGTTCAACTAATGAAAATACATCCTGAGATGTTTTAAAACTTCATTTTGTATGCTGTTCTGGAAAAGTGGGGTGGGAACCTTTCAAGAATGTAGTTTCAGTGCTGTGCGAAGAGGCAAATGGAGAAGTAAAGGTTGGTGAAATCCCAGGGAGGGATAGGACAGCAAGGTCCAATTACAAATCCACTTTGTATAAGTTCTGTTTTCCAAGACGTTATTTCTTAATGGGAGGTAAAACAATGTGATTCTGGCATGCCAGAGCAAGGCAGACCCTGAGACTGCAGTCTGGCTTGAAAACATGACATTTTATGGGGACAATCCAATTGGCTTTATATGCTTTCTGGTTTTGTAAAGTCAGCGATAAACCAAATTGCTAACTCACTTGTCTGAAACACGGGCTTTAGAGGTTAAATGTGACACCTACTGTGGAGAAAATCTTCAGTTTGTATGTCCAAATGCAGAGTGGAAATACTGTCATTTGCCTTGGGGACATGAGAGGCATTCAGCCAGGTCACACTTTCCCCCTGCCAGCAGAGACAGCTGTAAGGATAAGACTAGGAAGGAAAGACAGATCAGACTGGGGACATGGTGTCCAATAACCTTCCCTGCAGCAAGCACCATCACCAAAGGGCAGGCACTGAATCTTCAGGAATAAAGAGCATGCATTTGGACCCTTGCAGCATCCATAAATAAAAGCAATCAAGCTATCAGTACATTTGAGACATCCACCTTGAAGCAAGTGGACATCATTGATTATGATGGATGAGAGCAGTGACAGTGCTCAGGGGACTTGCAGGAGCCAGCACTTGTGCGACAAGTGATGACTTCCCTGGAAGGGACTTGACAAAAGCAGAGCACTCTGTATATCCACAAAGTCTGTTTTTTTCTGGGCTTTCAATTGCCTTTAACTGTCTGTGTGAGTGGTGTGGTGAGGAACAGGCAACAATATGGAACAGCTAGAACAGGCTGTAAAATCCCAGTTTTATGGGTTTGCTGTTGATTGGCATGTCGCTCTAAGAAGGGAAAAGTCTGAGTTGATTCAAGCTGCCTAACAGCAGGCAGCTGCTAATCTTTCATCTCATCTTAGTAAATGAATTCAGGAGGACCAACTCCAAATCCATCCTGGATCGGGCGCTTTATTTGCAAAACTGGGATTGCCAGAGCTGCTGTAGCATGGTTCAGAGAGGGAAAGTAAGGGTCATTCCGCCATTCAGCTTCATCTTGGAGCCCTTCAAGAGACTTCACATAGAGGGAATGTGGAGGCTGAGAGGGACCTGGGAGAGCATAAGAAATTAAGAATGACAATAGCATCACTTCTCAGCTTTAAGTTGCAGGTGATCTCTCATAACTATTACTTCAAGAAAGAAAAAGGAGGAACAGTTACCTGGGCCCTCCCAGAAAGCCCACATCCTTCAGGCTTTTCTTCACTCAACTATAACCGATTCAATCCACCTGTCTAAATGCCGCTGTGGTTTTGCAGCATGTGAGCAGATACATACCTTGTGATAACCACTAGTTCCCTTTACAACTTTGTGATATTTGGAACTGCACTAGACTTTGATACATCTGAAAACTAAGCAAAAAAATGCATGATCAGGAAAAATCAAGTCTACGCTGCACTGAGGGTACAAGGAGGGGATGGGGTGGCAGCAGGAGGGCAGGATCTCATGTACTGCCTCTGATCATAGCATCTCCACACAGAACTGTCCCACTATGCTGACGTGGCAGAGAGGCTTCTGGTCTAGCTCTTGTGGAGAGCAGCAGATGTGGTGGTGGGTAAGGACATGATACATGGTTGTCCAGGAGACCTCCAGGGAATGACCCAGTAGGTCTATGTCCTTGTCCATAGTACAAGTGTTCAGTAACAGCATGTGGGAGGAAGGCATGCCGGTGGAAATGTGCACAAAGGGTAATTATTTTTGATGCAAGATTTTAATTGCCATCAAGATGGGCAGTTCAGCATAGGCAGGGGGAGACAGAATAGAGAACAAAACCCCAACAGGTGAACCTCGCAGGCTGCAAGACTGGGAAAAAAAACACCTGGCCAAGGCAGAGCCCCTGGGGCATGGATCTGTCAGCACACACACACACACCCACACCCACCCCATGATGTTGAGCCCTCGTGGGGCTCCCCTGGCTCCATGGCCAGTGAGGTAGGACCCCTGTGCTGGCATCCCCCTTCTCAGCTGGGGGGGGCAGGTGCAGGTTTTGGTCTCAGCCAGCCCCTGGTCCTCCTACAAGGCTGCTGTGAGGGTAAATGCTGTGGGCATGGTGAGCCTCCGTGTTTTCACTGTGTGTTTGAGCCACAGCAATGTTCCCTTCAAGACGGTGCTAATTTTACAGCAGCTGAAGATATGTCCTGAGGCTTTTGCCTTGGTCATGTACCCTTTTAGCTTCTAATTTCTTGGATTTGTCACACACCCTGTAGATTAAAACATAGTATTTTATCTCTGAATCATTAACTTTTGTTGCTTTCTTATGCCCACTTGGATCTTTTTCTGCTCCAGACAGCCCCGATTATAAATAGTCCAATAACACATGTCCTCCTTATTTTAAGACTATCATTTATAGGACTAGAAGTATGAATGTGCAGTAAGTTAACAGTGATGCCATAAAGAGGCTAAAATAATTAATCACTTTGCCACCGTTAATGGATTCAAGGGCACAGGAACGTGTACATGAGCTCCTGCTGCAGCTTTTGAGAGTGTGCTCAGGAGGCAGGAAAAAGCAAAGGTGTAAGTAAGCATTTGGGATGAAAACTCTGGGGAGAGGGTGTGCAAGCACCTGTGTCTGTTGGACACCAGGGTTTCCAAGTATTGGTCTGGAAACATCTTTCAGCCCTGCAAGGACTGGCAGACAGCAGTCGGTGCAGAGGGATGCAAGGCAGAGCTGGACCAGGCCGGTGGGGAAGGAGGGGAGCAGAACGACAGTAACAAAACTAAGGGAATTCCTCCAGAAAGAGAGCATGTAGCATGCTTTCTGTGCTACTGCTTGGTAGATGTCCTAACTACGGGCAAGGCACTGCTAGCTCATGCAGCATTAGAAACCTTGCCTTTGTGGATGCACTGCCTAATGGGGAATTAAACCCATCCCAGCAACCAGTGGGGCAAGTGTGCCAGGGCTGTGTGCCATGGGTTTAGATGGTGCCACCAGTCTCAGTAGCTCATAAGGTGTAGGGGGAAAAGTCTCCTGTAGTTCCCCTCTGGTGACCCTCCCTTTCAGTGATCAGTCTTCAGTTTGATGTTCTGCACCGCGGTGAAATGTTGCCCCCATAGACCCCTGCTGAAAGACCCTGAGGGACACAGAGATCAAGTTGTCAGAGGCTTTGGTTGCAATGGGAAGTGCTGCCAGCAATGGGTTTGCTCACCACGTGTGTGTACAAACGTAAGTACTGAAGTCAGCTGTAAAAATTATGTTATACATTATGAAATCTGCAGCCAATGGCGTGATGTGTGCTTTCCACATCCTTTCCCAGCTACCACCTGGGAGACCCGTTGGTGGCATTAATGAGGTGGTTGCCTCTGCTGCCCTGTGGCTTTGCAGGGATGGCTTGTGAGGTTACCCTAATGTAAGCTTAATGGGAAAAAAACTGCCAGCCCAAAGTCCAAGGGCTCAAAACCCCTGGGCAGATGTGCTATCCTGGCTTAGGAGAATAAGTTGTACAGATTTGAAGTGAGATCTGTAGCAAGAGCTGAGCTGAGCCTCCACATCAAAATAAATTCCTCTTAACAAGAGCGCACACTTTCCCAGGAGATGCTCACTTCCTGAAAAATGCATCCAGGTGTCCTGTTTTTTTCTGGATCAGTGTTAGTGTTGTTAGAAACATAGAATCATTTAGGTTGGAAAAGATCTTTAAGATCAAGTCCAACCATTAACCCAGGACTGCCAAGTCCATCACTAAACCATGTCCCCAAGTGCCACATTTACGTGTGTTTTAAATACCCCAGGGAAGGTCACTTCACCACCTCCCTGGGCAGCCGGTTCCAATGCCTGACCACCCTTTCCGTGAAGAAATTTCCCCTAATACCCAATTTAAGCCTCCCCTGGTGCAAATGAAGCCCACCCCCTGTGGCCGCTCCCTCTTGCCCTATTGCTTGTTACTTGGGACAAGAAGCTGACCCCCACCTGCCTACACCGTCCTGTCAGGCAGCTGTAGAGAGCAGTAAGGTCCTCCTTAGCATCCTTTTCTCCAGCCTAAATGCCCCGATTCCTCTCAGCCACTCCTCGTAGGACTGGCGCTCCAGCCCCTTCCCCAGCCCCGTTGCCCTTCTCTGGACACGCTCCAGCACCTCTACGTCCCTCCTGCCGTGAGGGGCCCAAAACTGAACCCACAATCTGAGGTGTGGCCTAACCAGTGCCGAGCACAGGGAAACAGTCACTGCCCTGGTCCCACTGGTCATGCTGTTTCTGACAGGAGCCAGGGTGCTGTTGGCCTTCTTGGCCACCTGGGCACACTGCTGGATCATGTGCAGCCAGCCGCTGACCAGCACCCCCAGGTCCTGTCCCACCGGGCAGCTTTCCAGCCAGTCTGCCCCAGCTCTGCAGATTGCGTGGGGTAGTCGTGACCCATGTGCAGGACCTGGCACTGAACCTTGTTGGACCTCATACGATGGGCCTTGGCCCATCAGCACAGCCTGCCCCAATCCCTCTGCAGAGCCTTCTGCCCTGCAGAACATCAACTTTGCCCCCCAGCTTGGTGTCATCTGCAAACTTACTGAGGTTCTTAGTAAAAACTTATTAGGTTCCTACTTCCTAGTAGCTGCTCCAGTGCTGTGCTTTGGACTCAGGATGAGAACAATGTTGATTACAGACTGATGTTTTCAGTTGTTGCTGACAAATGTTTATATTAAATAAAGGACTTTTCAGTTTCTAGGGCCCTGCCAGCGAGAAGGCTGGAGGGGCACAAGAAGCCAGGACAGAGCAGGGCCAGAGCATCTGACTCAAACTACCCAAAAGGGCTATTCCACACCACAGAGCATCAGGCTCATTATATAAACCGGAGGGCAGCATGGGGGAGGGGGGAGGTTGGTCCAGTATGGCTGATCACTGCTTGGGCACTGGTCAGGAAGGAATGAGCAACTGTATCATGCATCACTTGGGGTTTTTTTCCCCTTTTGGTTTTTATTCCTTTCTCCTTCTCATTACAACAATAACAACATAACAATAATAATTACTATTAATAATATTATTAATAATATAATAATTACTAAATTGTTCTTATCTCAACCCATGAGTTTTACATTTTTCATGAATCTCCTCACCATCTATCTTGCAGGAGGAGTTAGCGAGTGGCTGTGTGGTACTTAGTTGCTGGCTGGGTTTAAATCATGCCACTGGGGAGGGAGAGAAGGGGAACTGAGGGCTAAAATTATATTTTTGGCATGTTAAGACCTACATGTACAGATTTTAAGGGTTGTTTTGGCTTGCAAAGCTGGAGTTCCTCTGGTCCTCCCTCTGCTCATTCAAAGCCAACACTCAAGTACCAGACAAAGCTGCAGACACTGCCAGACCGGTTGCTGGCATGGACAGCGATGCCAGTAGCGATTAGGGGCTAGTTTTCCAGGTTTAAATACTTTTCACATAAGACAATGCTGCTTTTCCTAGGTAGTTCACTTTGTCCATCACTAGCCTGGGGCTAACGTGATTTTTGGCATGACTGAGCCCTGTGTGAAATCAAGCCCCTGAATGGCACCTCCACCCTTGTTTGCCAGTTTTGTCCAGCTCATGCAAGCTGTGCAATGCTGCATGCGTGCTTTCTGAGCTTCAGGAAAACCTTTGTGCAATCCCTAGGAGAAGGAGGTAACCAAAACAGGCACTCCTCCGAAACATGGCTCTATGCGCCTGGCTGAAATTTTATCCTAAAGCAAAGGAACTGGTGCAAGGGGGGTCAGGGTGGAACAGCATAACCAGAGATAACAAAGGAGCAGGTAGACAGAAACATTTCTACTTACTCATTACGTGACTTGTCAGTGTTTGATATTCCTTTGTAGGACTGACTTTTTCCTTTTTCTCTTTTTCAAAAGACATTTTTTTCTGTCTCTTTTCCAGTCCACTCAGCGCTGAAGCAATGAGAGTGTATCACAGATTACAGGCAGGTCAGAAAGGGCAAATTACTTGCCAAAATAGTCTCTCTGCAGGGTCTTATTGGTGTTATGTGCTAAGTTATGTGATAAGTCAAAGTTAGTGTTGCATAACATTCTGCCAGTACTTCTTGTAACCATTTCTGCAGTAGAGTGATTCACTTTTCTGCAATGCTGCTGCTGTTTTATTCCTGCTGAAACTTTCCAAATACACGTGTTAGCTTATTGCTTGATGATTCCTGCTTCTCGTTCCTGCCTTTGTGCCAAACACATGCCTGCTTTCAGTTGATGACGTTCCTCTGAGTTATGAGTAAATGCAGGTTCAATAGAAGAGTGTCTTGCTTATGCTCACTGAATTTACAGCTCTTTAGATCTTTGGATCACAGAAAAGTCACTCTGAAACCCCTAAAAAGGGTGAGATATTTTGACTGACAATTACTGAGCCAAGAGACTGAGCTAAAATTCTACAGCCTGCAGGACCCATCTCTGGAGGTCTTGATGGAGTGCACATGCCTAGGACTAGACTGTGGGGAAATGGTAAGGTGTGCATAGGTGCAGCTCCCATGCACCGAAAAGCCAAGAATAAATAGGATTGTGTTGAAGGACACCCCTCTGCATTTGGAAGAACCATGCTGGGGAACTGTGAGCTGATTTATCCTGGAGAAAGGTGGAGCCAGTGTGTGTGGTGGCAGCTCTTGTGATCTGGCTCACATAGGTGTGAAAGTTTTCTGCCAGCAGCATCAGGACTCCAACAGTGTAACCAGTGAGGAGGAGGCAGACCCTGAGGTATCTTCATTACCCAGTAATAAAAAAACACTCTTTTTGCCATTTCCTTCTTCTTCCTTCTAATGGAGATGTTCTTAGAGAAGTTTTTTGCCTCGTTGCCTTGCAAGACAGCCTTCTGGTGGTATTGCCATTGATAAGACTGCTCTGTTCACCCAGTGTGGTGGGTCAGCCATGCATGTTGTGTAGGTTATTGAACGCAAAAACATAAAGACAACTAGAAGATTAACCAGAGAATTACCAATCCTGTCCATTTTTAAAAAGAAAAAAAAAATGTGAGGAGAACTATTTTTTTTATAATCATTCCTCTATGAGTATCAACAGCAGCTATGGGCCACATGCTAGGTATATGCAGGTCCATGGTGCTGAAAGCAGCAACTGCTTTGTTTGTTTTAAGTTCTGTGGTATCAGGAGCCTTCCCTTCTTCCTTCATACTTGCTTCTCCATCCACTTGCTCCTCAGCTACTCCCACAATGTGGACACCTTCCTCTAGCAGGGCTCCCTTCCCCTGCCACGTGTGCAAGAGGGACCAGCCATGGTGTACTACCAGGTATGCTGCCTGGTGTCCATGTTCACTATTCATACATTCCTGTACTACTAATAGACTTCCTGCAGCCCCTGGGAAAAGATGGAAAGGCAGAGCATCGTTCAGCAAGGATTCAGATTAAAGGACAAATGTAGTTGGCCAAAGTGAACAATTATATGAAACAAAGGGAAAATCACAACTAAAGATCTTTCATTGCAGCCAGCTAATTATCATGAGTTCTGGACTTAACTGTTCAGGCATAGAATTAAAAACCTTAATTATATTGTCACCTTTGTCTCTCAGCTCCCATTGCCCACAAATGAATATTTACTGTAACTGCTGCTGATGGGAAGAAATTGATGGCAGCCCCACTGAGGTGGGAGAAAGGAGCTGGGGGAAAAAAAAGAAAAAAAAGAGGCGGCATGGTGATGGCTGCACAGCTGGGTGACAACTGCATTCCAGGACATTATAAATTAAAAATACTTTTAATGAGACAAATACAGGTTTTATGGATTTTATGCTTTCCTTCCACTCCCTCCCCCCTTCCCCATGCTCTTGATGCCACCAGCATTGTCTTTTTAATTTTATGTTCTGCCTCTTGTCAGATCATTCTCCTTCCTCTGCTGCCAGCTCCCCAGAGACCCTCATCTGTAGCCCCACAAGATCACCAGTTCACAGGCTCTGGGAGGGTACAGGTGCTGCTGGAGAGCTGTGGGTCCCTGCCCATGGAGGGGAACTTTGCTGGTCACACACACAGGTATTGGATGCTTGCCAGCTGCAGACCTGGCAGCCACACAGCATCAGTGCTCCTTCCCTGCAGACAACGAAGCAGTTTGGTGCTTGCCCAAAGTCTCTCTGTTCAGCTGAAGATATTAGCTTATTTTTCCTTTCTTCTACTTGGTTCTGGGAATTTTGTTCCAGACCTCTCAAACTGACAGTCTGTGGGCAGAGGTGCTCATGATGAACAGAATTAAGGGGCCTCTTGTTAATGGTTTTCTTCCCCGGCGTCATGCATGCCAGGGTTGAGCTCAGTGGTGCCAGTGTCTTCAGTCCTGGATCCGGACCCGCTGACAGTGTTTTTCACACACGTTGCCATGGCTACACAGGACGAGTTAATGTGATGGAACCAGCACACGGAGCAGAGGGCTCGCTGTAGACTGTAGACGGGGCCAGTGCACATGGCCGTGACGGAGGCAGTGCGCGTTCACACCTATTTATTACCCTCGTGTAGTGGCAAGGCTTCCTGCTGTGGGTTTGAAAGCTCTGGCTTCAAACTCTATCCTAGCTTGACAGTTGGGGATGCACTGCTGCAGCCTCATCTCTTCGGCCCCCATGTTGGCTGGAGGGGCTGCGCTCGCACCCTACATCTACCCTCTGCCATGGACACTGAAATCAAGATTTTTGAAGAGGAGAAGGGAGGTTCTCTGGGGTGGGCTGCCCAGTGCTGGCAGCAACAGTGATGTGGATGAACCCAGTGTTAAAACTGGCTGGCAAGGCTGCAGAGTTGCCTTTAGCCAGTTTTACCAGCACCTTACTGACAGCTCACAGTCATCCTGCTTTGCAGTCTGTTTTCTCCAATTTTTTGTGGTTTTTTTGTTGTGGGTTTTTTTTTCAGTTTTAACGTGGAAAACTGCTCTCCACTCTTTAAATACTTCCTGCAGCATTTTCTCTCATTTCCTGCAATTGGAATACATTGCATTCTGGATTTTACAGCTAGGCAAATCTATGCTGATTTACACTGCAAAGCTCCCACTTTGTAGCAAACATTTATGTATCTGCCCTGCACTCCCATGGTAGCTGCTGACAGCTGAGCCATGTCAAATCTAGTCAGTCGTTACTGCTCTGTGTTAGTTGCCATAAAGTCAAAAGGCCAGTCCAGGGGCATAAACAAGGTTTAGTGTTACTGCTGCTAACCTGGGACAGACCCATGGACTCATGTTCACAAAACCCCTGTCAGTGCTGATGTGTTCCTGTGCCCACAGAGATTCTGGCAGCTTGAAGAAACACATGATGGAGCAAATTGGGATGAGGATTTCTGGTTTGCTGCAATTAAAAAAAAAAAAAATGCCTTACAGAGAGTGAAATACAAGCTACAACTTTGACAGGAAAAAAAAATAATCCATTTAAAACCCTGTGAAAGTCCAATAGCATCTTGTTGAAGATGTCCCTGCTCACTGCAGGGGGGCTGGAATAGAAGACCTTTAAAGGTCCCTTCCAACCCAAACTATTACGTGATTCTATGATTCTATCAGAAAGTTGCAGTACAGCATAATAAATGGCTTAACAGAAGAAATCCTGAACAATGTGAATGAAACTGAAGAAGTGAAAATAGTTTTTACCTCCTTTAAATTACATAAATCCAATTGATTCAGTTCAACTCTCTCTTGCTGTTTATAAGGTTTTTTTAATAATGAATCAGCCCTGCTGGAACAACTGCATTTTCTGGTTGACAACTCCTATCCAGACTCCTGAAACTTTCAAAAAGTTCCCTTACCTTCTAAACAGTAAAAAAAAAAAATTAAAAATTGAGATCCTTTAGAAATTGTTTGGATTGCAAAAGTAGTTCTCTGGAAGAGCAGTCCACTGCTGCAGCAGTGTGCAGAGGGTCTAGTACTGCTGAACAGGCTACTGTGAAGTCCCCTGGACATGCTGTGGTGTGCAAGTGTTCCTCAGCCCCTTGGGAGCTCTCCTGCCCCAGCTCATCTTTGTGGACAGCTCAGCTCTTGTCCTCCATACACTTGCTCCAGCCTGGACAAGGAACTGGCACCAAAGTTACTGCCAGGGTGACCTGGAAAGTATCAAGGGTGACTATGTGGCTCTGGGCTGATGGTCAATGGGAACCTGGGTGGTTTTCTCCTTAAAACTATCAGTGAGGGACAAGGGGCGAAGGAGGAGTAGGTAAATCTTGCAGTTGACAGTTGGTTATGTCCCTGGTGCTGGCAACAGGGTTTTGGTATTTATGGCCATGAGACCTTCTCAGGGGACTTAGGCTTGCTTGGAAGACATGGGATCCACCTGACTGAGCATGGCAAAAGGATTTGCCAACAGGCTGACCGGACTGGTACAGAGAGCTTTAAACTAGAATATGCAGGGTGGAAAGAGGATCACCAAAACCAGGTGAGGAAGTGGTAGACCAGGATGGCAAACAAAGGGCGTGGGGTACAGTGAACAGGAGGGAGCTTATCATCCCTGGAGGTATTTAAAAGGCATGTGGATGTGGCGCTTAGGGACATGGTTTAGTGGTAAGCTTGGCAGTGCTGGGTTAATAGTTGGACTCACTAATCTTAAGGGTCCTTTCCAACTTAAATGATTCTATGATTCTGTGATTCTATGATCAACAAAACAGAGCTAAAGTGTCTCTGCCCCAAGGGTATCCACATAAAGAAGGAAGACCCTACCAGACAGTTATAAGGTCATACCCTTTCTGGGAAGCCAGCATGTGGGGGTCCCTCTCTGAAATGCCTGTACACTAACACACACCACATGGGGTACAAGCAGGAGGAATGAGGGGTCTGTGTGCCACTGCGGAGTTGCAATGTCATTGGGGCCACAGAAAGGTGGAGGGATAGCTCACACAACTGGTCTGCTACACTGGGTGAGTACCAGTGTAGCTCTATAGGAAGGACAAGCTGGGAAGGCAAGGAGGGTGAGATGTGAGAGCAGCAGGAGTCTGTCTTGAGATGGGTAATGAGGCCAGTGTGACAGCCAGGGCACGGTGTACTTATCCTTGGTAGAGGAGGATCAGGTTAGGGAATAAACATATCTAAGTCTGTGGTGTCTGATGGGATGCACGTGTCAGAGCTAAGGGAGCTGGGTGGTGTCATTGCAGTACCTCTTTTGACTATCTTTGAAAGGCTGTGGTGATAGGAAAAGGTCCCTGAGGGCTGGCAGAAAGCAAACGTCACTCCTATTTTCCAGAGAGGCAGAAAGGAAGATCCTGGGAACTACAGGCCTGCCAACCTCACAGTGATCTGTGGGAAGGTGATGGAGCGCATAGTCCAGGAAGCCATTTCCAAACGCATGAAGAAGAAAAAGATGACTGTGAGTATTCAGCATAGATTGACAAAGAGAACATCACGGCTGACCAACCTGATAGCTTCTGTGATGAAAAGTGGAGAAGGGGAAAGAAACGGGTGTTGGTCTTGACTCTAACAAGGCTTCCAGTGTTGCCTTCCATAAAACATTCATAGACAAACTGACAGAGTCGTTAAATGAACAGTGAGGTGAACTGAGAGATGACTAAACAACCAGGCCCAGGGGGCAAGAAAGAAGTCCTGCTGGTGGCCAGTGACCAGTGGTGCACCCCAGGAGTTGATACCATGGCCAGTATCATTTAACATATTTGTTACTGGCCTGGATGATGGGGCAGAGCCCATCCGCAGCAAGTTCACAGGTGATGAAAAAGCGCGAGGGGTGGGTAATAAAGAAGGTGGATCTGCTGCCCTTTAGAGGGATCTGGGCAGGCTAGAGAACTGGGCAGAGAGATATCTCATGAAGTCCAACAAAAGGCAATGTGAAGACCGTGATCTGGAGAGGAATAACCACAACCAGGACAAGCCGGGGAACAGTGGGCTGGAAAGCAGCTTTGCAGACCAGGAGATTGACATCCTGGTGGGCAGAAGTTGAACATGAGTCAGCAGCATGCCCTCGCAGCAAAGAAGGCTGATGGTCCCTGGTCTGCATTAAGAGACATGCCACCAGTGGTCAAGGGAGGTGATCCTGCCCTCTTCTCAGTGTTGCTGAGACACATCTGGAGTGCTTGGTCTAACTCTTGGCTCCCCTGTACAAAAGACATGGACTGCCTGGAGGAAGTCCAGTGCAGGGACACTAAAATGATGAAGGCACTGCACTATATAGTCATATGAGGAAAGGCTGAGAGAGCTGGGGCTTTCCAGCATGGGGAAAGGGAGGTTCAGGCAGGATCTTGTCAACATGTATAAGTAACCTGATGGGGAGGAGTAAAGAAGCCAGAGCTAGGCATTTCTCAGGGGTGTCTAGTGAACAGCTGAGAGACGATGGGCAGAAGTTGAAAGAAAATAAATTTCATTTAAATATAAGACAAAAACTTGTTACCATGAAGTTGGTCAAACATAATGACAGGTTGTTCAGAGAGGTCGTGGAGCCTCCATCCTTGGAGGTACTCAAAACCTGACTGGATATGGTCCTGAGCAACCTGCTGCAGATGACCCCAAGTTGAACCAAGGGGGCTGGAAAAGATGACCTCCAGAGATCCCTGCCAACCTCAGCCACACTGTGATCCTGGGATCTTCCTGAAAAACAGAAGTCAGAAGACCTGATAATCCTGCTGACTACAGTGCCATAAGATGGGAACTTCAGAAAAAAATCTTTGTGGGCACAATCCTGCACCAGAAATGGCCAGCAGTGACAGGGTAAAGCCTTTCTCATCTGAGGGAAGTCCTCTTCTGCTTGCAGCTGGAACAGTAGAAATGACCTTTCTCTTGTACAAACACCCAGAGCTACCAGGGAGGGTCACTATTGATCAACCATAGAACTTGGCTTACTAATTGCAGTCTTGTTCTGCACAGGAATGTGTAGCAGATCCTCTTTCTTCTTGATTATCTCTGTGTAATTTAGAAATAGCTGAAGATCAGATTTGGACCAGTGCACATTATTATTGCCAATATGAGTTTAAATTGCTCTCCTTGAATTATTTGGCTTTAGTTATCTTCTTCATCCTCGCTTTAATTTTTTGCTGGTTTAGGGTCAGATGCTGCCATTCCCACACATGGTGAGCGCGTTGTTCTTACAAGAGCATGTCCACTCTAGTCTGTGGAGTTCGTTTACCTTAAATGTTACAACAATTAGACTGAAATAATAAAGTTTAAGAAAAGTCACTTTTGCTTCTCTGTGAAGATGTTTTACAAGCACATGCTGGCCTTCCCCCCAGGCATTTTCACAACTTTTAAGATAAAAAATCACATGTAAATCAAATCCCAGAGGCAGTGCACACTTGGAAGGTGTTTCACCTCACCAGTCCTCAGCTGCCTAAAAAACATGGTACCCAGGCCAAGCCCTATATTCTTACACTGCACACCCGCTTTGTGGTGAGTGGCAGGAGGCCATGGAAAGGGACCGTCCTTTCAACTCCATCCCTGACTTTGACAGATGCAGTTTGGAGCCTCAAATGAGCCACAGATCTTTCTCTGCTCAGAGGAGCTGGTAACATGGCAAACTGAAATGCAGGGTTTCGCCACGCCATCCACTGCACGCTGGTTCCCCATGGGAAAGTGCCCAGAAGGACACTCACAGACGACCTTTGGTGGGCACATGATGACTTAGGGCAGAGAGGTAGCAGTCCTCACGCCAAGGCTGGTTGTGCAGCAGGGAAGTCCTTGTTCAGCAGAGCTGCCAGACCAATGCCAATGTCCATCAGTGTCAAATGAGGAGGCCTCTCTAATGAGGGGATAGGGCTGCATGTCAAAGTCGTCAATGAAAGGTAAGGCTCTGAACAGGACTCCCGCAGCCCTGATGCTGTGGGTACCTGCCTCGTGTCTGAACGAGGGTGGTGTCCCATTGGGGGAGGTTTCTGCTTTTCTCCCACTTTCTGCCTGGCTCTGCAGCGATTGCAAACCAAACACGCAGCAGCCGCTGCATGTGCCAGTTTCTAATCTCCACTCCATTACTGGGGCACCGCACCCTGTACACAGAGCTTTATGAAAGAAAATAAATTCACTGAGTTTTCTCTTGATTTGTTTTCTAGTTCTTGAAATACTCTTTTCTGCTAGGGGGAGGAGTTTCTCCCTTAAGCTCTAAAACAAAACTGCCCTTTTGATTTGCCCTTGTTATTATAAGACATACAAGTTTAAGTGAAACACTAGCATACAAATTTAAGCAAAACACTAAAAGCAATACCAGTATTGCTGATGCCCTTTTAAGCAATTCATTTTCTAACCCTTCTATTGCAAGAGCAAGGAAGCAATGTGTTTTAGTGACTCTACAACTGCTGCCTGAGTGCTCCTCCCAGATCTATCAGTGCCTGCTTCTGGATGTTTTGGATGTCTTATCTTTGCCCTCAAAGGTGGTGCTAGGGCATTCTCCAAAGAAGCTCCCTCTATTTCATGCTGCTGGAAGTGATGGGTGAACTGGAGTCCCATGCCATGCTGCCAGACCTCGGGGCTACAGCCCGGCTGCCTCCATCTGCCCTGGGCTGTACCAGCAGGGACTGAACTGGATGATGCCAGTCACCCAGAGAAGGGGATACTGCAGAAATTACCAGAGCAAACGTGTAGCCGTGTCTTGCTCATGACGAGAAGAGTATGTCTAGTTATTACCCAGCCTTTGTAAGTGTACCAACTAATGGAGCGAGAGACATGAAAGATTTCCATAGCCCACCTGGAGTGTAATTCAAACCTCCACTAAGGCAGGTCATGATAAGTAAGATGAATTTCTATCTTTCCTTTCCTTTCCAACACCAACCTTTGGCTTCTGAAAAGTTACTTAAACAGTGATAGTTTGATGGTAGCTGGGTGCCTTGATGAACTTACTAACTTTCCAAGGGCTACAGACATATCAGATATTGCAGGAGCTAGCAGAGACAAATATGTATTTCTTAGTCCTTCTTTTTGAATAAAGCTCTGGATTTTAATACTGTTGACAAGTGAAAGCATTTTGTGAAGCTATTTGTGATGGATGCTGAACTGTATGGTTCTAATTACAACAAGGTCATGTCATTACTGCTTTTTTTAAATCTCTGTTTCCTGACAAACGTTCTTCTAGCTAACCACATTCATTGCTACTGCAGACAAAATGATGGGATGTCAGTCTGTAAGAAACCCACTGGAAGCAAGGGCCAGGTCAAAGAACTTCCATTTTTTTCAGATCAACGGATTGGTTCTGTGTCTGCAGGTACTTAGTCCCTTGTGTCAGAGAGGATGTCACTTGAGGAAGACGTGTGAGGTTAAACTTCCCAAGCCCACAGCATTATGCCTCAGTCCCTTTTCCCAATTCCTCTCACTCCAGCTTTTCTCCAAAGTCTTTTTCTGTTTTAATCTATTACTTTTCCTTTTGTGATATGAAGCGTCACTTTCTCAAATCTCAAGTCAGTGCTGGGTTTGCAGCACCCCCGCCACAAAGGATCAGATTTTTTTTCCTGCCAGCAAAAATCTGTGGCCACTGTGCATCCCAGGCACATTCTTACTGACTTTGGAGCCTTCAGGTGAGACCCTGGGCCCGCAGAAGCTCAGACTGAATTGCATGAAGGACACCTGGACTTTTTCTGTAACTCTGCTCTGATGCTCAAAGGCCAGAAGATGATAGCTTTCTCCAAAGGCTCTCTCTTGCAAAACTGTCTCTCTCCTTGATGTTTGAGCATTGCTCCATGCCTCATGGGTTTCTCCCTCAGCAAGGCTGGGAGAAGAGCTTTTCCAGAAAAGCACCACAGGCAGGCAGGCTCAGGGCTGTCTCCCAGCTCAGCATTTCAGCTTCCCTGCTTCTGGATAAAGCTGAATTATGGGGTATTTTACAGTTCTTGGTTTTGGACACTGCCTCTGCCTTCATGGGAGGTAAATGTAATGTTTTCTTCCATCACGGACTGTGGGATTGTCTGAGGCTTGGGAGAGTCAACAATATCTCAGATTCTGCAAATGTTTTGAAACAGAAGGTATTTTAAAGTGTTTTTTAAAACCTTGCACAGTAAGGTTTTAATCTAATTGAGCAATTCTGAAATAAATTTTGTTGCCAGTAAAACATAGCCCTAAATATTCAAAACCAAGAGATCTTTCCAAGTTACAAGCAGCTCATTAATGTCCTTTTAATAGGCTTTGTACGCACAACCTGAGCATCAGAAAGATACGTGTGTTCCCTAATAAGGCCCTTCCTGATGACAAATAAGAGCTGCGATCCTTTGTGTCTCAATTCCCATGCTTTAATCACTTCAGCTACATGAAAATCTCTGTTAGCAGGCTGAGGAAATTGTGTCCAGTCAACAGATGTCCACGTATTCAGTCCCATGGAGCCTGGTGCCACATCCAAGCCCAGATGACCATCAGGGACCAGACAAAGCACCCAGCTTTCAGTCGCAGAGACAGCACCTACCCCTGACAAGACATAGGTTCTGCCTTTGCCTGCACCACAGCAGGGTAGGAGCAATAAAACATTATTGGGGCAGGAGTAATAAAACATTATTGAATAAGGGAATGCTCCTTCTTCAAAAAGTCAAGATTCTATTGCCAAAGTGAAAAGTAATACTTTTCCTTTGATTGGATCAACTAAGCAGTATTTTTAGAGATATAAAATGAAACAATTTTTTTGCACTCTACTGGAAAACACCCAAACCAATGAAAATTGCTGAAATAAAGTTTTGGAATCTTGAAAGAAAAAGTGCATGAAAAGTGAAATTAATTTACTAAAAATTGATGGACACAAAAGATAATTTTTTCCCCAAAATTACTACTGTTTACAAGCCATTCCAAATTAAGCCATCTGTGAAACTTTAGCGAATTATGAAAAGGTGTGATGACACATTTTTCTCCAACTACAGGACACACCTTTGACAATGTCTCTGCACACCAGGATCAGTATTCTTTAGAGGAATCCACTTTAGCAATATTTCCAGAGATTTTCAGCAGGTTTGGCCCTGGAGTCAGCCTAGCAGCAACTTCCCCATGAGTACCATGTCGTGTGAGCACAGTGAGTCCCTTTTGGGGGTGGGCAGCAAATAAACATGTGTGCAATTTACCAAATTCTCCTTCTCCTAATTTGTGACTAGTGATGGCTGAGCCATTTTTTATAAGCCTTTTACACACCCTGCCTGAACCAGCCATCCAGCTGGAGAGATTTCACCCACTGACATGCCTAGGCAGCTGTGGACAGCTGGCAAGCTTTAATTCCCAGAGATCCATGGTTGCACCTGCCTCCCATGGCTCGAGCAGCCAGTTTCCCAGCCCTGTGCTTGTTCATGGGATCACCATTTTCCCTAGCTGTCATTTCTCCTAGCCCAAAAAATGCTGTCATGACCAGAGACTGCACTAACTGGCAGGTTTTTTTCTCAGTTTTTCATCTTCAGAGTTTCTAAAGATGTTAGCACCATGCAGGGATGACAAGATGAATTCCGACAAAAGATAATTGCATGAGTCCTTTGTAGCCAAGCGCTTACAGTACCTCAAGACTGTCAGTTCCCATTTCATTCAAACGTGTGTGTTAAAGCTGCCCAGAACACATAGAGTGACAGGGAGTGCTGGGCCAAAACCTTTATGAGGATTGGAACCTGTGTGTACTCAGAGGTTTTCTTAATACAATGGAGTTGGGCAGTTGGAAATTCGGGGACCAAGGTGCATCTTAAGCAAGTTTATGCCATACATAAGGGACCACCGTGGACGTTCTGTAGTTGGAGCAGGAGCAGCAGTCGTAGCGAGGGGTAGTGGGAGCCACCCCACGTGAAACAGCCATGTCTCCACCTGGGACAGGGATGAACTCCGTGGGGAGAAGCTAGCAGCACCAGCATGGCTCCTCATGGTCCACGCCACAGGACTTGCCACAGGACTATGCTCCACCGCAGCACCACTCTTCCTGAGGAAAAAACACTCCCACCCAAAGAAGTGCAGTGTGTGTGTTTCCAGCCAGAGGCATGGGACATGGAAACCATTTGCTGCTCCTTCAGGTGTCTCCTTTAAAAGAGCCTGGTGCCTCTAGTTACATTATTTTCATGCTTGCCACATAAGCTCATGAGATGTTGTGAAGTGATACCAAGAATTACAAAATAATTCTATTTGAAAGGGCTTCAGTTCCCCCATGAAATGCCATGGCTGTAGAATGCCAACCTTCCTAAACCAATGGCTCTGCATGGCACCACTAGAAATACTTAATTTCACTCTGATTCAGGAGAATGACAGGTTTCAAAACCCAGACATTTCTCTTAAATCAGAAATTCCAGAGTTTTCCCGGCTGTGCAACTTGCCATGCACCACCTGCCAGGGACCTGTTTGCAGCAATGCTGATCACAGCCTTCACCAGAGAGGAGCTGGCAAGGGGCTGCACAAGAAAACACTTCTCCCACTTCAAAGAGGTCGCATTACCATTTAAATTTCTACATTTTCTTACATTGTCTCAAGATTTCCTCTTTTAAAGAGCTGATCTCCTGCAGCAGCCCCTTGCTACTGCTGTGAGCCCAAATTCAAGATACCCAGCTGATTCCCAGTCTTCTGCTAAGCAGGCCTGGACCCGCAGCAGGGTGCTCTGTGGTTTTTTGGGGCTGTTTGCTTCAAATAAAGTTGTTCTCCCCTTCATGGGACACTTCACTGAGTCTTTGTTATCACAGCTCCAGTGTACTACACAGAAACGTTTGGCATAGAGTGCCAATCCAGGAGGAAATTCTGTTAACTATAAATATTAAATTTATTATTTCATGTAAGGATACAGATTGGTATTATCTTTTTCAAAATGCAGTTACAATTTATGATGCAAAACCAGGTGAGAAACAGGGGACACCTTTGGACATCCAGGAAAATAGTAAGTGCTTGAAAACTTTTAACTCTGAGACAGGGAGTTTTTAATTTAACTCGCTGACCATCAGCCAAGCTCTTCTCTCTTCATGTGATAGTAAAGGACCTAGGTGCTGGGAAACAAAGCAAGTATTAGTTTGGCTTCTCTCTTGCATATCTACAAAAAAAGGCCAAATTAATTGCACACGGCAGCCTGACTTCATAGACTTTGTGCTAGGGAAACCCCCTGACAAGTGGCACAAAAGCCAGCAGCGCTGCACAGTGTGCAGGAGCATGAACTCACTGCTGCAGCTCTATTCCCAAACCAAGAGAAGCTGTGGCATTGAAATGCCCATGCCAAGGACAGCAGGAAAGATATCTGAGTGACTCAAAATTACAAACCAAATAGTTCATAATCTGGCTGCAAAACGTTGTGCTTTCAGCCAGGGTAACAGCTGTGTGAGATGCACCAAGGTGATGGTGCTCGCAGCTAAAGACCAGCTTTGCCTTCCTAAGCTGTGATGCAGGTAGGGACCTGCAAATCTGCCTGTCCCTGGATCCATCACTCTTGCAGCCCCTGCAGAAAGCACCCTACTTTAGTGGCCACCCCTGTCTGGTAAGCATCCCTTTCCAGTGAGCACCCATCTCTGGTGGGCACCACTCTCTAATGAGCACCCATGTCCAGTGGGCACCCCTCACCAGTGGGCTCTCCTCTCTGGTGAGCACCCCTGTCTGGTGGGCACCTCTATCCAATAAGCACCCTTCTCTGGTGGGTACTGCTCTCCGGTGAGCATCCCTCTCCAATGAGCACCCCTCTCCAGTGGATACTCCCCATCTCCAGTGGGGTCTCACACCTGCAGCTGGTGCCCAGGTTTGCAGTGCCCGAGGGCCGGGATGCTCAGGCACGGAGGGAGCCAAGCTTTGGCAGGACACAGGGCTGCTCAGCATCGCTGAGACCTGGCCAAAAGTAAGCTGCAGAGTGCAGGCATGGGGTTCTGGCTGAGGGGGAGACTTGTGCACAATAGAGAGAAAAAACAGAGAGAGGGAAAAATAAAAAGAGACAGCTTTCAATTGGCTGAACTAACTGTTGTACATACTTTTAGGAGGCTGAAATGAAATATGTCTGTACAACTCTCTTGTGCTTTCTGCTCGAAGCCCAAGAGAGTGTCTTCAACACAACTGGTAGCTCCAATCTGCTGGGCACATGGAGTGGAAAAGCAAAATCAGTCTGAGGTTGACCTGCAGCCTTGTGCTCACAATGCATAATATTCCTTCTCCACAGACCAGCACTGTGATCCTAATCTTCACCAATGTCAAAGAAGGCACAGAGGTGAGGAAATCTGCTGCCAGTCTGGAGGCCTGCCCACTGCCAGGGTCCTCCAGCCCTGCTGGGCAGAGCATCGCCTGCCCAGTCTGCCTGCCCACCAGCACGAGGTCTGGCTGGCTCCCACAAGTCTTGCTTTCTGAAATAGTGCTGCCTGCTTGGTGACAGGTGTGTTGGCACCCACAGCAGGTGCTTTGGCTCCTTTGGTTCATGGACACCCTGGGACTAATGTGTAATTCCTGGTTTATTGCTTCAGTAAAATTTGGAAAAACAAGTAGAAAAAACTCAGCTCTTTACTTTCCTCTGCTATCATATTTAGTCAATTCATTAACTTTACTCTCTCCCTAGCCTGTCTCCAGTTAGCTGTTAATTTCAGGTGCTAAAAATGTAATTTAGTAACTGCACAAGACCAAGAGGGAGAAGATAATTCACTTCTCTGCCTCTTAGGGGACCTGTACATAAAGTAAATGAACCCAGACTTGTAGTTATATAAAAGTTGGTTGGGGGGGGGGGGGGGGGGGGGGCGGGGCGGGGGGAGGAAATCAGTGTAAGCAGACAACTGGCAAACTCAAGTATCAAAAATTACGAGCCCTAATGGACTCAGTCGAAGACACTCTATCTTCAGTTGAAAGGGCTAGGAATTTGTCAACCAGGCGTAATTAGAACTTGATGAAGTGTTGCAGTGCTGCAGCATAATGCATGCAACGATGTGGCCTTGATATAAAGCCCTTTCCCTTCCCCAGTGAATCCCTTCTGCATCCTCAGATTTATGCAGTGGCTTGGCCACAGGCAAGCAAAAGAACTGGTTAAGAGCTGACAGAAACACACCCGACGATAACTCCAGGTTTAACCCAAAAAGAAGGAAAATCTATGGATGCCCATTCAAGCTGAAACTCTAAGAAATCATTAGTAAGCCAAGTTCAATGATGATGACAAAAGAAATTTAGGGATGAAATGGAATTATTGGCATTTGCTTAAGTTTGCCAGTTTCAACAGCAGAGGGAAAAGATCTGTGCTGGGGAGCTTGCAAAGGAAAATACAACTTTAGGGGATGCACACAGCAGTGGGCTGGTGAGTATTGAAGCTGTAGACAAGGACCAAACCTCCGTCTGTGTGTGGCTGTGCTGAGCTCACCTGGTCACGGGCAGCTCCTGACCAGAGCCAGGGTCAAAACCTCCATCCATCCTCTAGTTCATGTTCATGGGATGAAGTAGCCATCTCCTAAGATGTCTTGAGCCCATGGTGTCTGGAGGCTTCCAAGTCCCTCCTCATCAGCAAACCTGCAGCACTATCAGTGCAACACAGCTGAGGTATGTTACCCATCTGACACAAGATGCAGTTCTGTCTGTTGGTCCAAATTTTCACCATCCTTCCTCAGATAAATGAAGGTGCTCTCGTACTTCTGGTGTGTAAATGCCTTGTTGCTGGGTTGGATGATCCCTGTTATTCCTTTTGCTGAAAATTAAAAACAGTGTAAGCAAGGTGCTATGTCGAAGTTCAGTCCAGGGGAGATTCATACACAGCTGTTTACTTGCCTGTGTCAGCACTTTTAATAGCCCTACGTATGGATTGGCTTCCCCAGCAAAGCAGGAAAACTCTATCCCAAATCCTGATGAAAGGTCAGGTTATGGCTTAATTTTAAAGTGAATTGCCTGGAAGCTATGGGATGGTCTGCAAAACCAGTTCTCCATCTATGAGAAACTAAGCAAAGAGAAAGACCTGTGCCTGATTTTAACTTTCTGGTTTAGTTTCAGTGTAAAAATTTTGAAAAGCGTTTATTTGCTCTCTATAAAAAAAAATAAAATAAATTCAAACTGGCAGATAGATTCATTTAAGCCTTATTGATATCCTACATTTCTTCCTCCAAAACCCAATTTTTTTATTAAGCATTGTAATATTTACCAAAAATATTACATAATTATTATAATTTTTACTTGATCTGTAATGTTGAATCTTTAATTTGTTTGAGCAAAAACTAGCCAGTTTTAGAGCTAAGGCTTTTGACTAACCCAGAAAATCCCTTCCAGTGTTGGAAAGCCCCTTTGCTGACCATTGCCAGAGGATATTGAATCAGACAGACCACTGGCTGTGACCAGTCTGTCCTTCTCTTCATCCTTTGATTTCAGGTGTTGTCACCCTACATTTTCCCTCCATTTCTCCAGGGATGGTATGCGGAGGCTCTGGCAGGGTTCGTAGGACTGTGTTGCTGCAGAGCAGTGATGGGCAGATGCAAACGGTGATCCAGCCAGCTGACTGCAGGAATGCAGAGGAGGTATGGCTCCCTTTCACCCTGCCTGTGGTCACACATCGTGCCTTCCTCCTGATTTCAGACACTTCTTTTGATCTGAACCAGGATTATGAATTTCAGAGGGCATCTTGTCTCATAAAGACACTTGCAGGGTGAAGGACGGCAAGAAAAGGCTTTTCAGTCTATTTCTTTATTTCGTTTCCTTTTCTTTAAGGGCCATCAACCATTCAATCAAAGTGCCTGTACAGGAAGGGTCTCGTGACGATGCTTCTCCTCACCTCCCCCACACCCAGAGACAGGCAAGGCACTAAAAATGATGGATTGTCCTCCCACTCAGACATCAGATGAGCTGTTTGCAGTGCAGTGTAAAGCCTCACACCGGGGGAATGCTTGTCCACCCTGGAAGAGAGATGGATACTGTAGGGGCAGAGAGGGGGCAGGAGCTGGGAAAGGGCAGGCTTCTGCTGGGTGGGTGAGGACCTGGCCACCCTGGAGCCAGTAAGAGAGTGGAGGCTGGGACTACTGGGTGAGGACAGGTCTGTCAGGGCAATCCTGGAGAGTGTTGGGCCTCTGCAGCCTGTTCATTTGTGGAGGTATGTACATACAACATATACCTCCAGACACGCTACCTTATCTCCCAACTTCTTTGCTGCCTCTTGCTGTTTTACAATGGCAAAGAAAGCCTTCTACCCACACCTTCCAGCTAATTTTTTTATTTCTACAATAGTCTGTACTTCAGCAAGATTGGGGACATTTAATAGGTAATATAATCAATTTCTGACAAAGTATGTTGGGTTCATTCTTCCTTAGCCAGCAGAGAAACCATTTGTCCTTTTTCCCTCCCCCCAAGATTTTAAACCCTCCTCCTTGCCTAATTCAGTGAAGAAACTGGAGCAGACCTGAGAAACTTAAAAGGCATCAAAACAGTTAATTTACTCTATTTCCCTACTTTGAGGTCCGTCAAGAGCTGGCATGAGTCCCCTAATCTGCAAGCCCTGTGCAGAAAAAGCAACTTGAGATACACCCAGCAGTTCTCCAGCTCTTCATCATGACCACTAGTCATGCCCCCCAGCAGTTCTGTCAGTCTATGCACTCCTGTCTTCCAATCAGATTTAAATGTATGCATGGTGCTTCCTGCCTTTCTTTGGCAAGCAATGAAGGACACCATCTTGGTTGTACTAGTCTCCTCATGAAGGCTGGATTCATCAAGCCGGAGTGGCTAGTCTAGGGACCTGTCCTTTGCAGAGCTCTGTGCCATGGGGCAACCACACTGAAACATGCACTTGTCACACACAATAGCTTCTTCAGTTCAGCTGTTGACATTGCTCAACAGACTTCATTTGATGGGACATCAATTAGTCCTGCCATAGGTGTCCACTTTGCACATGCCTTACTTGACAGAAGCCATCAGGTAGTGTTTTTTTCTGGACCTCAGTTTCACTGGAAAACAATAACCTGGGGCTCCAAAGTTCCCCAGGTATGTGGGGAACAACCTCACCTGACTGCAACTCTTCCATGAAAACTGGGCTACAAGCTTAAAAAAGTTTCTTCAAGAAGAGGGACCTCCAGCACCTGCAGCTGGCTGGAGGAGTGCTGCTCTTGGGGCAACAGGGCAGCCCATGAGAGTGTGCATGCTAGGGGTCCAGGATCCAACTGCAGACTTAACAGCCATGTCATGTATTCTTCTCAAAACTTGCAGCACCAGCCAGAATGGTGCTTTGGAAATCTCCAAAGGCTCCACAGCCAGACCTGAATGCTTCTACGCTGAACATCAGGTGCTGGAGTTAATAAAGATTAATATGGGTTTACCGGCAACCAGATTTGTTTGCTTGACTCCTAGTGGAGTTGGAGGAAGCTTAGGCCTGCATTTCTCAAAGGTCTGCCTTTCTTGTTTGGAACAGCTTCATCTGGTTGGCAGATTACTTCTCCCACACTAAAAAATAAAAAGAAGTTCATAATTCATTTTAATAAAACAATTATTCTTTTTAATTAAGATAAGCATCACATACATTTTCTAGCAGTTCCTCTATGCCTATCCAAGAACATCTTGCCATGAGAGACTACTATCAGAACCGACTTTGCAACTAATAATGTGGTCTTCGTCACTTAACTCAAAAGTCCCTATCGGCTTTAGCACAGTGAAGCATTAAGGAAATGAAACATTTTTTAAAAATGCATACCCTCAAGTCTGATTTGTTGAAAGCATTTCCTGAACTGACAAGCTACATGCCGTGTGTGTAGTTCCCACTGGGAACTTTCAAAATTTGAGCAGCAGTTTCTAATCACTGACTATCATTAGCATTTTAGTGAATAGATTTTTGATAAGAAAAATCTTTGCCCTGTGAAAAAAGATCCTGACATTTTTAGTGCAAACAGGACTTCTCTTTTAATTATTCCTTTACCTCTGCTCCAGGCATTGGGTACTGCAGTGAATATTCCTGTTGTGCCCTAGCAAGGGGGTATGGTGCTCTGGCAGCAAGTGCTGTCACTATGCTGAAACTTTACACCATCACTTACATATAACTGCACTGTATGATATGTCTTCTGCTGTGCACAGCAGTGAGGCAGGGGGTGGGTTCCCATTGTAAAGGGCACACCAGCACTTCTGGTGGACCTCGCAGCAGCTGAGCTGTGCCAATGCCATTGCACTGCAGCCTGATAGCACTGGAGACCTGAGCAGAGCAGGTGGGACCCCAGATTAAGGATACTACTGGCAAACACACACACCACAGCAACTTCTGAGGAGAAAGCTTTGGTTGTTTCAAGCTTGAGGGCAGAAGGCTCTGCAGAGGGATTGGGGCAGGCTGTGCTGATGGGCCAAGGCCCATCGTATGAGGTCCAACAAGGTTCAGTGCCAGGTCCTGCACATGGGTCACGACTACCCCACGCAATCTGCAGAGCTGGGGCAGACTGGCTGGAAAGCTGCCCGGTGGGACAGGACCTGGGGGTGCTGGTCAGCGGCTGGCTGCACATGATCCAGCAGTGTGCCCAGGTGGCCAAGAAGGCCAACAGCACCCTGGCTCCTGTCAGAAACAGCATGACCAGTGGGACCAGGGCAGTGACTGTTTCCCTGTGCTCGGCACTGGTTAGGCCACACCTCAGATTGTGGGTTCAGTTTTGGGCCCCTCACGGCAGGAGGGACGTAGAGGTGCTGGAGCGTGTCCAGAGAAGGGCAACGGGGCTGGGGAAGGGGCTGGAGCGCCAGTCCTACGAGGAGTGGCTGAGAGGAATCGGGGCATTTAGGCTGGAGAAAAGGATGCTAAGGAGGACCTTACTGCTCTCTACAGCTGCCTGACAGGACGGTGTAGGCAGGTGGGGGTCAGCTTCTTGTCCCAAGTAACAAGCAATAGGGCAAGAGGGAGCGGCCACAGGGGGTGGGCTTCATTTGCACCAGGGGAGGCTTAAATTGGGTATTAGGGGAAATTTCTTCACGGAAAGGGTGGTCAGGCATTGGAACCGGCTGCCCAGGGAGGTGGTGAAGTGACCTTCCCTGGGGTATTTAAAACACACGTAAATGTGGCACTTGGGGACATGGTTTAGTGATGGACTTGGCAGTCCTGGGTTAATGGTTGGACTTGATCTTAAAGATCTTTTCCAGCCTAAATGATTGTATGATTACAAGCTGTAGAGCCAAATATGTAGACTACAGGAAGGGAAGGCAAGGCAAGGGAGAGGAAGTCTTCAAGCCCTCCATGGCTGAATGATGCCCCTGGATTGTGTTTGCAGGACCACGGAAACCCCGCAGAGGTGAGTAAAAATTGCAGTGCTACGGAGGGTCTCTCCGGAGAAGGGGAACTGCCCAATGAAACAGAGCCAGGACTGAGCTTAGCAGCAAGCCATGATCCTCCACATGGCTGAACAGTCACTGTGCCTCTGCCACAATCCCTGCAGCCTCAAGAGCTCAGGGACCAGGACCAGGAGTTAGAATGGATGAGACTACAGCCTGCATGGGCTGACAGACCCACTCCAGCACCACCCCACCAGGTTGTGCATCCTTCACCTATCTCACTTTGTATGAACACCATGAACTGCAACACATTTTCCTAGCTTCTTGCTAGGTAAATATCACTCTGCTGGACTGGGCGGGAGTTCTTGCATTACTTCATGTGCTTTAGCTGAACATCATGTCATGCCCCCTGTCAAAAAATAACTACTCCGTTATTTTTACAATTTATTTTAAGAGTGGGGCCAAAGGAGAGATGGGGCAAGTGCTCTGTGATGTGAATGCAGCAGTGCTGAGTAACAGCCTTTGGTTTTCACCAGTCTGGTGTTTTAGCAAGAACTCATACCATCCTAGGGGCTGGAGCTGAGGGAAAGAGCTGTTCCATCACAAGCAGTGCCAGGTTTTTCTTGAGATGTGTCTGGTGATGTGTGTGTGTGGAGTGCAGGAGAGGAACCCTGACTTTGGAGAAGGCACCAGGAAGACTATCCAATCCAAGATGCCTGGTCCCTGGCAGCACGTGCCTGAGCCTGGCCAGATGGTCAATGCTGCCTTAGGCAGCCTTTCTCCTGAAACATTTGTGCCTCAGGCAATAAGGAGAGAGGAGAAGAAATTAGCCCTGATCAGGAGGGGTTTATGAGCATCCACTCCACGATTTCTGGTCCTTCTGAAGTCCCATGGACTCAGCTACTGTCAGCTCCTTCATAACTGGGTCCACTTGCAGCCTACTCTTCACTCTGTTGGAGTCCAACAGCTCCTGAGCTCTTCCACCTTGGGTATTGCAACTGCCACCCCTTCTCCTCATCTCCCTCCCATTAGGAGCCATTTACCTTCTGCTTGCTGACATTCCTTGGCCAGGGAAAGCAGTGCTGCTCTCTGCAGAGCGAACAAGGTGAGGAGGGGATCTGGAACACAGGAGGTTCCATCTGAATAGGAGGAAGAACTCTAATAGTGACTGAGAAGTGTAAGAGGCTGCCCAGAGAGGCAGTGGCATCTCCTTCTCTGGAGACATTTGAAACCTGCCTGGACACAAGCCTGTGTGACCTGCTTTAGAAAAGCTTGCTTTGGCAGGGGCTTGGGCTAGATGGCCTCCAGAGGTCCCCTGCAACCCTGACCATGCTATGATTCGGTGATTTTCTGATCTATCCACCTCCAGCAGCATCTCCCAGTCCAGCGTAGACACAGGCTGCGTGCACCACTGGCTGTCACCGCCTGTGCTGGAGCCCACCAGCAACACTGGGCTGAGGTCTCACACAGCTCAGCAGCCCTGCCTTGCCTGCCTTCATCTGCCCTGGCCCTGCTTGCTCCTCCTGGCGATGGACACGCTGCCTGGGATCTCACCTCAGTGGGCAGGGAACAACAATGAGCCGGCAGAGGCGGGCCGGGTGGAGTGAGGGCCCTGAGCGACACAAGGTCCTGTGTGTAGCAGGTGAAGTGCTCATCCAAAGCCACCTGACCCACCTTTGGGCTTCCTGAAGGAAAACATGGCCTCTAATGGCTGCTTTACCCCTGGGGCCAGCCCCCACTCCGTTGTGGCAGGGGGCACCTCTCCTCAGGGCTTGGCTTGGCGTGAGGGGAGCAACGGAGTGTCAGGAGGGGACATGGTGGGGCAGGCCAGGCTGTGGTGTGGGGCCCGACCTGTCCCTCCCAGGGAGCTGGGGAGCTCTAGGCCCAGCCAGAAGAGAGAGGAGGAGACCGGGGCTGGGGTGAAGCACCATGGCTGGGATTTTTTGAGGAAGGTGAAGAAGAAGGGTTCACGAAGAGCTCGCAACTCCTTCTCCCCGCCATGTACCCAGCCACCCTCCTGCCTGACAGGGAAAAGGCGAGGTGCTGACAGCGCTCGGCAGAGAAAAAGGGATGGGAAAGAGGGAGAGGCTGGCTGCAATCCCTGCTCAAAGCTGATAATTAATAAATGAAATGCCCTGGGACTCCACTAAAGCTTCCTCAGATGACTTATCTGTCGTGGGCTCGGCAAAGCATTAAATGGCCATTTTCTGACAGAATGACTTCACTGCGTCGGAGCTTCCTTGACTTTGTGAGGAATATTTCTCCCCTCCTCCCACCCTTTTTTTTTTTTTTTTTTTTAAATCTTTTCTCTTTCTTCCTCCCTCTCTCCCTCCCTCTCCCTCTCTCTCTCCCTAGTTGACGGCTCTAGTTCATTTCTGCCTATTTAATTGGGCCCCGGATGAATTTACTCGACAGGGCCATTCATCATGTGGCAGCGGCTGGCGGACGAGCCCAGGGGGAGTGGGGCTGACAGCTCCGGCAGCCTTGGATGCTGCCTGACTCTGGAAGTTCACATATTTGGGCATTAGTGCAGCTATTAGTTTAACAAGCTTCGTTTATCCCTGTCACTACCACTTCAGCTTCCCATGTAATCATTTGAAATGTAGATTACTGCTAGACAAATGGGACAGAGCAAGAGTACACAGGAGGGAAAAAAGTGACATGGATTGCTTGTTACAAGCTGTGGGGTTTTTTTCCCCTCCCCTCTTTTAATCCCTTCCAGTGCGAGTGCTTTGATTAACTTAATATTCGCATTATTTCTATTGTAAGCAGTTTGTCACCTGTGTACACCCCTTTTTAGAAAATAGTTGGTATTATTGACCCAAAGAGAAGGTTTATAGAAATTATACTGGTGTCCAGGGGTCTGAGGTCTGTGCACACCCAGCCCTCTCCCTAGGAGCTGCTGAAGGTCAGTCTCTGCCAGCCAGATACACCTATGGATTCTGAAACTGGACCTTCCCAGAAGGGGTCTGTTCCCTATGGTGGAAGCCATCTGAGGTGTTGTGATAGGGCAATGTGGCAAGTTTAATCAGCCCTGCCAGCCTCCATTTTAAAGGCTTTTGCCCACCATGTTGTTTTTGCACTGCAGGGGTCAAGGCAGACCAATGTCCCCAATGTACAAAGAAAGGTGTTGTATGCAGGAATAGTGTTCCTGTCTATTCTGCCATCCTTACTCCCTGGTCCTTCCCTGATCAGCCAGGCCCTGGGAGCTCTTGGTCAGCTGGTTTTGCACCTTAACTCTTGCCACTGCCATGTGCCACTGCCCTTTCTCTGTCACTCCTTCCCAGACATACAATCATAAAACCATATAATCGTTTTGGTTGGAAAAAGACCTTTAAGGTCATGGCATCCAACCATCAACCCAGCACTACTAAGCCCACCACTAAGCCATGTCACTAAGCACCACGTCTACATGTCTTTTAAATCCCTCCAGGGATGCTGACTCCACCACTTCCCTCCTTCCTATAAATCTCACAATATTCCATGCTTGCACCTGCAAGACTTTGCATTTCATCATGTGAAGGATGTGTTGTTCAAGTAAAACCAGCACACTTTACAGATTCAAGTGATCTACCAAGCCAGACACTTCACTAACCTGTGGTGTCTGCAGACTTTGCCACTGTGGGCTTGGGATTTTCTTCCTTGTTCCTCATAGAGCTAAGTGGAATTTAGAAATTCTGCTCTGGGGAATTCTGGTCATTCAGCACCCCTGTCCACACTTGAGCATTAAAATTCAGGAAATTCTTCAGATATTTTTTTTGTGGTTTAATCCATTTGAAGACACTGGAACGTGTAATGAGAAAACAGTCAAATGGAAGTTGCCTAAATTCCCTGGAGTGAAAGATGCATGTGCTATTTGTCTCTGGAACTGCAATTATGGTGGTGTCCCTCTTGCAAGAAACATGCTGGCAGCTCTGGGTTTGGATGTGATAGCTGGTATCACCATGGTTCGCTCTGTACATCTTCCATCGCTTCCCCTATCTGCACAGTAAGATCTCCAAGGTGCAGCTTGTGATATGTTGTTATCCCTTTCCAAGCCACTGCGAAGTGACACAATTCATTTATCCCTCACTCTGCAGCTCTGGGACTCCCCTGAGGGCCTCAGCAGCTGGTGTCTTCTTTAATGAAAACAGCTCACAGGTCCGTGTCAAGCCTAGTGGCAGATCAGATCAAAGGCAGCTGATTTTCTTTCGTCAGCAACAAGCCAAGGCACAGCACCCAGACACCTTCCCATTCCCCCATCAACATGACTGGGACAAAGAGGAAGGTCCTGGCTGGACTCCGGTAGGAATCTCAGGCTTGTGCCCCTGGTTTGGCTCCGCAAAGCCCCTTAAGTATTTCTTCTCTTCTGTGTCCTATTCCAGCCCTGTAGAGCTCCAGGGGTGCAACAGGAGACCAGATCTTCCTGTCATTCAGGGAATTCTGCAGGAGATCCAGCGTCAGTGGGATGAGGAATTATTCCAGAAAAAAAGCCAGAAGGAGAGAAATAAAAGAGGGGGTGGGGGTGGGGGGTGGGGGGCGGCGGAGTGGGTGTGAGGGGGAGGCAGGAACAGGCAATGGGAGTGATTAATGGGTGCTTGTCTCCCTGTCCGAGCTTGGAAAATCACTGCTTTGCAATAGTGAGGACATCCCTGAGATTCCCCAGCTGAGCTGGAGTTCCCTAGCCAGCTGTGCACTCCTGCCCTGCTGGGATGGGTCAGCCCCAGCCACTCTCAGAGCTCAGGGACTGCAGTCTCCAGAGAACAGGAGCAAATATGTTGATTTAAGGTTCTCTGGCATGCTTGTTCCTCCGTGTAGAGCGCTACCTGCTTCAGCTGCTTCCCCATCAGCGTAGTCAGTGTCTCTGCTCTCAGGCTGGGCCATCACAGGCAGCTTCTTCCCTTCATTACTGCACACATGGAAAAGAATAACTGATTCGAAGCCACATCACCTGGGACAGGGATGTTGCAGCCAACCATTGGTTGAACACACCTGAGCTCCTGTGGTTTCTGACCCATGTCACTACTAGAAATCCATCCTCCCAGCCTGTGCCCAAAAATATCTGTTGGGGTACAGGGCGTAGGAAGTAGGGGATAAATCACCTGTCTCCTACTTTCCGCAGCACTATTTTGGCCAGAAGACAGCTCTGACGAGCTGGTTTCATAGTCAGACTCCTTTGGATGCCACCTTTGCTGGGATGCCTGTGATTTTCAAGTAGGGTAAAACGGATTCTCCAAGGCACTGGTGCCATTGTCCGCATGGTTGTCTCTTCAAGAAGGTTCAGCAGAAGACTGTTCATCATTACTGTCTGTTAGAAACCATTAAGTTCCTGGGCTCTGATGAATTTGAATCCCATGCATGCCTAGGAACCTTGGTTACAGTGACTGCATCCTGAGAAAAGCCCAGCTTTGGTAATGTATATCTGGTCAATACCTCAGGATCATAGAATCTTTGAATGGTTTGGGTTGGTAGGGGCCTTAAAGACCATCTAGTTAAAACCTTCCTGCCATGGACAGGGACACATTCCAGCAGATCAGGTTGCTCAGAGCCTCATCCAGTCTGGCCCAGAACACTTCCAGGAAGTTATTTTCTGGCAGTCATCGGGATCCTCACCACCCACCTGACAAGTCTGAAAGTCTTGAAGCTCCCATCACCAACAATTTTTTGCTACCTTTCCAGAATGTGCTTGCAGCCCAGAAGAAGGGCATTTGCAGATCAAGTGGAGAACTGAGGAGTTTGGCCAGAGGCACCACGATCTGATGGCAGTTTTGCAGTCACTTGCAGTGTGGCCCTTCTGCGTCACAGGAGAGCTAGGAATTGTTGTCCTTATTGTAATTAATTATAAGCTATTAGCTAATAATTAATTAACTATTAAGTGACCAAAAATAGTTTTAGAAGGCCTTACATGCTCATGAATTTTTCAAGAAGCTCTTTTAAATGAAAGTGTTTTCTGATGTCCAGTGAAATGCCTCTCTGAATAAAAACACCTATGTGACACATGGTCTGAAAAGGTGGGGAATAAACCCCAAGGTAACATGCTGACTCCCTTCAATGACTTCTTTTCTTTAAAAAAACCTACTGAATAATAATGTACCAATTTTCCACCAACTGTCAACAAGTCTGGGGAAGTTTTTTAGCCTGTCAAATGCCAGTGATTCCTCAAACTTGCATCCTCTGGTTCCCATGCAGCTTCTTCACTTCTCTCCAAGCTAGCACATAGCTGGGTTGCAGGGGCTGAGCTGAGCACTGCTTTCAGGTACTTGTCAAAAAGTGATTTCACATCATGTGCCAGTGGTACCAGCACCTGCCTTGCCTGGAGGTACGACCCTTGCTCCCCTACTTTGAAATAATGGTGTTTTCGAAAGGGTTTGGTATTTGCCCCAGCGTTTGCCTCTGCTCACCCTTTGCAAAACACGCTCTACAGTGCGGGGTGCATTTGGGGATCTGATTTTAAGGGTGTGTGAGGTCTGCTGAGGATGGCGTGTTGCTGCTGTCAAATCCAATCCAGAAAATTCATGATCACCCATGGGGATGCTTCAGCAAGAATGGTTCATTTGCCAGCAATGGATGCTTTTTCTGAATAAGTAGAAAAATACTAGAGAAATAAATGCATCTGGAAAGGAGACTTTTCCTGGCCAAACACCAGTGTTTCAACTATCATGCTTCCTGAAGGTTTGTGGATAAAGAGTGATTTCCTGTCTTGGGAAACAGATTTCCATGCAAACAATAACCCAAACCCCAGTAAGCAGGACTTCCCTTTTCCCTGAAGTGAAATGTGAATAGCTCCCACCAGAAATGATGAAATGTGAACAGATCCCACCAGAATGGCTGTTTGAATGCATCGTGGTTTTCAGTTTCTTTGACTGTTTAGATTTGAGGCCCAAAAGCCAACACATAATCCACAGCCATTTGAGATGTGGAGGATGTGTATCTGCTAAAACTTCATTTAACCTCAAGGGACTAGCCTCACCACTTGTCAAATATTTCTCTTTCCTTTATGCTTCAAGGCCAAGCAAAAAAAAAAAAAATAAAAAAAAATCCTTCACTCAACATTCAAGCAGTAATTATGACTGGACTTTACAAATGGAACATAAATAAAATTACATAGCTAATTAAGATGTATCATGAACTGAAGCTTGTTTCTATGATACTAATTGCATATTTCACCTCCCTGTTAAATGAATTTGATAGTCAGAAAATAAGCTATTCATGTTATGCAGTAGGAGAGGTTTCAGTGAGCAGGTACTGCCCTCTGTCCAGTGGAATGTCAGGCCCCCCAGCTAGACCCAAGATTAACAGGGTGAATTGATGAGCCTTTTTCCCAGCCCTATAAGGAGTCTGATTTTGAATGTTCCAGATTTTTGTCCTGCCCTGACCCCCTTTCACCCGCAAGACGTGCATGTACAGAAGAGTAAAATCCATTGAAACAGTGTAAGTGTTTCAAATACAAACTGATTTATTGCAACTTTTATTCACAGACGAGACAGGTTAGCAAATTAGCTTGGCTACCTCTACCTCTGTCTAGCAACAGCCACCCACAGCATTTGTTGTTTTAACTGTATAATTAATTTAACTTAATTAATAAGTTAACATTAAAGTAAGTTAATTGGTTTAATTCTGTAATTATCTGTGGTTCTGTACAGCAGGCAGACAGAGAGCTGCCCACACTGATCATCACGTGAGGATGCAGTAATTACAACATTAACGTAGGACCTGGAAAGGACGATTTAAAGTCTTCACTCTGTGGAGGGTGTTCCTCGTGGACTTGACCAAGTCCTGGGATCCTCTTTTCCTCATTGTGAAGTGAGGATGACTGCCTCGTCTCACAGCAGGGACACATTTCTATACATGTACGTAAGTGTATTTAATACATCTAATATAAATGTAGGTCGAGTATTTCTGGGGAGCGCTGCCTTTCAAAAAAACCCAAAAATCGCCGCATGAAGGACTGAAACCTAGGGTCTGCCACACAGAGGGACAGAGAAATATTTCAAGATTAAATGCTTTAAGTCCTGCAGTGAGGGAGAATGGAGCAGCGTACCCATGCCACAGCCTTTGCTTGCAGCAGGGGCATGCTCTGTGACCTCCTGCCTTGCTCCCTGGGCATGTGACCCTCATTCCTCCACTTCTTGTTGAGAAGTTTTTCTCAGCTGTTAGCAACTTTGGAAAAAGGGCACAGTATCTGCATGGGCTGAGGTACATCCCCAGGAAAAAACAGTAATTTTCCCCCAGAGAGCTGCCCATGATTGAACTGGTCCAACTTGCTGCCAGCTGTAGAAAAACTGTCCACAGCGCAGTTTTAACAACAGGCAAGACAAATGGTGGAGAAGTAAACTTTGCACACCTGTGTATTCAAGGCAAGTGTTGCTGTGGAGGGGTCACACATTTTGGTTATGAAGCACTGTTTCATTGAAATACAGGACATGGCTCACAAGTTGGCAGGTGGTGAAGGAGAGTGGTGTCAGGTGCTGGATCCAGCACCTCAGCAGGTGTCCATGGCCCATGTCCAGCCAGCAGCACAGCTGAGCACGCGGTCCCAGCAGACGCACGCAGACACACATGTTTGTAACACATACATACGTGCGAGCATGGCCAGCCACACCAATCGACACAAATGCACGGAATGCACACATGAACACAGGCAGCACTGTCGGCCTCATTCTGCTCCTTCTCTTGCTGAGTAGGACAGAGGTTCATGTCCTGGTTTCAGCTGGGATGCAGTTAATTATCTTCCTAGGAGCTAGCACAGTGCTGTGTTTTGGCTTTGGTGTCAGACTTTCCAGTTCCTCAGGCCTGGCTAGCAAGAAGGCCGGAGGGGCACAGGGAGCTGGGAGGGGACACAGCCAGGCCAGCTGACCCCAACTGGCCAGAGAGGTATTCCCTACCATGGGACGTCACGCCTGGTATATGCACCTGGGAGTTGGCTGTCGTGGGTATGTCGTTGCTCGGGGGCTGGCTGGACATTGGTCAGCAGGTGATGAGCAGTTGCATTGTGCAGCACATGTTTCTTCTTCCTTTCTTTCTGGATTTTATTCTTTTCGTCCTCTTTTTCATTATAACTCTTATTATCATCGTTATTATTGTTCTTTCATTTTTATTCTACTTCAATTATCAAATTGTTTTTACCTCAACCCTTGAGTTTTACATTCCTTTCCAACTTTCCTCCCCACCGCTCTGGGTGAGGGGGAAATGAATGAGTGGCCGTGTGGTACTTAATTACCAGCTGGGGACAAACAATGACAGTTCACCAGTGGGGTTATATAACCATGGACCAGCCCACGGTTCCTACTGTCCTTCTGTACTTGCAGCTGTACCAAGAGCAATGCCAGATTAAAGGTTTTTCACACTTTCTTCAGGGATGGGTTTGGTGTGTGCCTGACATTCTGGGCTGGATCTTCAGACTTTCCCAAATTTAGGGTTCTATTTTGGATTCGGAGAGCGCATGGTGTTTGTGGTTCATGTTACTGTCTGTCTTAATGAAACTACTCCATGAGTTATTCCAAGTGCTCAGATCTACAGAAATCAGGACACTCACTGGGGCTTGTGAATGGCATGAGCCCTAGGGTACAAAGTTTTGGCATCCTGGTTCCCATTCATCTAACACAGGGGTCCTCAAACTACGGCACGCAGGCTGGATACAGCCCCCCTGCATCCTCAATCCAGCCCCCGGTATTTACAGACACCCCCCCCCCCCCGCCCCCCCCAGCTGGGGGCTGGGGGGGAAACCAAGCAGCTGCAGATGACTGCCTGCCACTTCATCCGCGCCGGCCCTCTGTTTAAAAAGTTTGAGGACCACTGATCTAGCAATTCAGGACTCCTTAATTACAAGTTAGAAATGGATATGAAAAACCTCACTTTATTTAAGAGATTGTTTATTTATTTATTTCTATTTAATGAGTTTATTCAGAACACTCAGTGCCATCAGGGCCAGGGTGCAACCCAGCCCCGGGAACACCATGAGTTTCTCTTCCTTTCAGCTCTGGGAATTTCCATCAAGTGACATTCCCCTCTCCTTCCCCCAGACCCTGTGTGTGATGCGCTGGGCCACACATGGAGCAGGCAGGAGATCCCCCCAGAAGCAGTGCTCTGGCTTCAAAAAGCAGAAATTTTTCTTTTCTGTTTGCCACCTTTTCCTCTCAACCTAGTGTCTGCTCTGGGTGTAATTCTTGACTTGTTCCCAGTAATGACACAAAGCGGTGAAACCAACGAATTGTGAATCAATGACACTTTCATAAAAGAGACATTACAAACTGAAAACATAAAGATCATTTTATCTTTATTAATAGTTTAATGCATATGAGAAAGCAATTTGACATTTTTCACACCTCCAACTCTTTTCTTCATGCATTGCTGAGCAGGCTGCGCCAGAGCTCATCCACTTAAATCCATTTCATAACTCAGTGGATATACAACGGAAGGATTTCAAGGTACAGTAGTACATAACTAGCTGTGTTAAATAAAACTAAGCCATGCCCTCCCTCAAAGTTTTCTGGTTAGAGATTAGAATCGGTGATAATAACGAAATTGAAATCAGACCTGATATTTGAAGTGGTCTGTCCCATTCCATTTCCTCCAGCAATTTGTATGCTCTTGTGTTGAGTATTTCCAATTCTTATCAGGAAACAGCTTTGTTCTGCTGTGTAGTTGGGGTTACCTCACCCAAGCTCCTCCAGAGTTTTCTCTTAGCTGTTCCTTGTCAAATGCTAGCTGTCTTGTGATCAGCCACTGTTTTTTGCATTTCGTTTCCTTGACAGTGTATTGCAAAAGTATGGTGTGATGAGTGCAGTAGACCAAGCTCACAATAGGAAGGCTTTAAGCACAATCAGCATGATAAGGAGTCGTTTCAGCAGTCACACTTTGTCTGTGTCCCACCTTGATCTCATCTCTCCCCAGCTGCACTGCAGCCCAGCTCCTGGCACCATGGTAGGGTGCTTCAGCCTTTCTTCTCCATCTCTGGCCTCTCTCCCCTCTTCACACCACTCCCAGCCTTCACCTCTTTGAGGTCCTTTTCTACCTCAGCTGGACAAGAAAAACCCACCCACATGCAAATGCTTCCCCACCAGGTAGAAAGGCCATGGACAGATGAGGCTGGAGCAGCTCACAGGGATGCATCATGGAGGAGAGGGTGATGGCATGCACACTTATGTCAGCGTTTGCTTATCCTCATCTCATTCTGCTGAGGGGCTGAATAAGCCTCTTGCCCCACCAAACCAGAAAGCAGCCTGTCTGATCTTCAAACAAGTCGTTGCAAGGCTGTGGGAAGCAGCTGGTACGGTGGTAGGCTGTGAAGCATCTCTGGTACCCATGGCAGGCTGCAAGGCAGCTCCAGTACCCATGATGGGCTGCAAGGCATCTCTGGTACCTACCATGGGCTGTGAGACAGCTCCTCACCCATTTCCATAGAAAGTTGAACACTTTGGTGCAAATCTCCTTGGAAAGATGTCCTCTTCTTATGTCCCCGCAGTTGGTTCCTGTTGTCAAGCCATGTCCTGCCACCCAGACTTTTGGTAGGGAAGGTGAAGTACATTGTGGGATCTGGCAGGGCTGGCTCTGGTGCTGTGCCCTAGCAGCATGACTGGGTGGGCTATGGGCTACACGCTGGACAACAATCCAGGAATTAATGATTCAGGTCAGCTGGACTTGTGATGTGCACCCACTTTCTGCCCAGCATTCAAGGACCAGTAGCACCCTAAAGGGTGTCCATGCTACTCTCATGGTGCTCGTCATGATGCTTACCATGGTATCAAAGGTAGGTAGGTCATTTTCCCTTCATTTGCCATGTTTGCAGGGTGTTTGCTGATCCTGAACTGAGGCAGAGCTAGAGCAGCCATGATGCCCTGAGCCAGCGGTGCCCCATGAGAGCCCTGCTTCTGAAACAGCAACCACTGCAGCAGGAACATGAGGGAAAACCCCTCCTCGAGTCTGGGTTTCCAGTGCCTCTTGGGGACCTTGTTTACTCAGATAGCAGTCTTACAAATTACTAATCAAAAAACATTAAAAAAACTACTTTGCATTTTCTCAAAGTTGTTATCCTATTCAGCAAAGAATCATCTTGTGTCTTTATAACTTACACAATTACTGTTCTTGATTAACAACAAAAACTGATGAGCTGGCCTTTCCAGCAGCCATAAGCAGAGTCAGCCAAGCAGAAAATATAAGTGAAGGGAAAACAATTAAAAGTTATTTTAGTTGCTACGTTGGAGTTGATTGTTACATTTACATATTTTTTCCCCATACAGCATGAAAACCTCCACTGCATGCTCAGTGCTACTCTTCCAAAGACAGTATGTGATATACGAAGTCAATATTTCATATTGGTCACATTAGTTTGGAATTAGTAAGCAACACGCATGTGGCAGTTTTGAGACTTCCTTTTATAAATGTGAAATAGATGAATACGGTAGAGAATGATTTGTTAGCTGTGATTATAACGCTTACAGTCCAAAGAAGTGACACAAACCAGGAAGAACTGGCTGTAACCAGCAAGGAAGATGCATATACATTTTTTTGTTGGTGTGATTTGTTTTTAAATAGTCCATTTGCAGTTTTCTGTATCATGTCATGCATTTCATATGAATGTATGGCATGATACAGAAAACTGCAAGAAGAGTATTTAAAAACACATCAACAGCAAAAAATAAAAAAAAAAAAAGAAAGCATCTTGCAAATCCTATTACGCTTTGGTTTTGTCCTAAAATGCATATTTTTACAGGGTTGTACATATTGTTGTCTGGGTATAATAGAATTTAAAGAATCAGCCACGGTCTCATTTAAATTTTTATTGATCATACAAACAGGTGATGATATATTGAAAAATCATCCACATGTTGGCACTTGCTTACAGCTAAATAACTGCTGAGAGAGAAATCCACCAAAACCAGTCAGCAGAGATTTTGTGTGAGGGAGTGACAGTTTCCGTGATGGGTCTAGAGATCTGAGCTCTGTAGTGATTTCTTCTGTGTCCAGCTCTGGGCCTCCCAATACCAGAGAGACATAGACATACTGTAGGGAGTCCAGTGAAAGGCAACTAAGATGCTGAAGGGTCTGGAGCATTTCTCTCATGAGGAAAGGCTGAGACAACTGGGACTGTTCAGCCTGGAGAAGAGAAGGCTCAGAGGGATCTCATCAATGCATGCCAATATTTCATGGGTGGAATGAAGATGAGGGAGCCAGGCTTTTTCCAGTGGTGCCCAGTGACAGGACCAGAGGCCACAGGCACATACTGAAACACAAGATGTTCCCCCTGAACATCAGGAAACAATTTTCCACTGTGAGCATGACCTGGCACAAGTTGCCCAGAAAGAATGTGCAGTCTCCATCCTTGGACGTACCCAAAAGCTGCCAGGATGTGATCCTGGGCAACCTGCTATAGGTAGCCCTCCTTGAGCAGGCTGGTTGTACCATATGACCTCCAGAAGTCCCTTCAAACTTCAACCACTCTGTGATTCTATGAATGTCTCAGATGTTTTCAGACCTTCTCCTGGGACCTATTCTGGTATTGATATTCAAGTGAGTTAGCTGAGTCCATGGTGGCCATGGCTCTGCACAGTCACAGGACAGACATAAGAGCAGCCTTCAGCCCATCTATAAAAGGTGATGATCTGTAGGTCAGAGTGTCTCAGAGCATCATCCGTGTGCCTCCCGAGCCCCTCTCAGACACTTCTTTGGCAGTATCTTTTTGTCTTTGGCGATGTAAGTAGCCACAAGTCAGGTGTCCTGGACAGCGGGCAATCTGAACTGTTTGCTGCCTATGAATATAGATGTCATTGAATTTAGTAGGTCTTTCTAGTCCTCAGTTCTCCTAGTAGTAAGAAATGCATCAGTATAAAATGAAGATTTGCCGCATATCTGAGCTGCTCAGGTGCTCTGGTCCTGTCTGGATCTAGTCAAGTGAGCAGGTATTTGTCAACATGGATTTAGCTTGGTGTCTTTGGTTTGGCATGTGCCAGCTAGCCCAGTTCCTCTATAAAGAACCTGTGAGATGCAAGTTGTGACGGTGACTACTGAAGCAATGCATTACCTTCTCTGTACTGAGGGCTTGTATGTAACACATGTGTCTTTACCACTGAATCACTGCTCTTCGTTTACACAGCCACATAATGGACACCTCCTGGTCTTGATGCTTTTGCTAGTAAAAATAGAACTGAAATAAATAAAATGAGAGGACAAAGAATGAAACAAGATGGTAGGATGATGGTGTTGGCACAAAGCCATGCCAAACCAGCTCCAAAACCAGAATTTCCTTCTATCTGCTGTGTTTCAGGAGCTCTAGAAGCTCAGCCACAGTGAAGACCCCGCTATAGGATGTACAGAAACAGACATGCACCCTGCTATCAGTCTTCATATTGGACAAGGAGTATAAGAAGAAATGGAAGTGTGGAGATGTGACTCCTGCTCCTTCCCACCCGTCTCTAAGATATCACACAGGTTCTGGGATCTCCAGCATCCAAATTAAATCCAGCAATTTTTACCTCACAGAGTCCCTAGTATGAAATGTCGCTGTCCCTGCCACAGTTTAGACCATGGTTCCTATTATACTGTATCATCTCCTCTGCTTGAAGGGAAAACTGTATCGCAGGCCTTCATCTAGGACCCCAGAACTCTCTGGTTGTTCTCCAAATACAGCAGCTTTACACAAAATCCATACATTCCCCTGCTTCTCATTCATCCTTCACACCTGATCTGGTTGACTGTTTTCTGGAATGAGATGAGAAAAAGAAGGATTTAAACCCCAAATTCAGGCCATTCTATATCTTCTACCTGTACCTATTCTGCAAACCCTAAGGCATTTCCCTTTCTTTCCACCTGTGCTCTCCCATTTCCAACACTATGTGATTCAGGAATATTAGCAGTGGCCTGCTTGTCTGAGCCCTACAGTCTCTGTCTAATGACAAAGAGAAGGAGAAGAAAAAGAAAAAGAAAGAAAAAGGCTCCTTTTAGTATTTGCCTTGATCATCACATTAGTTTTTAAATTAATCTTCTCTTGTTATTTCTGTCTTCCAGCCACTAACCAGGACTTGTTAACATAGACAAAGTTCTTGTCTGTCATCTATCAATAGCTGGTAGCATCACTGCAGTTAAGAGATGAAGACATCAACCTGCAGACGAGCTGCCTTTACTTGCTGATGCCCAAGGGTCACTCTCGTGACTCACTGCCCTGCTCCGTGCTACAGCTGCTGGCCTTTAGGAGCGCATTCTTGATAACAGCATGAGAAGGAATGACCTGAACTGAACGTCTGCTTGCATCTGAAACATGCGCTATGGCTTGGATGACTGAGAAGGCATCACCCCATCCCTGTTATACTTACTCAAATATTGCTTAGAATGAAAAGATAAATCTCCACTGGGGTTTTAGTGTCTTTAGGACTGTGGGTCGGTATCACCTCCATCCATCAGAGATGCTTCTGTTTCAGACTAAATCTGTTATGTGATGATAACCTGGGGGGCAATCCAGCACGGTGTCTCCCTGCTTTGCTTGCTCCTGTCCCAGACTGCAAAGTTTGAGCAAGTAATTTTGTTTGCACTGTGCTGCTCTTCTTCTATCAGGTGCTTGCAGGAGTGATGGAGTGAACGTGAAATTTTAAACCTGCTTGCTGTTTCCCTTCATCCCCTTGGAAATGGCATGTCCTCTGTCTGAAGTTTAATTCTGGCATGATCTTTTCTGGATCAGGTATATAGAGGTACCTGTTTCCAGAAGAGGGTTAGGGCAACCCGTGACTTTTGCTAGCTGTTATTGCCATATGAAGGGTATGAAGTGGATGATTGCAAGGGGTTAGCAGCCATGCTAAATAAACACCTGCACTGAGTTGTAACCTCTCTATGCAGCAGCTGGCATTGGACACTAAAGGAAGGACCAAAAGAGAAAGGGCTAGTTTAGAGCATGCATTGTCCCCATCTCTGGGAGCTGGTGATGGACAGACTCTAGTGTAAATACAGTATTAACATGAAGATCAAGATAAACACCATGGTAGAAGTTTTGTAGGAGTCTATTTCAAGAACATCTTGCAAGCCAAGTCTCAGAAGTTTGCTAGGGAGACACCAGCAATGTGCTGCTCTGGGGACTTGCTGCAGGGACGGAGGACACCCACTCTAGCTCTGACCTGCAGGACTCTTGCCAGTGTTCCCCACAGTCCTTGTGCAGACAATGGAGCTGGCACATGAGCAGGAGCCCTCATGCCATCATAAGTGCTCCTCAGTGGGAGCCATATGTGGCCACAGTCCTTCTCCTCCAGGATGTCCATGTGCCCATTGGGAATGGAACATGCTGGGTGTGCAGCTCCAGTTCCCCTCCCCAGGAAATGAGTGGAGCCATGCTAAAACCAGTTTGCAACCTGAACTGGAGCCCAAATGCGGAGGCAGATGATGACTCAATGAGAAGAACCTGCAGCAGGTCATGTTGGTCCCAGAGGGTGTGTGGATGGAGGCGAGCACCACAGCTCTGACAGCTTCTGCCCATATAGAAAATGGTGCATCCCTGGGACAGCCTGCAACCTCCTCTGTGGGGCCTTACCCCTTCCTGGGAGCTATTGCTGCCCACACGGAACAACCTTTCAAGCAAGCCCCCGAGCCAAGCTATACAGACAAAGTTCCTGCAGGACCAGCATGCAGCTACCCACGGACATGAGGCTGGTGTGCCAAACCCCTGTCTTTTCCTGCCTTTTCTCACCATATAGACACTATGAATTACATTTTGCTCCTCTAATTGAACGTTTTAGTATCATATGCTTGCATCAGCTGTATGTAAATTAAAAAGGCCTTAATGTGTTTGTTAATGAAAAAGTTACACTGGTATATTAAAGAAGAATTTATTTAACTTAGTTTAATTTAAAGGCCACTTAGCACATTGAGCATTAATGATCTACAGTAAATGTATTTCTTCAAAGGATTTCTCCATTATCGGGTGTTCTTAGACAAGAGTCTACATTGCATATATAGGATTTAGATAAATTGCTGCACAGGGTAACACAGTGTGATAAATGGGCATTAATTCATGCTAAATTACAATGAGATTCCTTCAGAGGAATTATTATATCCGTATGAATATAAAAGGCATCCTCTGTAACTGGGGGTTGCCTGGGAAGCCAGACATTTCTGTGTGTTATACCAAATTGCAGATGTATCCATTATAATAACATTAATCATGATGACTCCATTTGTCAGTTCCACTCTAATTAAGCATTGCTGCCGTAATAGACCATTATTTTAAAGTGTTATCAGGGACTGTTTACAATGGGTCTAATAGAGTTAGAAGCCAGAATTCTGCGGTCTCCCATCAGGTGTGATTTTTCTAGCACTGTGAGGTGGCAGAGGCTTAATAGGGACATCAGATGGCAGGAGTGGCTGGAGCATCCCTCTCAGCCCAATGCACATGTGTTACCTGCTGCACTGGGTCTGGCTGGGACGTGGTTCATTTTCTTCATAGCAGTCCCTGAGGGGTTGTGTTTTGTGTTGCTGCTGATCAGCTCCAGCTGAGCAGTACTTGCACAACATCGGTGGCTTACCTTTCCCCTACACTGCCCCACAAGCAAGTGGGCCCGGGGGCTGGCAGGGTACAGCTGGCCCCAGATGACCAAGGGGATATCCTGCTCTATATGATGTCACACGCAGCAATAAAATCTTGGGGAAAGAAGGAGGAAAGGGGGACATTCATGTTTATGGCATTGGTCTTCTATGGCTATGCGTGCTGAAGTTCTGCTCTCCAGGAGTGGCCGGATGTCTGCATGCCAATGGGGAGCAGGGCGTGAAAACCCAATGGGGAGCAAGGCAAAAAACCCTTATTTTGCTTTGCTTGTGCACACAGCTTTCCTTCTCTTATTAAACTGTCTTCGTCACAACCCACAAGTTTTCCTCACTTTTGCCCTTCTGATTCCCTCCTCCGTCCTGCTGCAGGAGTTGTGAGCAAGCAGCTAGGTGGGGGCATGGCTGTTGGCAGGGTCAGCCTACCACACCCAGGGAGAGACTACGGGGCTATGACCAGCAAGAAGGCTCATATGGACTCCATTGGTGATACCAGAATCCGGCTGGTCTGCTTCCAAGTTCTGGTACTTCTCCCACCTGTCCTGGCTCAGCTCTGTGGTGGGTGATTCTCGGAGCAGCTGCTCTCCTGCTGCTGAGTGTTGGCAAAACCTTCTTTTGGCCTCTCATCGAAAGATAGTATCTTTCTCAAACTAAGGTCCCATTGACTCAAACATAGTATTTTCTGCTGCTTTACTTTCAAGGGTCTCGTTCTCTTACTGTGCTTTAAAACTGTGGACACCTTACAGGTGTCCTGGAGGAAACGATCTTCATCTTCCCTCAACCCTGTTTCCCCCAGTGCAGGATTTCTCCTTTGTTTGAAAGCATTCAAACTCAGATGGTGGAGGAGAGGGATGTGGTGGGTACTCACTCTGTGTACTGGTGTTTCCCTGCAGTGCATGACAGTGAGATGGGGCAGCCTTGGAAGGAGAGAAGGGTCCACTCTGAAACACTGACAACACCTCTACCTTTGTGGCTGGAAGCATTGTGTAAATGGCCCAAACTTCAAGTCCTTTCTAGGAAAATCATCCTGAAAGAAAGGTTTCCTCTTAAGTCCTTTCAGAGCAGCTGTGTCAGTTTGGTTGCACAGATGGATGAGATAATGCAGCATGATGCATAAATATGTATCTTCTGGAAGTTCTCTGGGGAATCCATTTCTTCATAATCTTTTGATGCTTCTGCAAAATATGCCCCATTGATAATTCATGCTTCTAGCCTTTATTTGAGTTTGAAGTTGCTGCAGTCTGCCAAATTTTACCTGTTTTGTTGTGGGTGGGCCAGTTCCTCACGCGTATGGTGACAAGCTTTGGCTCTGCAGTTTTGGCTACACTTTCAATGCCTACTTCTCAGTTTGAAGCAAGGGCATGGGATCAGTTTCAGGTGTGCTCAAAACCTCTTGGCCAGCAAGTCTTTGGAGGAGCGAATGAGTGAGAATCACCACAGGTTTGCAGGCAGAGAGAAGTCCATCCAGCTGGATGGCTGCTGGAGCATGTTTTTCAGTTCAGGTACAGTCAGTAGCCCCACTGTTTTGGAAACACTGTCCTGAAGGACACTTCCTAATGGCTCCAAGACAGTGCATACACAGACAATGCATTTTCTTTTCTCCCTAGGGCTCTTCAAGAGTTTGATTTTTCACGGAGAATGAAAATAGGTCATGAAATCCTCAGGCAGAAGCCACAAGTTTTTACCAGCTGTCTGTGACATTATTTCCAGATGTTCCTGCTCATAGCTATCATGGTCCACTGCAGGAAACCTGGCAAAGGGGCTGTCACTTTGATCTCTTTGTACCAGCTCCCGTGTACCCACCATCTCTGCTGCTGACTTTCCTGGCTGGACTGCATATTGTCCTTGTCTGCAAAATCTATTACAATACAGGGACATACTTTTGCTTAAACAAGGGTCTTCATTTCCTATTCATTAAAAGTTTAAATGACAATTCCCAGGCATCTTAAACAATGGGCATTTGTATGGAGGCTTGAGCTAAAATCATATTTGCATCCTTGAAGGGCATTCTCACTGAATGAAGCAGTATGGGGCCTCACACCTGGAGAGCCAGGAACATCCCACGCCTCTCACCGCAATTTTGTCATTTCTAATCCCACTGTTTTGCTGCCAGCAGGCTGACGTGGCATTTCACATCCAGCTTCCCATCCAGTGGGAGGGCTTCATGAGTAATGGGTACTGTTTGCCTGCTGCAGGACAGGCGATTTGCTCCTCTCTTAACTTAGCATGGCTGAAAGACAGCAGAAGTACAAAAAGTACAAAAACAGAGTCAGGAATGGCATTCCCTGCCATCAGCACCTCGCTGCAAGGAGAGGACAGCCACAACATGGCTCCTGGTGTCACCACCTGATAGCTCTCCTGCAAAGTCCCTTCGCTGCAGTGCCATGAATCTCCCCTGAAGGCTGCCCAGGCATCAGCACGGGCTCTGGGAGGGAAAGGGGCTTGGGTTCATCCACTCTCTGCCCTCCTCACAACGTGCTGAAAGCTGCACTTGAACATACCCTGCTGTAGGACGCCTGATGAGTGTGGTCTCCGAGCACCAGATGCGTTCTGGAATCCTGCTGCCTGGGAGGTGAGCCGTCCATGTCAATGCAGTGGGCTCTGAAGGGCTGAGGGCTTTTCTTCCTCCCCAAGAGGCATCACCACCAGTGGACATTGCCTACAAGAAGTTGAGTCTCCCAGGGCTCAGAGGGCAGCACAGGAGATACCTGCCCCTCTGGTGACACCTGATTGCTCAAGGCACCTGTGCCTTGATGGAGGCTGGAGGACAGCAAATGCCAGCGTGCAGCAATGAGGTGGGCAATGTCACTTCAGTCTGCACAGGGCATGGGGTGTGAAGGGCTGTTCCGAGGCCATACTTTCCAGAGACCATGGTGCATAGAGAACAGCTGGTGTCAGACTGCAGGAGAGGAGCAGGGGGGGAAGCTGGACAAGTGATGCAGGATGAACGGGGCTATTACAGAAAAATTATTTTTGAGCACTTGTTCTTAAGCCTGCTCCATGATACTGCAGGCTCAAGTGCAAGAACACCCACTCCACTCTGAAATACTATTGCATGAAAGCATCCCGGCTTTGTGCTGCCTGGACAGAGAGTGCAGGCTTCTCCAGAAAGCGGAGCCTGCTGGGGACCGAGTAAATACTAGATGCAAGCTGCTGGTTGACTAAATTCTGCCTCTGTCTGCCTATTGTCTGTGATTAGACTGTGATTTTATTTATCTACAATTACTTCCTGAATGGTGGAAAGTTCCGTGAGTTTCTCACGTTTAAGATTGAAATGTACGGTATTGGGACACAGAAATAAAACGGCATTGCACCCATTCTCCTGAACTCCCTGGAGGATACTGACTGTCAGAATCGATATTAATGTTTATTATAAGGAGTACATTGCTGTGGTGGGTTTAACACGGACAACAGCTCAGCATCCACCTAGCCACTTGCTCACTCCCCCCACAACAGGATGGGGCAGAAAATAGGAAAAGCAAAAGTGAGAAAACTCATGGGTTGACATAAAGTTTACTAAGTGAAGGACAAGGGAAAACAAAACTAAAAAAAAAAAAAGAAAAAAAAAAAAAGTGACGCAAGGGTAACCACTCAGCACCTCCCACAAGTAGACTGATGGTGCCCAGACAGTCCCTGAGCAACAGCTGTTTTGGAAAACCTCTCTCCCCCAGTTTTATTGCTGAGGACAACACCGCACAGTACAGATAACCCTTTGGTCAGCTGGGGTTAGCTATCCTGGCTGCATCCCTGCCTGCCTGTTGCACACCCCAAGCCTACCCTTTGGGAGAAAAGCAGAGAAAGCCTTGATGCTGAGCAAGACTGCTCATTCAGAGCTAAACATTGGTGTGTTATCAACACTGTTTTAGCCACAAATCCAGAGCACACACCATATTTATGAAGAAAATGAACTCCATCCCAGACAGACACGGTATAAACATCATTAGTAGAACACTAGGAATTCCGAAAGGGTGAAGACAGAAGTTCTGGACACATTCACCATTATTTGCTCATTAAAATTTGCAGTATCTCAGTTGTGAGAATACTGTTAAAATTAAGACAGAGAATACGGCAGCTCAGTCCAAATACATCTTATGTCTAATCAAATGGGTATTCCTTTACCACTGTTTCACAAACCGGGTGTTTGGAGTACTGTGGCAGCACTGGCCAGCACAAGCAGGACATGTGTGGTAACAAACCCAGTAAATTTCTCACAACTCAAGGCTACACAGGAGGTTTGGCTCTGAGCAGTCCCAAGCACATGGATGCATTTGGAGGGGCACAGAGCTGCTGCCGAGATGGCAGATGGAGACACAGGCGACCTTAAAGGAATGTCAGTAGCACCAAAAATAAACCCCCACATGCGCTTATGCATCCAAATGTAGATGCATTCATAAATAACTCATTGAGAACAAATAATTAGTAAGTCATTAGCTACGGCTCCTTTTAATAAAAGGGGTTTTACAGTAGTAGTATTCAGCAAGATTGAAGTGGCACATACACGTGGGTATGTGCATCTCAAGACACAGCTGGGATGGGAGTCCAGGGCAGGGGGTGGGAGGGCTTGGTACTCTCCTGACTGGCTGCAGCCCTCTGTCTGCTGGTGGCTAGCTGTGACATGGGCAGATGTTTGGGGTCTTTCTACCTGTCTCACAATGGACAAGAGATTTTTGTATGGAACAAGAAGGAAGCTGGGGAGAAAATCCCTGTACCTGGGAGACCCCTTCCCTTCTGCCTGTGTAGCCAGAAGACACCTTCTCCCACAGCAGAGGAGCTGGGTGGCAGGGCAGGACAGCAGAGACCTGCTCTAAAGCAGGGACAGTCTCAGCAAAACCACCACCATCTTCCGAGAACAAGAGCTGCTCTTTAGGCACCCCTAAACAGCTGTTGACTCCAGTCCCCAGCAAACTGTTCCAGTTTGCATCTGGAGTTGGCTTAGAGGTTGCTTCTCCCTCATCAGGAGACCAACCTGCCTGCAGGAATGAGGACATCTGAGGATCTGGACATCCCTCACCAACACAAACCTTACCATTTGCCTGGTAACTGGGGCTTTGCTGGGTCCAATGGTGCTGCCAGCTGGTGAGGTGGGTTCGGCTGCAGTGGCTGGCCCTGCCTGATGGATGCGTTTTCACAAAGGCCCCCCAAATCCTGCTTCAAATGCAACCGTTTGTTCTGGGTTGTTTGGGTTTTTTTCCAAGGGATCAAGGACACACAGTGGAAACAAGAGTGAAAGTGGGGTTTTGAACTTAAAAAAATTACTTTTATTTTAGGAACCAATAAAATTATGGTAAATATTTACAAATAATTATCTCACATAAAGGTTACATAAAACCAAATGTCCACAAGTAACAGTCACTCTCATGAAAAGACACACAGATATTGAACTACGCCAATCTTATTGCATGTTTCTTCAACTAATCTAAAAATAAAAAGTGTTGCAGTCAACCATTTAACTTAGAATAAAATCACAAATTTCAGAATTGACAAGAAAAAGAATTGAAAAAAACCAAATAAAGGAAAAAAACCTTCAAACGGCCCCTCCCTTTTGACCCATGCCTTAGCACCCCCATTCCCCAGCCCACCTCCCTTTTTGCTTCCCAAAACAAAACCCAAAACAAAACCCCAAAATAATGTTCGACATCTTTGGCAAATTGGCACTGCTGTAATTACATTCAAATATTAAAACACACAAAAGCAACACACAGCACTAAGGAAAAAACACCAAGATTTCAAGTCTGTTCTTTTCCTACTAGAAAAAAAGAATACAAAACATACACATTTTAAGAAGCATTTTTTCATCTGTTTTGCAACAGATGTTATCCCCTACTTTCAAAGGCAATTCAACAGTTATTTTTATGTGGTTTTTTTTTTGTAAGTTTTTGTTGTTGTTGTTTGTATGTATTTTTCAAGGGGAGGAGGCTTTTATTTCTCTCCCTCTCTTTTCCTTTTTCCTCTCTTTTTTTTAAGACTTAAGCTTCAATGCAGGCATTGCAGACTTTGGTGGATACAATAGATATGTATTTCTTTGATGCTAGAAGTCCCTAATACAAAGTAGTTTGTCTCCAGGAAAAAAAAAAAAAAGCCTGTTCTTTTTTTTTTCTTGGAAAGGAATTCCATTTGCAATGAAATGAGTTTCTGTAATTTCAAAATGTACAAAGGCCACTACAAAGTGAAAAACCAGGACAAGGTTTCTTTCTACACGAGGCTGAGCAAAGCAAAAGGCAGGCCTAATGATCACCAGCCATTTTCCCATCTCGCTTTGACAGGGCAAGAGCAGGAAACCCTGGACAGAGGGGTCCAGCTGGGTGGTAGCCAGGGCTATCGTAGGACTCTGGTCCACCCCTCCACGACCCCTGCCACGGTTTAAGAGACTCAAGCATGTCTACACACACACACGCGTGTGCGTGCACGTCCAGCCCAACGTGCACGTCCACCCACACTGCAGTGCTGTGGCGGTGTCCTGCAAAGCCCCTTCAGCCTGGCTCCTGCCCTGCAGCTCCTGGGCTGCACCAGCCCTCTCGCAGGACCAGCTTGGAGCTGACAGTGACGCCAGCTGTGATGCCAAAGCAAGCAATCCTGGCACCAGGCACCTCTTTGACGTGCTTTTCACTCAAGTGTTTGCACGTCAAGTCTCATTAGCTCCACCAGAAAAGCAACGCTAACTGTTTTTGATCCTTTCAGATCATTTTGTTTCTCATGCTGCAGTAATGCGTACCTGTGACAGGAGCAGGTTTCAGTTTGAGGGACACAACAGGGCTCCCCAGCTGGCCTCCCCAGGCCTGTGGTGGCCACGGCTCGGGACGTGCATCTGGCACCTGTGTCGGTGCAAGCCGCCCGACCTGGCTCTACGTGATGGTCCCATGTGTGACCATCACCTGCATGCTCTGCAAGATACAGCAAGGCACGTTACCCAAGAACTGTTGGCCCTCTGACATCATTTTCTCAGTGAATCCAGAAGAAAAAGCAGATTTTCCCAGCATTTGCTGGGACAAAAAGTCACAGGGTGGTGGTGGGTCAGTTTAATGCTGTGCTGCCTGTTGTGGCTGTGGCCTCACATGTCCTGGTGGCACGTGCATGGGCACATACATGCAGAAAAGAGCACGGCACTGGGGAGGACACTGGGTTGCAGCCGTGTAGCTGCCAGCAGCAGCCACACAATTTAACTCCACTACGGGCCACGGCTCTTTGAAGCTACGGGTACTTGTGGCTGGAAATAAGCGACACCGAAGCATGGCTTCCTTTCTCCCCCATGCTGAAGGATATGAAGAATAGATAAAGTGAAGAAAATAAGAAAAGGGATACAACCCCATTAGTTAAGACCAGGCATGGCAGAGCAGTTATCACCAGCCAGCAGCTGCCATCAACTGGTGCAGCGAGCCCACCATGCTGTCCTCGCACTCAGCACCAAGGGGACTTGGCCACAGGGAGCTGAGGAGGGACGACGGGTGCCCCAGCCACTCCACTGTTGTGAGCTCCACAGACCTTCCCTCCCTGGTCAGAAAGGCTTTCTTCCAAAAACCACCTCTCAGACTTTATTTTTCCTCTTCTTCCTTTTTTCTCTTCCTGTTGCCATTTCTTCCCTTGCTATCTCCTTCCCAAGTGCCTCAAGGACCAATGCTGCCCGAACACCTGCAGTGCCAGCACAGAATCAGAGCACTGTTCGGACATCTCCGAGTCAACATGCACTCTCTGGCCCCATGCTCCCAGAACCTAGAGCATTTTTCTCATTTGTCAGAAAAAAACCAATGCTTTTGGTCTGCAGATTGGGTCCAGAGACATCCTGAGCTCTGAAGTTAGTGGAACTGCCCAACAATAATGCCCCCGTAACAGAACCTTTGGACACAGATGCTAAGCAAACACGATGTCCACAGTGTTTTATGTCTTCTTTATAGTCATATTCTCACAGCTTTTGTCTAAGGGTTTCCTCCACAAGTCAGTTCAGGTAATCTTAGCTCATGGCCTCTGTTGATTTAGTCTTATTGGCAGCATTTTCCCACTCCATCTCTCAGATTTCATTTCTCAGCCTATGTTGGCAATGCACTTAATACATTTATTGCTGGAGCGCATACTACTGGAAAACCCTCCATCTAGCTGAGCGTATCACAGAGTTTAGTGTTTAAAGTGCCTGAAGGCACTTTATGGGGCTGATTTCTGCAAGGGTCGTAGTAATGATACATGACACTACAGGGCATCCCACCAGAGCAAAGGGTAGGCAGAGCACCCCAAACCTCCATGCTGGTCTTGCTCTCTCCCCTCCTTACAGCCCCAAGGGTTCACTGGCTTCCAGCTCCCACCTCACCCAGGGATCCCTGATGATATGGAGGGGCTGTGGAGGAAGGGGCTGCAGCCAGCAACTCTCCATCATCCCCAGAGGACCATCATTTGCCAGAGGCACCTTCCAAAGATGCTCCCCAAGGAGGAGGAGGATTCCCCCAATGGAAATGGACAGAAAGTTCAGACCTCCTGAGGAAAGCATTTTGTAAATCCCCGGTGAAGTATTCTCAACACCAGCAAGTACTGTCAAGAAGTGTCTTTTCCAGAAGCATGGCGTGCATACTCAATGTGCCAACTTTTACTGCCCTCTGCTGCCAGCAAGGTCCCAGCAGATACGAGCAAGCCATGGCTGCCACATTTTGGGAGGTGGGCTGGACGCAGGCACCTGCCTTGTGCAAACGAGGGTGGGAGTTTGGGGGTTCGCCTCTGCAGCTCTGACCAGGACCTGTATGCTGCCTGTGCACCCACACCACCCCTGCCTAGCTCCACAGCTGGCAGGGTGGAGCCCACTGCTGTTGCCCAGCAGGGTGCCTCCAGCCAAGGGTCTCCCTCCTCAGGAAGTCCTGATGAAAGCCTTAGGGCTATCCATGTCTAAGCACCTCGGGTCACTTCATCCAGTGGCATCCATGCATCCTTCAGAGATGCTAAACCCACTGTGCCTAAGTCCCCAGCCCAATGACAAGCACTGTCAGCCTGAGCATACTAACATCTGCCAGTCTCATGTTTCATCTTCCCAATGTTACCTGAATTTGCGTACATCACACAAACCGTGCCGCTGAGGAAACAAATAGAAGAAACGTGTTTGCCCGGCAGTACACAGAGTGGGTGAAGAACCCACATGCCATCAACAGGAGCTGCTGTTCCTTCACTGGGTAGACAGAAAGGCTCGTTTCAGCCCAGTCTGGTCACCAAGGGGTGGTGTCTCCATAGCTGGTGTAGCTCAGCCCACCTCTGCTCCAGAGCCATCCCCTGCATCCTCACCACCTGTGGTCAAACCCTCATTTCTCTTCTCTTCAGCCAATGCAGCAAACAGCTTCATCCCTTCCCAAACTCACAGAGAAGGTGTGTGTGCTCAGGGTGCAGGCAATGCGCACCCCTCAGCCAGGGGCTTGGATGGAATCCCCCTGCAACCAACAGCCAGGGACAGAAACACCCTTTGCAGCTTTGTCAGCAGGGTCCAAGCCATCACAGTGTGCCCAGAAAGGGACAACAGCAAAGCAGTGCTTCAGAAGGCTCCCTGTGTAAATTGTCCATGCTGTTGTTGTTTGTCTTCAGTTAAAAGTATGTATCAGCTATTAATTGCTGAAAGATGAAAAGCAGTACTCTTCTCACTGGTAAGTTTGTCACGAAATTTAATCCTGGGTTACGGACAAGGTTTGAAGGACTCTGGCCAAGATCCCTCATGGGCTCTGTGAACAGCTCACTGAAATGTCATTGAACTTGTGGGACCTGTGTGCCTCCATGGCTTTCAAAGATCTGAACACATCTGCCCTGGAAACTTGGAAGTGATAGCTGTGTTTCCATGGTGTGAGAGGATGCCACTGGAATCGGAGAGGGAGCTTATCAACAGGTCAGTGGCCACGAAGGACACCAGACACGCAGCACAAGCAATGAGGTGGGGAGGGAAGAGAGAGGACAGTGCTAACTCAGGAGCTGCCATTTCAGAATAATACTGGAAGCAGGTATTTGTACTTGAACGTTCGTTCACCCATGGGAACGCATCTCACGATCAATATGAGCAACGCCCTGGGACATACACAGGCAAGTGCTAGGAGGACCCCTCTGCAGTGCCTGTGCTGCTCTGGGTGGATGATGATGGTCAGCAGTAAGGAGGCTACAGCCAGATCTTCATCTCACCAGGGCTAAGGAGCTTCTCAATTGCCCTCAGGAGGTGGGATGGATGGGTCATGCCCATCATCCATCCATGAATGAGGTTGGCTGCCCCTCAGCCTGGGGCAGGGGGAGGCTGCAGGGAGAAATCAGCAGCTCTCCTGGCTCCACTAAGTGGCAGTGATTGGTGCAGCTGCTAAGCCGGTCATTTGTAGCCACTCTCCTCTCTTCATTAGCCCCAGGAAGCTGCACATTGAAGGACATGTCACTATTAGTGCTGCCTCTGCGAGTGGGAGGGAAGAATGATGGAATTAACAGGGCAAAATTCCTTCTGGCACATGTCTGGACTACGGCAGCTTAAATTTGAAATGCCTTCACCGGAATGCACAGACCCTCCTCCACCAAAACAAGTGCCCTCCCTTCCCATTTGCCTTGGAAAGCCCATGTGGCCGCCCCCACGCTCAGTACGCCCCACTCAGTATGTCCGTCTAACAAAAATCATTACAGTGATACTTCTCCCCCTTCCTCTCAGGGTATTCATAATTAGGTTTTAGCATACAAACTATTGAGATGTACATAAGGTGTCAACTATTATTTAGGAATTCCTTCTTGGATGCGGCTTAACTTGAAACCAGAGAATTTGTTTCAGTGCTCATTATGATGACAAATGAACATAAATGAATATTAAGCAGTAAAATGTCACAAAACTGCCCATGTCTTTCAGTTGCCCATGTGTTTGATACCAGCACATAGCATGATCGCACACGACTGTCAGATAGGATGCTCTATACAGAAATAACATCAGCCCAAAATATAGCCACAATGAGTGTTAACGTGGTTCAAAGTTGCTTAAAGCTTACTGAATTCTTTGAATCAGTGCACCAGTTTCAAAATGCATTTTCAGATTCGCTTTGAGTTCGTATTTGTACAATGTTGTTGCTTATGCTTAAGCCACTCTTACAGTAATACAAACAAGCAGGTATTTACAGTGGTGCTTGGGTAAAGTTGAGCAGACTGATTTTCTCTTTGCCACAAAAAAAAAAAAAAAAAAAAAGGAAAAAAAGAAAAAAAAGAAAAAAGAAAAAAAGAAAAAGAAGAAACGAAAATAAGAAAATTGCCTTGAGTCTCACAGCCTGTTTCAGTGTGCAGCAAGAGGAAGCCACCCCAAAGGGAGCTGCTCACACCTCTTCCTTATCCCCAGATACAGCCGTGGCACCCACAGGCGATTAAAGCAGTAGCCAGATGGCTGCAGAAGACATGAAGCTACTGCGCGTTTTTGATCACACAGAGCGTCAGGAGAACGCTTCCTCCTGTTTCTTTGTTTGAGTTGAGACCCAGCCAACATGACCAGATTTAAAGAACACAACAATAATCAGTTCACCAGGTTTACAGAGCAAAATTCCAATTAGCATGTTCCTACTAGGTATTTTCTCCTTCCCTTGCAGCATGGCTGGTGTGGTTGCAGCAAGGTGTCTTGTCACAGTTGTCCCAGGCGGTGCATGCAGTCAGTGCTAGTGCCCCAGGCCCCAGCGTCAGTGGCGGTCATAGGCAGCGGCAGCCGCTGGCGGGGCTGCCCCACGGGCTGCAGCGCTGTAGTAGTACGGGGAGCCTGCAAGAGAAGGGATGACTGTGAGGAAGACAAAGGTGGACAGATGCCAGCTTGCAGCATGCCGACACGGGCTGCAGAGAGCTCTCCTGCCTGAGCTCAGGCTCACAGCAGTAAAGGCTGGGTAATTAGAATAAAAATCCCATTCATGCATCCTGCATGAGAACGTTGCTACCATTGCTTTGCACTTCTGCTGGCTGTAGGGTACCTGGTTCCCTTCCTCCACTCAAAACAGTAGTACTTGCCAAAAAGAAGTGAATTACTTTTCAGAATGGAAGGTCGAAATGCTCCTGCCCCAACACATTACCACACTCTGGCTTCTCTGATTTACTTTTTCTCTCCTCTGGGGAGGAGGAGGTTGAACCCCAAAGCATTTAACATATTTCACTGGGACTCAACAATAATTCCCCCTTTTCTCAAACTCCTGTCAGGGAATAACCCCCTGGATTTTGCTTAGCTCCCATCTGTGGCCTCAGAGCTCCAGAAAAGAGTGGCCAAGTTTGTGCTCCCAGATCTGCCTTGTGATCACCCCACCACACTGGGCTCTGCCTGGCCAGGGAGAGTCCTTCGGCATCCAATACATTTGTTGAGGGGAGAAACTGCCTTTAGAAAACATTGGTGACCTTCACTTGGTAACGAATTTGAACTCGGAAAGTAGTTTACAACTACCTCCAGTGAATAATGCCTCATCCGATGAAGTATCTGATGCTCCAAATCACAGCTCTTGAAATGGACACTTAAAAGTCTCAAACGGATCAAATTTATGGTCTCCGTTTTCATTGAATACGTGTCGCACATCTGAATAAACTAGCGGGCCGGACTTAGCGCTTTGCAGATTGATGAATGCTGAAGCACTTGTTTACCAAGAAAAGGCCTGAAAGATATTGGTGACAATTTTCTGCCCCACAGGGCTAAGCAGCAGTAGACTGGGTGATCACCAGAGGATCACCTGGAACCTGGGCTGTTTGCTTGGATGAAGAAGAGTCTTTGACTACAGACATACCTGGAGACATACCAATCTGTCCAGACAGAACTAGCTATTAAAAACCTTCTGTCGTGGTTTAACCCCCAACAGCAACTAAGTACCATGCAGCTGCTCACTTGCTCCATCCCCGCCACCTCCAGTGGGATGGGGAGAAGAATCAGAAAAAGGTAAGAGTCATCAGTTGGAATAAGAAAGTTTAGTAATTGAAATAAAATATGAACAACAATTGTAATGAAAAGGAGAGAGAAAGAAAGGAATAAACCCAAGGGGAAAAAAAACAAGTGATGCACAACATAATTGCTCACCTCTCGGGTGCCCAATGCCCAGCCAGACCCTCAGCAGCAGACTGGCATCCCCCGGCCAACTCCCTTCAGCTATATACTGAGCATGACATACTATGGTATAAAATATCTCTTTGGCTGGTCCGAGGCAGCTGTCCTGGCCCTATTCCCTCACACCTTCTTGTGCACCTCCTTGTTGGTCACAGCACGGGAAACTGAAAAGTCCTTGATTTAGAGTAAGTACAAATTAGCAGCAACTTAAAACATCAGTGTGTTTTCAACACTGTTTTCGTGCTAAATCCAAATATTGTGCAAACCTGGGCTTGTGCAAAGGGCTGGGTTTAAAGCAGATAAACCAAGCTTCAGAACTGTGGTCCCGGTTCTCTAGAATGGTAGTCCTCCCATACACAACAGTAAATCAATACAGTCTGTGAAATCACTGGCCAGGCTAAGCATTTGCAAACACGTCTGCGGAACTTTTAGGCAGGACCCCATCTCACTTAGGTTTACGAACTAAGACATTAAGTATTTTAAGCCATAATCAAGAGGCAAAGTAGACCACCTCAGAGGGTCATCTTCTCATTTACATCTGTGTAAGTGCAGAGCTGACAGCCTTGCGCTATCTGCTGAGGGCACCACAACCGCTGTCCTGGGCTGGACGGATGCTCCTCTTCCAGATAGCTGATATCAGGTTAACAAGCCCGAGCCTCAGGAACCATGTTTCATGGAGGAGAACACTGGAAAGTTTCACAAGGACAGCAAACATCGTTCTCATGGGTAGCCTAAAATAAGCTGCTGTATGTACTGTGTGTCCCAGCCAAATGCAAGCAATTAAAAGCATGGAAGCCTTTCTTGGCCAAACGAGGCAGTCTTGAATGGGCAAAGGGAAACTTAACAGTTCACCAGACTTCAAAATGTGCATGCCCTGTATAGCTGGCGTTTTGGGGATGTTCTCTGTACCCACTGAACTGGGGGCCACCCTCCTGGGGTGCCCATTTTGTCAGTCTGTGTCCCCTCACAGCCAGTTCTGCTGCCTGGGAGTCCCTGGGGATCATCTGCCGCTGCAGGGCAGGCAGCATCTCAGAGTAAAACACTTCACAGGCCCACAAAGGGCCAGATGAAACCAATGTCCTCACCCACTGCCGCACCAGAAGGTCGATGGTGAGCAGGGGACACTGGTGCGCAGCAAAGACCCCAGTCCCCACCAGCACCAGCATGGGACAAGGCAGGTCAGCTCAGGCAGAGGGATGGAAAATGCAGGGAAGTGATCCAGTAGCACCAAACAATTTCACCCTGACTCACAGAGCAGCATGTGCATCTCACCAGAGCTGGATGCGCTGCTTCTGTAGGTTTGAAGGTAAAGGGTCTTTCTGGGATCAGGGCCGTGGCTTTCCCCCTCCCTCTTCCTCCGCTGCTGTTCTGACTCAGTGCAACTACTGAAGCCCAATATTTCTCTCATGTTTTCCGAAGGCCTCATGCTTCTCTCAATTTTGATTTTTCCAGTTTGCCTTTCAGCAGTGAAATCAAAAAAGCTTGTATTTAAAGTGAAAAATGAAAACATCACATCACAAAGCATTTACTCTTCCTGTCACCATACCCCCATTCAGAACAGCCTTCTCTGTCCTTCTGCCATTTTTCCTTTCTAATTCATACTACCATCAATTTATTTCTTGACACAGTCATTTCTGGCACCTACTTGTTCTCTAATCTTTTTACAGGAACCCACAGAAGAACAGAATCTAATCCTAATTGACCGGCTCCAAGCCCTGCCTTCACCTGCTGCCAAGCTGGCACCAGCAGCCATGGCACCACAACAGTGCAGGCAAACCCTCCCAGCCAGCGTGCAGGGACCATGTCCTGGCAGCAGTGGAGACACCGTGTCACCAGAAACCTGCTGCCAGCAGCGTCAAGCTGACTGCAATGAGCGAAAGAGGTAAAGAAGTTACTGCAACAAGTCAGCATGAAATTGAATCGTTTTTCTTCATTAGATGGTGTGGCCATTAGCCACTCTTGGCACGTACGCATTGAGCCAACTCTGTGCTGGTGCTCGCCAGGACACGCTGACAGTGACAGAGCTTGCTTCCCCTGCGCTCGTGCACGTGCCTCCCTGTGCATCCCTGTACTGTACCACCTGCAGGTCATTCACAGCACATTGGGGGGAAAAAAAAAGAAAAAAAAAAAAAGAAAGAAAAAGTAAGCCCCTTTCCACCTTCTCTTCCAGCTTTGAGATGGGGACACCTGCTACAGCCACCAAGCCAGACACCATGCGAGCAGCTGGGGTTTGTGTCCTCTTCCCAGCATCACCCCTCTGTAATCTTGGGGTCTGTCTGCACTCCAGCCATGGCTGGGGTGGGATTGAGCCACCCCACGCAGCCAAGTCCATCAAGCCTCTGCTGCAGAGCTGGCTGTGGGTGCCACCACGGCCGACAATGGGATGGGAGAGCAGGCAGATGCCGCAGAGCTGCAGCAGGTAGCTGACTGCTTCTTCTGCCCATGCTTCTGTTGACCACCTGGAGGACTGCAGCTTGGCTGTCCCCCCTTCCACAAGAGCTGTGGGGCACAGCATTCAGGACTGCCCTGGCGAGGAGGGATCATGGTCACCTGGGGGAGACGTGGATGGGTTGCCCAGTGCAGAGGAGTGGGGAGCACCAGAGCAAGGGCAGAGCAGGTACCGGGGCGATGGGCAGCAGCCGGTGCTCTGCTGGGACCGGACAGCTCCCACCACCCGCATGCTGAGAGCATGGTCCTGCCTTCCCATGGAGACACGGCTCACATCTCTCACTCCGCACTCACGGGGCAAAGGCCAGGGACCAACTACCAACACCTTTTCACCATTCTCATCTCTCTCCATTCGTATTCTCTTTATTCCCCATAAAAATAATTTTTCAACCCAAGTATTCTTTCTTCCTGCCACTTGCAAATCACAGCATCTCTCCTTTTAGCTCCTCTTTCACAGGTCTCAGCCTGGTGTGATTGCTGTTCGTTCTTGCCAGCACAGGGAATTAATTGAATGTAGGCACTGTTAAGTGCTTACAGTATTACACCTTCATCTCAGTGAAGGGAGCGGGACTTAGTAAAACAAACTCTGTCAGTCCATGTACCAGTCCTGATTAATTTTGTCAAGGTTTCTACTTTGAGGCTGATAGTGCCAGAGCTTCCTCTCAGGAGAGAATTACTAAATGCACTCACGTATACTCCTGAGAAGAGTGGAAGCATCCTGGATATGGTTTAAATTAACCTCCTCACCACTGTGGGTGCTCAGACATGTCACACAGCGCCTTCTGGGTGTTCAAGGAGACCTGGAGCAGGTTTTTAAGGCTCTGCCACAGGCTCCTACTTGCCCTGAATTATCAGTGGGGTTAGCAGGCACCCTGGGAGAAGCGAGTACGGGATCAGGCTCGCAGGGAGAAAGGGAGAGCTGTGGATAAGCAGGATCTCCACAGGGCACAAGAGATGTGTCTGACACGCAGCCTACAACCAAACATAGAGATGCTCTTGCTCAGGTCCTACAGCTGTACTCGGACCTGGCAGTGTCTCCTGGAGCACCAGGTCAATGCTCTTGCCCCCCAGCACTGTGTCCCACAGGCAAGCAGTCTGGGCTTCCTGTGGAGGAAGACACTCACTAAAAAATTATTCCCAGACATCCTATTGGCAACCTAGATTTCTTACTTTGTCTTGCCATGCAGTACTCGGGCTTTTGCCTTTTCAATCGGAGATGCAGACACGAGGTAGTGGGCAGCTAGGACCAACCTGGGGAAAGCTGGTCTTGTTTTGCCAGGCACCTAGTGCCACCACGTGCCCAAGTGTGCCTCACCACCATTGCAGAACATTTATCTTCCTTTTCAGTTTCTGGTTCAGTGAGTCATCCCTCTTCCAGAAGACTCAGAAGGACAATCTGAGGAAACTCCCAGGGCAGATTTTGGAAATTCTGACGGAAGGAACACTCCTGGGCTCTCCAACATTGGTGGTGGTAAAGGCAGGCACAAGGCTGGCAACAGGAGCCCTTAGGCT